>NC_134952.1:52164564-52790814 GCF_965638725.1 Aptenodytes patagonicus
AACAATTTGAACCGTAGCCAGCATTCAAAACTTCCGATGTGCTTTAAATCCTTGGCTCCAGCTTTACGGACTGAACCTGAACAACTGTGTCAGCCATGTCTAAAGGCAGCTCTGTAACGTAATGTTGAAAAAAAAGCCCTGCAGTACTATATGCTTCCAAACACGTACACTAGCCAGTCTCTGACCTACTTACCTGAGAAGCCTGTCAGCAGGGCTACTAAACAAGAAAAACTACTTCAGAGCTGCTGCCAGAGACTTTGGTGACTTTCAAGTATTAATTTCCCAGTCCATCTTCACAGCATATTTTCATTCACTATGGAAATGTCTTTTTATTTTGTAACTATGGATTTTTTTACAACAGTAGCATTGACACATTTTGGGAAATAGCATGGCTGCAATACTAACATGAGGTACTGATGGTTATGTGCCTGTATAAAAGTGGCTTCGTATAGGAAGGTGCAGATCCAATAGGATTTGGGGAATTCAGCACCCAGGAAAAAACAAGAAGAAACTAAATGTTTATTTTGGAATCTAACTTGAAATCCTAGCAATCCAATACCACAGTCAAGTGTACACATTCTTTACAAGAACTAGTGCTGTGTTAAAGCTAGACATATGTGTAAGCACTGATTAGATCATGGCCTTGCAAAGTCTGTAGTTACTGTTCTTCAAAGATAGCTAAGCCTTGGGCAAGTGTTTGTTAAGGCTGTGTGGTAATACATTTGTACCACACAATATATGCCACAAGTAGAGAAGTATGAAAGGAAAAATAGGTATTATTTTTACTCTTTGACAGACATTTAATGAAATTCACCACTAAATCATGTTTAAACTTTGTGTAACAGCGTGGATAAACATTCTTAAATTCTGATTAATCAAAAGGAAGATTTTTCTACTTTCAGACAAACTACCAGGGCTCCTCAATAAACCCAAACATAAGCTGTGCCTCCACATACAAAAGGGGAACTTGATCTCACTTTTGAAGACATTCTGAATTCAGAAAAAGCATCTAAACCCAATGTTTTTATCTAAAGAAAGTTTCAGGTAACAGGGCCAACTGCTTGGGGATTTCCACTAAAGCAACAAATACTGTAATTAAACAATTCCAAATACTGTAATTAAGAACTCTACTATACTACATAAAAAAAACGGATTCTTATCACGCTTTGCCCCACTCCATGACCTCTAATAAACTCTACATTTCCCAGCTCTAACTGATGCAATGGAGCTCTGCACAGGCACTGCAGTCTACTCTGCACTTTCAACTCAGGGCAAGGGCCAGTGCATTTCATAACAGAACTAAGCATTGCCTTGATAAGAGGACACAACTAGGGTACACTTAATCAAATATACTTTCCAAAACAAAGAAATCAGGCTCGTACATGTCTCTGTTTCTCCAGGCTTCCTCCTGCTCTTTGTGGTGTCGCCTCCTCTGCCTGGCAGACACATTAGAAGAGGCTGAAGATGTTCCCGATTCAGAGTCCTCTGAACTCTGGCCGCCTGAGCCATGAACATCAAAGAGATGCTGCTCCACGGCTGAGCGGATTGTCTTCTCTAAATACCTGTCAAGCCGAAAAATAAGGTCAATTGAGCTCAAAGACTTTGTGGAGCTCCCTCTCTGCAACAATAACTAAAGCAAGGGTACCTGAGGGTTATGTTGTATGATGATGGCAAGGCAGTATAAAATGTCCTAGGGCTGTGACACCTGCAAAGAGCTAACCCAGAATCTTCAGATACCCTGATGTTCAGGTCCCTCAGAAGAGCTGAGCCTTCCCAATTCATCTTGCTCTTTTTTATTTCTAGGGATGTTTGAACCTTCAGTAAAACAGCTAATTTTACTTACTGCAACTACAGACATTGGTGTCTAACTAAATTATCCTCCACTTTAATAGTCCTTGCCCTGACAAAATTGTATTTGATACCCAGCCGATACCCATGCTGACACTGGTCAAGTCTCTTGTGCGATCCGAGCTCAGTAAGGCAATGGATCACCTGCAAGAAGGTGATTCACTGCTGTCTCACAGGGTTATGAGAACACACAAACAGTACCTCACCACAAACTCCTCATATGCTTACCTCAGTGACCAAGCACGGATTTGGTTCTGAGTTCATGCTGTTTTCGCATTGTTCTTGTACCATGAATGCACCCACAGCCACCCCTGACTTACTCTGGTGCGAGATCACCATCGTGCCCACTGGCAGTAAGAGGGCTTCCACACAAGCTACAGCAAGGGAGCCTCTGCAGTTGCATCAGTTGAAGATGTGAGACTACCTGAATTTTCAACACAACCAAATCTCCTTCATTTTGGTACTAACCTTTTCTTGTAGTATTTCCTTCCTTCCTTAATCAGAGGAAGTTTTTATGGGCAAAACCTAAATTTTTTTTTTTTTTTTTCAAAAAGATCATTTGGAAACACGTTTTTGTACATCCCCACCCCCTCCCTGTTTCTTGCAATGCTTTAAGTAGTCTGCTGAAGAATGAGTTTTTCAAACATGCCTGTCCAAAGTCCACATATAGCTTCTAGTGCTTTTTCCATAATTAAAAAAGTTATTTGCAGGATTTGCTGGTTGATTTTCAACTGAGTAGCTATGAGTATGGGAACCTGTACCTGGGCTGACCTCTCCAGAGAATTTACAAAAGTTGTTGCTAAGTTGCTATAGTTGTAAGTCTGCTGAGACTGCAGTTCCCGAAAAAGTAAAAAGATCTTAGCAACTGCAAAAAACCCACATGGTTTAACTAGGCAAGTATGCCTGTGTTTCATGTATTGACAAGAATCAGTTCTGCAAACTCATCAGCCATTGGGAATTTCCAGCTCCAGCGAGAGAGCCAACTATTAGCTCTGCTGCTGCCAGTTATGGTAGTGGGGTCAAGCCCCGTCCTCTGCTGGGATGCAAGAGAGCGCAAACAAGAGCAAGAGGATGACACAGTGCAGATGGCTTCTCTAAACATGCAAGTTCTGCCTAACTAAAACATCACAGGCACAGTACAAGGAAAGAACCAAGGGCCTGAGAATTTTTTAGAAGGAAGTGATTTATTATCATTGCAGATGCTTTGGTTTGTGAAAGTCTTTTTTTGTTTGTGGAAGAACAACCCTTAAAGAGAACTCAAAGAATAACCAGCAATACTTTAAAAAGCTCCAATATACAAAAAAGGTAGCTACAAAATTGTAAAAGAGACACTTACTCTCCTGTAGCAGGAATGTTACTACTGACTTGTGATACGTGGGCACTGTGTGAAAGAAAAAAAGAGGAGAAAGTTAGATCTAATTATCACAGTAAGGTCTTAAAAACCCTTGTTCGTTGCAGCACTAAGACTTAAAGGTCTGAGCTGTCTCAACAACAATTGTATGCGCATACCACAAGTCTTCCTCTTAAGAAATTTTCACTCCCATGGTGACGTGGCACATTTTGACAATGCCAATATCCTCACAAATTAATTTCCCTGTCATTCCCTTGCAGTAAGCCAAGGTCTAACGTAAAGTATTGTTGCATGTTGCAGATTTTTTTGTTTTCTGCTGATGCAGGTTGTTTTAGCCTCATCACAAAAGTCCTTGCCTTTTGAGGCCGATTTGAAAATGTATACAGTGTGAAAGGGGACTTAATATTTAAGGATCTTTAAATATTAATGGAAGACAAGGGCAAAATACAGGCTTTGCACAGTTCTCCTCCTGCCGCTCTCTGATATTCGTGTTCTTTGCTTTACATTTTTAAAAATAAAATGTATGCTCTCTTCTTTCCCTTTTCCCTCAGTCTGTTTTCAGGCTCAGGAAGAGCTGATGCGACTGTAGGCGTCACTGCTTGCTGTTTAAAGCCCTTCTGAACAAGCTGACGTGCCACCTCGCAAAGCTGTCACTGCTTTCCTCCCTCTGCCAAGCTGAGTCCCATCCTGCCTCCTCTTCCCCCATGCTGACTCGGCTCTGCAGATAAGGTGACACTTTTTGCCTATTCATCCCTCCTGTGATCTTCGTTAAGCCAAATAAGTTACAGGCCTAGGGGTTTCATTTCAGTTTATCCCCGTATCAGCAGAGGATTTAGCAGCACAACTGGCTCATACATCCCAATGAAATGGCACTGTGTGGCCAGGGTATGAGCCAGGCTGCATGCAAGATGGGCTTCCTGCCAAAACAGGCATTCATTGCTTTCAGTCTTTACCAGTTTCTCCCAAACCGTTACAATGCGGAACCAACAACAGCCGACTTCCCTTCACTAACCAAAGGTTTCCTCTCTGCTTCCCTCCAATGTTTTGCACTTCACCGTACAGATCTAGAGCTAGCTAAGAAGCTGCAGCACTCTCAGCTGATAACCACTCTGTGGCTTTCCTGGGTTTGAGTGTCACTTGTGGCGGAACGCAGGCGACAGAGGATGAGAAGGGTAAACAAGGGGCCACTGGCCACTACAGCCAGTTTAACAAAACCAACAGAACAGCCTAAATTCTGTAGTGAAGTACAAACCCCACAAACACCCAGCTGCAAATCAGACTCGCAATACGCTTCAGCTTCCTTTGGCTGCGCCAGTGTGTTCACCTCGGTGTGGGTAAAGCAGTGTGCCCTAACCACACGTGCATCCCTTCCAGTCCCGGCTTCACTCGGTGCTCATCTCCAGCCCAGGCACAGGTCCCTGGAGCGGTCACACAGCATGAAAGCAGTCACGGATTTGCCAGTATATCTCACATTACTTGCACAGCACCCGAGCAGCTGTGTCATTCAGATGATTTCATGAACAGAAGACATACAAACAAGTATTACTGTACTTATTATTATGGACATGCAATCTGCATATAGGAAAAAAAAAATTTGCAAGATCCCTCTCTTCCCACACATAACATCTTGACTGTAACTACTGGATAGCTTTGCAATTTGAAGTGCACATTTCAAGCACCCTACTTGGTTTCCTGTTCACTTACATAAACTATTCAGCCTCTTCCCAGCCTGCAACTATTATTTAAAACCTGGCCTCCCATGGGAGATGGATTAGCAAGTAAGATTCTAGTGTGGTAGGCTAAACTACGTTATAAGATACAATTCATGTGCTGGCTACCGCTCCTACATGTGTGGGAGTAAGTTAATATTGTATCAACTTTCTATAATATTTACATGCAATCCATACTGAGCGGGGGTGTCTTTCATATCACAACTTTCTTCTTTGTTTTCATGTCAGGAAAGTGGCAGTGGAGGGGGAGATAGGATTGTTTGGATTCTAGTTTTTTTAAAACATCCCTAGGATGTAGGTATATCTACCCATCAGACAAGATAGATCATCTCAGGAAACAGCTCTTCCCTCTATTTCTAACGGGATTAATACTGTGCAAAAATGCAAACTCCTGTTTCACATCAACTTAATGAAAGGCTAGACACTGTACGTGAGTAAAACTTCATGCCATTAACTCTGTCTGCAGTGTTCAAGGCCAACAGTCACTATCTGCAAACCACTCGCAGCATTACTGAAAACACACCAGCTTCTCTACACAAAAAGTAGTAAAAAGAAGAAACAAAAGATAAAGCTGCAAAAATATCTAAGTAAAATGTCAAAAATTTTCCTAACACCCCAATACATTCTGTAGTTGTCTAATTCTCAGTTAACTGCGTGCTTTACTAACACCAATTCAGTTTGAAGTCCATTAACCTTGCTAATTCATAATTATGCATATCTGCGTAACAATTACTTTGTGGTATCTAGGAAAGCCCTACTCAGACAATATAGGTTCTGTCAGAGCGCCAGTAATATGGTGATTTTCAAACTACCGACAAATAACAAGGAAATATGTCTACAGACACATGCTAGCTGAGTGGATGACTACAAAATGACGCTCTGACATTGTGATTTTATTCTATTTCCCTTCTAAATACTGCTTCCTTGTATACTGAATATAACTTTATTCTTAGCCCTGTGATATTTTAATGCTCTTTTATTAGCCCCATCTCAATAAGATGGAGATTTTAAATCAGAGTTTTTCCAGACACACTAACTTTCTTTTAATTCCACAACTGGTAACTTTCCTTGCTATTTCATTTTGAAGCTTAATTTAAATGTATTGCTAAATCACTTGATTTACTCTGCACCAACCTTTTTTTCATCGAGGAAGTTCACATCCAAAACAAATGGTGGAGGGGAGGGAGTTACACAGTGGCTTTAGGATTCGAGCCTGCCCAGGGACACAGCAGGAGGTGCTCGGACGCGTTAGCAAACTCAGGGAAAGGCACAGCCCTGTAAGGATTGCACAGCCCAGAAGAGCAACCAGGCAGGCGGGGTGTATCCTGTGGGGTTTTCCAAACTTCTTGGGTGGCAAAAGTCGCTCTGACGTTGGAGTTATGCTTCACGGAGCAGACGAAGTGAGCCATGCCAAGAAGAGCCCTCTTGGCATGACCGTCTGTGCAGGCAACTGCCTCGGAAGGACTGCTTTGCTCAGTAAATCATCTGGACAACAGGAACTCATGTTCTGCTTCGGTTAATTATTTTCTCCTCACGTCTGCTCCAGTGCACTGACACGTACAGTCAATTATCTCCACAGCTAGATTACCTTTATTAAATTATGCAGCTGCTGCAGAGCATGCTGAGAAATAGTGACTTTCGATAGAAATTAAAGGTTCTCCTCGGTGACAGAAAGCAGCAGGAGACTTTCCCAGTGCTGAGGACTTTTACTTTCAGAGAGCCAGCCACAAAACCTGCATCAAGGCACACAGCTGTTTTAAGCACTATAAACTTTTGAACTGGCTTCCTATGACCCTCATGCTTTTCCTTTTGGGAAATCCGACCTCTAGCACTTCCCAGTGTTGTCTAACTTGTTTACCCAAGTCTTTTGCTCACTTTCAGAGGTGCCCCATCAGCTCTGGATAACGTCTTGCTTCACATGTAAGGTAAACTTACTGCATGGCCTCTTCTCCCATTCCATTTCAACCTCAAGTATGGGAAGGTGGTATTTTCCATCACCTTTAAGCACATTAAATGTCCCCTGCCCCCCCAGCTAGTACTCTCTAGGTTTAAAAGATATGCACTGGAGTGAGAATTATCTCATGCAATACCTGCACCCTGTTTGGTCTGCATTGGGCATCTTGTGACAGCAGGCAAATAACTGAGTTGGATATCAAACCCCCTCTCCTGTTTTTTTCATTCAAGGCACTATTGAGCAAAATGTATTAGCATCCACGTATTAAAAGAGCAAAGTAAAAACACAACCAGAGCAAACTGACTTACTGGCATAGTATTTTCCCAGATTGGGTTTTCATTTATGAAGTCAGTGAATTAATTCCTTAACGGCCTAAATCACAAGCTATACTTGCAATCCAGAACTAAGGCCACTCATTGCTGAGATTTATTTATAATCCATCTGCTTTATCCAGGAAGCAAAGCTATTTTTTTTTCCCTGTTTTTGTTTTTTTAAAAGCCAAGCACAACAGTAAGAAAGCCTCAATAGATGCACAAACTTTTTACCATTTTGCCATTCCAGCAAAGTAGAGGGTGTTTAAATGGCTTTGACATTTCAGACGGGAAATTTCCGAAGTCCTCCGGAATATGTTATTCCAACCCATGACCTAGGAAATTCCTTTTCAATAGGTACTTATATAGTCTAAACACTGTTCACTCTCCACAACTGTTGCACACTGCAACATGCAATACCGCAGACTCACATGGGATTTATTTTAAGACAACTACTTCATTTGACACACATTCCCCAAAGAGAAGGATTGTGTCTGCATATCAAATGTGAAAATAATGAGTTTAAAAATAAAGAGATGTGCTCTTAGTTACTGGGATGTCCCATCACACTGAGGACACACTCTCAATGTCTTCTCAGCACTTCCATGCTTTCACAAGCTCAGATCCAATTATCCTTCCTTTAAATGTGGTACATTATATCTGACACTACCTTCTTACTATGCAGAAAACTAAACCCACTAAAAGCAACTGTGTTGTTTTCTTCAGGATTCCTGCTGTTTTTCACTTGCACTGGGATCACCCTTTATGACAGGTGCACACTGACACCTACTGCTTGGAGCAGAGACAACCCTGAAGGGGATTCATACATGCCACCCAATTTAGCTCGGTAAATTGGGATGGCTGTGTCTGCGCAGGTTCCTCTACAGAGAAGGGAAATGCTCCTCTGGGGGCCTCAGACCCGCACAGTAGCTGGACACTGCGAGCAGGGGCGCCCAGCAGCCTGGTGTTTATTTTCAGCCAGTGCTGATGTGATGCAGTACATTAATGTGCATCACACAACATAATCATGATTTGTAAAAGGGACCAGCACTCCTGTGGACCTTAGGACCTCTTACGGCATGCCCCACTGAGGAGGAAGCACCCAGTGGGAAGGCGGCCAAGCAAATTTCTGAGCAGGCGTGAAATCTAGAACAAGATTTTTCAATTTCTTCAGAAAATTGACCTGAGAACAAACAGAATAAAACATCTTACCCAATATACTACAGGCTAAGAATACTTGACTTGCATTATATTAAAGAGAGTTGTCTCAAATAAACAACTGCTAAAAGGAGAAACAGTCAGCTGTACTGAATACTGCCAACAGGATATTAGTACTTCAAGAGAAAAGTACTAAAATAGGCAAAACTGTCCAACGCCTTGCCCTGCACTCATGGGTATCTAATGCAATTTTTGGCATTGCTTGTGATGTCAGCTCTCATCCCAATTTCAGTTTCATGCTCTGCCTGTTAACAAGGAAGCTCCACACTACAAAGCTTTTGCTTTTTTCCCCTGTAATATCACTCTGGTTTATCTCAGGATGAGATAAAACTCTCAGGTTTACTCATCAGGAAAATCCTCTGAAACCATCTACGTGACTAATGTCAAATCTAAAGCATGTACGCCAGCACGAAGCACGTCTGTAGATTCCCTGTCTTCTAAAAACTCATTGCTCACGTTGAGTAGAAGTGTGCTTACAGGGAATTGCCGTTGCCAGATGCTGCTTCATTACCTGAAACTGCACACTGTTTCTCAGTACTGATTACTCAGTACAGCTGGCATTTACAGTCTTATTACAGAATTATACAAGGAGCAGCGCTACACATTTTTTAACAATCTCAACTCCCTTTACTACAAGGTTTCGTTACAAAAGGTTTTGGAGCGTAAATGCCCTTCAGGCACGACTCCCTGAACAATCAATCACCCAGCAAGGTTTTCCTCTTCTTTTAACAGTGCAGAAATCTCCTTGCCTGGTATTGAGCACAGCTGAGTCAACAAATTGTCTTAGCAAGGAGTACAGAGAGGGAGAGGATAACCCTGGTCAGCAGCAGATGAATGGATTCAAACCCCAGATCTCACAAACTGGTCAAGCCCACCTCATCCTTGCAATGCCCAACAAAAGAGGGCTCCAGCTACAAAATTTCTAATTTTCCACTCAAATTTATTCATAGCCTGTTTGTACACATATTCTCTTGCATCAGTATTGTTACTTAACATAAACAATCCTTCCCCTCTGTCTAAAACCCAGAGGGAATATGTGTACTCTGGTTCATTTCTTATGGCAAATAAGCCTTCCCCGCTCTTTTCTCCATCTTGTAGCAGGGTGTGCCCACTTCTTTAGTCATCTTCACAAATCTAATGCCATTAGAACATGAGTTACTGAAACTGTATGAGGCCTCATCTGACTCTTGTACAACAGCATCCATACTTCCTCTAAGTATACTGAAAATACTTCACTTTATATATCCACTGTCATGTGATTACTTCAACTTGAATATTTTCATCCCATGCCTCCCTTCCATCCCTCCACAAACAAGTATGCCCACATCCTTTTCTTCCCCGGCATTTCCAAATGTGAGGAACTTCCCTTTCATGTCATCTATTTTCATTATTAGTCCTGAGATGCATGACTTTATTACCTATGTTGTTATTTTTCATCCTACATCTTCTATTTCATGCTTATCTTTATATATATATATCTATCTCAATCATCCTATATCATATCTCACTGTCATATATTTTCTCCCAGAGGACACCCCCTTCCCATTCACCCTTCCTAAATTTCTGCTATAAGCTCAAATTCATGAGCATGATTCTATTTTATTATGCCAGTGGCTATTAAAGAAAAAGAGTCCATGACACTTAAGGAGCTCCACTAGTAATCTCCTTCCTCTCCTACCAGCAATACCTATAGGTCTCACCCCCTCCCTACCCATCTTTAAGTTCTAGTACTAATGCCCATTTTCTTCATACAGATGGCATGATATAAAGCATTTTGCTGACATCAGACAGATTAGGTATACTCCTTTTCTTCCCCTCTCTCCAAAGTCTTATAAAAAACAATTTGGTTGTACCGGTATCACCTCTTGACAAACCTATGTCACATTTTGCCTCATTTACCGCTTACTCTCATACTGTTAATGACTGCTTATTCCTTACAGAGCAGCAGTGGTGATTAATTCTATACTTGGTCATGACTTTCCCAATGTCTAAAGAAAAAAAACCCCAAACAAATCCACAACCCTAGATCAGTGCCATTTTAAGAAACAGTGTATTGGTGGCATTCTGACAGTTCTGACAAAGTTAAGACCTCAAACATTTGCCTTATTGTTAAAAATAACGTCCAGGGAAACATTTCCATTGCTAGCTGACATGGTACAGCACTGAAGAATCAAGTCTCTGGTTTGATCCTACCAAAACTGGTTTACAGAGGGACACAATGCTCCTTCAGTCTGGCAAAAGCCAAGTATTATGCAGCGTTTGGAAGCTAAAGAGCTCTTGTTCCCATTTAATTAACTCATTGCATAATTATCTATATGGAACTACTGTATAAACGCAGCAGCGACCGCTCTGTACATACACATTCATGATTCAGTTGAAGGATTACTTGAACAGCATTTCAAACTACGTAAGTGTGGCTGCTAGCAATACGAATAGATTTGACCATCAGAACACCAAAGCAGACAGTCTCCCCTTCCTTTTCCATGGTGTGAAACGCAATTCCACCATGTGTCATGCACAGCTCTGGGGCAACAATTAGAACATTCAAAGTTGCACAGAAAAAAACTGGCCACCCACTCAAGTCCTCAGTTGTTGAAGCACCATGAGTTGCCCAGCCAGCACCAGCTCTCCTGCCAAATTAACTGCACTTGGCAACTGACCTCAGGAGTACACATTTTTGACATCTGATAAATAGCAAGACTTACAATCTGTTAGCTTTATTTACAAGCAATTGTGTCTCAGCAATGTTACAAAAGACGCAAGTTTGGCATGAAGCCTTGTGTTGCAAGGTGTGCTGCTCCCTCTCTGCTCCTACTAGCCATTTCTTCACTTTCCAACTATGTGTTTATTCCTGACTGTTCCCTTGCTATTTGCAAGATATATTCCCCCGGAAAGCCATCCCTTCATTCCAGTGGACACACTCATTCTTTGTTCCCCATCCTAATATGCCCACATCTGTATTTAAAATTTCCAAACCTGCTTCCTCGCTCTCAGAAATGTCCTGCTTTGATACCAGTTTGCTCAGGTCCACTCTTTGCTCCTCATCTCCTTGGCAATCCTGACAAGGTCAGCTGAAGAGAATCTCCTTCCTGAATCATTTTTCCATGATCCAGGAAAGGGCTCGGAAGGACAGTTTTAAGCAGTAAGACAGATAGAAATGTAATGAAAGCCTACAATCATTTGAAGGTCACATCTAGCCAGAAAGAAAGAGGGGGACCATTTTCAATGGAAAGACAGGATGAGGATTTAAACTGGGGAAAACTTGTGACAGGAGAATGCATGCAGCTACAAAATAATCTCCCAAAGGGAAAGGCAGAACCTTCACGGACAGTTTGGAGCTTTTGAAGCACAGACTAGGCAACATCTGCACAAATACACTGCAGGGAATGATGGTAAATCAACAGGAACGCAGACAAGACCATGCAACCAGGCCAGTCCATGAACAGTTCACTGACCCACATTTCTGCACAGTTTTAATGCAAGTCTCCATATTAGGAATATGCATGAAATGCACACTTTCTGTAGTTCATGTTAGAAAAACTCTCTAAGAAAAAACCCAAGCTGCAGAGATAAATAGGAATATATGCAAGAGAATTAACAAATTTAAGAGATCACTGTAAGAATTCCAAATACCACTGCTCTCACAAAAAGCACCACAGGGATTTCTTTTTCTTTGTTTAAACTCCACAGAGATCAAAGAACCAAATTATAATATCTGGCCCTTCCTCCTCTGCAGCCCTTCACTGTTAATTGCCCTGGCTCCTGTTCTTCCACTAAGTATAAATGAAAGCACTGGAATTGAGCCTGCTACTGAAGCAAGCAGAGCAAACTTTCACTGATGTCAACAGAATTAGGCCACTTTTACAAGCAGTGACTTTGCCCTCCAGTTGGCGAAACAAGAAACGCAATTTGTTCAAACGCAGCGCGAGCGCCATTCCCTCCAGGCAGGCACGCTGGGGACCCAGGCACTCTCCTGCTTTTCTGGGCTGCAGCAGAGGAGCAGTTGCTGTATGGGCTGCTGACTCACCATCTGGTTCTTGGTTTCTTTCTGAGCAGCACACGCTGCCAGTTCTTCAAAGCTTGTGGCAAAAATCTCTCCTGTGCCCACAGATTATAAGCTACTCATGACAGGCATCTAAGCTGCATAACGAACTGATGCAAAGAGGAAACAAATGTCCATCTTCTAATTAAGAATTTACAAGACTGGCATTAAACCCTGAGCCTCACCTCTAACTACAAAAAAACTGCAACAGAGTTTGTATCTCCGAAGACTCATTCATCCCACTAACTGAGCAATAATTACGAACTTAACATTAATCTTCAGTTTGATTACAGTCTGTTCAGCATTTCTTGCATCACTCCCCACATTTAATTCCAATAACGAGTCAATCCCACACAGAAAAATAAATTAGAACAATTGAGTAAATACCTCACATAGAAGGGTGACATAGGCCGCTCATCTTCTTGGGAGCTAAAAACAAAACATATTTTTTAAAGTTAGTATGCAGCTCTGTCTTGTATTTGCAGTTCAAGATACTCACTCTTAAAAAGCAGAGATAACAAAAGTGAAACAGTTCACCTGTTACAGAGGTAACACTTATGTCTACTTTGTCCTCTAGTTCTACTCATGGAAGAAAGCTTTAAGTAACATTCCTTAAATGCTGAGAATCCAACTCATTTCTCAGTGTCCACCAACGTGGTGTAACAGATCTCCTGCTAGATGGCCAGGAGTCACTCCGGCTCTGCAGCAGTGCAAGGACTATTCCCATAGCAACAATAAAACATTTTGCCAGCAAAACCACCAGAGCCTTTTGCTGTCTGTTGTTCCAAAATTAAACCACCTGCCTATTAAAGCAAAATTCGAGAAAAAAACAAATGACATCTTGAGACACCAAAGAAACGGCCATGGGTGTACGCATGAGGCTACGAATGGAAGTGGAAAGGTTAAGGAGTATCCGGGAGTGTGAGAGGGAGATAGATTGGCGGAGCCGCACCCTACCATCCCTGAGGCAAAGGCAGCAGATGGAGGCTCCACGAGAAGCAGAGGATCCCCTGCCTTCTTGCCACCAGGTAGAAAGAGGGGACCTAAGTGACGGGGGGGAATGGAAACAGGTCCCTGCTCGGGGTGCCAGGCGAACCCCCGCCTGGCCTCCCTCACCTTCCCGGTTGCCCCTACAGAACAGATATCGGGCCCTGGAACTTGAGGGCCAGGCAAACGAGGATGTAGACGAAGGTCCATCCGGGGGGTCGCCTAGGGTGAGGCAGTCAGCCCCACGCATTATGACTGCCGCTGCTAAGAAAAAAAGGAGGGTAATTGTCATAGGCGATTCCCTTCTGAGGGGAACAGAGGGCCCGATATGCTGACTGGACCCATCCCACAGGGAAGTCTGCTGCCTCCCTGAGACCCGGGTCAGAGACATTACGAGGAAGCTCTCTGGTCTGGTACGGTCTTCCGACTACTACCTGCTGTTGGTTATACAGGCTGGCAGTGATGAGGTTCCAGAGAGAAGCCCTGAAGCGATCAAAAGGGACTTCAGGGCACTGGGGCGACTGGTTGAAGGGTCGGGAGCACAGGTAGTGTTTTCCTCTATCCCTACAGTGGCAGGGGAGAATACTGAAAGAAGCAGGAAAACACACCTGATCAACACGTGGCTCAGGGGCTGGTGCCATCGGAGGAATTTTGGCTTTTTTGATCACGGGGAGGTTTACACGGCACCGGGCCTGCTGGCGGCAGATGGAGTCCAGCTGTCTCATAGGGGGAAAAGGATTCTCGCTCATGAATTGGCGGGGCTCATTGAGAGGGCTTTAAACTAGGTTCGAAGGGGGAAGGGGATAAAACCAGGCTCACTAGAAATGAGCCTAGGGGTGGCGTGCCGATGCCGGGGGCGAAATCAATAGCCCAGCTCAAGTGCATCTACACCAATGCACGCAGCATGGGCGGCAAACAGGAGGAGCTGGAAGCCACTGTGCAGCGGGAGAGATATGACTTAGTCGCCATCACAGAAACATGGTGGGGTGACTCTTATGACTGGAGTGCTGCAATGGATGGCTACAGACTCTTCAGAAGGGACAGGCAAGGAAGGAGAGGCGGTGGGGTGGCCCTGTATGTTAGGGAGTGTTTTGATTGTATAGAGCTCAACGATTGTGATGATGATACGGTCGAGTGTTTATGGGTAAGGATGAGGGGGAAGGCCAATGAGGCAGATATCCTGCTGGGAGTCTGTTATAGACCACCCAACCAGGATGAAGCGTTCTACAAGTGGCTGGCACAAGTCTCTCAATCGCTAGCCCTTGTTCTCATGGGGGACTTCAACTTCCCGGATGTCTGCTGGAAATACAACACGGCAGAGAGGAAGCAGTCTAGGAGGTTCCTGGAGTGTGTGGAAGACAACTTCCTGACACAGCTGGTAAGGGAGCCTACCAGGGGAGGTGCCTCGCTCGACCTGCTGTTTACAAACAGAGAAGGACTGGTGGGAGGTGTGGTGGTCGGAGGCCGTCTTGGGCTTAGCGACCATGAAATGATAGAATTCTCGCTTCTTGGTGAAGTAGGGAGGGGGGGCAGCAAAACCACAACCATGGACTTCCGGAGGGCGGACTTTGGCCTGTTCAGGACACTGGTTGAGACAGTCCCTTGGGAGACGGTCCTGAAGGGCAAAGGGGTCCAGGAAGGCTGGACGATCTTCAAGAAGGAAGTCTTAAAGGTGCAGGAGCAGGCTGTCCCTGTACGCCGTAAGATGAATGGGTGGGGAAGACGACTGGCCTGGCTGAACGGGGAGCTTTTGCTGGGACTCAGGAAAAAAAGGAGAGTTTACCACTTGTGGAAGAAGGGGCAGGCAACTCAAGAAGAGTACAGGGATCTCATTAGGTCGTGCAGAGAGGAAATGAGAAAGGCAAAAACCCAGCTAGAACGCAATCTGGCCGCTGTCGTTAGAGACAACAAAAAAAGTTTTTACAAATATATTAATGACAAGAAGAGAGCCAAGGAGAATCTCCATCCTTTATTGGATGCGGGGGGGAACATTGTCACCGAGGATGAGGAAAAGGCTGAGGTACTTAATGCCTTCTTTGCCTCAGTCTTTAACAGGCAGACCAGTTATCCTCAGGGTATTCAGCCCCCTGAGCTGGAAGACAGGGACGGCGAGCAGGATGAACCCCCCATAATCCAAGAGGAAGCAGTCAACGACCTGCTACCCCACCTGGATGTTCACAAGTCTATGGGGCCAGATGGGATCCACCCGAGAGTGCTGAGGGAGCTGGCAGAGGAGCTCACCAAGCCACTCTCCATCATCTATCAGCAGTCCTGGTTAACGGGGGAGGTCCTGGACGACTGGAGGCTTGCCAATGTGACGCCCATCCACAAGAAGGGCCAGAAGGAGGATCTGGGGAACTACAGGCCTGTCAGCCTGACCTCGGTGCCGGGGAAGATTATGGAGCGGTTCATCTTGAGGGCGCTCACAAGGCATGTGCGGGACAACCAGGGGATCAGGCCCAGCCAGCACGGGTTCATGAGAGGCAGGTCCTGCTTGACCAACCTGATCTCCTTCTATGACCAGGTGACGCGCCTAGTGGATGAGGGAAAGGCTGTGGATGTGGTCTACCTGGACTTCAGTAAGGCCTTTGACACCGTCTCCCACAGCATTCTCCTCGAGAAGCTGGCGGCTCACGGCTTAGACAGGTGTACTCTGCGCTGGGTCAAAAACTGGCTGGACGGCCGGGCCCAGAGAGTTGTGGGGAATGGAGTTCAATCCAGTTGGTGGCCGGTCACGAGCGGTGTTCCCCAGGGCTCAGTACTGGGGCCGGTCTTGTTCAATATCTTTATTGATGATCTGGATGAGGGGATTGAGTGCACCCTCAGTAAGTTTGCAGACGACACCAAGCTGGGTGGGAGTGTTGATCTGCTCGAGGGTAGGAAGGCTCTGCAGAGGGACCTGGACAGGCTGGACCGATGGGCCCAGGCCAACTGTATGAGATTCAACAAGGCCAAGTGCCGGGTCCTGCACTTCGGCCACAACAACCCCATGCAGCGCTACAGGCTTGGGGAAGAGTGGCTGGAAAGCTGCCCAGCAGAGAAGGACCTGGGGGTGCTGGTCGACAGCTGGCTGAACATGAGCCAGCAGTGTGCCCAGGCGGCCAAGAAGGCCAATGGCATCCTGGCCTGTATCAGAAATAGTGTGGCCAGCAGGAGTAGGGAAGTGATTGTGCCCCTGTACTCGGCACTGGTAAGGCCGCACCTCGAATACTGTGTTCAGTTTTGGGCCCCTCACTTCAAGAAGGATGTTGAGGTGCTGGAGCGTGTCCAGAGAAGGGCAACGAGGCTGGTGAGGGGTCTGGAGAACAAGTCTTATGAGGAGCATCTGAGGGAACTGGGGTTGTTTAGCCTGGAGAAAAGGAGGCTGAGGGGAGACCTCATCGCTCTCTACAACTACCTGAAAGCAGGTTGTAGCGAGGTGGGTGTCGGTCTCTTCTCCCAAGTAACTAGCGATAGGACGAGAGGAAATGGCCTCAAGTTGCGCCAGGGGAGGTTTAGATTGGACATGAGGAAAAATTTCTTCACCGAAAGGGTTGTCAAGCATTGGAACAGGCTGCCCAGGGAAGTGGTTGAGTCAACATCCCTGGAGGTATTTAAAAGACGTGTAGATGAGGCGCTTAGGGACATGGTTTAGTGGGCGTTGTGGTGTTGGGTTGACGGTTGGACTCAATGATCTTGGAGGTCTTTTCCAACCTTTATGATTCTATGAATTCCCCAGTTTTATCGCTCCTGTGGAAAGCCAATTTGACTATGCTGAAATCTCCCTAGGTTAGAGATCAGGGGCTGCTGTCGGCTGGTATGGAGCTCCCCTGACAAAAACGTGTTTCAGTGGTCAACTGACCTGGCCCAAACATAACTACCTGCTGTGTGGCTGACCAGTTCCCTGATCCAGCTCATCATGCCTGTGCTGGCACAAGGGTAAGAATGAGCTGCTGGGGCGCTGAAGCTTAAAGGTGTGGTGGACTGATGGTTTAAGTCAATTTAAGACCATGCTGCTATAAGAAGGGGTTCAAACAAATTTCACCTAGTCATTCCAACCAGATGAATGGTTGGCCTTGCAGGGCATTTAAGCCTTGTAACTCTCTAGAGCAAGACACTCGCCTTCCTCCAAGCACGCAGGAAATGCCACCGAGGTTGATTCGTCCCCAAAGGACTTTTAATTGGGCCTGCTGCAGAGCACAGCAAGTTTGGCAGAAAGGCAGGAAAGACAAAAAGCTGCATAAATTACTTTAAACAAAAGCAGAAAGGATAACCAAAGCTGCTTTCCAGCTGTTCCAGCAGCCTGGGACTGCGCCAGCACTCAGCAATTTGCCACAGGTACTCAGCCACAGGTCCCAGGGCACTGCCACGCTGTGAAGGCATCCATCGCTTTTGAGCTTGTTCAGAGGATGAGAGAATATGGGAGAATGCTCTAGGTGAGGTGAGTTCAGCTTCAAACTCAAGTCACTTGGGGATTTTGATCGCCCCAACACCCCGACCAACTTCAACAGGGATCTGAAGTAGATCAAGCTTGAACAATTTTTGAAAAGCCAGCCTGAGTCCATTAATCTCTTGAATTTTGAAGGTTTTATTTATCGGTTTATAAAAGCTTCTCTAAGCACAGAATAAAGGGGAAAGGAACATCTCCGTGGGTTTTGTAGCTAGGAGATCAAGGTACCTTTTGCAGCTTCAACCAGAGCCAGCAGGAAGCTCCCTCAGCAAGACGAGCTGAAACTGGCCTGTAGCCAGGTAAGCACCCTGCTCTCACACTGAATATAGCCAGAGGCAGATTTCACCGTGGCTCATTTTGAACCCAGCCAATGTTACCACAGATCCACAAATATGAACGCCAAATTAATCCAGGGGGCAAGAGCACAAGGGAGGAGGCAGGATGCAAGGGAGTCGGAAAGGCAAGGAAGGCAGACAGACAGACAGATGAGCAGGCCAGTTCACCAGAAAAAAAATTACAGGGGTTTAATTCTGCATCATTTCGACCCCCCCACTATAGTACACAGAGATTCATAAAGAGACAGCTACAGACATCTACAGAAAAGACCTTCCAGCACGTCACGCGGGATGCCCAAAATACTGATTCAAGGGTAACACCAAATACCACGGACCGGAAGGAAGAGAAACTGCTTCTGAAATCAGTGTGGTCTGCCAAAACTCGCATCGCCTCTGTAACGCAACAGTGACTGGGCAGTTTTCAGCAGCTCCCCAAGACGACTGGGAGCACAGCTGCTACTGCAAACTTTGCTGCTACTTCCACAAGCCCGTCTTCACCAGCTTGAGCAAGTTGCAGTCGGCCGCTGCCACGGAAGCACTGAATGCTGCTGTTGCCCTCCTCCGAGACCTGGCCAGTGCACAGAGCAGCACAAGGTGGGCTGACAGTGCCTGCCTGCAGCAAGGTAGGTAACGCAGCTGCCTGTGTGTGAACTGAGGCAAACATCACCTGAAGGGTCTTTGTGAGAAACTGCTATGGCTTTGAGACTGCCTAGAAAAAGTGGAGGGAAACATGGAAGTGCCCATCATTGCCCTTCCCAGAAGATGACCTGCAACAAAGACACGGGTAAGAACCTCTGCCAGGTACAAGCTCTCTCTCCCCTGATGGCATGCACAGTCTCTCAGCTTGCATGCATAAGTTATCTCTTTATATACTTACGGAATACACTTTTTTTTTAAAAAGTGTAAAGAAGCTAGTTTAAACTCACAAAGCTGCTGGTAAAGTTTTTTGCTATGTTCAGTTCATTACATTAATGGCTGTACTTGTAATCTCAATGCAAACAAGTCCCAGTGACAGACACAAAACATGAAAAATGTTTTCTCATGTAGAGAAAAGTTCACAGCACCATCAAGATTTCTGTGCATCAATGCAACTTCAAATGACAACACCAAATGCTGCTTTGTGTACAAGTGGCAGTTGTCAAAGCCGCACCAAACATGCTTTCTTTTCCATCATAAAAACCCTTCCTCATCTCAGGGTTTGTAATTAAATTCCAAGTCACAGAAGTACAATGATACTGAAAAAGCCCAAATAACTTTCTTATATTCATACTCCCACTAGTTGCTTTGACAGATCAGATGGAAAAGCAGTATTCAGCAGGGACTCTGAAACCTCTCGCATTTCCTTCCTTTTCTTCCACAGCAAGTACAACCGCTGCTCCACAAGTTCAAGCAAGTTTTATATCTGTACAAAAAACCATTATCCACTCATACAAAGTAACTGAGGAGAAACAAATATTTTAGGAACATTAGCTGGGAATGGGGGAGAAAGAAGCTCTAGAGAAGTCAGAAACCAAATACCAGTTTCATTTAGATCATCACATTTCAATATTTCACATGGGTGATAGTAATTGTAGCTGTGCATAACCTCTCTTATCCAATAGCGCTTTATAGTTTTACAAGTGCAGCACTGATGAGTAGCTGCATCTGGGATGAAGAGCTCCAACCTAACTAGTATGAAAACTAGACTTTTGAGAAAACCATAAAAATCTTTTAGCTTTAAAAAGATCTCCTGCATCTGAGTAAAGCACATTACCCATTTCCCCCCAAATGATTAAAACCAACATATCCCAAACATAGTTCCCTAACTTCATGCACCTTTGTCAACTCATCTGTGCAAGCTGGAAGACATGAACTGTGTAAATTACAAACAGATTTAAACCAGCTATTCCACATAATTCACAATCCCTCAAATTAGACATGAGACTACTAAGCCCTACCGCAATCACTTAGGACACAAGGATTCTGTTTTGATTAAAATACTTCATGAAATAATGAATTATTCGTGTTGTAAGGTAATAAACTGATGTGCTTATATTACACACACAAGCACAGATTAGTTTAATGAAAGAAATGAAAATTGTGTGTGAGAGGTTTTAAACCTGTGTATACCTAATCACATGGTTTTGGATATAAAAGAGGCAAGTAAGCAAAAATGTATAAGATATGAATCATAAATGATCATCAGTTGATATTACACAATAAACAGGCTAGAAATTAGTTTAAAACCTTCCATGCTGGTCTCTTCGTCACTGTCGCTCACACTATGCTGATTAAGAAACAACTGCTTACTTGTTTTTAAAACACCTTGTACTGAAGGGTTTATTAGTATTGCTAGGAAGCCCTTTCTACCACGTATCCTTTCAAAAGAAAATGCTAGAAGTCATTAAGATATGTTTAACATTTAACTATACTGTACTTGGGCAGCATAACTCTTTGGTTAAAGGGATATACAACCCTTCCAGAAAGAAAGGAAAGCTTAACACCTGGCACAGTGACCTGGCAAACCAAGTCAGCCATCCACAGTATGGAGCGGACAAGTCATTCTGATGTGCATCTCTTACACAGTCTAAATTTTTACCTTGCCCAGCAAAGAATTTATCCATTAGGCAAGCAGTTTTAGCAGTAAATTAGGTGTTTTGTGGTTTGTGGGGGTTGTTTTGGTTTTGGTTTTTTTTTTATACCCTCAAAGTTTTGTCCAGCTTTACATATGCTTTATGGCCAGAAAGCACTGAAGGGATGAAATAACTTTAAAAAAAATTCAGTTATTTATTCAACTATCACTGACTACCTGGCCAAGCAGGTGAGTGCAAAATACAGCAGTCTCTTTCTTCTCAGACATATACATAGCTCCCCTAAGCCAAGGGATTAAACAGAAATGAATTGCTCTTTCATGCAATACTTGGGAGAGCAATTTCTCACACTCCTAAAGGATGCCTAAATATCTGATCGCTTCCTTCTTGCTAAAAACCAAAACAAATACCAGCCAAACTGAAAAAACTTGTTCTCTTTATTTTATGGCTAAAGAAGTAAAATTGTCATGTTTGTGACCTCCACTGAGCTAACAAAAAAGTTTGTCAGACTGGAAGGAACGCCAATATCACCCACCATTTAGTTTAGCACATCTTAGGATTTTCAGGCACGTGTATTTTACAGCGTTTACACAATGCATCCTTTCTGTCTCTAAAGAAGGAAATAGGAAAGCTTGGGTGAAGTCTAACCGTTAAATGCTAAATTTCCATTACAGAACCACAGTTACCTTTTTTTGCCTCCCCCTTTTGCAACAGGAATGCTACAGGCAACCGTTTACCCATCACATTCTCAGATATGCAATGATGGTTTTCCTTTTTTTTTTCCCCTGATGTCTCACCTTGCCCTTCAGAAAGAATAAGGGAGCTGCTGAGCCGTTCCAGAACTGAAGCTGTAAAACACCCATTTAGATGGAGAGTTCCCAATTGATTTCCATGCATATGGGATACCCCGGTCCCAGCCCCCTCATTGGCCTGAGCTCTCACCCCAGGTCAGAGTGTGGCTCAGGGCCCCTCCCCCTTGTTTTATTTGCACTTAATTATCAGCAGTTCTTCCGTCCTGGCTTGCTGGCACTGGAACCTCCATTGTAAAGCTACCGCTGCTTTCCTACTCCACATCTCTTTTCAGAAGTTAAATGGGACATTTAGTCGATTAAATTAAAAAAATACATTTGGTGGTGGTTTTTTTTTTTTAGGTTTTTTGTTGTTTTGGTTTTTGTTTTTTTTTTTACAATCATGAAAATGTACTTTGACTCGTGTCAACATTTTGCACCAGAGATGAAGGGCCTAGCCACTGGCGGGGTCATGCTGCTCAGCCAAGGTCATGTTTTCCTAATGCCTTGCCATAGGCTCTATTTGTTCTGACCTCAAAAGTTAGATAAAGAAATGGCTCGCTTTCTATTCCACCACAGATATTCTGGACTTCGAAAGAAATTTATTATTTTTTAGTGAGAATACTTTTTTTCAGGCAATGAGATAGCTGCTTCTAATTTTAATGCAATCAAACAAAAAGGCATTGAAAATTCAGGGGCGTCAAATTACTTATGATATCAAACGTTAATGCAGCTTTTGGGGGAAGGAGAAGGAAGGCTAAGCTTGGGTGACTTGTTAAGACTTCAAAGTCATCTCCCTCTTGTTTTCTTCTCGCCATTTAGAACCACTGTGCCACCTTGGATTAACAGACACACCATTTTTGCAGTTGCAGGGGATTTTAACAATATTGTTTATTTACTTCTTCTGACATTCAACATTAACAACACTAAAAACAGCTTCAAGGAAGCCTCAATTTTGAGGCCACAGTAGTGCTTTTTGCTGAATGTCTTGTCTTATTCACAAGTTTTTCAGCACTTCTTTTTTTCCCCCCCAAGTCATTTCCCATAAAAGTTATTTCAAGCTTCCGACAAATGCAAGATTGAAACTGCTCATGAAAATTTATTGCATATTTATTTTCTCAATAGAGTGGTGTACTCATAGTTTGTGCTTCACGGCAGTGGGTAAAAGGTAATGTTTTTGCAAATAAGAAATAGCAGGCAATATAAGCTTCTTCCTTCAAAATAAATTTTCTTCAAATAAATATTGAGGTATGTTATGCAAAAGAAGAAAGAATAATACCATCCTTGATGCAACAGTAACCATAAATTTAATCTAGCATGATAACACCGTGGTGACACAATGGTCATCATTAAAAGTCAACACTTACAATCAATTGTTGAGCAATGCCACCCTTGCTCTATACCCTTAATCCGAGGGGGAAAGGAGGAGGAATGCACTATATAGTAACTGTCTAAGAAACAAATGTTTAACAGCTATTTCCCTGTGAGAGTGATTTCCATGCAAACATTTGCATTCTCCCTGAAGAGCAACTTTTATAGTCAAAACCATAACACGTCATTTCAGATATTTATCTCCAGCCTTCACAATAGTTACACTTAACACCTAACCATGCTTACCACTGAAACCAAGTTAAGCTTATACTTAAGTACCTGCATAAGCTACTCACCAGATGAGCCACACGTCAAAATACTAGGTGGACAACCTGGCTTCTTTATTCTGAACTCACATACTCCGCAAAATATCTCCAATAACTTGGGCGGGGGTGGATTGGTATTGGTTTAAATATTAATCTCCAAAGGATCCCGCCGTCTTCCCCAAAGCTGTTTCTTCAGCAGTGTTCTTCCTAAAGGTCTCTCAGCTAAGTTATGTCTTAAGCCTGCAAGATCACAGTGTACAGCAATGTAACTGTGGGGCCGTAGAAAGGGACCTCTTTGGGGGAAGAGTTCCCTATTAGCCTTCCAAAAGCATGAGCTTCTGTCTCCTGTTTTATCTGGCATTCAAAATACCAATATTACTATTTCATAGAGACAAGATGAGGTGAATACAAGGGATCACTCTGTCACACATCTGAGGAGCATGTACTTTTTCTTGTTCTATTTTCCATAGCCAAGATTAAGGCACAAGTACCCAAGCCTAGAGTAGGAGCCTTTTAATTCTAGGAAACACTAACATACAGCACAGCCATACACATTGAGAATATACCGCATTATCCACAGGCATAACTGTGCAGGCTGTGTGTGAGGGGGGCACTGAGATTGAGGTATGTTGCCTGAAAGGAAAAAATAATAAAAAAAAATACTCTGAAGCCTTTTTGCACACCTCCTTGTACTTCAAAGCAACATCAGGGAAGTACAGGCTATCCCATGGCAAGCTGAAATGAGCAGAACTTCTTGCTGATTAAATGCTACTGTGAGCAAGAGGCTGATTTTCCACTTATATTAACATATCTGAATCTACTGGAACCCTTGACAGCATAATTTTGTATAATTATTTTCTACTCACTATCCTCCTGGATTGCAAATATGTTTATCTTTTATAAAATGACGTCAATGTTAAACAGCTTGCTTTTGTTGTTTTACTTCTTAAACTAGTTGGGGCTTATTATGAAAGACAGGGCAGTGTCTTTTCTTCTGCTTGTGGTTTGGCAATAGTCCTCACTAGGATAAAACTAGAAAATGGGTCAGAAAGAGGCGGAATGAATGTACCAGCCAAAGTCTCACCTCTTCTCAGAATTTAACAGTGTGAAGTTGCGTAATGCACACATACCTGTTGCATTATAATGGTGAAGAACTGTTACTAGGTAACCAGAGATTTCAGTTTCAGGATTGTTTGTTAAAAGCTTGCACGCTTCAAATAAAGGTATCTAAGACTCCAGTTTTTAGGTAAATATTCCTATTTTCTTGCTTAATCAGGTGGACACCCTGGAGGCAAACACTGCAGAGAGTTTCCACATCAATTTCCTGTTTTAGTCAGAGCCCCCCCACCACCCATGCAGTGGCACCCAGAAAGAGCTTCCACAGGCTCCTACACCCATCACGTTACAGCTGTGACAAGACAGGGTACCCAGCTGTGGGTCAAATGTGAGCCAGGAAGGCCAAAAATTCACATAGCATTTTGTAATAGGCTATGACTATGATTTGAGGAAGATAAGAACCACAGGTTTGAATTTCTCTTCATTCTTCCACCAGAAAAAAAAACCCAAAACCAAACCAACCAAACAAACAAAAAATCAGATACAAGTTCTTCCACTCTCAGAGAACATACTTCACTTCACATACATATTCTAGAACATACTTCACTAGGGCTTGTCAAACACTCCTAGTACCTTGGATAGAAAGTGATAACAAAGTCCAAAGGATCAGACTTGTTTATGATACAACTTTACAAACACAAATGCTCGCTAATCTGTTAAAGAGAACACAGCGGTCCTTCCAAAAAAAGAAGAAAGTGCGGTGGAATACAAACGGTGTTCTCAGGCTAAAATACTGGGTATGTGTGAAAGACCCCAAGCAAACAAGGTAAATCAAACAATCCCGATGATGACTGCAAGCGCGACAGCCCATGCAGACAACTGCTGCTGTACAGGTTTGAAGCAGATCAGTCACACTCCCTACTTCTATCAGATGCACTTTCTAAAAATACTTGTGATGGCTTCGCTTTTTCTCTGCCTTGGTTCGTTTCAGCAAAGTGCAAAGCAAGAGAGGCCACTGATCACAAACAAGGCCCGAGTGTGTACCTGCCTTTCTCATCTCCCACGGAAACTAGTAGATGCAATTGGCAAAGGCGGCCACCACAGGTTTCAGCTTTGCACAGCTTTTGTTAAATCTGCAATAGACTGAGCTAGAATAAATGAATTAAAACATACATTAACAGCATTAGTAATGCTCTACCTAGGAATCTGGGTTATTAAAGTAAGCTAATGCTATCCAGAAAACATGTTAGCCTATTAGCAATAGAAGAGACAATTACTGGTGGATAGGTTGTTGGAAAATCAGTAATGCAACCCGTGTGACATTCACAGGTGCCTTTTACAGTGCTTGGGCAATAATGTAGTACCTATTGCAGTGGAAGGTTCAACACATTCGGCCTTCCACCTCTTCCCATGCAACAAACATAACCCTGACGTCCCCATTGTCACTCCCTCGCAGCAGGCCACCATATCCCATCGTGTGCCATTCCACAGACGTCTATATATAGAATGACACTGTATAGTACATATGGCTCTATGCAAGCACATTATACAATTTTTAGGAAGACAGACTCAGAGCTTACAGGTACCCTGGTAGATACAATACTTTGCCGCTCTAATGACAAATGCTATTTAAATGTCACAGCTTCTTAAAGAGAGCCTTTCTCCCTCTCCCAAGTTTTACACACCAGCCACACAGAGATGCATTCTTATCGCTTCAGCACAGGAGGGCTCCCGTGCAGGCGCAGCACGGCCAGCTTGTGGCCCAAAGAGAGCACAGAGCTGGGCACCCGCAGGAGATGGGCAGGAGGGAGTTTATCCGCCCAGGAAGGGAACCAAGTGTGATCATTGCTGACAGCTCATTCCCTTTCTTGAGAGGGGAAGACGGATGCTCTATTTGGGAAGCGCCCCGAGCCGCAGCACCTGGAGGTTGCCACTAGTCTGCTTTAGACCCAGCCACAGGAATCGTGCACTGCGAGCTGTCCATGCCCTCAGCTGGAACAGCAGCATCAGCCTGTCCACCTCACAGGAACTACAAGCATATTGCTACCCGCGCTGGTACTAACCGTTATCAGGCATCACCTCTCCTGAAGCTGACAAAAAACGCCCAAAGCCAACAAGACCCTCTCCCACAGCAAAACTCTGCACTAAGAAAGGAGGAGACAATGTTCCAAGGGGAAGAATAGGAAAATAAAGGTGCAATCTGCAGAATGCTGCTGTAAAGGGATCTGGGAGTCTCTGCTTGTCTGCCCCTAGGTCCACAGAAAATAAGGTGCTAAAAGTATAGTATACACATCCTAAAAATAGATCAAGGAGATGGAAGAGCAGCCAGAATTTTGTGAATCTTTCTTTTTTTTAACTGCAAAACTCAAACAATTCTGTACCACGCTCAAGGTTTAATGGGAGTTTGAAGAAAAATCTTCGGTTTTAAAAGTGCAGAGTGCATTTCTAACTGATCGAGAGTTAATCCTTGCAACAACAAAAAACTGAGAGTCTAATTAGAGCTACCCTGTGAAACCTATCTTCCCCTGGGGTGAATAGTCAAGAGCACAATAACTACCACTTGTTCTGACCTCCGCTACGACAGTCACAGATCCTCGGGAACACAAAAAGGTTAAAAATATTATGTGATACTGGTCCTACAAATAGGAACGATGCACTATGACTACGTCTTTAAGACACTCAAACCGCATTTCTGTTTCCCTGCAGTCATAAACATGGAATCCTGCGACTGCGTTACTGCAAAAGAGACTTCCTCCACATCTATCTGCAGAGGACCCCGCGCTTTATCAAGACAGTAACAGTTAGGACAGCAATTTCAGTTACTATTTTATCGTGTCCAAGTAAGCAGCAACTCCACAGCTTCTGCTGAAACAGCACCACCACAGTGCTGAAATGGTACGCTAAATTACTTATTTACTGTTTTGTAGATTACAGAGAGATTGATATTCAGCCCGTTCGAATACGGCTAAGGAGATATGGAATGCGTAATTTTGAGAACTGAAAGAGCGATCAAAAAAAATGTAATTGATGACTCAGTAAAAGGACTGTGTACGCTTCTCCCCCCTCCCCAGTGGGTCTGTGCCCTGCCATTTCAAAAGCCTGACTGCAGTTATCCCTGCCATACTGTGGCAGGAGCACATGCCAGCACAGGTACGCACTCACAGCTGGTGCTGAAGGGAGGTGTGTCTCGACACCCTGGAAACAAAACAGCCCTTTTCCTCCAAAAACTAAACCTCTCGCCCATGCTGCGCAGGCAGCTGCAAAAGCAGACCACTCTGGGTGTGTAAGTAGACAGCTATAGGTGGGGTGTGCACAGGGGCAAGCCCGGCCAGGCTCGGCTGGGTTCCCTTACCGCATTACAGCCCCTGCTGCAGTGAAGCGGCGGGAGGGAGAGGTTTGCTCGGGCGCAGGGAGCCGTCAGACCCCCACCGCTCGCCGGGAGGGGACGGCCCCGGAGCACCTAAATCCCTATAAACCTCTGAACTGCTCCCACCCCGCGGCAGGCTCTCCCCAAGGAGAGGACTGCGCGGATTTCGGGGCGCTACATCGAGCCCCCCCCTCCGCACAACGAAGCCAGAGTTCTCCCCCGCCCCCGGAGCCCCGTCAATACATTGACCTGTTACACTGCACCGGCGCCCGGGCAGCCGGCCCGGAGCGGTGCTGCCCTTCCCGGCAGGGCCGGAGTCCCGGCTCCCCCCGTGCCCCGGGCCGGGCAGCCCGGCACAAGCCCCACGCCCCGCCTGCCCGCGCAGCGTTTTGGGCCGGGGGCTGCCCCGGCCGGACCCGTACCTCTGCAGGGGCATGACTTCGCAAGCCATGCTGGCCATGGGGCCGCCGCCCGCCCAGCCTCGCCTCGCCTCTCCTCACCGCGCCCGCAGCGCCGCCAGCGCCTCGCCGGGGGGAGCCGGCGGCGCGGCCCGGCCCCGGGGAGGGGCGAAGGGGCCGCCAGCCCTGGGTTGGCGGCCGACGGCGACCCGCCCCGCCGCCGAGGGCCCCGGCCCGGCCCCCTCTCGGCTGCCGCCGGGGAGCGAGGGACACCCGCCCCGGCCCCGGCCCGCCCCACCGGCATGGCAGACACAGGTTAACCAAAAGAGGTTTATGATGTCCAGTTGGTCCTGGACCTGCAAGAAATGCCACAAGCTGAGGGCAAATTACCGCAGGATACCTTTTAACAAAAACACCTTGTGTTAACTAACACAAGGTCTTTTGTATCCCTTTTAGTAACTATAACCCACGCCCCCCCCTTCTTCCTAAATGTCACCCAGGGTGCAATGTAGTCACCCCCAACCTTCCTCCCCACGGCCGCGGCGGCGCTGGGTCCTCTCCGGGCTGGGCGGGATGCCCACGGGCAGGGCACTCGGCATGCACCTGGCCCACCTGAAGCTCTACGATACCATCGCCGGGCTACTCCCCCTCTGCAAGCTGCACCGAGCCGCGCTGCTGCACACACGCCTTCACTATGTGTAGGTGTCCACAGGGGCTGACACAACCGAGCATTTGAACTTACCATCCCTTTGCATTGCAGCAGATGCTACAGGGGTTCAGAGGGTTTGTGCAGTAGTTGGCCAGCCGATTCGGACACATAGTGAAGAGGAACATATGAGAACTCTTCCCTTAACATTTGAAATGAAGAGAGAAGTTCGGCTTCTGCAACACTTATTTTTACTGACGTTCCCAGTGGGCTACCCTCAAGCACTCCTGCTCCTACATCTGTGGTTGCTGACCAAATACTGCTCTGAAACAACGAATCACACCATTTTATTTGGTGGAAATTCAGGGCTGGGAAGAGCGGTAACAAAAGAACCCCACACAATGGGTGTGCCACTTTCCAGGACATAGCAGCCTTGGAAAATGAACAGTACAAAATCCTTAAGAAGGTCTTGCACTGAAATGTTTAATGGCTGCTGAAGGAGCATACCCAAAGTTTTATTTTTTTACCTTTGCACCTCCTCTGCCCAGAACGCCTAAGGAATCACCTTCAACTTCCCCCGACATTGGACAGAAACACTTCTGCTGCTGCCCTACCTGTGAACGACGTTACCACACCACACTTTATGCGACGGCGAAGGGGACAATCTCAAACTGATAAAGGGGCATAAGAGAATGGATCCTTTCAACATTTTAGGTGGTAAAAGCCTACTGGCTAATTCTGGCACAGCCAGACATGCCAATCTTCAAAAATTCAAGTCAATATTAAAAGCACTGTCACCTTCAACCCCAGCGGGGACTGGCACTGGTTTGGGAGAAAGCTGTGGCAAGAGCTTAGTACCTGTATGTTTAAGACTTCTATACAGATGTAGGTCCTGTGAATTAGGCATGAGCCACCACAGCTTTCTGGAGAAGCAGCAGCCACTCACAGGTTAGCAGAATGATATCAGACATTTCACAGGGATGCCTAACAGATCCTGACCTTTCTCAGCAGGAGGCAGGGGCGTTTTCTATCTTAAAAACAAGAGCAGCAGGCAGCTGCAGCCTCAGAAAGCGGTGGCATGGAGTAGAGACGCAGAGGTCAATCGAGAAGTGGCTCCGCTTCAGTATGCTGACTGTTTAATATTTGCTCCTGTCAGCAGGCTGACTGGAAGAAGTGCACTAGTAATGCTTCTGCCCATTGCCTCAGCACAAGCCCGTTCTGCTGCACCACAGTCATGCCAGGCACAGCACAGGGCCCCTTTTTAGGAAAGTCAGCAATGCTGATAAAGCACTCTGCCATCACGGATCTGGGCTGCTCTTATCTGTGGCAATTAAATGAGTATCTTGATGACTTCCTGTTAAATTAAATGCACCATATGTGCTCTTAAGCAACTAAAACCATGAGAAAGATTTTACTCTGATACATAAAACTGCTTCAGTATAAAACAAAAGCACTTTGTGTGTTTCACAATTTGACAATAAATCAAATTGCCTCTTCCTGTCCAGTCTTTTTTTATACACACACAATTATTCTTAGTTTATTACACTTCTATAAACTGAGTGCTACCATCAGGATGCCAATAAAAAAAAAAAAATTTCTACATTTAACTAAGGACCCATCTACATGGCGAAGGAGTCAGGTTTCTCCAGAGCAGCCTGCTGAATAAACAGAAGTAGAATAACCCAAATAGCTGCTGTACTCTGAATTTATACCCTAGCTATTTTGTCATAACTTCCATGGGACTTGCCCATATAAATGAGTTTTAAAAGTACTAAGATTCTCGACAAAGAATTCACTAACAAAAAGAGATGCTGTAATAACGAGAAAGATTAATTTATGAATTAGCATCAGTGAAGGTTAGTTCATGGCATCGTGCTAAAATCAACCAGATGCCTTGGGAGAACATTAAAGTTGCCAAGGGCTCCCTGGGCCATCAGCACCTTCAGATCCACCTTCTGTTTCTGTTCTCTTCTTTTGGAGTCCCCTCAATGGGTTATCAGTCTTCTCCTCTCCTTCCTCGTCTGACTCTAACATTGCCAAAACCATGAGGACTAAGAAGAGGTACCCTAGCTCACGTTTCCCTGCACACCCACTGGCATGCAACTTCCAACACCCATTAAAAGAAAGGAGATCACAGATGAAAAAATGCAGCTGGTGGACTTTTGCTAGCACTGCCGGTTTCCCAAGGTTTTAATTATTTCTGGAGCAGCTGCAGATACTGCAATAAAAGATTTTAACATGGAGAAATGTCAAAGAGAATGAAATTTTTAAAAAAAGTACTTTGGGGCACAGTGGCCAACCGTTGGCAAGAGCAGCAGTACCTGCTACTCAAACAGTGGGAAATGGCCCAACGGTGCATGCCACCTTCCTTCAGCTCGCATCATCTCAATGAGCCCTTTGAATCTGCTCACTCTGCTAAATGAGCACGTAACTCCTTAATTCTTCACCTCCTCTGTTCATGGGTACGGACCGCAAGTGATGTATTTGCGGCACGAAGTAGGCAGACAAAAGCTGCCAGAAAACTGCAGTCTTATCTCCAAACAATTCCACTTCCTTCTCACAGATGTTTACATTAAAGCCAACTTGCTACTTGACAGAGGCAGGAATTCCCTACCCTCCCCCTGCCCTCTTACACCCTTTTAACTTGCATAATTCAAGCTGGCTTATCATGTATAAAACCTGGGATTATACAACATTTTGTTTTGGATTTGTTTGTACTTGTTGAATTTGTTCTCCCATGTTAAACACGGAAAACAAAACCTCTCTGCAAGTTTCATACAATTCTTGCATTCCTATTGCTCAGAAAGGCCAAACTCATCTGTCGGCAGCAACAATGCACCGTGGTGGCTATTTATGGTACCACCAAACATACATACAGAGGATGGGGAAAAAACCCCTCTCTCAGGACAGGCACAGCATCCTCTCCACTGACTGTACGTACCGTGAATACATATGTATATGACTTAGTGTATCGTGAATACTTCAGGAAAATAGACGGCAACTAACAATAAAAATTATAAAGCCCTCTAAAATACCAACACATATCACCACACTTCAGCACCTACGCCAAGGCAACACCTGGGTTCAAACTATTTGATTTGCAAATTTCTTCCTGAGATTCAAAAAAGGAAAAAAGACACTGGCTGGAACTAAATATGAATAATCACTTTTCTCCACCACCATTGACGATTAAAGAATGAACACAGGTTTGGAAAGGAAGTCTCCTGTCAATCATCATTACAGAAGTGCTTTCTCCTCTTTCTTTCCTTTTCATACTTAGCTGCACACCAAGTAATTTTCTCAGCGTATAAAGCAACAAGAGAAGAGGATCTGTGAACAGCACCAGAGAATACAAGATGTAAGTGATCTAGATAATGGATTTTATGAGGATGTGGCTGTGTCTGCCTCCTGAAAAGCAGTTATCCCTTGCCTCACTGCACTGTCATACGCAAATTAGATACTATTTTTTTAAAAAAAAAAAGAAAAGATCTTGCCTGGTCTGATAAAATCTGAGGGTTTTTAAGATGCTGGAGTTTTGCTCAATACCATCAATGTATTCCCACAGTGTTTACTAAATTACGCAATAATTTCCCCCTGGCAGAAACATGAAATGCAAAGCAAAGATATCATCAGACTGAAAAGTAAAGGATGTACTTTTCAAAATACCACCAATACAAAATTTAAAATGTCATTATTTATGTACACATACATGCATTTTTCTCTTTAGAGTATCTGTGCACATAAACATCTGCAATTACAAGTGACAAACACCGTGGAAAATCTCCCCCAGGCCAGAAGATTTATGTGCACACATGAAATAAGCAAGTCACATGTAAATAGAAACCATATTTGGAAACTGTAGCCCTTCATGTCCAAACAAAGCAGACAGACGATTAAATAGGCCCTGTCCAAAAGAGCACAAATGGGAAGAAAGAGCAACTAATATGTCAGAAACGTAATTTAGTAAAAGGGGAATCCTCAGAAAGGGGGTAAGGACTAACAGTGACTTTCCAAGGCTGCTACTCAGCCCTGTATCACTTAATGCTTTTATCAATGATCTGAAAGGAAATGTCAAATAATACTGGTGGTTCTTTTTGTATGTATGTTGTGTGCGAGCAAGCATTAGAAATTTCTTTACAGCCATGTAAGAGTCAAATCTGGGAACTATGTGCAAGATGATGGGTCCTACTGGGGGATACAACGTCACGCCAGATCAGCACTTCTATACAGGCTCTGAGTGACTGGGCAGTTAAAGGAATTAACGTCATCCTCGGAGGCATCAACATAGATATTGTGTGGAAAAGGTGTATTATGTCTGTATTTCCTACTGGGCTGGTTGCTACAGAAGACACTGATCAGTTCAGGAATTCCCATTCTCAAGCAAGTTGTGAAAAACTGAAGAGTGCTCAGACAACCCATGAAGGGAACGCAAGAACTAAACCCCATACGTTTAGTGCTTTTCAAAGAAAACAGCCTATGCATGCAGGAAACGTTAACATTTGACCTAGTACTCACAAGCTGAACAAGATCCAATGGCTGGGAGTCAAAGATAGACAAATTATGACTAGAAATGAGACGTTTTTAAATGGTGATGATAACTAACTACTGACACAATTCATCAAAGACGATGGTGAATTTTTAACGTTCTTACAACTTACAGTTGCCTCTGTCCAGGAACGCCAAGCCTTAGACAAACTGCCCAGATGTAATTTGCAGAATTCTGTTACTCATTTTCTTAACTAATACTCCTCTTGTCCAGAAGAGAAGCGGGTTGCTCTCAGTTGACTTCATTTTACCCCTTTTATTTTTTGCACTGGCATAGAAATACAAGTTTTGTTGGCATATCCATGGGGAATATACTGGTTTTTTGCACTGTAGCTCTTCTGTTCCTTCCTGCAACTTGGAAACCAAATTACCTTTTAAACGAAGCTAGTTAAAATCTATTAAGGAGGAAACATATTCCAGTATTGTTCCTTAAACTTGCTGGGACAGGAGAAAGGTAAACATCAAGCTGAAAACTTCTCAGAGCTTCATGTTCTCAGAATTCCTGATCTCAGCCAACAGATAACATGCAAGCACATTTCCCATTGAGAGGGACACCCCAAGCTCCCAGGAGACCTGGATTAGCTGCTGTGGCTGCTCTTCATTAGGCAGCAGTGTCCTTTGCAACCACTGCCACACCCGCCTGTCAGCCGCTTTAACTTGTTCCAAAGGACTCTCGCCCCATGGGATAGCCCAGAAATTTTTTCTTGGCCTCCCTCCTAGGGAAGGGGGAGGATTGGGAGTAGGTTCCTAAAGGGTTTTCTGGGAAAGCATCAAGTAATGAATGGTTGTGCCAGCTAATCTGCTGTGGGAACCGGGTAAAGCATGCTGTGCAACAGGTCACTAGGTTCTTCATTTGCACCAGTTAGTTCAAGTGCCCGAGCATGGGAGAGCTAGCAAACAAGCAGGAGTCCGGTCGCATACAAGTTATTTCCAAAGCAGGCTTTTTCCAAAGCTCTGCTAATCTAATGAAATTCTTAAATATTAATGTCTAATGAAATTTCTCCCACTCCTCTAAACTGTTATTTTTATAAAACAGTCTGCACAAAGACCCTTTAAAAATTCAGCTATTTCAGACCAATGAAAATGTTTGCCATAGAAAACACTGAAGAAAAAGCATTCATTTGTCAGCAAAAAGATTCCAAAAATTTTTAAATGAGCCCTTGGTACTCCCTGCATTATTTACATTCCCTACCAAAAATGTCACTGGTTTCACACTTTCCCACCTTCCAAAAACATCCTTCCAATCCTCTACAAAATTACTATCCTTTGAACTCCATGCCTCTGCACCCACCATGTTTCCTGCTTTCTAAAGCATCTTAAAGTGAAATGCTTGTAGTTCACCCTTAGCCTTACGAAAATAACAACCATATCAGAAGGGGCTGAGCAAAGTGGAGGAGCAGGCCACACCATTCACGTTTGGTGCACGCAGCTTTTTACTCCACTGAAAGATAAACTGCTGTCTGTATTGGCAAGGGATGCAGTCTGGCAGTTATCCTCCAGAAAAACCCTCTAGAAATAGCTCCTCTTCTTCAGCTAATGACGTGACTGAAAGGAGTCCTTCCTTTGCACAAATGCCCCAGCGGCCGGCCCGGCTCCCGGGAGAGGTGGTGGGAAAACATGACTTGGCGGGAGAGACCGACTCTGGCTGGGAGGCACTAAGAGAAGAGCGAGCTGGGTGAGAATAATTCCATCTCTCTGCCTAGAGCTGGAAGATGCATCTGCCACGGAAGCAAGGGAGATCCTGGCTAAAAGACAACTCTGACCAGATCTATTAAAACCTGACTGTATTTGACCGGAGCACAGCCCTCTCAGGCCAGTCCCAGGGCTTTTTCCTGCAGCCAGCTGTGCGTACATCAAGAAACACAAATTATTGTTTATGCGCAGCCAGATACAACGATGCTGGGCTCAATCAGCGCAGCTCACTGCTGTGCCCCTCATTTGCAACATCAGCTTTGAGCCTAACCACTCTGTACGTGTCCAGGCTGTGCAAACATGCTCCTATCCTGCTGCAGGCCAGTCTGAGCAATGTTAGGACTGGCACAAGGGGATACTGAAGGGAAACAAAAGTTCAGCATAAGCCTATGTTTAGTAATCAGGAACATTCAGAACAAGAGAAAGGTCTGTAAGCTTGCAAATTCCCAACCCACCTTCACAGTCCTGGGAAAAATCCAAGTTTTTCTACTCAAGGGGCATAAATCTTATTTTCTGTGATGCTCAGTAGCCCTCTCAGAATGGTAGTCACTTGATTTTTTTTGCAATTTGACACTTTCTGGAGTGTCAGCGTGGTTTTTTTTGAAGGAAACATCTATAAATTCTATAAAACATAATGCACTGTTAGCAGTGCTCCCAAGAGACTAATCGTTTCATGGTGGTCAGGTGGTTCCTAACCATAATGCAGGACAATAAAAATGTTATTTTATTAGATATTAATCCCTCCCTATATGACACAAACTTTCTGAATGCAGAGAGCTTGGAGAATGTGAAAGGGCCTGAGGAATTGGTGGTGGAATCTCGTTTCCAGGAGTCCTGTCCAAGCCTTAATGACTGGAAGTCATTAACGTCCAACTGGCCTTTGGTAATTTCTTTGCAATTACCTAGTGGCCTCTCTTTGCAGTCACCCCTAGTGCAAATACACTTCTTGCAGCAGGTGCAGAATGAAAAGGAAAGCTTTGGTACAGAAAGGGAACTATCTTCACACTTCCTAACTGCAACCCTTTCAGGCCAGGAGGAAGGCATTGAGCCAATGTGAGAAAGTGCAACTTGTAGATAAGCAGTCAGCAGCTTGGGATCACATTCCTCACAACAGATAAAACGAGAGGAAATCTCTCATGGCCATTGACCATGAAAGAGGAGGATTTTACAACACTGAAACAGCTCAGAGACAAACAGATGCAAGCAAAGTGACAAGAGCAGTGAGTGACAACCCTGCCCTGCCACCCCCAACCTTTCCGTATTAGACAGCCAGCTGACCACTTTGATTAACAATATACATGTGTGTCATGGGAAGTCACAGCTGAACTCCATCAGCCTACACTGCAACATGCCGAACACAACGTCCAAATGCACAGTTCTTTCAGCTGAACCGGGAAATTGCAGCAGCAAGCAAGCCCGGCTGAGAACTCGGTGACCTCTGCCTGCTGATCTTCCTGCGGACTGCCTGCAGGACGCGGGCCCAGGTTCCCTCTGGGAAGCCGCACAGGAAGGAGTACCTCACAGCTTCAGGCGGTAGAAAACTGCTTGCTCTGCAAAGCTACTGGAAACAAGGCACGCTATGCTGAACCTCCTCAGCTGAACAATGCACCAGGCACTTCAGGAGACAGGCTAAGGAAGCTACAGGAGAGGGAACTACTCACTTACTGCAGTAAAAATAACTCAAGTCACAGTGCAGAGGCTCTGACTCTTCCCTAGTTGCTAGTAAGACAGGTTAGCGATGGGTGCCTTGGTTTTTGTAAACACAAATATTAAAAGCACGAAGATTTCCAAGTTTGGCTTAAATTCCTTATTATCCACTGCGTGTTCTCCTGTAAGAGGTCACCAATCCTTTTGTTTGAAAATTAATTCAAAATTGTCACAGATGTTTGCACCTTATTTCCTACAGCAAAAACTATTATCTGACCCAGCTGGTATCAGAAAGCCACCAGCCTCATGAGATGAAGGGACTTTCTCCTCACAGCAAAAGCAGATACAAAAAAAATGAACAAGATGACAAAATACAGAATCCTTCTAGCTGAGAGGGCAACGCCTGAGATACAGAAAGGGAGTCAGTTTTTTTCAGCTTTGTTACTCAATTGCTGTGAACTTACTGTAGTCCCTTTCTGGTTTCTAAGGCTGCTGGATGCTGTCCCAGGAAACAGGAAAAGCTAATATACTTGGCTCAGGGTCTGAAAGAAGAACTTTTGTTTCCATATGCACATTATGGCATTGAAGTGCTGCTTTCTACATCTAACAGTCATCAGATCTTTGTTTCATTTATGATTCTTGTTGCTTCCAAGATGAACCTCCACTTCTGTGGCACAGGTCAGGGCATCAGATTCAAAATGTTCTCCACTCCACAAGCCACAATTTGTCACCAGGTAAATCTTGCATAGGGAGGCAAAGATAAGATGGCTAGAGGTAAATAGGAAGGTTAGAATAGTGTACTGGACAAAGTCTAATCTAAAGGAGTAACCTGTGCAGGGTGGAAGACAGAGGGCAAATGCTTGGAAAAGTAAACTGAAATCCACCCAGGTGACTTGCATGGAAAAAAGAATCTACATAATTACATGTTTCTTGGCTATAGACAGGGGAGAAGAACCCAGGAAGAGCTGAGAGCGCACCCTGACTTGCCATTCACAGTCACCTACCTTGGAGAGACACATAAATCACATGTCTTTGTGGCTGTGTTTTTAGAAAACTGAATACTGTTCTTAACAACTCATTATGTAAGGCAGTTCCTACTGCCAGCATCTCACAATGCAAGAAAGAAGGGAATTGATTGCATAGGAGGGTGGAGACAAATGTACTCTCAAAGTTAAATGAGTCAGCTTGGAAAAACTAACTCAACACAACCTAAAGACAGACAGTGACAAACAGCAACAATACCTTAAAAAGTCCTCTCTGAGGGCTCAGAGCAGGGCCCACCAGAGGCTGCTGCCGAACGATGCGGAAGGCAACTGCCCTCACCACCTCCCCACCGGTCCCCAAAGGACCTTTGCTCCTTTCCTGAGCACTTTTCTCGAAGAATCCATGGCTGTCGGAGGGCAGCCCTGCCGGCTGCCTGGCTGCAATCCCTTATGTAAACCTGGCAGCAAGGCTCCTGAGTGATAAGGCAAATTATTACTTTGGATAGGGACTGAATGTACCGGCATGACAGACTTCAAAAACAAAAAACCCCCAAACCTAAACAAAAATAGTCAGCTAAGCAAACACCACCAGCCCCCCTGTTTGATTTGTTCTGGCACCCAAGTTCTTATCACATGCCAGAGAATAATGGTAAGTTTTGGCTTGCCTTAGTTTTAAACCGCAGCTGCTAAAAGGAAAGCCAACAAATAGGGAAAGTGTTTATAGTAAGCACAAACTTCTCAGTGTACAAATACATGTGTTTTCATACCTCAACAATTAACAGCGAGAACATACAGTGTCATTAAGAGGGTGCAGCAGGGTACATTAACCCACCCCTTATTTTAGGGAGGCTACTACAGCACATGATCCCTTTATTTGCAGGACATAGGCCAGATGTAAGGATCTTTGTGAACAAAAGGTTGATATAAACAAACCTTCTCTTCGAGAACAAGCACATGTTAGAAAGCCAGCACGGGGTATCTGTACTGGCAAATCTCATTGCAGCTGTGACTGCAGCCACAAACAGGAATTTATTATCTTTGGCACACAAAGACATGTCTAGAAAGTACTGGAGAAGGCGGCTTGCTTACTGAACGACTGCCGTGGTTGCTCTAACCTTTGGCTCTCAGGAACTGCACAATGTTTTTCACAAAGTTTGGCTGCCATACACGCACGCATTCCCCAGCACCTGACCACTACTAGCAAGGAAGGGTACCCCGTCGCACTCCTTTGATCAATATTTCCACCTAGGGAACATGCACAGAGCCTAACAACACTGCAAACAGCAGGGTCGCCTCCCACTGAGGGATCCTCCTTCAGAACAATACCAGGACTGCAAAGAGATGGAGCTCCAGCAAGTGCTAGAACAGCCATATACAACAGCAAAGCCTATTTCAGCACTCTTTCCCAGGCAAAAGATCCAGGGTCGTGACAAGAAAAGTCTGCAGACAGCATGCACCTCTGAGCCAGCATCAGGAAAGACATTTCTGCTCACCATCAACAATCCCCTGCCTCATATTTTGACTGCAGGGAGCATTTTCCCTCCTGCCTGAAGGCTTGTATATGAAGTTTCTTTGCTTGTATATGAAGTTTAGCATGAAAGGCTAAGAGCGGTGCTTGCAAGAGGCCCTCCTACCTTTGTATCCACTTAAATCTTAATATATCCTGCCCCTGAAGTAAAATCCATTCGAATCTGTTATTTGAAGCACTTGAGTTTTAGCACCTCTAGGCACATCCAGAATCACTCCAGTTCCTACTGCAGTTATGTATGCCCTTTCTGAACCAGAGCTTTGAGCAGACTTTTTCCTTCTAGACAGTAGAAAGAAAGAGGGACCCAAACAGGGACTCTGAGCTTCACAGAGCTGCAAGCCCACCCTAGCCCCCTCTCACTGAGGGTCTGGTAAGGCCCCAGGGAGCCCCATTCCCTCCTGCCTACACCCTAGTCCCAAAGCTGCTGCCTCCCCCAGCTCCTGAGGTCTGCAGTATGGGTCTTGTGGCTTTCAACCAGGTAAAGATAAAGTGTGTGTGTGGTTCCCAGGGTCCGGACGTTTGGCTGCCCTACTCTGCAGCTCTTCACGGGAGCTCTTGCAAAAATGAGATAAGCCTCACAGAAATATGTAACAGGCTACATATTGCCTGCAGACTTTCATCATTCTTTCAGAGGACCAGTCTCTCCTCTCCTGCCCCTTCCTTTCTTTCTTTCTCCACTGTTTTGGGATTTACTCAAAGACTGCATTACAGGTATATGTTTTTCTGCTACTGCATAATTAGCAGTTTGCCCTTGGCACACAGCTATAATGAGGCAATTTTCTTCAAAAGAACACATGCATTATGTGCTACTGAGGATTATGGGTACCTGTAGTTAATCCACCTATTTTGGTCAGAAAAAAGAACATCTCAACTTTACAAGTACCATTTTCTTAAGATAACAGTTGTGAACAGAAGGTGATACAGATTTTATGTTCTGCAATATGTTTTGACTGCAACTGATATTTCACATATTTCAAATGACAGTAGGACCTTCAAAAAATTCCTGTGATGAGGAATATCATACCTGTAAGAAGGCATAACATGTCTTTCAATATTTAAAAAAACGGTAAGCCATTCTAGAAGACACAGTCAAAACTGTAGCTGCTACTTAATACGCGGATCTTTGTTTTAAGTCAACTGTATAAAGACACATACTGAGAGGTGTTTTAAATAGTATCAAAAATTATTAATCAACCAGAAGTCTCTCATTTTCTCCCTGAAGACCTCTGCTCTAAAGTCAAATGAAACTGATTGAAAATTTATCGAAGATTACAGTGCTTGCTGGGGGGGGCTTACAGGTGTAGTGTGTGTCGTTATTTCTTCACTGTTACACTTGTGAGCCTGCTAAAGGTGGAGTTCTGCAGCTACCGTTCTGTGTAGCCCTTCATCCTCTTCTAATCCACCCATATTATGGTATCTGAGCATGGAAAGGGAACAAACCACAGGAGTTTTCATGAAACAGAAAATAATTATCATTGCCAAGAACAACCTTTATTCTTTTCTAACAAAGATCATATGATAGCTGAGCAGATACAGTCATTTCACTAAAATGTATCTGATAATTGCATGTAATTAATGATACCATTTATTTAAGAACTGTTAGTACCTTGTGACACAAAACCACCCAACAAGAATAGCATCGTGTTTGCAAAGCACTTTATAGTCTAGGTCAGATGCCACAGTCTTTCTGCTGAAAAAGGTGAAAACTCCTAACGTAGCCTTGCACTGAGATAATACCAGGTAATACCTCACTGTAGGCTTAGATTACACAAGAGTGACACAAGACTGCCAAAAGCATGTTTAAAACCACTCCTGATATATCAGATACTACATTAATGCCAGGGAATAGGGGTTTTTGACTGTTGCACAGATAGCTGTCCCCCAGGTGCGTTAGGTCTGCTAGAGACCTCTCTCCCCTCTTCCTCTTAGGGGTGGTCCAGGGCCTGCTCTCCATCCCATCCTGCCCAACAACCTGCCATCCTGGAGCTGGGTAGAAAACAGCAAGCGCTACCTGCTCCTCCTTCAGCAGCAGCAGTAGATCACTGACAGAAAAGTACTGGAAGCTAACAGCAGTGCAGATACTCAACCCAATTAGGTAAATACGTACAGAAGTGTGATACAGGACAGAAAACTAGGGCATTCTTGAACAAAATGGGATTACAAGAGAATTAATTTCTACAGCTTATTAATTTCCCAGATAAAATTAGAGATACAGACATCTTTCATCTCAAGGCCTGAGCATGGAGGCTTCTGCTTAATTACAAACACACCTCATTTGGTGCTTAATGTCCTGTGCCAGTATTGGCCCAACTGTCCCATATTTCAACAGTACTCTTCTAAGGAATTACACATTGATGGGAAAGTATGAATTCCTACATCAAATAATTACATCTTTTGGGGAATGTTCTCCTAAAAGAATCACAATTTTTTGGGGCACCTCATGAAGTATGTCAGTCACACATACCTTCCCAGACACAAGACTCAGCAGTCCTTTGTTTCAACTCTCGAGCACTTGATTTCCCTTTATACGTCGCAACATGTAGTGGAGTACAGCCAGGGGCACGCTCTCTGCCAAGCTCCAGCATACCAGTGCAAGAGGCCGTAACTTCTCACCCAGCCCCACCTGCTTGGCCCCGTCTAGCTGTATTGCCTTCTCAGTTTTGCCAGCTGACCTGCTTCGGTAATTGCTTCCTAACTCATCTCAGTCAGAAGGAGCTGGATTAATGAAGACGTGTAAACAAACCTGATGTCTTCTGGGCGCAGGCTTGGGGACAGTAAACCGCACAGCTGACACAGCTCGAAGTTAAAGAGCATGTGTGCCTGCAAGGGCTAGAAACCGGATTTGACATCTACGCTTCACCACCATCATTATGATTCAAAATCTGGTGTTAGTGCATAATTTCCTAACTCGTCCCACCGTTATTATGAATCAAAATCTGTTGCTAGTGCATAATTTGCTAACTCGTCTCATAAGCTGAGTGCTGTCTGTCTGTCTGCACTAGTGCTGAGAATAGCACCAGTCTCCTGCTTACACAGTGAAGTCACTCGGTTACGTGTCTGGCAGCACTGCCTCTGCTTTGTGTTCTGCGTTGGTATGCAGAGACACTGCGGTGTCGTGTTTCATGACATGTAAATAGCACTATTTCCCACATTAGGCCAACCCCGTATTTCAGTAGCATACAGAAATTTCCCACAGTAACCTGAATCCTTCATGTGCTGCACTAGACACAAGAAGAAAGGGAATGACAGACTCAATTCAATATCCTGAGAACAATGAAAAGATACTGGTTCAGTCTGATGTTCAGGGAAGGACTTTACAAGAAACCGAATTGCCCATTACCTGTTCACCTCATTGACAAAGTGCCAGCAATCAAAACTCAAGATACTCTTTTAGACAGATACTCTTATAGCTGCTCTAGACAGATAGACTCTTATAGATACTCTATAGATACTCTTTTATTCTTTGTCTTGTCTGAACAACGCTAGTACTATCATCATTCCTGCCAGAAAGATAAAACCCCTCAAAAGCCCCTTCCTTTTTGGATTGAGAATGGGAATAAAGTCAGCCATCTGTTAAGACTTAAACTGGGCAGATCAAATATGCTTAATTACTCAGAGGAGAAACCTTACATTTTGGTTGCATGTTGTGCTCGGTGTAATTTCTAGTGCCCGATCTTAGATCAGTCCTGTCCATCTGCACTCCTTCACCAAGCAGGCCACCTTCATATGCTTGAAAATTTATATTGGAAAGGCAAACTAAAGCACACAGCTGGCTTTGTAAGGAACCTGTTGGAATGTGTGGCTTCCACAGGGATATGCACATTAATTTGCCTTACCCCCCAGCATACTGACTTTGTAAGCATCAATGGAAAAAAAAGTGTTCCAAGCGCTCAGAGCTGGAGGTACAGAACAAAGAAAGAAACAAAGACAAAAAAGGAGCACTAACCTGGAGAAAAATGCATCACTGTTAATGAAGGAGATTTCATCTGTTAAATCCATCTCCTTCCAACATGAACTGTCTGTTAATCGGAGGCCGACCTGAGGTGTTCCATCTGACAGGCCTGGTTGTGGCACTAGGCATGTTTGGCTGGATCCTTCCATTGTGGACTTTGTCATCTACAGAAGCAAAGAGAGAGAAAAATGAAGCGTGAAAGGAAGAGAGGGCAGAGCAGCCTTTTCAGATAATCTGTACCAGAAAGACATTCCATACCAGTGTACAAACAGCAAAGAATATGACAAGGTGCAAAATAAAAATATAAAATACATATAAATCAAACGTTCTGCTTGATAAAGACTATTTAAACAAAAATAAAGGTGTGTCTATTGAAAGAACAGGGGCAAGAGTGAAATTAAAAAAAGGAAGGTAAGTAAAATAAAGTTATTTTCTGTATCACAGAAGACAGACTAAAAAACTTCCCATTGAATTTGCTTCTTGACACAACTGGAGAAACTGATGGTAAAAGCAATTACACACCTCTTCTCAACCCCCCTCCCACCCTTTTTAATGGCAATTGATGTCAGCATGTGCCCTGGAAGGAAATTTCTCAGGCCGTGAACGTTCTGGATTGGTGTTCTTTGCCGAGGCAGCCAGGACACAAAGTTGGAAGCTGGGCTCCCTAAATGCAAGACAAAGTTTCCAAGCATCACTGAGCCCATCTACAGGAAGGCCAGGGCTCTTGCTCTGACCCTTCAGCAGAAGCACACAGAACGTAAAAAGAGACAGTGCTGTGTCAGACAGGCGTCCAGTATCAGCAGCAGATAAAGGATGCTTAGGGGAGAAGGAGAGCAAGTTCGGAGGTCTGCCCCTCATGCACTGCCCCAGCTTTTGGCAGTCTGTGGTTTCGGGCTTTTTTTGACTTGGAGGTTGCACTTGGTTCACTGTGTGTAACAGCAAACATTGAACCTAACCTTTGTGATTACGTCTAGTTTTCTCTTGTGTTCACTTCTATCTTTAGCCTTTGCAAGATCCTATGGCTGGGAGTTTCACAACATTGTTACACATTGATTAAAATTAAAAAAACCCCACCTTCTATTTTAGATATGGTGACAGATAATCTTTCCCTTGTTTTTGAATTATGAGACTTTGCAAATAATTGTTCCTTACCCACCTTCCCCATACCATTCTTGACTTTAAACTACTCCGGTAGTAGTCTCTAATCGGACAGAAAAATCCCAGTTTATATAGTCTCTCATTTTACAGAAGTCATTCTGATGCATTTGATCCTTTTTGCCGCTTTTCCCTACACCTTTTCACCTTCTACTAAGTCCTTTTCGAAATGTAGCCAGAACTGCAGGCAGCATTGTATGTGTAGGCAGATTTAGTGGTGGCTTCTTATCAAAATCCAACTTTTTATTTGCTTTCGTGATTGCTTACTGAGCTGACAGCTTTGTGATGTTTCTGCAGTATCAGATCTCTTTTCTGAAAACAATAGCTAATTTGGAGCTCATCAGTATACACATTTATATAATTTGTGTTTTTTTGTAGACATTAGTTAGCATTTTGTGACAGAAATTCAACTAACCATTTTTTCACCTAATACAGAGTAAATTAGGAGCCTTCTGTAAGTCCCTGTAGCCAGCTTTTAGTTTTTCCTACCTTGAATAATTTTCTATTATCAGCGCATTCAGTCTCTTTCTGGGCCATTATTGAAGCAGTGGAATAGCACACATTCCAACAAAGATCCTTGAGAGACTTCACAGGAAACCTCTCTCCACTGATAAACCAAGCATATATTTTTATTGCTTTCTAATTATTAATCCATAAAAAGTCTTTCCTTCTAGTCACAAGACATCTTTGCTTCTTTAAAAACCTTTGATAATGCTATCAAAACCTTTTGAAAATTCAAGTGCACTACATTGACTATACCTATCCACATGCTCACTGTCTGCTCTGTGACAATTTTTTCTCTAAGGAAGTAATTCTGGTGCCTCCTAATGACTCTAATTATCCATTTGTTTATTAATTCTGCTGCCTGCTATAGTTTCTACAAATCTGCTGGACAGTAAGTCAGACTTTCTGGATCACTCCTGAACCCTTTTCATACCTGGCTTACCCTAAGATTTTTTGTAAAATTCTTGGTTTTACCTCTGTTTCATAATGCTTTGTTTCGCTCACAGTTGTTTTCTAATACTTTGTGTGTGTTGTAAAGTTTCATGGGACAGAAAGCTGCTTCTTACTGAGCTCTGAAGAGAATAAACTGAAAAATAATACGTATATCGGAGACAAAGGGAAACCAGAGAGATACGTTGAGAGAGCTTCCCAGTTTCAGCCTCTGGACCACGTGCCCTCTGTGAGATCCACCTTTGGATCCTTCCTTTGCCTCATTTCCAAGCCAGCATTGCTGGCTTCTAGCAATACTCTGTTAGCCCATCACCTGTAGCTGTCACTGACTGCTGACACCACGGGAACTGGGCACACAGCATGTGGACACCAGGCCTTGGCTCTCAGCTGCTACAAAATGGCAGTGGTGCTGTGATTTAAAAGGGGAAGACCGTGTCTGCGGGGAGGACGGGAAGCAGGGAGCTACACATTGGGAGCATTACAGGAGGGAATCACAATGGGAGGCAGCAGGGCCTGGGATCTGGAGGCACCGGCTCACTGAATTCTGCTGGAATGGCTGTTAAGCCTTTCTTCCCCACTGAAAACTTGCAGTCACTCGTTTAGCTTTTCTGCAGCTGGAGGTGACCGTTGTCTGTCGTGCCTGCACAGGGACATCTCTCACCGTGGCATTTTGGTGCTACTTCACCACCACCTGCTAGAGCTGATGCCATGCACACCAGAAAAGCCAGAGTAACAAGAAATGGTGACTATACATATGCACAAACCTCTAAACTAAAACAGTTCCTACACTGTCCTATTAGTACTTTACAGAAGCGTATGTGGGTGTAAGCAGAACAGGTAACTTCTATGTCGTACCACATACGCCAGCAGTCATCGAAGCCTGGAAAACAGCAGGAAGCCAGCCTTTCCACCCCTACCATACCGTGTGCATCCTGATTTTAAGAACGCAATTAACAAAGCTAAATAATTTTGCTACCAGGTACTGCATTTGTAGAATCTGCCTTACCCAACAAGAAGCACTAGGAAACAGGCAACATCTGTCAAACAGCATGTATCAGATTCCCTCTGTGCAAAATGTTCATGAACTTTACACTGATTTACAGAAGCTCCTTATACCGGATAATTCCATAAAAACCCTATTTATTATTCTGGTGCTTTAAAAGGGAAAAAAAAAGTTTTGGTACAGTCTCCAATTTTTCTCATTTTCAGGCAGTAAAAGATCACTTGGATGCAGGCACTGCCAACAAAAGGCATGCCAATCACATACAAGCTCTGCAGGAAAATTCTGTTTGAAAGATCAGATTCAAATTTAGGATTACCATTGCATTTTAGGGCACTTAGAAATCATTAAGAAGTGTTCTCCATCTTCTGTTCCAGATGACCTATAAGCTAGTATTTTGATAGCTTTGGAAAACAGTATCATAGCATTGTAGTTGTTTCTTTAGCAATATAGTCTACAAGTAATGGCAACTTGTATCTGAATTAAACTCGCATTTACTTTCTTCCTGTGCGAAACTGCTTTCAGTTGCATCAGTATAAAAAGACACATAGGAAAAGTATGCCTTGAACTCACATGTATTAAAAGTTAATAACTTTTTCATTTAAGTAATGTCTTTAATCCTTATTAACAATAGGAAGGAACAATGTTCACTATCTCATTCTACAGTTTTCAGTGACCCTGTGAAAAAGCCACCTGCACAACTATCGTAACAGCAGCACTTCACTGGGGTGCCACTGAGATGAAGACATGCCTGTGGGTAGACAGAGACTTCTGTGATTTGAATTCCTCACAAAGCAGATTAAAGAACTACGGACAGAGGCATCTTAAATGCTTTTTGGGTGGTGGAGGTCTCAAGAGAAAATTTTTTAGCAGATTTCTTTGTTCATGGACATGCATATGTTTCATGTGATGAAGTCTGAGAGAACAATACCTTACAAAGTGAGGACAATACCTTGCAAAACAGCAATGCTATAGGTTATTCATTACCAAGACAATACTGGGAAGACAAGCATATTTAGTTGTTAAATGATAGAAAAGAGAAGAAAAAAAGGAGATGAACACTTTATAAAGGATATTCTAATTTTCTCCAATGCACCCCTTTTTGTGATCAGCCTAATGTGCAACCTTACCCTCTGAGGGATGTGGAGGATAGCCAGTGAAACCCCTGGGAGGGCTGTTACAAAGGCACACAAGAAATCTGCAAGATGTTCAAGCATTGGTTTAAAAGGAAACTAAAAAAAGCCCCTACGGAAACTTGTTGCATGTTGTAACACATTTCTACAGGCTGTACCTTGTTACACTCTGTACCAAGTACTGTAGGAGGTTTGTAGTTACCTGTGCAGCACACCTTCATTTGCATTTTGCCTCCAGAGTAGGCAATCCACCCAATGACAAAGAAAGATCTAAGTGAGGTTTATAAAGCTCATAAGCGGAAGAATCCCCCCCATTCCCCAGGTAAGGACTACCCTTAACTACAAGGCAGTTGTTTTCAGCTCATAATGTTCTTAAAAAATATTAACAAACAGAAAAGAAAGCCACTGCCTATTCATTAAAATACCATCTTGTACAGCAGCTGTTTTGCTTCTCTCAAGAAGACTTTTGGAAACAGTATCACGCTTTGTGTTTTAGCTCACAGCCCTTCACATTTGGCTTATGCCGCTTTTAGTTTTTTTTTCCCTTCAGATTTAACAACAATCATCAAGCAAATGTTAACCTGACTTCATTGCTTATCTGTTTGATCACTGTTATGAAGTCTAGTTGGAGGCAAGTAACTACCCTTAATGATCTGGATAATGGGGCAAAGTGTACCATCAGCAAGTTTGCGAATGACACAAAACTGGGAGGAGTGGCTGACATGCCAGAGGGTCGTGCTGCCATCCAGAGGGACCTTGACAGACTGGAGAAACGGGCTGACAAGAACCTCATGCAGTTCAGCAAGGGGAAGTGCAAACTCCTGCACCTGGGGAGGAACAACCAGTACATGCTGGGGGCTACCCAGCTGGAAAGCAACTTGGCAGAGAAGAACCTGGGAATCCTGGTGGACACCAAATTGACCATGAGCCAGCAATGTGCCCTTGCCACAAAGGCGGCCAACGGTGTCCTGTGCTGCATTAGGAGTGTTGCCAGCAGGTCAAGCGAGGTGACCCTTCCCCTCTACTCAGCACTGATGAGGCCACACCTGGAGTGCTGGGACCAGTTCTAGGCACCCCAATGTTGTACAAGAGAGACATGGACATACTGGAGAGAGTCCAGTGAAGGGCCATGAAGATGATGAAAGGACTGGTGCATCTCTCCTCTCAGGAAAGGCTGAGAGAGCTGGGACTGTTCGGCCTGGAGAAGAGAAGGCTCGGGAGGGATCTTATCAAAGTGTACAAATACCTGAAGGGAGGGTGTAAAGAAAATGGAGCCAGGCTCTTTTCAGTGGTGCCCAGTGACAGGACAGGAGGCAATGGGCACAAACTGAAACACAGGAGGTTCCCTCTGAACATCAGGAAACACTTTTTCACTGTGAGCACTGGCACAGGCTGCCCAGGGAGGTTTTGGAGTCTCCATCCATGGAGATATTCAAAAGACGTCTGGATGTGGTCCTGTGCAACTGGCTCTAGGTGATCCTGCTTGAGCAGGGGGGTTGGACAAGATGACCCTCAGAGGTCCCTTCAACCTCAACCACTCTGTGATTTTGTAATTTCCCCTTTGACATCCTCATCTATCCAGCAAATGGACTGAACATATGAATTGCTGCGTACTGAGATGCCTAATGTGGTGTGGCATGTGTCAAAGGAGCATTTTGTCCCAGGCGAAATCTAACCAGTATGGTCTGCCAAAGAGAAATCTATAAATCTTTGTAATATATGTATATGTATAAATGAATAAAAAGCTTCACTTTGGAAGACGACACTAATAAATCCAAGGACAACCCCAAAGAATAGGGATGTTTTGGTTGAAGAGCAAATAATATGACGTTTGTCTCCTAAAAGTTTTTTTTCTGGCGAAGCTTAACCTCAAACTGCATTTGACAAAGATCAGATTCAGCCTGAACCAGGTACGTTGTGGGCTGTTACATTATAGTTACAGGCTGTGGCTGCTGAAAGCATGGGCTATGCTGATGTCTGCTACCCTAATTTAAAATACATGTTCATTCTCAGCTAAATACAAGTAAAATAGTATCAGATGCCACTGACGATCAAAGAGACCATCCCAATAAAGGATAATCAAAACACCAAAGAGCAGACAACCACAAGGAATTACTGCACCACACATCCTGCATTTGGCTTTCAAGTTTCGCTGTCTCAGAAAGTTCAGATGCAAGGAACTGCGTTTGCAGTTTTAATAAAGATTAGTCAGTTTTAATAAAGATTAGTCAGTTTTATGACCAGTATAAACATACATCATGATGGGTGTTGAAGAAAGTGCAAGAAAACCTTTCCCCTAGAGGCACAAGCTGACCAGTCAAGGTGGCATCATCCCACACATACCACTGCCAAGATTCTTCATAAATGACTGGGTGCATCATAGAGATGTTTCATCTCCCTGTTAGGTGTCAGAAGTTCCTGGGTTCAAAGATCAAAGATAAATATGCCATATATTCTAAAGATCTGATGTGGTATGGTGACTCCCATCTTTGTTCTTGAAGAACAGGGACTGCTCCACACCAAGATGAGTCTGGAGAGCTCTGTGCATATGCATTGACATGGAGTAAAGATACAGATCCTTAGCACAGGTCATCCTGCTTTTCTGAGTACCTCACTCATCTTCTCAAGGAGGAAAAAGAAAAACTTCCAACATCCCAAGCTACGCATGAACACATAAATAATTAGGACAATTCATACCCATTTGAGTAAGTAATTATGAAGTCTAAATGCAGAACTTTTGGAATAAGCTAGCTGTGAGTTTATATTTAAATGTCATAATTGAAAGGATGATAAAGATGTTTCCATATGGTTATCATCAAAAAACCAGGAGGTATTTAAAACATATACAGCACATTCTTTTATTTAATAATGCATGAACATAGTACTCTTCCAGACAAGAGAGAAACCTCACTCAAAAACTTCCTTAATAAACAAATGGTACTCAACAGTTGTCCACCAAAACAGAGGTCCATATTACCTTTTGAAGGGCTTCATATTTTGTCAGCCTAGGGCTCTTTCAGCTTAGAAGTTATGTATATCAATACAAATATTCTACAGAATAGAAAAAGGCACATTTCTTTGCAAAAACCTAGGCATGGCGGAGCGATGCAGGGAAATTTAGAATGTTGTTTTCTTTCTCACCCTAGTCTCAATTTGGCTAGCTGTCAGCACAAACCTTACATGTCAATCTATCCACTCATCAGCATTACCTCTGCTTCATGAATGACTGAGAAAGGGAGACCATTAGCCAGATGTACCTCTTGCCTGACAGCTAACCAACCTGCTTCAACCAGTTCTGTCCAGTCAAATAACCAGGGAATGAGCCACCTGCCAAAGTTACCCAGGCTTGGTATTTGGCCACTGATACCTCTTGAAACAAATATATTACGTTCACTCCATTTAAAACACCAACTATTTCAATGGGATGTCTACACAAAGCTGTAAGCTCTCTACCAAGGTTACTTAACGGTAATGACAATGACAGTGAATTATATCAGGCCTTGCTTGGAGATGCAGACTTTTGCTGGAGAGTTTAGGCCATCCTAAGTTGTCCCAGAGAATCAGGTGGAAATTCCTGCTGAGACAGCAGAGCCCTTCAAGTCATTCAGTCACTAGAACAAGTATTTATGCTGTACTTGTGTTGTTCTCCGAAGCTTCATAGTGCAGCCAGCTCTCACACAACACCAGCTTCACCACCATTTTATTGCAGTCAGAGACTTCTGGGATGAATCTGGATGGGATGACTCTCCTGCAGCTGTGAGGACCATGTATCTTCCAGGCCCAAAGGACTTTCAAAGGCAGGGATAATTCTGCAGTGAGATTTTTCAGTTACATTCCTCTCACACTTCTTATATTATTCTCTCACTTTCTATTCCTATGCTCCAAAGGAGGGCCTGATTCATTATGTTACTGGCCATGGCACAGAATTTCTGTGTGTGAGGAGCAAGTGCCAAAGTCATGGTTTGAATGCTATGTGTACTACACTAGCAGGAACAAAGATGTCAGAGAGGCTGTGGAACATCATCTAAACATACCTGAACTACGCTGGCATTTTTCTCCATAATAGTAGAGCTTAAGGCAAGGGAAGAGCTACAGATGTCATCTATCTGGACTTCTGTAAGGCCTCTGACATGGTCCCCCACAACATCCTTCTCTCTAAATTGGAGAGGTATGGATTTGATGGGTGGACTGTTCCGTGGAGAAGGAATTAGCTGGATGGTCGCATCCAGAGAGTAGTGGTCAATGGCTCAATGTCCAGATGGAGATCAGTGATGAGTGGTGTCCTGCGGGGGTCTATATTGGGACCGGTACTGTAAAGATCTTCATTACTGACATGGACAGTGGGATCGAGTGCACCCTCAGCAAGTTTGCAGATGACACCAAGCTGAGTGGTGTGGTCGACATGCCAGAGGGACGGGATGCCATCCAGAGGGACCTGGACAAGCTGGAGAAGTGGGCCTGGGTGAACCTCATGAGGTGCAACAAGGCCAAGTGCAAGGTCCTGCACCTGGGTCGGGGCAACCCCCGGTACCAATACAGGCTGGGGGATGAAGGGATTGAGAGCAGCCCTGCCGAGAAGGACTTGAGGGTACTGGTGGGTGAAAAGCTGGACATGAGCCAGCAGTGTGCGCTCGCAGCCCAGAAGGCCAAGCGTATCCTGGGCTGCATCAAAAGAAGCGTGGCCAGCAGGTCGAGGGAGGTGATTCTGCCCCTCTACTCTGCTCTGGTGAGACCCCACCTGGAGTACTGCGTCCAGCTCTGGAACCCTCAGCATAAGAAAGACACGGACCTGTTGGAGCGGGTCCAGAGGAGGGCCACGAAAATGATGAGGGGGATGGAACACCTCTCCTATGAGGAAAGGCTGAGGGAGTTGGGGCTGTTCAGCCTGGAGAAGAGAAGGCTCCGGGGAGACCTTATTGCGTCCTTTCAATATTTAAAGGGGGCTTATACGAAAGATGAGGACAGACTTTTTAGTAGAGCCTGTTGTGATAGGACAAGGGGTAATCGTTTTAAACTAAAAGAAGGTAGATTCAGACTAGATATAAGGAAGAAATTTTTTACACTGAGGGTGGTGAAGCACTGGCACAGGTTGCCCAGAGAGGTGGTGGATGCCCCATCCCTGGAAACATTCCAGGTCAGGTTGGACGGGGCTCTGAGCAACCTGATCTAGTTGAAGGTGTCCCTGCCCATGGCAGGGGGGTTGGACTGGATGACCTTTAGAGGTCCCTTCCAACCCAAACCATTCTATGATTCTAAGTACTTAAGCCTGGACTGAACTTAAAGCAAGAGAACAGTCATCTTTCGTAAGACTGCTCTAAGTGCTAAAAATGGGCTTGTGCTCAAATACTTGAAGCGTAGATTCAGTTCAGAAAGTAGTAAAATGTAAAAAAGTAATTAAAAAACACCTTGACTCGTCACTTCACCTATCACCTACAATATTGATTTTAAAACCACGTAGGCATATTACAGCTGAGAAGTTCTTATCAAAGAAAAAATGACTCATCATCCTAAATTACTGACACTAGGAGACAAAGATCAATAGTTCTGTAATTCTTACCAGGTTTAGCAGAGTCAGCACAGATAACATAAGCAATAACACATACTTGCAAAATCCAGTTCCCAGCTCTCTTCCATACTCAGAACTAAGCCCCAAATCCTTCCTTGATTAACTGCCACACTGAAATCATAAAGTCACGATGAATGCAGTCATCCTTACAATCTGCAGCTGCCACTGCCAAATTTGGATTTCTCTTACTCTACTTGTATTTTTAGGCATTAGATCACTAAAATACCTCCTTTGTACTCCGCCTTACTCAGATATCAAAGTTATAAATTTGATGTAATCCTAAAGTGTATGAAACTTGAAAGTTCAACCAAGTTCTGATGTTTTATGCAAATTCCTGTGTCTTAATGAGGACAAGACTCTTTGCATTCAAAGAGCCGAGTATTATCTTCCTTTAAACCACACCACCACAGCCTCTGTATTTGACAGAAGCCACTGCAAACAGCAGAACTGCTTAAATTCTTAAAAGTAAACACACATTTAAAAACTTCGTTAACACTGCATGATTCCAGAGGTAAGGAGCTAGCAAATGCTCTCAGAAAGCCTATGAAATTCAAGCACAGCTATGCAGCTATCACATTTCTACTTCTAGAGTTAGTTCACTTGTCACTGGCTGTGAATCCCATAATTTTGTTTCAGTAAACTTTCTCAAAGTTAAAGTCCTGTCTCTATTATAGGCCGGTCAAAGCCCATGGACTTCAAATTGTACAGGAATTACTTGTGTCAGACTTAGGACCATTTTCTTGTTTGTAACTGCTGTACTGAATTTTGTCCGCCTTCAGTGAAGTTTTAAATTAATGCTGTAACAGCAAGGTAATTACTAATGGTGTTGCAGATATCCAAATCACAATAAACTCATTGTCTCTAAGTGCACCACATCCACAGAGCTTATCTAAATGAAGAGCAGTAGACACTTATTTTACTTATTAAAGTTAATAGACAGGATTCTGAACATAGACTGAGATGCATTAGGATGGTAAGTTTTCCCCAGTTACTTGTCTACCGAAACAAATTCCTTGAAACTTTAGAAATGCTGCCGATAGAAAAGTCTGAAGAAAAAGAAATCTGTAGAATATGGGTGAGTCTAGTCTAAGGCCACATGAAACCGCTCTAGGAGACTGCACCTGTGGCTTATCAGAGCTGTTTAAATTATGATGTCTCAGTGGATGTATTTGAGCTTGCTATTCACTGTTCTTTGTACGAGCAAGATGAAAAGGAGATGCATAGAGGAATCAGTTCCAGCTACCCTCATCTTTAAACAAGTCTACAGAAATGGGGCATCCCAGAATCTGCATACTTTGGTTACATAATTCAAATCCCTGCACTAAATTTAAGGCATCAATGAACATGACTGTAGTGGTACTTACTCTGTGGACCACATACTCTTGCCCCGGCCTCCAGCTGCATTAACTGGAAAATGTTTAATTAAACTTATCTTCCCAGACTTGCTTCCCAAACACTAAGTCAAACCAGCCTACTCAGTGAATCCCCTAATATAGAAAGGCATAGGAAGGGAGAAGCCCTATGCATATGTCTTCACTTCCCAGTGTTTGCCCATGCTACCTGTGTTTCCATACTTAACTTATTTAGACAGTCACTATCTCGGTTTGAACTGTCCATATATGACTAAGAAGGCTAGACTTAATGACAAGTAGAAGCTCCCTAAAAGACTTCAAGACTGACCCCATTTTTTCCCCATTAGCTCTATTCCCTAAGACATATCATATAACTTACTGAATCATTTTGCCACCAGTGAAAAAGGCCTTTTACTGTAAACATGTTGCTGCATGGTATGTAGAAAAAATAAACCCAATACAAAATACTTCGATAGCAAAGTGGCCGTTTATTATGACCTGGGACAACTCTCACATTATTGATATTTAAGGAAAACAAAATTTGCCTGTTTTCTCTGTGCAACTGGCAATTCCAAGTATCAAAGCTGTTGATTAAGTGCTTTACCAAAAATAACTGACACTCCGGTGCTCAAGCAAGGTCTGGATGAACAGTGAAAAAGTAACGCTGGAGACACTTCTGCCAGGGCAGATTCAGTGAACAAATTCCAAAGTCTCCCTGAAGGCTAAACATAAAAATTGTACACTCCAGAAAGATGTAATTTGAACCCAAAGCTATCCTGTCCTAAAAACATTCAAATTCAAGAAATCAACCCAGGAGTAAGACTATCTTCAAACCCGGGACTCTCCATGGTACACAACAGGAGGTTATTGGAGTGAACCAGTAACACCTTAAGGCCCCTTTTCTGCAGGAGGCCAGGTGCGTTTGCCTGAGGAAATCCCTTCAGCCTCCTACCCTGTGCAGCTCTACAGGCAGCTTTTCAAAATGCTGCAAGCATGCAGCATGCATGGGATGGAGGCCAAAAAGCAACAATTTGTATGGGCCTCAAGCCAGAAGATACAAGAAGCTCCCAGCGATCACCAACTGCTGTGTGGCATCTGTTTGTAGAAGGACACCTAGCACCGGCAATGTTCTGAATCGGGGTGGAGAGAACTTTCTCCAAGCAGAGAGGAAAGAGTGGGATTGATGTAGACCTCGAAAGTCAGGGTCTGCAGGTGCGGCAGAGAATAGTAGCCTGCAGCTGAGCACACAGCCAGTTCACTGCAAATTGAAATGAAACGTTTAAGTCTCTGATTTTGCACCCATCAATGAGGAATCTCAGCGAAAGGTATGTTGAGGGCACCCTGATGGACTAAAAAAAAAAAAAAAGCTCAAAAGCAAAACAAGCATGCATGCCTTCACATCAGGGAGATATACTGCCTAGTTTCAAAGTAATATACAGGAAAAATTACATAATAACAAAAATACCTCTTTCTTCTTCTTGAGGTTATACCAAATTCCTTATGTGTATGTTTTCCGGGGCGATATGAAATAATCCTCTCTTGCACTCCTTCCTAGAGATTTCCATCGGCTAATGGTTTGGCACATACTGTCTTTGTGTCACAGATGGTCTTAATGCACTGAGAAAGACTCTAGCCTTTGGTATTTTTTTTTTTTTTCAGTTTCTCCTTTTAAATTTATGTAATTACTTCAGCATACAAACTGCTGGTAACCTAAATCTGCCCCATGTATAAGCCTGGTTCCACATATTCTTGCAAAGTCACTCTCAAATTCATTTTTGAACTCCAAGGACCTCAAACTCCTTCTCAGCTCCTGTGTCTGCACTCCCAGGCAATGCACCAACACGTCAGGCTGACTGTATTTTCTCTTATGCTCTGGGATTGAGTCTACACATGTGTGAACATCACCATCAAGTATAAAACAGGGACAAACCAGCCTCATAGGTAAAACCAGCTAGCGGACTGTAAACAGTATTTACCTTCTTTTCCTTTGCATTTCTGTTTCACATATGGAGACTGGAAAGATGGATCTACTGTTGCTTGGCCACAGCAAGTAACTGAGTATTTCTTATGGCCTTTGCTCCATACTGGTGGCTATCCTTCAGCTTCAGTATTTTTAAGCCGTATCAAGCACAGTAGAGATGCTGATGAGATATCAGGCATCCTGCTATCTCAAATTACCAACTGAAGCTTTGGTAACGAGTCCCAAGGTTGCTTTCATAAGCAGACACCTTCCACCAACCAGGAATTCTGTCACAGGCTCTGATAAAGGCAACTGGACACTATGAGCATCAAGAATCAGCTTAAGCCTCTTTTGGGCATGCTTAGGTGGGGACAGCACTACAGGTCAAGCAATTACTGCTGAACAGTTGGTCTGTACCAACTCCTTCTGTGGACATGTCTAGCCCATAGTCAGATGACCTCTGTGCAGCAGCAAAGCTTATGGCCTCTTGAGAAACATAAAAATCAAGTCTCAGTCGCTATCCTGAATGTAGAGTCAGAGCATCCCCACAGACAGCAAGGATAACATAAGTATTTGTATCCAAATCTTAGCGTTCTCACCTGACTACAGAGACACTGCTCCTCTGGGAATAACTTCTGCCTTTCATTCACTTGATTTCTTTGGACTCTCCTAGCTTGAACAGAAGATGTATCAAGAGTAAGAAGCACAAATATGGCCAGGTGATCACAATCAGAGGAGAGATGCAGGAATGAACTTAGAAGGCTGACTATAGTGAAGATTTCTGTTTTCAATTTCCCACAGGGCAGACTTTCTGCTCATGTCTGTATCCAGCTGCCCATTCAGAACAATAGTGAGAGCAATAAAAATTATAGAATCATAGAATCATAGAATCATTGAGGTTGGAAAAGACCTCTAAGATCATCGAGTCCAACCGTCAACCCAACACCACCATGCCCACTAAACCATGTCCCTAAGCGCCTCATCTACACGTCTTTTAAATACCTCCAGGGATGGGGACTCCACCACTTCCCTGGGCAGCCTGTTCCAATGTTTCACCACTCTTTCAGTAAAGAAATTTTTCCTTACATCCAATCTAAACCTCCCCTGCCGCAACTTGAGGCCATTTCCTCTCGTCCTATCACTTGTTACTTCGGAGAAAAGACCAACACCCACCTCGCTACAACCTCCTTTCAGGTAGTTGTAGAGAGCGATGAGGTCTCCCCTCAGCCTCCTTTTCTCCAGGCTAAACAACCCCAGTTCCCTCAGCCGCTCCTCATAAGACTTGTTCTCCCCTCACCAGCCTCGTTGCCCTTCTCTGGACACGCTCCAGCACCTCAACATCCTTCTTGAAGTGAGGGGCCCAAAACTGAACACAGTATTCGAGGTGCGGCCTCACCAGTGCCGAGTACAGGGGCACGATCACTTCCCTACTCCTACTGGCCATACTATTTCTGATACAGGCCAGGATGCCATTGGCCTTCTTGGCCGCCTGGGCACACTGCCGGCTCATGTTCAGCCGGCTGTCGACCAGCACCCCCAGGTCCTTCTCTGCTGGGCAGCTTTCCAGCCACTCTTCCCCAAGCCTGTAGCGCTGCATGGGGTTGTTGTGGCCGAAATGCAGGACCCGGCACTTGGCCTTGTTGAACCTCATACAGTTGGCCTCGGCCCATCGATCCAGCCTGTCCAGGTCCCTCTGCAGAGCCTTCCTACCCTCGAGCAGATCAACACTCCCTCCCAGCTTGGTGTCGTCTGCAAACTTACTGAGGGTGCACTCAATCCCCTCATCCAGATCATCAATAAAGATATTAAACAAGACCGGCCCCAGTACTGAGCCCTGGGGAACACCGCTCGTGACCGGCCACCAACTGGATTTAACTCCATTCCCCACAACTCTCTGGGCCCGGCCATCCAGCCAGTTTTTGACCCAGCGCAGAGTACACCTGTCTAAGCCGTGAGCCGCCAGCTTCTCGAGGAGAATGCTGTGGGAGACAGTGTCAAAGGCCTTGCTGAAGTCCAGGTAGACCACATCCACAGCCTTTCCCTCATCCACTAGGCGCGTCACCTGGTCATAGAAGGAGATCAGGTTGGTCAAGCAGGACCTGCCTCTCATGAACCCGTGCTGGCTAGGCCGGATCCCCTGGTTGTCCCGCTCATGCCTTGTGAGCGCCCTCAAGATGAACCGCTCCATAATCTTCCCCGGCACCGAGGTCAGGCTGACAGGCCTGTAGTTCCCCGGATCCTCCTTCTGGCCCTTCTTGTGGATGGGCGTCACATTGGCAAGCCTCCAGTCGTCCGGGACCTCCCCTGTTAACCAGGACTGCTGATAAATGATGGAGAGCGGCTTGGCGAGCACCTCCGCCAGCTCCCTCAGCACTCTCGGGTGGATCCCATCCGGCCCCATAGACTTGTGAGCGTCCAGGTGGCGTAGCAGGTCATTGACTGCTTCCTCTTGGATTACGGGGGGTTCATCCTGCTCGCCGTCCCTGTCTTCCAGCTCGGGGGGCCGAGTACCCTGAGGATAACTGGTCTGCCTGTTAAAGACTGAGGCAAAGAAGGCATTGAGTACCTCAGCCTTTTCCTCATCCTCAGTGACAATGTTCCCCCTTGCATCCAATAAAGGATGGAGATTCTCCTTGGCTCTCCTCTTGTCATTAATATATTTGTAAAAACTTTTTTTGTTGTCTCTAACGACAGCAGCCAGATTGCGTTCTAGCTGGGCTTTTGCCTTTCTCATTTCTTCTCTGCACGACCTAATGAGATCCCTGTACTCTTCTTGAGTCGCCTGCCCCTTCTTCCACAAGCGGTAAACTCTCCTTTTTTTCCTGAGTCCCAGCAAAAGCTCCCCGTTCAGCCAGGCCGGTCGTCTTCCCCGCCCGTTCTTCTTACGGCGTACAGGGACAGCCTGCTCCTGCACCTTTAAGACTTCCTTCTTGAAGATCGTCCAGCCTTCCTGCACCCCTTTGCCCTTCAGGACCGTCTCCCACGGGACTCTCTCAACCAGCGTCCTGAACAGGCCAAAGTCCGCCCTCCGGAAGTCCATGGTTGTGGTTTTGCTGCCCCCCCTCCCTACTTCACCAAGAAGCGAGAATTCTATCATTTCATGGTCGCTAAGCCCAAGACGGCCTCCGACCACCACATCTCCCACCAGTCCTTCTCTGTTTGTAAACAGCAGGTCGAGCGAGGCACCTCCCCTGGTAGGCTCACTTACCAGCTGTGTCAGGAAGTTGTCTTCCACACACTCCAGGAACCTCCTAGACTGCTTCCTCTCTGCCGTGTTGTATTTCCAGCAGACATCCGGGAAGTTGAAGTCCCCCACGAGAACAAGGGCTAGCGATTGAGAGACTTCTGCCAGCCGCTTATAGAACGCTTCATCCGCCCCTTCATCCTGGTTGGGTGGTCTATAACAGACTCCCAGCAGGATATCTGCCTCGTTGGCCTTCCCCCTCATCCTTACCCATAGACACTCAACCGTACCATCATCACAATCGTTGAGCTCTATACAATCAAAACACTCCCTAACATACAGGGCCACCCCACCGCCTCTCCTTCCTCGCCTGTCCCTTCTGAAGAGTCTGTAGCCATCCATTGCAGCACTCCAGTCATAAGAGTCACCCCACCATGTTTCTGTGAGGGCGATTAAGTCATATCTCTCCCGCTGCACAATGGCTTCCAGCTCCTCCTGCTTGCCGCCCATGCTGCGTGCATTGGTGTAGATGCACTTGAGCCGGGCTATCGATTTCGCCCCCGGCATCGGCACGCCACCCCTAGGCTCATCTCTAGCGAGCCTGGTTTTATCCCCTTCCCCCTTCGAACCTAGTTTAAAGCCCTCTCAATGAGCCCTGCCAATTCATGAGCCATGATCCTTTTTCCCTTGTGAGACAGCTGGACTCCGTTTGTCACCAGCAGGCCCGGTGCCATGTAAACCTCCCCATGATCAAAAAAGCCAAAATTCCTCCGACGGCACCAGCCCCTGAGCCACGCGTTGATCAGGTGTGTTTTCCTGCTCCTTTCAGTATCCTTCCCTGCCACTGTAGGGATAGAGGAAAACACTACCTGTGCTCCCGATCCTTGAACCAGTCGCCCCAGTGCCCTGAAGTCCCTTTTGATCGCTTCAGGGCTTCTCTCTGGAACCTCATCACTGCCAGCCTGTATAACCAGCAGCGGGTAGTAATCAGAAGGCCGTACCAAACCAGGGAGCTTCCTAGTGATGTCTCTGACCTGGGCCCCAGGGAGGCAGCAGACTTCCCTGTGGGATGGGTCCGGTCGGCATATCGGGCCCTCTGTTCCCCTCAGAAGGGAATCGCCTATGACAATTACCCTCCTTTTTTTCTTAGCAGCGGCAGTCGTAATGCGTGGGGCTGACTGCCTCACCCTAGGCGACCCCCCGGATGGACCTTCGTATGGTAGGTTTTATGGTAGTTTTATGGTAGGTTACTGGAGTTACAATGGGCATCATTTGATATTTCAATATATTCTTAAAATAAATATGCCACCTCCAGTGAAGGAATCTTAAAGTAAGTGGTCTGAAAATATCAGCTATGCTGTTAAAGGGCAAATGTTAATGAGACCATCAAAAGCCAGGGAACAGAGGTAAGTCAGTACAGCACCCATCACATTCCTCCATCCTTCCTGTTAGCTAACTGTTTGAGGTGTAAACAAGTAAGTGTTTGCCAAAGGATTTCTGCGTTAGAAAAGCGTGAAGCTGTGCCAAAATTCAGAGCTGCTCCACTGAAGTCCATGTAAGTAGGTTGGAAAGTCTCAAACAAGCTGCTGAGAAACCTGTCTTTCTCCATGTATGGTACTTCTCCCATTCACAGCACGACAATGAATTACACAGTAATGAAAGAATTTGCTGCCTAAAAGACACTGTTGGCACTGGCCTGAACTGTACTATATCCCATAAAGTGCAGACAGATTCTTCAAGGAAAATAAATTAGTTTTACCTCTGTATTTCTCCTGCCCTGCAATACCATATGGCCAACTCATTAACAAAGGAACCTGAAGAACTGAAACGATGACAGCAAAGGTCCACTCCAGCTACCCGCCCTTCAATCACTTTTCCTTCTCAGCAATAAAGAATGCCATTTATGAAGTCTGCCAAAAAAGCAGGTTCAGGCTGTAGGGATTTTGAAGAGAGGGGGAGCAGCACTTTCAAGAATACCAATAAACTGGCACTACACGTGCCCGAGCTCAACTAGTACGTTTTTTTTATGGCCCTCTGAATCAACACTGAGTAATACAGATAAGCTGAGACTCCACTAGAAATTCCACTAGACCATGTAACAATCCAGCAAAAAAGGGTTATAAACTTCCTGTTCTTGGAGCCTTCATGTCTGTACTAGAAAAAGAATCAGAAAATACATTCTGTACTGTAACAGGATCTTCAAGGTGATCTCATAGGTCTTTTCCATCTCCCATTTTCACGGCATTGTATCTTCATTATAACTATACCTCTAATTTTAAGTACAAGTCATTGCAGACAAATGACTCAAGTGAGTCATGTAGGTGTGTGAGATCAGATTCTTCCGTCACTTGCTAGCAAAAGTTAGAAATCAACATTCCTGCAGTTAGCGTAGGACCAGGCTTGCCACCGACTGAATACTATTAAGATAAGCATGCAACAGTCAGTGATTGCAGGAATCACGCAGTGTAATAATTGCTTTCAGTATGCTGAATGAAGATGAAAAGTGAGAACAGAAGTGTATGAACTAAAAGCAGAAAACCCTTTGATAGCACACTATTAACTGCTCCATCATGGATTCTGTAACAGCACATGTAGATTGATGTGTTTCAGTATAAAAATGCATTTAGTTTACACAAAATAATGCTTCCCAGCGAACAGGAGATCCATATATTGAGAACACAGCAGGCAGCTCTAGCTAAGAACCTATTAAACATTAACCTCCACAAGTCTGCTCAATACAGGCTGTGGCAAGAGATCTTATTTGCACTGGGCAGAGTGCAACACAAGTATATTTTTGTGGTTCTCTAAAAAAAATAAAAAATTGTATTTACAGTTTATTCCAACACTTACAAATCTCTTGTCCCCTCCCTACTGTCCTCCAATCCATGCTGTTTTTTACAAGGCAGTCATTAGCACAAGATTATACCACTCCTCCTACAAACTGGCCGTTTTCTCTTACTTTAACTTTACTGCGTATTTTTACATTAATTAAGACAAGGGGAAGAACTCGCCACCATTAAAACAAAAGATGCAAATTGAAAGACAAAAGCTACTAGAAGGTACCAGGCAGGCCTAACAGTCACATTTTCAGGCTGCCTAGGTTCCTAGGCCACTTGGAAAACTTAGAACAAAAAAAGCAAAACCAGAACCTCAAACACAGTTCAAGCTGAGAATCCACTGTTGTTAATGTTTTATTCTTACATACTAGCTCCTGAAGGACTGGCAGTCTGTTTGATGTTACCCTTTAAAACCCAGAAAGTAGAAAGAACATGTGCTTATTTCCAATATTATGTCACACTTCAGTAACTAAGCATATTTTGGAATATATTTTGTTTTTTAAACATCCTGTGAACTTGCAGCTCAAAAAAATTAAGTCATTTAAGATATTTTTGACTACAGTTATACTGATTCCTAACAGAGATTAAATAACTGTACATCTTCAGAAATCTGACCTTGGCGGTCTCAGAACACTCTATGGTATTGGGATTCAAACAGTCAACGTAAGTTGTAATTTTCAAGTGTTAGTATTTAAAGTCAGGCACCTGCATTCCACATGGAGTACTAAAAATGTCAAAATTTAGTCAAGTCACATTTGCAAAGACTTAAAGAGCAGATGTCTGTGCTTCTGATAAGAAAGATTATGCAATTACACCAACTTTTGTACTTACATAAAATATTAATTTTATCATGTGATTACCTATATGCATTTCTGTGCACCTCTGAATTACTGAAGCTTGAGAATTCTTTGAGATTTCTATTTATTCATTTTTAGTGTTGCTTGTGAAATTTGTGAAACTATGGGATGAAATCTGTTGTGCTGTAAAGCCTGTTTTCCTTTAAAACCAATGACATGGCTACTATACAGCTGGGATAAATCAACTTGGAGCCATAAAATTACTATGCAGAAGTATTACCTGAGCATCACTCTTCTAAACCATTACAGACCTCCAGAGAATGCTGTGAGGAGTAAGGCTTATTAGCAATTGCATACTTTCCATTCTCATATGAAGAAAAAAAAATCTCCAGTACAGCATACTGGATACAAAACAAGCTCAAGCTTTGTTTTGTTCAACTGCGTGTGCTCAACGATCAGTGTAACCTAACTGTTTACATCTGAAAAATTACCCAAGTCCTGCTTACTGTCAATAGCTGCCAGTGACCACCTCTCCATCCCACACTCCCCAAAAAGACAATCCCATCTGGAACAACTGTCACCTCCCATCTATCAACTCTGAATGATGCAGCAGAGTCTCTCCAAAACCTGCCCAAACTCCCGTACCTGCTCATCACGGCATCAAGTCCCGCCATCAAGCCCCACTACTGTTACTAAGGGAAATTTTCTACTATCAAGAGTACTTGGGCCAAAGTAAATAGTCAGCATCTGTACAGGACACTGTCAAAAGCCAAATTTTGAACTAAGTTTCTTTAATGATTTCTAAGCAAGAATTGAGAAGATCATGGGGGAAGCCAGAGACTATTCACTTAATTTCCTAACTTTGATAGGCAATATTTATTGGCAAATGGTCCAGTCAGAAGTATGTGAGCATAAAGCAAACCTTCTAGTCATCTCCTACATCTGCAAATGTAGCAAATTTAGAGACTTTCAGATCTTCCTAACCTTACACTATAACAACTTCCACTGGCTCATTCTAAATCATGGGCTGTTATTTTCCATGAGATGTATTACCATTGTACCAAAACTCCTAAATACTTTATATTGCTCAAACAGCTCAATAAGTCTGTAAGCTCCCTCAGGCATGCCTGAGACCATCTTTTAGCTCTGGGTTAACATAACAGTGCTTCCTGGCCCTTAAATAAGATTCTTAGGTAAGACTCTGCTACAAACGCTAATAATTATCAAAAAACACTACAGAGCACAGCTGACTTGTCCATACCCCCCAGGACAGAGAAGAACTCACTTCATTCAAATCCCAGCCCAGCGTTCTTACACCTAGATCGGATGAATTATACTGGCCCAAGGAACAGATCCTCTTCCTTAGGAAGGCTATTGTGTTGGTAAAGAAATTTTTCTCTCTCTGGCAGATTCTTTGCAATCATACAAAATGCAGATTTTACAATGCATGAGGCTCCACCTCAATATAAGCTTTAAACCAATTAACTATGGCGACCTCAATGATTAGGAAAGATTAGAACATTCCTAGAATACTCTTTGACCTATTTATTCTTCAAGAAAATAATCCTTTCATGTCAAGAAGCACTGATGCTAACAAAGACAGGTGGTTGAGTACTCCAGCTCCTAGCTTCCTCCCACATGAATGAAGAAACACAATAGGTCAAGGGCATCCTTAAAGGCGAGACTAAATCATGGGCAGGGTGTAAGATACTTAGCAATGTCTCTTACTCAGTTACTCTTCCTGCACTTGTTTCTCTTTATGTTTTTCTCTTTGGACAGACAGACCAACCGGGATTATTGGTGGAAGGGTGAGAGTGTTCAATTACATATTTATTTGCAATTACGTACTTGAATTAATTTTAGGGAGATGACTAACATCAGCAGAAAAGACTGAGAAAGACCCTAGAACAAAAAGACCTCATCTCCCACATCCTGAATAGTTAGCACTACTGGCTCTAGATGAGAACCTTGGCAAATTTTTGGTAAATTTCAATGGAATGAGAAAATACTTGCTACAGTAGTTCAGCTTTAGTTATTCATTATACCTTTTCTTCAAACAGAATAAACTGTACTGGTTTCTTTACCCATTGCCATTACTAAGTAAGAGGGATTCATACAGCATACTTGCATCTTGCACTGTTATCTGGCTGGGATGCAAAGTTCAAACTGAACAGAATACTACCCTTGCTTTTATCCTTTTCAAAAAGTTGTTGAATGGGCACTAAAATTGTTAAGTTTCAGCCTCAGTCAACTGTAGTCCCAGAGATACTGAACTGCACAGTGCATTTACAGTCTTTTGTATTTGCAGCACACTACCACACTGCAACACAAGAGTTTAAATGCATCTGATTACAATTGCCCCAGGAAGGAATTAGGGAAAAAAGAGTTAGTAAAAACAATGGTTATACGCTGTGCTCTAGTTTAATGATAGAGATAAACTTATTTGTTGATAATTTGGTATTCCAAGACATCTTTGTAACAATCTCATTATTACTGCTGTGCTCACCCTCTCTTTCCTACTTGGTTCAGTAATTAATCTCTTTTTGGCCTCACAAACTGCACAATCAGAGGAAACTGGCCTGTGGGATTTCAGTTCAAGTTTTAAATGCTGCTAGAAAGCATAAGATCTATTTGTTAGCTGTTAATACCTAGAAGACGACCTTAATTAAAACAAACTCAAACTTTATTAATGTGAAGCTTTTTCTTAACTAAGGCATAGATTAGTTTTTTTACAGAAACAAGGAGTCAGATTCCCTTCTGATATAAAGAAGGTGCAGCTCTGAACTTCACCAAAATGACATCCAATTTACTGCACCAAAGTCTTTGACCTTGTGCCCCAAAAGAGAAGAGCTATTACACGATTGTTTGCTCACAGACTTTATGCGGGGGCTTTGACAGAAAAAACAGTTGTTGTCAGTGCAGTGATTAAGGCTGCAAATGTCAGTACTAATTTTTCATTAGAAAAAAAAAATCATGGTAACTGGCAGGGAGGATCTGACAGAGATATACAAAATCATGGGTGGTGGAGAGAAGAGGGACTGTTCACTATCTCCTTCAGTTAAAAAAAAAAAAAGGAAAAAAAGAAAAAAAACCCCAGGTGACCTTCAAATGACACTAGTAAAAGCCATGTTTATAACAAACAAAAGGAGTCAGTTCTTCACATGAGAGGAAGCAATTTGTGGCACTCTTTGCCAGATGACATGCTGGAAGCAAAAAGCTTACACATGTACAAGGGGCACACAAGACAATTACTCTGGACATCACTAAATATACAAACCACATCAAGACCAGGAAAGCCTCTGAGAATAGTCATGAATTGGTAGAGTAATTGAAGGAAACACCTTGCTGCCCTATTCTTACTCCTCCCTGGACATCTGCTTATGGCCAGTGTGGGAGGCAGGACACTAGGCTAGATGGATCCCAAGTCTGAGCCAGTACAGCCACTCTTATGTAGGATGAGCAACCATTAAGAGGATTATTCAGTGAATTCAATGCTGCGAATGACTGCAGAAATGATGCATTAGCTGATTGCACTGGGATAGCCTGCAACAGCTGACTCTTTACTGGGTCAACAGCTGTACACCACAGAGGAGGGAATATTCTGTTTCTCTCAGCAGTACCCCACGTAACAGTGCAATGCAGCCTTTGCTTCAGGTAGGTGTCAGCAGGGTCACACCTGTGATTTTTCCCTAGGCTACAACAAAAGTGCACAACAGTGTTGTCCATGGAGCGGTGCAGAAGAAACCGTGAATTTCAGAGTTCCTGGCTCTCCCTTCATTTGATGTTGGAGCTGTGAATATTATCCAAACCAATACGGTCCCCTGCACAAAGTTCCCTGGAGCACAGCAGTGCAGATGTGACATGCAGCAGTGCTGTCAAGGGTGCCAACGCAGAAGCAAAAGGACCACAGTAATTACAGAGCTGCTCTTCCTCCTACTCACAAGAAGAAGAAAATATGGAACCTCTTCCCCTCTGTGATCATGCAAAATAGCTCACGGCTGATTAAGGCTCCGCAAGACACGCAAAGTATCAAATAATCTATGTTTTTAAGACTAAAGTTGTGTAGCCGATGGCATGGGGATTTTCAAAGGCATTTTCTAATTCATGTGGTCACAGGTATTTTCATGAACGTTAACTGGGTGGAATAACTGATTTTTATTCAGATATCAGTTCACAGAATCATCATTCAATGGCACAGATACCTTCAGAAAAAATACAGACAATGATTTAACATGAACAGTAATTAAAAAAAAAAATCTCTTCACAATTTATTAGGTATCCTTTCCATTTTGTACCCAGAAAGTGATGAAAACATCTTTGTTAGAAGGGGGAACAATGTTAGCAAAGCTGTTAAACATTATCTTATCTAAACAAGCCACGTAACAAAGATTGAAACAGCTAGTAATTACATATGGGATTTTTGCCTTGGTTGCTGTTGGCATGTAGGAAGAAGAGTAAAGCTGACTCGGTATCTATCTGCTGTTCTATGTTGCTACCATTTACAGTATAGTTTAATAACGAGAATTCAGCAGAGCTGTTTCAGACAGAAGTAATAAAAAGCAAAATCTCACAGTTTGCAGAAAACGCATCACTGCTTTTCAATATGAAACTAATACCCTATTCAGTTCCCCTTTCATTTCCTTTTGTTCTCCCAAGACTATTTATATATATGACCTTTTACCTGAGACCATATCTCTTAATAAACAGCTAAAGGTTACTCTGTTTCGCTTCAGTACAACCTTAACCTACCGCAATTATTGCCACGAAACATGTACAAAGGTCATGAATTGTGATACGAAAGCAAGAGAGAGATGCGGAAATCCATTACTTTTAGAGAGCACTGCAATATAGAAAAGGAAATGACAAACATAGTAATAATCCCGTGATATACCTCAATGCTGGCAACTACATCGGTGGAATATCATAGTATTTTCTAGGAGGAAAAGAAAAATGTGTCTCCAGCCACCTAAGAGGACTGGTTACTGAATGCTGCAAAAAGTTAAAACTGGTAATGCTGGGATCAAATAGAATTCCAGAACTTGTAAAAGGTTACAAAGACTTAACTGAGTGAAAACATTCATCTTCCATGGCCATGCCCACAATTTGTAAGTACCCGTCATATATTAGCTAGCAAGGTTAAGGTCTCATAAGGTTGTGGTTAACGACCACAACTCAGCTTCTCATGGCTGAGGTACAAGTAAGGAGCCTGCAGCAGAATTTAAGATTAAAAAAACCAAATCAAACATTTACAAAGTAACACAACAACACTGCTCTCTTGCTGAGTGTACCTAATATGTGTGTGTGTTCAATAACAACAGAGCTAAGATCAGTTCCAGGGGAACATTTTATTCTCCCTTGCAGTTTTGAAAACTGGAGTCTGACTTATCTATTTACTGTAATGTTATTCATAAATAGAAAAAGTACGATCTAAAAGAAAAACATGACCTAGCTATGCGAGAAACCCAGGCTCTCCAGACCTGCATCTCATGTTACAGTTGCTTAAACTCAAGTCTTGGAAAAGCTAAATTGCACTTCTAGTCTAAAAATCAAAATACTCACAAGGAAAAAGCTTTTTCACACATGGAATTCAGCAATGTTACTTTTAAAAGGAGTATCTGATGTTGCAGTAAATTAGGGAGTCCTAAGTGTCTCGATATTTTTCTAGTTACCAGTGTAAGATTTCCAGCATACGGAGAACAGACCCCTTTCTCAATAGTGAAACTGAGATGTTCACTGCTGGCAATTAAGGTCAAATGCTGCTGGGATCTGCTGCATAGATCAGATTTTCAAGAGCGTACATATTCAGACACATACAGAACGTCTGGCCCCTTGTGTCCCTTGCATCACATACGCCTGTTGCTCTTAGACTGCCCTGAGCCCTGTTTATTACAAGTAAGTTTTGGGTCACCAGAAATCCTGCAAAGCAGTGGATGTTACAGGCACACCAGGGTGTACCAATCAACTTCTCCTGGACAAACTGATCTTCCTAGTACTCACATGAGGGCATTTCAAAAATGCATAGGACTCATACTGAGGTCAATGAGCATTTCACTACTCTTTTATAAGGGGAAAAAAAAATTAATTCAGCGCTGAGCCCTTCTGAAGCTCCCACCTTGAAAGTACTACAGGTGAAGCTAATGGCAGAGGTCAGCAAGTATTAAACCCCCCCAAGCTTGAAAAATGTCTTACACCTCATCACTTTGGATCAGTTCTGGCTGCCTGCAATATGGCCTTGTTACAAAGGCAGCACTGACTGTCTATTTGTACAGTGGGAATAATACTGATCATTTTGTGTAACCTGATTAACTGAACAACTAATTAATGAGAAACAGAATAAACATTGGGGAATCTGAACAGGAGGAACTGAGATATTTGTCTTAGTAGAAAAATTCTCATCCTCCTCCTAACCCTTTTTTTCTCCATGGGTACAGCAAGGATGCTCAGAAACAGCTGGCTAGAACAGGGGCTCACATGCTTAGTTTACTGTACCTTGTTTCTTGGTGCTTACCTTTCGAAAGATGTTGTTGTACTGACTGAGAGGGACTGCTCCCAAGTGCTAAATCACAATGTCACTCCTCCCTCCCAAAAAAACCACCCCACAACAAAACAACAACAGACAATGAATGAAAAACATTTCAGGTAAAACATGTGCAAATAGAGACTGGGACACACATATGGATCTTATTTTCTCTACATTTTGGCTATGTGGCATTATCATGGGGCAATGATAATATCACTGGCTATTTGTTTAAACAAAAAATTGCGAGATAGTAAAAGCAAAGTTCCTAAGCATCTCAACTGCAAAATTTGCCAGATAGGTTCAAAAAAACTTATAGTACACTAGAAATATGGACAGCAGGATAGAGAGACATTTGTTATATGCCCTTGTTCCCTTTAAACGTGCTAAATCAATGTATTAAAATGAAAATATTGTTGGTGAAATTCTAGCTAAAGAAATAGCAGCATAATCTTTATTACTTCATAGAGTTTAGCATTAACATATTTGTGTAAATATTCAGGATTGCATTTAGTAACACTGTGACAGATTTATAATCTCATGAATGCTTTAATGAACTTCAAGAGCAGAAAAAATTCTGTTTTAATACTACATATACAGAGTTGTCAAAACCAGCAAAGCTAGAAGCACTGGAAAACTATTTCAAAATTACACAAAGAATTGTTTGGGGATCATCTGATTTTTCGCTTGCCTTTCTGAATCAGAGCCCAAATATAACTGTCCTCCTCATTCCAGATTGAATCTGCTGTAGGTGAAGAGTTTGCTCATTTCCTGTCAGCTCACATCTTAAAATGTCATTCAGGTTGAATCACTATATACCCTTACTATAAACATGCCCATCTGCTCACTGGTGGACAACTGCGAAGTGAAGACTAGCTGAAGAAATACTAAACAGAAAGCTGGAGACACACTTCCACAGGTGCTCCTTCTCCTCACACACTTTCCACCCATCTTGTCATCTCCCCTGTGAACCCACTCCTACCCTTGGGGGCTCCCTGGCCCAGGCAGGAGAACACTGGCATGACTTGCCCAAATAAGGGGATACCGAATGAAATGGAAATGTTTGTGGAGACCTTCAGAAAGGATTTTCAAAGGAGATCAGTTCCCGCTGCCTCCTGATGGGAAAGAATTAATCCAGTACTGAAAGCCGACCATTAACACGATGCTAAAATGGTCCCAGACATGAAAGAAGAATAAAGGAAACTATCTAGACCCTGCAGGCTTAGCCAGGGCAGCGTAACGTGGATTAGAAGCAGATGCCTTTTTTCCTGACGTAAATGAGGGATTGCTCTCGTGTCTGCTGAATGTATAACCGTGGGGCCAGAGCAGTGAGGTGGCAGGGAAGGGTGACTTATTTAGGGGGAGTCCACTCAGCCGTGGAGTTGGTGAGTTTTCAGTGGTTTCTCCTGGATCTTGTCAAGATCCTCATGCTAAGGTATTTAAGTGAAAACAGCTGAGGAAGGGAAAGAAACATTTATTAGTGAAGATCTTGCTTTACGCATCTGGGGAAATAATCCAAAACATTGTGGATTTCAGTGGAGATGGAGCTTTACAACTGACTGCAAAGGGAGCAAAGTCAAGCCAAGACGGAGAACTTTTTGACCTTCTTACCTTTCCTACCTCTCCCCAGGGATGAAGGGCTCAAATCCTACTAAGGGCTGAATGACCTGGTCTGAATGTTCAATCAGAAGGAGCAAGCAAGCACTCCACCTTAGAACAGTACTGCCCAAGTCAGCTGGAGCACCCTTCTTGACATAAAAAATGCACTTAGGGGCTTGCCTGGCTGGGTTGGGCACCACACACTTTGCACTCACCAAACACCAACAGATGCAGCTACACGTGCTGGATTGCTTGCCTCCTTAGAAATCCAACAGCAGGCTTGCAGAACACAGTGCATGCACTTTTGCAGCCATTTAAAGTACTATTTTGCCAACTAATCCTCCTAGCTGAAGTGGGAGGATTTTGTTAGAAGACTGGAAAAAAGAGGATAAAAATGCAAGAAGTTAATTGCATCTAAAATAAAAGGGTTGTTTTGAAACTATTAGTTTTTACAAAAGCCAGCAAAAGACCAATTTCTGTAGCTCTTCAGGGAGTGAAATCTCCCTGTTCAGAGGTCATCAGAATGCACCTACATTATATTCACAATGTTGAAATTGCACCTTGAAATTTTACTTGACTTTGTAACTTCAAATTTTAATTTAATTTTAATGTTATAATTTTAATTTTATAAATGGACTTGCTTTTTCTTCTGCATCAGGTGAACAGGGCTATGTATTCTACCATCCAGCAGGGGAAGAAAGGGAAAAGCCTTTTGCATTTCTGTCCCAAATATGTAATCAAGCCAGGAACAGCATTACATCCTCATCATGCCAGTGCTTGTGTTCCAGTGCAAACATTTATATGCTCCGAGCTGACTGGTTCTTAAAACTGAAAGTGCTCTGTCAAGAAGGCATTAGAGAGAAAAGGTGAAAAAAAAGAAAAAAAAAAATCTTGTAACCCTGCATAACTAGGTAATAGGTTGTATGTTTTATTTCAAGACAATACTGAGCTAAAAAACATCATACTACTAAAGATGACATATTTCAGCTGAGACCAGTGGAAGGGGTAATTCCAGAAATCTCCCAAGAGTGAGTCTCATAATAGTTTGCCTGCCCAGATTTCCCTGGCCACTTGAACTAAATAAAAATCCTCTTCACTGCCTATCTTCGATCATCAGAGAAACCTTATCACTGTTATTCAAAGGTCCCATTTCATTACAGTTGTAACAATATAACACTGGCTAGCTATACAATGAAGGACTATATGCAGCTGCAGTTTGAACAGTATTTTAAGATCTTTGGAAAGGAAAGGTCCTCATTCAAAAGTATTATAATTTTTGGTTTTACTGTAGGTTTCATAAACGTATTTATCCAAGATGATGATAAAATTGGCAATACTGCAACTCAAGACTGACTAATCTTTAATTACATGAGTTATCACTCAGTTTAGTGCCACAAAAATCTATCAGGACCATACCTAAACACACTAGGAATTCTGTTCCAAAGCAAAACATAAACAACATTTTAGTGTAATACCCTGACGCTTGTAATTTGATAAATGCACAGCAGTGCAGATATACTGTCAGGGACTTAATTGTTCACACGTAACACTGCTCAACAAAAAGTAGCTATTTATGATCCTGAAAATCTGAAAAATACAACACAGACCAGATAGCTAATCAGAACACTCAACCCATTTCTCCACCCATTTCTCTCTAACTAGCAGAGCCTATTGATCAACAGACTGAGACTCTTCCAGACCTTCACTGGGTTAGGAAATTAAACTGAAGCTTGGATAAAAGTCTTAAGGATCGTAATAATAGCTGGCTGCAAATAAGACCTGTAAACCCCAACAAATGTCAACTTAACTTGGAATAAGAAAATCAAACCACATAATTCTTTTACGGGAAGGAATTTCCAAATATATATATATATATATATATTTCTGAAGAAAGTACATGTTATACTTCCACCTGCTGGCCACCTGCCTGGAAGATTGTATGGATCTCATTCTACTAGGTGGAGTGAGAAACTAACGAAGTCTTTCCAGGCAAGGTTTCAGGAACCTGACAGTTCAATTTCCCATTGAAATATAAACTGCTCTAAGATACATTTTCTGTTTTGTGAAAATTGCACTTTTTTTTAACATAGAGGCTTCCAAAGAAAAACTCCTGACCATTTCTAAGTATAATCCTACCATATGTCTGATCAATGAGCAAGAGGAGGCTTTACGGTCCTGGGAACAAAGCAGGGACTGGAATGCAGCTTGCAGAGGTTTCTGGCTCCCTTACTTCCCGAATTCTGATCCACTGAGAAAGCAAGCTAAGAAATCCATTTACCTGGCACAACTTGTCTTTCCCAATGACTGATCAATCTTTGAAAGAAGAAATATAACTGGGCTGAAGGTGTTCCTGTGCCTCCTCAGTGCACACACACAGCAAGAATGGCAGTTCAGCTACCAACAGCCCTACATCTCTTTTTCCCATCTCTAAAATTTATTACTTTTTGGTTTCCTTAAAACAGATTTTCTTTGAGCTGCTGCAATCTGTACCTGATTGAAATGCTTTTACTCCTTCTGGAAGTCTGTAACATTGTGGATTTCCCATAGCTATGGCCAACATGGTAGACAAGATGCAACTTGCTCCACCTGAGCTGTTTTTCCTTTCCAATACACTGCTCAAAGAAGCTTGATGCTTTCATAACTTTATCTGAATGATCCACATATTCTTGTTTTTATTTTAGAAGAGCAGTACTTCCTGCTTTTAAAAATCCGCTGACTTTATGGCCAAAGTGTGGGAAAATCTTAAGATATCCAGACCATGAAGCGTCAGGAGTCATGCAAGTTCGGGAAGATGGTAAAACATCACCGAGCACATGAGAGGAGGTACATTCCCATATTGGGATGGGATGGCATGGGCCACTACTGCCCTGTTTCTGTGTATTTGCTCAGAATTAATGATTTAGCATTGATTTGACTTCAAAAAAGATGATTATGAGTGGATGATGTGAAGCAACAGGCACCTAAGCCATCTCAAGAACAACCAAAGACTGCAGGGAGAAATAATATTCTCGCAGTATCTTTAGACACTAACTAAAGATAGGTTCCTGTTTTTCCAACTGAAATTTCGGCACCAAAGTTAAGAGCCTGAAGCCATGAAAAAGAGGTAAGAAAAAGCAGGGCTAATTTTCTAATGCAGTAAGCTGGAAAGGCATATTAGAGCACTGAGAGAAGTGCATTGTTCCATGTTGTACTTTTTGATGTCTTTCCTTATTTTTTTAAACCACTGTGAATGGGTTTCAAATTTTGATTCAAGTTAGTCCTTCTGCCAACTTGTGGCATTCTTCTCCCTGTATATGAAGTTTCATGCTTATAGGTGCTCTTTCCAAACTCTTAATCAAGAAATACCTGGATCAGCACCGATGGCTTTGACCATCATGAGGTTAAGAGATTAACACAATGTAAAAAGTAATTTCTTCCTGTAAGTGCCTCCATCCCCATTTTGGGAACCTTACCTTTGGGTAAGACTAACAGCAGCATTCCAACCAAAAGGAGGCATTAATGCTTGTCTAGGAAAAGTGTCTCAATGAGCCCTAGCCCTGCACTACACACCCAGGAGAACGCATAAGGAAGGTCACATTACCACAAGGACTGTACTAACCTAGAGGAAAAGTTATCTCCACATTCAAAAACATAAAAGAAAGGATGGCAAAGAAATACAGACTGTGGATGGGCTACGGTATGTGTGCACAGTGACTGGAGGTGATGAAAGGCCACGTATCAAGAGTGCTGCAGCTTTTGCACTTCACTACAGACTGCCAGCCTTTTCTCTGGAGTGGGAATGAAGTGCTATCAGATTTGAGTGCAGGAAGAATAGTGGGACAGGGCTGTGGGAATTCTGGAGGAAAATGTAAACATGGAAAAGAGAGAAAGAGGAGAGAGTGAAGGCAATCATGGGAAAGGTAGCAGTGTAGTGACTCAGGATAAAACACTGGCAATAAAGCGAGTGATTTGGGGGAGGGCATGACAGAAATATCCCAGAAGGAAGTGAGCGGGGTCATCTAAATCTCCCCTCCTCACCCTCCTGCTGCTCACAATGTAAAAGCAAAAAAAGCCATTTAGATAAATACAGCTGAGTTTGGTAAAGGGCAGGTCCTCATTTTCTTCCCTTTCCTTGCTGTCTGCTCCCCCATTCCACCATGGTTCATGCTTGAGTGCAACACCCTTAAAATCAACGGGGCCTCAGTTTATGAGAGCGTTGTCCTGAGCATCCTACATTTTTCACTCCTTCCAACAGGATTACTTGGCAAATCTCTCTTCAGCTACCTGTAGACACAAATTCATTAACGGCTTTTCAAGAAGCAGTAACTTTGCTTACAAATGGCTTGCTATTTTCTGGACACTGTGACACAGGTCACACCAAATAATTCTCTGCTGCATTTGTTCTTTTATGACACGGATCAGCTAGCTCCTACTGTATGTAACAGTTCACGCATTAGCAAACTGGCCATCACTTTTCTCTACTGAATCTCATTTAGTACCACTTGGTTTTCTCTTCGAGTGCACCATCTCTAATTTATTATACAAATTGGCTAGGATAGGGGTATCTGCTAGGATACAAGAAAAGTAACCCTTGGGAATGGTATAAAGCATCCTCTCAAAGAGCCACCTGCCAAATCTCAACAAGCACTTCTTATGTAGCTTTGCTACATGAAGTTAGATGCTTGTATTTCTTGTGTTTGAGTATTTGTCTTGGTTAAGCTAGAAAACTTCCCACCCAAATTAGATGGACAAGGAACAAGGTCAAATTTTTGCAGCTGACTGCCAGCAGAATTTGGAAGCTATCAACAAGATCCAAAGACACACAGTGTAAGCCCTTGTGTTTAGTCGTGGCTCATTCCTCTCAGGCAGTCATCTGTCTCCTGAGGCAAAGTGATGGGCAACATTTTTCATCTCACTTGAGTAACTATATCTTTCAGGCTATTTTGTTGGAGTAATTCTGATTGTCACCATGTACTTTGATAGCTCAGACCTCTGAACTGCTGTGGGAAATCTCGAAGGTCTTCACCTTTGTGCGTTCCCAATTACTAGTAAGTCCTTAAAACTGTAAGACTATCTTGGCTTTTGCAACTGGCTGAGGCTTGAAGGAGATGGAGACATATCTGAAGCCTTTCTGGGCGCTTTAAAGTACCGTGTGTAATTGTAAAATTACATTGTTCTTAACCTGTTTTTGTTACTGAAGTGACCATCAGCTGCTAAACATCACTCTCGTCTGCCAGGCAGATCATTTCCATTACCCAGAAGTTATTGTGACTTCAGTAACATACATTAGGGAGGACACTGCAAGTCATCAGTCATTCTATCTCCTTCCACAGAAGCATTCCAGGTGAATGTTAGTAGCAGCTAAAAGACTAAATAGCTAAAGATTTCCTCACTGATTCACCACATAAGAAAACAACCAACCCTTCTAAATGCAGCTGGCTCCGACTCATACAGATTGCCCTGCAGTTCAGATTCAACAGACCCTCCTGTGATACACTGCAAAGGAAGAGATGTTTTCAGCTGATTTCACTTGACTGGCAGAACTTGAGCTCACACCAAACTTCTTGTTCTGCCAAGGTCAAAGACACTGTATTTTTATTACTTATTTTCTGACATTTCCGTTCCAGCCAGCGAAGGCTAAGGTGATTTTATCAGTGGGTGCTTGCAAAACCCTACCAAGGAAAGGCATGTAGTTCAACCCTCTCAAACTCAAGAGCTCACACCTTGGAAGGGAGTAATTATCTGCACAGCTAACACACAAAAGGAAATAAGGCGATTGCAAACCATCTTCACGACCATTTCCTACACAGACTTCAGGTTGCTTCCTGTAGTAGAGATGGCACAAGCCGGAACAAGGCACTTCTGGCTGCCCTACTTATTTTTGTCAACTTTTTCTGAACTTTAGAATCCTCTGATGTTACACACATGCCCTCTTTCCCCCAAAGATATTATACTTTAATTATATCACTTTTGTTTAACAGCTCCAATGTACTTTCTTCAAATAGTAACTACTATTTAATGCTTGTCTTCAAGCGCACTCAGAAATGGCTGTTGAGTCAGAACATGCGATTTTTCAATTCAGGTACGTGTTCGAGACAAGCAGACTTCATAGTGGCAAAGGCTAGAGACCTCATACTGTACTAAAGCATGAAAGTTCATCATCACTGATGTATGCCACAAATGATCACCATGTCAGAAAACTTGAATACTTCCTGGAATTATTCTGCCTCCTCATTTAAAAACATTTAATTTTTAGCAAATATATTTCCTATATAAATAACAGTGAGTAGCTAACAAAGAATAAAGGTGTTTAATAGAATCAACTTCCAGACTAGTAATGAAAATTAGCCTATCAGCAGAATCGATTTGTAAGATGTATACCCACCAATAACACAGAACATTATTACAACAATGCCTGCCTCCCACTTACCTAAAAGATTTCTGAATTGAAACCTGCAATAAGCCTGCATTATTGATTTGCTATAAGAAAATGAAATATTAGAGATACTCACTTTTACCAAAATAATTCTTGCTAGCTCTTCACATACAGGCTTTTCTTCATCCTTCTTCAAACCTTCTAATTCAAACAAGGTATTGTAATTTTCCAGCATTTTTGTCATTATCTTGTTGCAGATCTCCTGTTCTTTTATACCTTCAAATCCAGAGGGCACGCTAAAATTGGACAGAACACAAAGCAGAGCGTTATAGGTACCCAACATACAAAAGTTCCTGCACAGAGGCTCTGTAACATTTCAGTTGTGGATACAGGCTCGCTAGCAGGCACAGGAAACTTTTTATTGGAGAGGAGGATTGTGTCTATGGTGGTAACAACTATCACGGTTTGTTTGCAGTTTTTCTTACCGATGTTAAATACTGTATCTGTTGGTCAAACTATCTACTCCACAGAATCTAGGTAGAGATCTAATTGAGGCAACCACCAAACGAGGTACCACCAACTTTGCTAAAAGTTGGGTTCATGACTGCAACAGAGACAGCACGAGGCATTTAAATGCTCTGAACTGTTAATGGGAAGAGTCAGATTCCTCCAAAAAGTGGTTTGTGATGACCTCAAAGGTATACAAGAAGGATCAGTCAAAAAATTAAGAAAACCCACATGCTGAGCAGAACACTAAAAGTAAAAGTTAAGCAAGATCTTTGCAGCTTCAAGTGACCCCATGCTGTACACCAGATTTCTTAATCTAATTTTTGAGTTGCCATTTCTTTTGAAAGTAGGCTCATAAGTCACAGGGCTTTTTAAAACATGAAGATAGAGGCTGCCTTCTGCAGAACAGCCTAAAAGATTCATATAAAAAGAGGTTTCTAACCTCCACTTTCTGGGAGAATAACCAACTACTTGGCTGCAGAAGAAGCAACTTCTTGCTCTCTTGAAACAGGCCCCTGTGCAGCCAGAAATTGCTTGCCAATTAAAGGCACACACAAAAAAAAAGGCAAGATACTGATTTGGAAGAAGTTGTGTTCCAGTCTATGCTCCTTTGCCTTCCTTATGTGTTTCACAAAACCCTGTCATGTGGTAAAAACCACATATTACTCACAACAGAGCACACAATTAACTGAAGCATCTAATGATCATCTGCTGGAATGTAGGCCTTCTGCATGTTTTGTTGGACTTTGGTGTGCAAAACTGACTTAAATTCTGTTTTAATGCAAAAGTAACACCCCTGAAGAATGTTCTTCAGCATTTAAAATACTTCTCCAATCATCCAGTGTTTGCCATTGTACAGCATTTCTAGCAGACATACTTTCCTCTCAATAATCCACTAAGTGGCTGCATGGATGTGAATTTTCTAAAGACCTTATAAAGTGGCAGAGACCGTAGATCAGGAGGTACAGAAAACACAGGGAAGTTTTCAGGGAAGAAGCAGGGGAGCAAAAACCAGAAATGAAAAAAGTTTCAAGTATTTTTTGGCTGAGGACAACTAGTGATTGTACAAAAGGAAAAAACTACCCAACCCTCCAAAAATTAAACAAATGCCATCTGAGCTATTTTACAGGGATGTAACTTGAAAGTAAACCATTGTTTATGATAACCAGCAAATTAAAATTTACAAATAACTATCTACTGTAAAACTGTAACTATAGTTTATTGGGGCCAGATGTGCATTTCAACAAGAAGGCTCTGAAAACACATGCCCCCAGAAATTTGCCATCAAAAAGTGCCTTCTTGTAGGAGTTGCATGCCATTGATCCTTCTCAATATTTTACTCTCTGCAGTACATCTACATGTCAACAGGGAGAGGATCCCACTGCAGCAGAACGTATCTTTGTAAACTCCAGAGGTGAATCTTTACTGCCATCATTTCAACATTCAATACATGCTAGAGTCGCAGGACCTGAAGTTTAAAGGAACTGGATTATGTTACACTGCAGAACATTGCCAACTAAAATGTGTCAGTCTCAGCTGCCTTAAATAAATCCATTGATTTCATTAGTGTGGAACCTGGCCTCAGATTAAATAAAGAAAAAATAGGACAACTTCTATTGATGGATGTGCATGCACACTTGGGCCAATTCACTTTAACGAATATCATGTATTCGTTAGTAACGTAAAAGATAGTAACTGGCCTGAATAAAAGAAAGTGTATGTATGCAATAGGCCCACGCAACCATCCTGATTTAAGGAAACCCTGCTTCCCATGCTAAATGATGTTGGCTAAATGAGTTGACACGGCGCAGAGCTTGCTTGATAATTCAGGCAAATCCTGACTGTTACCTTCCTGACGTGTTTCTCCAAAACAGGGTACCACTTAAATAAGCCTGGCACCCCTATGAACCTCATTCCTAGGAAATGGACTGAAAATGTACTAGAGCGAGTTCAAGCCAAAATAAAGATGCCAGATAGCTTCAATGAGTTTTAGAGCAGAACCTTGACTTAAACCACATCTGCTGGGAACTACAGCCAACACCTCCCTACTGGCAACAGCTAACACCAACACACTCTTCCTGGTTGAAAAACCTCCCGGCCTATAAAGTTTCCACAAAGTACACAAACAGTATTTAATTTCTGCACAATTCCATGGCTTTCTTGCCCTCCCTTCCCCACATTACTTTGTCAGTTAAACTTTGTTAAATCAAATCTGTGAAAAGTCCAACATTTTATTCTGAACAATTCTGTACATGTACGGTGAGATGCATATGCAGAACACTTTGTGATATGCATATACAGAACATGAGGCTAAAGCTCACGGCTTTAGTCTTTTTTATCACCCCTCTCTGAATGTAACCAAGCAGAGCAGCATGAATTGTTTTATTTCAATGGCCATGGAACATCCATTGCCATCTCTCTGCCACTTAAACAGGTGTATTTTACAATGTGTCTCATTTATTTTTTCCTTTAATTGCTGTTATTAGACCTCCATTATGGCAAGGACTATTATACTCTCTGAGCTATCCATGGTGACCTCTTCCTTGCAATAAATCTTCAGCTCAGCATATATAAGTTTAGATTATGAGCACGCACCACCCTGCATACTTACACAAGTTAAAACCCACCTGTTGCCACACTGCACGATCCACCAGTCTGACTAGACTTTTCTGAAAATGTGTGTAAGAAAAGAAGTTCTTACACTTCTTACACAAAAGGGACGCAGCTTTTCGTAGTCTCAAAAGTCGTAATATCTACAAATTTTACTTCAATTCACTAGAAAAACCCAGTCCTATGAGAAAGTATTCTCTCACACTACCGCTTTCATGATCCACACCCTACTCCTTGGAAATTTTTCATATTCTTTTGTGAAGACCTTGTTAAAACATTACAGTAAAACTGTGTTCATAGTCATGGTTCCTTTGTCTAATTTGCATGTTAATTGGGCACCGTAACTGTGTTGCTTTTAGATGCACATCTTACTCCAGTTACAAAATCCTCAATGGCGGGACTTGATCCCCTTATAGCCACGTATGGACGAACTACTTCAGTAGCAGCACCAGCAACAGCAGCAGAACACCAGTTTCACTACCAGAAACACATTTTCTAGAAGGGGGACATGAACCTGTAATTTCTGTGGTCATTTCTAGAAGAAAAAATGTTGATGGATTCAGTTCTGTCTTAGAGATTTGAGCTGGAAAACTCCCACTGAGTTCTTGCAGTATCTTGCAAAGTCATGAACAGATACATAGCATAGGCAGTGACAGAAGCAAATTCTCTAGTGTCCCCCTTTAGATTCCTCAGACACCCTGCCCTTCCCAGAGAGATGCTCAGTGATCTCTGTGCAAAGCACAGTGGCTCCACATTAAGTATTTGGAAAAAATGTGCTTTGTCTAAACGAGGCACCAGCATTAACAGTATCTGACTCAGTCAAGCAGGGCCGAGCGCAAAGGTGCATTAGTACCACAAGTTTTGCAGGATATTAAAGATACTGAAATTATTGGTGAAGCCACTTTAAAGCAGAAAAAGCAGTAGTTCTCAAAGTTAAAACATTACTTGGGAATAGGATCAAGTTGTTAGCCCTTCATTTCAAAATATGACACCCAGCAGTGTTTCACACTTTTGCACAATGTCCTACCAGCATGCCTGGCCCACCCACCTCCATGCCACTCATGTCCATGCAGTCCAGTGCTCACTTGTTCTTTTGGTTCTTCCAGACCACTTTGAGCCAAGAGTGTGTCTGCTTCTATGGGGATGTTCGAGAAAGGTAGTCTCAAACGGGTTAAACCACATCAAAGCCCTGTGTCACAACTCTTACTCAGAACTGAAGTGACCTGAAGTCAGATTAACTCACTGTGAATGAATTACTTGCATTTCATGCGTTAGTTAAATGAATTTACCTAAGGGTCCCTGTAAACAAGCTGTAACAGGCTAAATGCAGAGTGGGCTTATGAGCGAGTGAATCTCCAGACTCTACTGCGAGTGGTGCAGTAACACATCCAAACATGATTGCAACCAGCACGAGACAGGCATCACCAGAAGGCTCTGTCACCATCCACCACACCTGAGAAACTTGCTTCAAGTGGAAACAAGGGCCAGGAGGACTTGGGATGTAGTCATCTGCTTGCAATGAGCTGGACTGAGATCACTGAACTGATTTCCCCAGGCAACAACTGCTGACAGCTCCCTGTCACAACTGAAAACCAGCAATTTCCATGTGAAAAGGTGCATCTCATTACAAATTCCCAATGGTGTTTGACCCCACCCTGTCTAAGATGAAGAATGCACATTACCGTTTCCTTAAGTGGCTTTGCAGAAGTAGCTTGCATGGAATGACAGCACCATAATCCTAATTTACAAACCACTGAGGGCTATATGCTCTGTCTTCTCTGACTGCTGCTTTTGCTGTTTGTACAGTACCTTTTGTTGAGGAGCACCACAGTCACCTTACCGTTCTCCGAGGGGATCCCACAAGAAATGAAGGGACACAGAGGACAGGGAACACTACATGGTTTTTTTGTTTCTCCAGCCCTCGCAAAACATCTTCATTAGTACCTCAGATGCCCATGAGCCCCTCGACAAGCACGACTGAAGGTTTTGAGAGCAGAGCTGCAGTAATCTTAAGAGGTTACAACTTCAGGCAGTCTGCTCTGTCCCTCTAGACAGACATTACTGTGTCTATAACAGATGTGACCTCATGGCCACAACCTGGCCCTGTACTTCAGCTGATGAAAGTGATTTGTCTTAACACGCTGGACCACAAACCGGTGCAGCTGAAAACAGGCACATATTCGTATCTGCAGACTCTGCTGCAAGATCAGAGGCTAACAGGTAGCTAAAGATACAGCAACGCTAACTTGAGGTAGGTATTCATCTCAGTGTGTGTGTGTCATTTACATGCTCTGCATCATTTACAAACATGTCTCACCAGTTTGGACCAAATGCAAGGACATATGTCATTACTGAGATTTTACGGAAGTATCTTAGCTTCTGAGGCCCTGGAGAATCCCACGAGGCATCTAACTGCCTCCCTTTTAAAATCTGTTCCAGATTATTTTCTGTAACATCAGATTTAGGAGCCTAAGTCAACTCAGTCATTCCATCTCTGTCTACGTTACTTACAGCAGATGCATAACGCAAAATGCAGGTAATGCAGGTAACGCAGGTAACACAAAGCAGTTAGAGTGGTGCTGCCACAAAGACTATACTGACTGGCTTCATTTATATGCAAAACCTTTTGCTCCAGCAAAAGCTCCATTTTTCATCAGGAAACTGCAGGGATAGTAGGCATCTTTGAAAGTGCAACCTACACAAAGGGGGACAAAGGGCAGTCCATAGCCTAACACCAACTCACAAAGTACATCACTCTCATCTCCAAACATTTCTAAACAGAGGCTCTTCAGAAATGCTCCTCATGATTGTATTTGAGCTGTATTGTTGAGCTCAAACACCATTTTGTTTTGCACATATTAAGAAAGAGTTCTTCACTAAGAGGGTGGCTGAGCACTGGAACAAGGTCCCCAGGGAAGCGGTCATGGCCCCAAGCCTGTCGGTGCTCAGGAAGCATTCGGACAACATTCTCAGATACATGGTTTAACCTTTAGGTTGCCCTGTGCGGAGACAGGAGTTGGACTCGATCCTCATGGGCCTCTTCCAACTCAAGATATTCTATGATTGTAGTTTTTCCTGTGAAACTGCTCCTCCACTTAAATTCTGGGTGTATGCTTTATTGCCAATCCTCAATCAAGATCAGAAAGAACATTTTCAACCCACAGCAGTAACTTATTTTCATGGAGTTTTTCAACCAAAAACTAAAACAAAAAAACACCCAAACCAAAACGCAGAGCAGTGTGCTAGGATGATACAGCTGGCAACACTTGCAACTTATGCAACTTGCATTTCCTATTGAAATAATCACTATTTCATTCAAGAGATGAAATAGGAAATATCGTAACACCTGGCACTGGACAGATCATAAAAGAGAAACTTTCTCAACTGAAACTTTAAGCGTTGGGTGTTCACTATGAGAACAGAGGACTTGAGATGGAATTTGGCCAGAACACCCCTCCACTCACGAAGAGGGCAATGCATCTTTAGCAACCTTCAGTTTATTTTACATATAGGCCATTCAGTGGACTCCAGATGACAAAGCTGAGTACAAAACAGAAAAGAAACAGGAGAAGAACACATAAAATTATCACAGAAAGGCTCAGCAATATAGTCCCTTATGCATTTCCCAACGAGGAGGCAAGCTCTCATGAGTGTTTAATATGATTACAGATGAGAACATTTACGGCCTTCCTATATTATGCATGATGCTTTAAACTTGCATCATAGGGTGTAGCATACTGAATTCTTATGAAAAACAACTCCTTTACCCTGCTGGCAGATGCAGTATTTAAAATCTATACAAACCCTGTAAGAAAGGTTAGGTTGCATGCTCCAATTTGCAATAATGAATGTCAGAACGACAATTTGCAGTACTTGCTTTGACCCTGATCCTGGACTCACATTTGTTTTTAAGACTGACGAAGACTGATGCAGGATTAGGACTGCACTGCCTGAAAACAAAGTCCATTCACATAATTTTTCAAAGGTCAATGTTACTCACTGAGGAGTTCTAGTTCAGTTCCTCTGCTTTCACTTCAGCTTCATATACCCAATCTGTGTAGGTTCCAAGGCTGCTAGAAGCCAAGCCAAGACATTCATGGAGAACTTTAGATCAGATTTTAATTCTTACAAATTCAGCAACACAGTGGAAATCTGTTTGAATCTCTGAAATACCTACAGCTACCCTACAGACAATCTACATTTTCTCCATACCTAAAGACGATCTACCTTTTCTCCATACCTAATGCTTTCTTGTACAACCCTTCAGGTAACTTCTGTTACATAGTCATCGTACAGAAATAACTGCATCTATCTTTAGCATTTTAACTGGATACATCCATTTGCCAGCCACTTTTGGAGGGATGTAGCAATCCCCCGCAACATGCTTATTCTCTGTTGGAATGAAACACAGGTTAGTGAGGGCTTGAATGATGGAGGCCACACACACAGATCATTCTTTGAGAGCATGCTGCAAAAAAGGGTGCAAATGGACCCTCTGCTTACTCCGTAACTGGTAGACCTCATGTCTCTTACCATCCCAACCAAAGGACAGGATGAGTGCAGCAGCCCCTCTGATACCCAACTCCAAGAGAGCAGAGAGGAAGAGAGAAAACCCAGCTGGTCCTCTCCTTCCTCTTCAGCACAAGCTGTGAGAGCCGAGCGGAGACACACAGCAGGCCGTAACTAAGGCTATGGCTCTACAGGAGCTGAAATTCAGGTCAATCGACAATAACTTCCTCCAAGAGTAACCACACTGCAAGTGTTAATACTCCACACAGATTAGCCCAGTGACAGAAAAGACAACTATTTATGTTCCTATACCTTCATGCTCATTGTTCCTCAAGGGCTGTATTTCTCTGTATACTTGACCTTTGGCTTCCATCACAATAAATCTGAACAATCCAAGTTGGAAGAAGACAGCGCACTATACCTCAAACCATCATATTTTCCATTTTAGAGCTGTTTGACCTTGCCCTTTACATTTTCCTATATCTTACATCACACTTCATTACAAGGAATGCAAATAGCTATTTTCTCCCCTCTTCTATTCATTAGAAATACAGAAAGCACAAAATAACCTTTCATTAGAAAAGCACTTGCTGTTTGACAAACTGCACTGGTAAGGAAGCAGGGGAAGTAGTGGATAAGATAAAAGTAATACGGGTTGGAAGTTTAGGAGATGAGATAAATTACTGAGAACATGACGCAGAAAAATAGAATGAGATGAAGAGAATTAAAATAAAGTCCAAATGTCTGGAAAGTGGCCCAAAAGTGAGATTTATTCAATTGTTAAACAGCTTCAGTTATGGAGTAAGAGATAATAGGTTTAAGTAGCTAAAATGTCACTAAAAATACCTTGTTGAAAGCAATCCTTCACTATCAGCAGATGGGCTTTATCTTCTCTGACACTGTGCATTAACCACACAGGATCTGATGCTGATTTTAGACATGAGTGTGAATTTCTGACAGAAAAATCTCAGATCTTCCTGCTTCAGCAGTGTAATTGCTGACAAGCTGGATGCTAAGCCTTCTTTCCTTGTCCCAGAGAAACACCCCATACACCACTCTGAACAAACAACGCAAAGCAAGAGGAGTGTTCGCTTCAACCACCTGCTGATATTTAATTTCTGCAGCTAGTCTCTCTAGGGGCTGCCTGTAGCCCGTAGTAAGACAGCCCTTGCCAAGCAGGCTTCAGGCAGCCTTACTCTGGAGCTCTGAATTGCATTCTGAGGATCGCTCTCTGGCTGCTCGGCCAACCAGCTGGCTAAGCCCAATGCCTAAAGATCAGTGCTGCAAGTTTTTTCCTCCTCCTATCAAATCTTTGTTGATACAGATGGTCACAGTTCCAGCAATTTAAGACTGCATCCATTAACACATGAGAAAAGGGTATTTGAACTGTTGCTCACAATCTTTGTGTCTGGACCACAATCCTGAACTACCTTGAAAAGATCAAGATCTGATGAAACACATAGCTGAATTACCAGATGGTGAACTTTAGTTTAAATAAAAATCTACATCCATAATTCTGACATATTTGGGTCTTCTAAAAAACACATTAGCAGTTTGTTAAGTGTCAAGCCTTGCTTTCACTGCCTCTTTTGCTACATGAGCATTTATTTCACTGTGTGTCACAACTGCAGGGCTGGCTGCATTCATGTACAGCCACAAGATCCCTTGTGTTTCCATCTCCAGTGAACTCTGCCTTTCTCAGTCTTCTGCAATGGAATGATGTGACTCTGCCCCTCTTACACACAGGCCCTATACATCACAAAAATTGTTACATCTTTTCTATGTCATCTTAGGAGCAGAGATCAGTTGAGGCAACAACTATGCAGCTTTTAAGAAGTATGCTTTGGTTTAATCTTAGGAATGCCAATTGCAATTCCAAACTGCAACTCTCCGTATTCTACACCAAAAAGTATGCAAAGCTAATTTTTAAACTTTCCTGAACAAAGTGATGAGTAAACTAAAAATTATTCTAATAGCCACTTGGGATTTTGAGTCATAGAGATTTAGCCATTGGACTCAGATTCTTCTAATTTATTTTGTTTGTTCTTGACTCCACTAATACATTTAGACAGAAATTCCCAAACTGCCTATACAAAGGTAATCCTTAAATATTGTTTTGCTTTTCCTTGTCAGAAGTTTGCAGTATTGTGCTTCCACTAACTCTCATATTCATGCATTCCTGCACATACTGCTCTCTTTTGAGTTTTCTTTCTTTTGGAGAGGAAGACAATTCTTTTCAAAATATGCTTTATCTTTTTGTATTAACACAGTGAACGCTCTAATCCTGACATATTCACCTTCATCATCCATGAGCAACATCTTAAGACGAGGCAGCAGTGTAGTCACAAGGACAAGCTTTGGTTTAAATGTCTCATCTCTGCGTGTTCTTTCCTAATCAATGGAAAAAGATATGCTCCTTTAAAAAGGCAGCAGGCAGCATCTAGCCTAGGTATGTGGAACTGGCTCAATACATTACAAGGAACTTAATTTCTGTCTTCTCTCTTTAAAGAAGTCTACTTCTTTCCACTGGCTACAGAGCAAGCCTAGGGAGATAGTGTCATTAGGCAATTAATCTAATCTAAGTCTCATTAGGCAACTCAGTATTATTCCAGAGCGAAATTTTAAAAGGATCAACACAGATCTGACATTTGCTACAAGGAACCCACTTGTCTCTTTTCGCTGATATCACGCATCTTTCAAGACTGATGACTGAACTAAACTCCCTATGTATCTCCCATGTCCTAGATCTTGGATGCCAGCCAGTGGGTGTATTACAGACAAGACCAGGGTGAAGATGCTAACGGTGCACTGCATCACAGCAGTGACTCAACAGAAACGTTCTCACTCAAGTGTGTTCTTGCACCTGGAAATAACTCTTCTCGCTACCGCTGCAAGCTCCACTAGCATGCACAACACGTTGTCTTCACCACAAGCACCAAGGTACTGGGCCCAGTGAAAGAAACTAGTAAAACTAGTGAGTTCAGTAGAGAAGTCTCAAGAGGCCAGTGGAACCCCATAACCTCTGGACCAGTTTCTGAATATACTAGAAGGATAAAGAGCCCAGAATCATCAGCATCCTGAGGACAGACACCAGATCACAAGGCCAAATTTGCAGAGACTACGCAGTATCCACCTCTAGAAATTATACAGCACCTGGCTGCTACATAGGAGTCCTTTTCCCCAGGTATCCTTTCTTAAAGCCTTCTGCAGAGAAGCATCCATATTATCTGATGGCAAAGGAAGAAAGCTGTATGAGCACAAGTCTTGCACTTATACAGTCTGAAGGCCTTTCATTGTTATACTCCTGCTCTGCTGTCAATGCAGCAATAGGAAACTGACCAACTGTTTAGCAAAAGAGCAAGAGGAGATGGGAGAGCAACTCAACTCCCATTCAGCTCAAACAATAGCTTTAACACTAAAATTCATCACAAAGCCCCAGTCATTGTGTCCATTTGATCACCCTGACAGATTAGGGTTCTGAGCTACATTTCTGGCCATCTGCTCTATTACACTCTCTGTCAACATATAGGGAAAAGTGAAAACTCCAACTTACTGAAAGCAGTTTGGTCCAAATACAGTGGCAAGATTGCAAAGGTTCATCCTGTTCTCTACATGATGTTCAGCAACCTTTATCAGGAACTGGCACAGATACTTCAGCAGGCAGTAATGAGCATCAGGCAGTTCTTTAAGGAGTTCTTTCAAGTTACTTTCCTTCTGCATGTCATTTCTAGTGTCTAGGAAAAACAAGAGAAGAAAAAACACATGTATGGTTTTCTACATTGCTGCCAATTTACTTACATGGGTGAGCAAGCAGTGGGATCTAAAATTTAGTCTTATTTCTGTTCAGAGACACAGAATCCTCCAAACCCCTCAATTTTCCTCAGGGAACCTGCACCTTTCTCCTGAGGCTCACCTTGGCCACCACTGGCACTGTTTCAGGTTCACCTTTATGTTGTAACTGTTTTCCTGAGCACAATCAGCAGTGGTCATAGCTAACAGCATTGGAGCATGTTTATTCCCGTCCAGTGCATAGCTATATCTGCTTTAACTCCAGCTCTACCAGATCTCCTGCTTCCATGCCTCTTCTGGATGTTATCTCTGCTTTCCAAACCCCGTCTCATACTCTTGTTTTAGCTTCCCCTCCCATGAAAACCTTCAAAAAGAAGAAAGCAAGAACAGTAAAACAAGCAGGCTCCTGAAATGCAGGTGTTGTTAGAATAACAGTACTACAGTACTTTCTGTGGGTACATTTTATGAAAAGCTCAATTTAGTATCTTTTGTCAGAGTGACAACTCTGTACTAAGTCTTAGGCGAGGAGTGCTGCTTACAGAAAAAAGGCTGTTCAGGGCAGTGTTACACTCTGTAACGAGCCAAAACTTGGCCTAATGTTAGAGCGTAGCCTTGTTATACTATACAATCTTCCAGAATTTAAGTATGGATAAAAGTTTCCCATATACTGAGTAATATCAAAGTATGACTAAGGTCAATTTTCTTTCATGCAGGTGTTTGTTGTTTTGCCTTTTTTTTTTTTAAGCAAAAATGGCACGAACTTCACAGATGCTGTGTTTATACAGACCCAGGCAGCGAACACAAGCTTGGCCTAACACACAGCTTCTACTTAATTGTGTTCTGCTTCTGGAATTGAACTCAAAACCCGCAGAATTCTTTGCTCCCCTCCTCCACCCCAAAAACACTTTCCAAAAAGTAATCTGTACCCACCAAAATCTTGGGCTTACATAAAAACAAAGTTTTGAAAACAATTCAGTATTTCCTTCCCTTTATGCCAAAACAGGATGCCATAACGCTTGGAAATAATTCAATTCTACTCTCCACCAAAATGAAATTTCACTGAAATTCTCACATATGCAGAGTTCTTGGGTTTTTGTGCAACAGCATTTTCAGACAGAAGACCTCAGGCCCTAAAGGTTTTCCTTAACGATTTAATTATAAGCAGCATCCATTAACATGAGGGAAGCTATGCATTTCTAGTACTTGTTTTCTTTATTTATCAGCCTTATAGGTTGATGGTGTTAATGGTGTAAGACTGTTGTTGGGTAACTGCTTTTTCCTTAGAGATGTACTTTAAGGTTTAAAAACAGCTCTAGTGGTTGGAAGGTTGTCTTTATTCCACAAAGCCAAAGCGAGCTCACACTAAATGCTAACCCTCTGTGTTCTCTGTAACAGATTGCCTTGTCCCAAAGTAGCTGCTGGTTTACCATGGGAATACAGACATCCTCCCCATGCTTAGGGTAACAAGGTATTTTTTCTTTCAGGGGACGTTATGATCCTTAGCAAGGAGATTCACCCAGCATTCAATCAAAACCAAACCTTGCGCCATCTTCAAGACTTGTTTTTAGTCAAGAAGTTGTAATAAAACAGGCTGCATGTGAAACAGTTCAGCAACTAGTTGCTGCCTCTGCTGTACGCCCTGCTACCAGCACACAGAGGAGAAGACGTCCCATGCCTTGTGTTGCATGAACAAAGAACATTTTACATTTCCCCAACATTTTTGTGAGGGGGGGAAAAAAACAAGAGGGGGGGGAAAGGGGAGGGAGAGGAAAAGCTTTGAACACAGTGTAAGGTATGTATAAACGCTTCAGAAGTTTCCTCTTTGTTTTTACTTTTCATTTCCCAGAAATGTTCCAGGGCTGGGTTGCGCAGTATTCCAGGGGTAGAGTGCTTTGAAAAGTTGCTGGCTGTGTAAATTAGCAGTCTGTATAAAAATACCTGAAAGTGACTCCTGAGAACTCAACCATTAAGTTGCAACATGATTTCTGTTTTACAATCAGACATTTCTGTGGCTAATAAACAGGACTTATCCCGCATATAGTTTGGGAAATAAATGAGTATTGTATGTATGTACTTGCCACTTCATACAGCTGAACCTGCGGGATTTCATCTGCTTCCAAGCTTAGTTTTCCTGCCTTACATGACATGCATAATACAGTACATGGCAAGAGAAGCCTTTTTATGTATCTGTTTTGGTACCACAGACTTAATACGAATTCTTTCATGACAGCAGGCCAAAGTTTAAAATGCCAGTCAAATTACAGGACCAAACATTTCAACCAACCGATTAATTATATCCTATTCCTCTATAGCTAAGAAATTAGCTCCTTCAGAAAAGTCAAATATCAAATATGCATGAAGCAGATGAGCAAAAATCTTATTTGCTTATTTATCGCAAGTATTTCTTTCAAAATTTTTTTAGAGCTATACAGAATAAAAACAATCACGACTTCACTACTGTGAATCAGCTTGGTAACAGTAAGAAATCTGATTTATCATTTTTATTTCTGCAGCAAAATTTCAGGATGCTTCTGAAGGCTGTATTAAACGGAATAACAATAAGGAATTTAATTGTATTTGCACTGATCAAAGTGGACTGGACAGTCTCTGATTTGATTACTAATTATCTTTTCATGAAGCTTAAAGAAAAACAAAGCACAACTAATTTCCACATAGCCAGAACATTAAAATTCACCTCCTAACATACTTCTCTTCAGATAGCAAAACAACTAGCACATAGTGTTTTCTACTATAAATTGCTTGCAGTTATGATAAGGAAAGCCAAAGCCATCTCTTGGAAAAAACACACCTCTTCCACCACCATCACCCCACCACCTAATTAGGGAATGCCCTTGAGAACTAATTGCCTCTCTGAGCCTCCCACTGGGGCTTTAGATTGACAGGTACTTTTCCGTTTACTGAAGGATTTTCCATCCCTTCCAAACTAGAGAGATGCTAATAACCTCTACAAAACATTCTGAACACAGGTTTGCACTCTGACAACAAACAAAGCTATTGGCCTTGTGGCATCAGTTGTATTTGGTGGGTAGGATGTCCCTGTTCATTAACCATAATATATTATGTGGTGCAGATCAACATCAGAGATGCTTATCGCTGGGCACAGCCAAACCTTTGTTCATTTCTGTACTTTCAAGAACAGAGACAGGTATCAGATCATAAGATCTTGAGAAATTACCCTAATTGAAGGACACGGAGACACTGAACAACACGAGGCAGCAAACCCCATTTACCGAGCCATGAAATTCCTTGTCCTTGTGAAATGGGAGAAAGAAAATATGGCTTTCCCCTCTCTCCTCCTTTTCCAGTGAAAAAGCAAGGGAAGGAACTCAAGCCTTTCTCCCAATACAATCAAAAAATCAAAATTAATTTGATAATTCTCCTGCTGCTGGCAGTTATTTCACAGATTTCAGCTTTATTTTTAGAAATTACTGTTACAATTCGTGATGAATTTAGAGAGTGACATGCATACACAGTATTCCATGCACTCTGTACATTTTTCAGGACAAGTATACATCTGCTGTCCATGACCATATTACTTAAAAAAAAAAACAAACAGCTTTTCAACTTATTAGAGAGCAAAAATAGTTTTGAGTCATGACAACCAAATGCTTGGAGCATTCCTCCTCCTTTTGTCCACCTGCTAGACAATTTTTCAATTTGCTTCAAAGTCAATCACTAAGGTTTACTCAGCTGGTACTGACCATCAGAGAAACATTAGAGCACCAGAGCTGTTTATACTACCATACAGAGAAGCATCAAGTGTACTAAAGCCCTAAGCTTATGTACATGCCGAATTTTGTGAAGAACAAGCTGTCCCGGGGAAGTCAAGACTACCAAGTGCAGTCTTTCTTACTCAGTCAGATTAAAGGGGGTGGCACGAAGCTAAGCATATGCTTCAGTCTCTGCAGCATCTTGAGACAAGACAAATGAGCTTGTCAATAATGGAAACAGCAGAGTACCAGATTTTCAAAGGCAATTCAGGAACCTATATTCAAGCCATATTTCCAGATATGCCCAGCTACCAACACACTCGAGATTTTCAAGCACAGTACAGAAGGTCTTTTGAAAATTTTGCCCAATACAGCAGAGAGAAGGAGAAAGGAGTAAAAGGAGAATGAAGGCTAAGAGGAAGGTGTTCTCAAGGCAGTCAAAGGCATTTGCTTTTTTATTTTGGGAGCCTGCCAGAAGCCATGCGAAGCAGACAGAACCCCAGCAGAGGTCTGCAAGAGAAGCCTACCTAGATGAGCAGCCAGGAAGGGCTTGAAACCAGGGATGGGATGGTGGTTTCCGGGCTCAGGAAGGGAACAAACCCAGCAGCCTCAGGCCATGTCTAGGCTCAGCAGCAGGAGGACACAGAACACAGCATGACAGGCAGAGGGCCAAAGAAGGGCAGTGTGGCACCTCAGAAGTGAGCTAGCGACTCGCTACTGAGGGACGAGTCAAGGAGACAACTGAAAAGGACAGGCAGTCTCTCTAAAAATGTTAATTAACTCGAAACAGGAGCCTCAACAGTGTAGGAGGCACAGACATATTTGCAAGGGTGTTTTCAGTCTCATTTAATTTCAGTATACACCCACAGATCACAACAAGAGGGACATATTTTCCAATGGTTCATCCTATTTCTGAACATATTGAGTTTCTTTGAGATGCTACAGACATGATCTAATTCCCCAGTTCATCCCTCTTCATGCTACTCCTTCCCCCTGCAGAGCATGCTGCCTGAACATCACTAAAGGTATGGATGCCTGCAGACAGGTGTGTGTAATTGCTTTGCTCTTGTCTCAAATGGTCTGACCCCAAACAACTCCAGCCTGGAAGCACTGAAACCATATCAGCACGGTGTCATGCCCTAGCTAATTATCTCTGCTGTGAGGCGAGGAAGAGTGTCTAGGGCTCAGTGTCATGCTACCACGTCTGCATAGCTTTCACCTGCCTTGCATACTACCAGCTTGGAGAGCAGACAGAAAAGCTTGCATCTGTCTGTAGCTATCAATGTGCCCTAGGAAGTTAATCTTCAGCACATAGCAACAGGTTGTACATTGCAGTACCACTGCACCAGCTGAGCTGTTGGAGGAATCAAAGCATTTCTTTCCACCTCCACAATCTACGGGAAGTGGGACTCCAGTCTCTCTCTGCCAAGAAGCAATCTGCTTCAGACACGATCCTGCCTCAGAGGAAAAAAAAAAACAAACAACAAAAAACACGCCTTGTTGCCATCAGTAGCAGAAATGCTGGAAGTCCTCATCATAAGAAGGTTGTCATCACAATCCAACTTGAGACCCCTCACTCTGCATCATTAAGGCACTTTGCAGAGCTGTATTTATGCTTCACTCCGACATATTGGGAGCAGAGCACTCTCCCTTCTTTTGCGGCTCTGCTGAATGTCATCATCTCCATAAGAAATCCAGTTCCAAGAGTTTTTACTGCATAACAAACATCTTCTGCATGTAGAAAACAGAAGTTATTTCTCTAGTTTGGAACTAGTCCTGATAACACCAAAATGGCAATAAAAGCCAAAGGAAAAGGTTAAAATCATACCAGAAGAGCCTGAAGAACCATGGACAACTAGTGAATCTGATTTGCTGCACCGCTGCAGTTACCATGGTTAAAGGGCCAGTTCTCATCTACTCATTTTCACACTCATTTATTCATTTTCACAGTCACTGTTCAGGTTGAAATTTGACCTCAAAAATCCCCCAACACAACCTATATTTTTGGCTCTGCTTGTTCACGTAACTCAAACAGCTGCTGGCTACTAAGCATTCCCTAAACTGACCTGTTGATCCAGAAGGGAGCTGCTCCTTCCCTTCCACCACCTGCCATCCCTCTCCCCAAAACTAGCATGGCTGTTCATGGGCACCAGACAAAACTTTGCCAGCCATGGCAGGCTGTGAGCAGGAGGAGGTATGTGAGATAGAACTTGCATCTAGCTGCTGCTCACCAAAAAATATAAATTCTCTAGGATGGAACAATGTCAAGAAGCCAGAGTGATCAAATAGCATTCAACTTAATTAGACTGAGTCCCAAAGGAAGACAAGACCCCACATTTCACTGTACCCCCACTGGAGGAGGGAATGCAACAACGACGACAAAAAAGAAATTCACATAAGGGAAAAGCTTTCTGTAAGCTGAAAAGTGAAAGTACAGCAGCAACCTGCCTTGCTGAAAGCAAGTGACCTGTGAAAGGGGCTAAGAGCTCTGCATACAGTTCCTAGTATGTACAAATGTCTTAAGAGTCAGTGACCACGATATAAGAGATAAGGAATGAAAAGCCAGAAGGAATAAACAAGCTCAAGCAGGGATTGCTGTACGGAAGCTGCTGATTTCTTCCAGCCGAGGTTTCTGAAAGAAACTTTCACCGCTCTGTAAGCACGGCCTATTTTACATGGGCAGGCACAGCTCTGGTCTGCAGTGAAGCCTTAGTCACAGAAGAGATTGTAATGGATATTTTTTACCCCAGGACTCCCTGCAAGGAGCAGCCTTCATATTTGTCAGGCACTCTGAGGAGACCGGCCAACACAAAGATCACTATCATTGTGTCCCTGGCCTGCACTTGCTACACACATGTCCGATCAACATCATTTACAGAGAGAGCCCTTCTCAGCTCCCACTGCCACTGACCTTCTCCAAGGGCAGAGACAGAACATCAGGACACACCAAACGGCCTTTAGGATATGCTATGTGATGTTTTCTGGAACTGAATAGTCTTGGCATTACGCTGAGTATTTATATAACAGCAACGCGTCAGGATTTGGGGGCAGCGTGCAGAGCTTCGTTTCACACGACGTTGCACAGGCTGCAGAGAGCATGCCAAACCAGCTGCGTGGGCTTCCTGAACTACCAATGGGTCAAGTTCTCTCTTTTTCATAAAACAACAGATTATTTACTCTTTGGTTTGGTAACAAAGATTATACCTGGAATTAAAAAGGGTTACAGCTACAGGTAAAATTTGTAATTTTCAGTCCAGCTATTTTTAACTAGAGGAATCACTCCCTAACAATTTTTATAGGAAGTAAAGTAACTGCGTGTTATTCTCGGGCCAAGATCTCAGCTGTCTTAAAAAAATGCTGATACCAATCCCTGAAAATATTCCAAAGGAACTCTAACATAATCACAAAAACACTATTTCCCATGCAAAGCTTCAACAGGAGGGAACACAGAGGCTGTAACAAAGCTTGTAATTGCCTTCACCATAGACATGCAGTGAAGTGGCTCCAGATTCAAAGTTATTTTTTAATAACCTGTTGGCTCAGAAACAGCTTGACCTACTTTCTTCATAGTTTACAAAAAGAACACCCATGCACGCACCCTCTTGGTACCATTTTGCAACGAATACCCTTGTACATACTTTGATAACTGAATAGATAACTCCTCCAATCCTGCATAGCTGGTTGATCATTTAACTATAAACAAAGGCCCATCTACCACTTAAGTTAATTTCAACCCAATGAAAGTCATCAGTGCCTTTCATAGCAACTCATTTATGCTGTATTTTTTAGGGCATGAAAAAACGCTCAGCTTTCTTCAAACTTTACAAGCCTTCCCCTTGCTATAACAGCCAATCCGGCATTTTTCAAATAAGATTTTTTTTTCTAATCAAAATTATAATGGAACTATAACTGGAGCTTATTGTGCAATACAGGCAAACTTAGCTATGAAGACACGTCACAGTTGGACTGACTTTTGCAGAACTGGGTTCATAAGTTACACCAGTAACTGTTTTTGAAACAAGAAAGTTTGGTGGGTAAGTCTGCTAAGTAAGGATATCTACCTCATTTCCATAGAAAGTACTGGGGGGATTTTGCATTTCCTGTGGGAAGCAGGAATGAATGAAATTTTCCACAAACAGCACTGTTGACAAAGTACATCAGTAGTTCTGGTGCAAAACACTGATATGACCTTTGTGGGGACAGTGACGTAGAACAGCAAAGGTGCAACTTAAAAAAAATTTCCACTTAAATGGTGATTTATGAGAAAGAACATGATTAAATACAGCTCATGAGTCAGACCTGGTGAAGTCCAAAAGACCTAAAAGAAAGCACAGCTATGACCAGAAAAGAGGGACTTTCTAAAACAATGGCACCTTCCCACACAACGCTTCCAGAACCCTACCCTTGGGCCCCAGACAACTTTACTAAACGAGGAAGGTATTTTACACAGCCCACATACAATCTGATTACAGCTGAAATGCCTGCACTCAAGGGAAGGCACAGAGCTCTTCTCCAGCGCAGCCTCAACAGTCTGTACAGCCCCAAACAGAAAAGACAGAGAAGACACGGTCGTGTTCTCCCTCCTCCAGGCAATGGCTAAACTTCATCTCCACTGCAGGCAAGAAAAGCAGAAGGGAGACCTCAGGACAAGAATGTGAGAACTTTGCACTGTCTTCCACTAGGGATGCATATCAGGGTGCACGTTCCTCCTCTGCATCATGCATCACATTTGCCTGCTTTACTGTAAAGAGCACATCTCTAGTTACATTTACCCACTCACTTTGCAGCTTCTTAGAAAGACAGCAAGAAGAGGCATCAACCGCCTGCAGCAAGAGAAAAGAACTGCCACTGACCCACACGGTTAAGGAACAGGGCCAACCACCTATTCCACATAACAACACCATGGACTGTCTGATACAGATGAATTAGACTAAGAAATCATTTGACAGACAGTTGTCCAAGTTTCAACTTTCTAAAGCAGAAGTCATGTTCTTTCTTACGGTTGATCCATCACTTGAAGGGAAAAAAAAAAAAGAAAAAAGAAGTCTTCTAGGTTGTGTGCTATGACAGGGAATAAAAGATAAAAGTCTGCTGTTACTTGCAAACTGGCACATTTTTTGATGGGCAATCATATTACTTAGTGAGAAGTAGAAACTTAGACAACGTATGCTTTGGGCCCAATGGATATTCAATTTGATTAGCAGATGAAGTTGTAACTTTTCAGAGTCCATCAGAATGAAATTGCCAGAAATCACTCTAGCAAAACAGAAGCAAGCAAATCTGTGTCCTAAAGAGACTGCAGCTATTGTCTACAAGCTTGCTCAACGAAACCAGCTGATCATTTCAGTTTATATTCAGCAGTTGTAACTGGATTAGAAAATCATAAATAGTCCAGACTTTACCAAACACATAAACAATTTTCTCTCTTGTAACAGAACTGCACATCTGTGAGCAATCTGGGAGCAGGTGAGAGCTAAAGTCAAAGGAACTGCAGAACAAATTAGGTAAACCAAGAAACAGAGAGTATTGGTTATGCTCACTGCATAACCAACTATCCAGAAAGAAATCGCACTGAAGGATGGAGATTGTACCTCTCACTTACCCTGGTAAAGCTGAATGAACCTGGGATGTAAGGCAGAGGTGATAATCCCATCTGGCAACTCTCTCAAAAATAATTTCAACAGACTGGCTGCTGAGTACACATCACCATCTTTAACAAGTTCCACCTCTTCTCCACGCTCGTATTGCAGACGCAACTGTTCTACCATTTTCATGCTGCCGTTTACCCTGAAGAGGCCTTCCTGTGTCATACCTGTAATTATATATTGCATATGAGATTGATCTGAACTAAGACACCCCAGTGATATGATGAAACAGATATTCTAGTGTGAATAAGACACTTGTAGTAATACAAAGGAGGGCAATTAATACAACACAGTTGGACAAAAAAAATATTCTTTTCCCCCCAGAAACCCCCTCTAGTCAAGTAATCGGATTATGATAATTAACAAATACTAGTGACCAGATCTTGAGGCCTGGGATACTCTTTGAGAACCCACAAAACTCAGTGGCATTGCTGTAGCCTCACACCATGCAGAAATCAATTGAGACAGCCGCATTTTGCATTGGTGTATTTCAACAGAAAAGGATCCAGATTCTACAAAACAGTTTTGTTGTTTCACTTTTGCGAGTAGCCTGTTACCTTGAGCAGGACTCTGCCAAATTCACACACATGACTACTTCCAGCTTCACATTTTAGGGTAACAGCTTCTTACCTGTGGCCATCATGAAGCAAAAACATCTGAATATGTGCTGATTGTAGCAGTAACTCCATAATGAGCACTGCAACTTCACGATAGCAGAAAATCTCAGTGAGCAAATGTGTATTTTGGACAGCACGAAGCCCAAAGTGTTTCACAATGAAAAAGAAAAGATATCGATCACTTCAGGCCAGGCACCCCATACCCAGTGAAGGAGATGCAGAAAGAAGGAGGTTTCCATGGAGGAAGCCAGATGAATCATATTGTATCAAACATCACTTTCTAGGCATATGCTGAGATTCAAAACCTTCAGTAAAGTGCCTAAAACTGAACTCAGTAAATTAATTTTTCTCTAGAACACTTTCACTACAAAAATTCTGCCTTTTCTAATACTGTGTCTACAGACCTGCTTATTCTTCTTCAGAAGCATAACACTGAAAGGATCAAAATATATATGGTTTTCATCAGTTCAGAGCAGACATCACGAAACAGCAGCCTGACAGAACGCTTCCAGAAAGAAATAATCTCTTTTATTGGACCAGAAGACAAACTGATCTAGTAAGGGAAAAAAAATGGACAAGCATTCAAGCATTTTACTTGACTAATATAAGATACTGCTTACAGGTCTTGTATTCCTGTATTCACAACAAAATGCATTCTTATGTGGCATGCTGTACTGCCATCTTGGGGGCAGCAGAAAACACCACATCTCAATAATGACTTTCATTTCTACAGCACTAAGTGAGCAAAGGACACAGTCCCCACGCAGATAAAACTTCCTTTCCTCTTCCTCAGTCATTTATGGAAATAAAGAGAGGCTAGAACACACTGGTAACAGTAATCAGATACTACTAAATTCAGCATAGGAAAACTTGGCTTCACCTATAAATTTGAAAATAGGCAGCTTAATGCAAACTTAGTTCAAGGATGTAGCTGCCCAGCAGTCAGCTCAGCTTTTTCAAATGGGTAGTCAGTTCCTCATGAGCTAGAAGAGAGACTCTGAAATGGTCTGGCTTTAAAAAGCCCTACAATGTCTATTACATCTTTACAGAATAGCAGTTTTAAGACCATACTGAACAAACAGTAACCATGATTCACAGAACACTCTGCCTCCAAATAGTTTGAATTCATACCTGGGCCTCTGTTGAAAATGTCTCCTCAGTTAGCTTCATCATTAATTCACAAAACAAACCTTCAGCAAGCACAGGACACCCATTTCAAGAACTTCCCATGTAAGAGGGCATCTCTGAGATCTTGCTTGCACTTTTGAGAAAGAGAATGGATTGTGTCTTTATCGGGGCTGGATAATCAACTTGGCATTCAGAAGCCTAGCTAATCTTGCTGCAGAGTGGAGGACTTGGCTTGTTCAGTTCATATTTGGGAGACAGTCATGTGGGATTCAGATCTTTTTATGGAACACAGAGCACAGCTGAGAACTTGCAGTCAAGACTGTCTGTCAGCTTCTGGTTTTGACTAAACCCTAAATGATGCAAAAAGTTTTTCCACCCTTGCTCTTTCAGTGTTCTAGCAGACCACTTTAAGGCAAGTTGAAGTAGATCAAGCAAGATGCTGCTGTGTAAAGGCAGGATCATGTTTTAAATTTGCACTGTACCTTAATCCAAGCTAACTTTCAAGCCATGTTTGCATCTATCGGCTTCTAAGAGTCTATCAAGATACAGACATGGAATCTAAGGCTCTACAATTGGATTATCATTACTGAGTAGCTAAAAGAAAAACCTTAGGGTAAAACCAGATGCAGCTTCTTACAAGATAAAATTACCTCCACAAAATCTTTTCCATTGCTGAACAACTGCCACAGAATACATCTGTGCACCAATGGTGCTCTAGATTTCTGCTGAGATGTATTTCAACAACAGGAACTAAAGTCCCATTAAATGAATGCAAAGAGAAGCTAAGAATTGGATACCTTCTCCCCGTTGAGGGGATTAATAATAACTGGAATCTATCTGAAAACCTGTAAGAACATGTATTCCTATTCAGTAATGTTCTCTGACGGTGTGTGTGTGCACGTGAATATCTATATATAGATACTTCTGTCTTCTCACTGTCAGAAAGTGTTAAATGTTTTGCAACTAGAAAATGACACAAACCTTCACAAATGAAATACATTCCATTTATAAACTGAACAGCTTGTTTATGAGAGTGTGCTGCTTCATAACACTGTAGTTTACCTTTATAAACTTCCTATTAAAAAGTAAGTTCAGCATCAAGGCAGGAAAAAAACCCAGAAGCAAACCACATACAGTAATATTCTTTGCCTGTGGTTAGTGCCACAACCTTATTTAGCCCCTGTACCACAAAAAAGATGGATCCCTCCCTTTGAAGAGTCTTACAAAAAGAGTGCTACTAAGCAGAAGTGACTCCATTAAGCTTACCATGCTGGGTGAGGTACTCGACTATATTCCACACAACTATTGGGATGCCATTCTTGCTCAGTCCCTGCTGCTGGAGCTCCAGAAGACTCACACCAAACACCTTTGGACAGGTTGTGTCCCTCTGCTTGTTCAGTGGAAGTGCGGCTATCTTTTTCATGTCCTCCTTCAATCTCACAGCTGATTTGCTTTGCTTAAAGGAGCAGAGGAAAAAAAGTGCATTAGTCACATTTGCTGCAGAAGGTTGCATAGTCACAACATAAGCACATCCATCAAAACTGGCTTCTATGCTCCAGAATAAGGTTTTGGTCTTACTTCCTTTTAATCCACAGGAAAATCTCTGTGACGTAGGAAAATAAAAATGAACAGAGCAAAAACTAGAAGAGTAACTAAGAGGAAAAGAGTGTAAGTAGTCTGTAGTTAAAATAAGGGAGAAAGACACACTTTTGTATGCAAGCTTGTTACTAGAGTAACAAGTAATTGGGAATCGCAGGAGACTGCTGTTGTAGCTCATGCAGTTCACATGGGTTACAAAAGCAACTGGACAAACATGAACATGAAAAATCCCAATACACCACCATTAGCTCAGGTTGTTTCCAGGATGCCTGTCAGAGTCTGGGAGAGTACTCTGGGGAAGGTTCACTGCACCCTTCTTCCAGACGCTGTTCCCTAGGGATTCATTTTGGCCACTGTCAGGTGAGATGGATCCTTATGAAAGATTTTATGTTACGTTTAGTATCTGCTAAGTCTGAAATTTAATTACCAAGGTTTTAAGGTTAGAAAGGGACTATGTAATCTAATCACACATAATAAGGGGGGTGGAAAAAACACTCCACAATAAACCCTTAATTGCATAATCCCATAGGTTCTTCTGGAGGCACAACAATCTCACAAGTTTTGAGTTGCAGTGCCAGAGAAAACATGGGAGCATAGCCAGTAAAACCCAAGGAAATAACAAAATACAGGATTAATTTATAGGATCAATAATAGGCAGAAATCTAAATCGCCATACAGCGTTGCACGTTTGGAAAGACAGCTCAAGGCAGAGCAGCAGCATCACCCACCACAGTTGTGACTTCCATACACACCTAAGCATTATTTCACTAATACAGACAAGCACAGTACAAGTCAGCAAAGCTCACTCAAAAAAAAAAAAAAAAAAGTTTTTCTATTGATGAATTTCCTCATGTTTCTGACATCACACTGCAGAAACCGGGGGCCACGGCTACCATGGAGTTCAATCTATTTGTTTAAGAAGTCCACTGCTAGCGTGATGCTTAAAACCAAACTTATTCCTACTGTGTTTTATTAACAAACAGGTAGTAGAAACCTTACACATAGAGAATATTGTACAGTAACACAAAGAAGTGCTCAGACTCTTGCCTAGGTCTTGGAGCTTGACTGCGTTAAGACAGATTTTAGCAAGGCATAGCTCTTTTATTTTAAACAAACCCTTGAAATCTCTTCATTGGCGAGACGGTATTTTTACTGCAGTCTGTAAGCAACATGAACATCTGCATTGGTGCTGCTATTAAGCATGACTGTCCTTCTTTCAGATATAAAACGTTCTGGCAGTTCATTTCACTCACTTTGCTGTGTTTTTCCCATTAAACACAGCTATTTGGAGCACATGTGTGTTCTATAGTCCCAGATCCTATGCAACACTTATCTGATCTTTACGAAAGATGTTGCTTGTATAAATGTCATAAATATGTTTCATTATTTGTGAAACAGAATTACAACATATAAATAAAATCAGCATTATTGTGACCACCCTATAAATATTTACGATAAACAATACATGCATCAGTGTCTGAACTAAAATTTGACTTATTAAAATATCACATCTTTTTAAAAAAGACATGTTCCCATTCAGGTTTAAATGAATAATATATGATTTTCACTCCAGGCAGACACATGCCAAGGCAAAAATCATGTAGCCTGGGTTAAATTCACAAGACAGCAAAAATCCTTTGAGCAATTTCTGAGCAGCTGTGGTGCTCAGAGAGCTTTTCCAATTAAGGCCTCCAATTAGCCTCACAATCTTGCTCAGTTACACGTTTCCAGCCTGTTTCCTTTTTCAGCATTCAAAAACCTGAGTCAGAGAGACGGATTTACTTGGGGAAACTCACAATTTAAATTTGCAAGAGAACCAAGAGACATTTCCCATGTCCACAGGAACAGCAGAGGAAATTTTTGAGTTTGTTTCAGGATCTGGAGAGGATGCGCTAACTAGAACAAAAAATTACGCATAATTATCCAAAATATACATCTAACCAAAATCAAAATGAAATCACCCCCTCAAAACAGCTCCGAAACAGAGAGTTCAATGTTATATGAACTTATAGATGGAAGATCTGATTTTACACAGCGAAAATTTGTCCAAATATTAATGCAACTGTTACTGATCACCAAGACTGGAAAAAGCAACTTAATCATCTCTGCATGATACCGCCGCGAAGTGCCACCCAGACAACATGACTGGAGTTGAGAAAAGCTATGTATTTGCCACAGGGACGCACTTTTTCAGCTCATCCAACAACCTTAACACAGGGAACGAGGCAGCGCAGTTACTCGCTGGCTTAAAAAATGGGGGGGGGGGGGGGGGGGAGGGGAGAAAAAAGCCTGGAATCGCCTTTATTAATCTTCACCTTTCCCAAAGGAGCGGCAGCTGCCGAGAGCGGAGAAGCAGAGCGCTCGGGACGAGGAGAAGGCACCGGACCCAGGCCGGCCTCTCTTCCCCTCCGCCCCGCAAGGGACCCCGCCGGAGGGCGGGAGGGAGGCGGCAGCCGGCCGCCCCCCGCTCCCCACGGCCTGGCCGCGCTCCGCAGCCGCTCCCGCGGCAACGCCGCCCCCGTCCCCGGTCTCCCGGCCCGGCCGCCCAGCCCCTACTCACGCGTATGGCCAGCGCCCCGGCCCCCATGCCGGCCGGCGGCTGGGCCGGCTCCCGCAGCCCGCCCTAGGCGCCCGCCTTCGCTGGGCCCGGCGGCCCCCTCAAGGCGGGAGGCCCGGCCCCAGGGTGCCGCCCGCCCTGCCGGCCCGCCCTGCGGCCTGCGGAGGGAGCAGGGCCTGCCCCTTGCCCCTCCCGCGGGAGCCGCCGGGACGGCTGCCTCGGCGAGGTGGGCTCTTCCTCACGAAGGCTCTCCGGGCTTCACGAAGGCCCCGCGGCTGCCTCGGGCGAGCCCCCCCCCCGGCATCACCTCGATCCCAGGCCAGGCAGCCGGCAGCTACCACTTAGGTGCCGAGCGGGAAGAGGAGGCACTCGCCTGTGTGAGAGCCTGGGCTCGATCAGAACCGTGCCACCACTGAAAATGTCACCACAAAACCTGCTTTCAGCCAAGTAACATTAGGGGGGCTGTGGGGAAAATCGCGAGCAACTCTTGCCCCCTCGCATGCTTAAAGGTTAACAGAGCCAGCCAGCATGGCATGGAGTCAAGTCAGTGAGGCAAAACAAATCCCTGTGCCAAGGAAGCCTCCGACGGCATAGCCAGACGTGCCAGGGCCCAGCAGAGCACGACGCGGTGCAATATTCAGCCTGAATTTAGAAAGTGTGAAGCAGTGTAAACATAACCCCCCTGTGATTTTCCATCTAGAGATACGTTGGTGAAATACGAGGTTAAAGCGAAAAGAGGGGGGGAACGACACCCCACACGGCTAGTGACTGCCAGCAGTCACGTCATGGCAGCGGCGGGAAGAGGAATTCATTCCCCCAGAACCCAGCTCCCAGTCATCGCAGGCTGGAAGCAGTGTTTGTCCTAGAAATTCAAAGCACATTTCAAAACAGAACTGTGGGGTTGTGGTGTTTCAAACGTTTGACCCTTTTTTGTGGAAGAAAAGCACAAACACACATGCTTATTTCTGTATCTGGTCAGATGCAAGCATTGCTCAGCAGGACCTTAGCATCGGGGTAGGAGCAAAGGTCTTTGGAAAGCGCCTCTCAGAAATACCTGCCTCTGGTACAGCGACAAAAGAAAGTCTGTCCAGGTAGAGAAAAAGGGAGGAAGAAGAACATTTTATCGAGCTCGCCATCAGAGGGAAAATGCTACCTGCAGATTTGAGTTTTCATTCACAATTTATTTTTTATTAAGTACTGCAATCAGAATCTCCTTCATACTAAGTTTCTGTTTTCCTCTCTAAGCCAGTCTAACCCAAAATGATTACTTTCCCAGTCTGTGAGTTTACAACAGAAAGTTAGACTATGGCATTAGTGCTTCCTTTTAAGTCTACTATGGGACTCTCAGAGTGCGCTGATGTAACATCCTCCTCCTCCTCTATCCCCCTCTTTACTGTAAGCCTCTAACATGCTTTTCACGTAAATCACACACAGCTCTCTTCTTCTTAGTCCTAATTGCAGCTTCACAGTAAAACCCAATGGCATCCTTCAAACTGTAATCTGGAGAGTGAGCGATGAGAAACTGCAACTCCCTGGAGACTTTGGGGGTGAAGAGTTCAGACATGAACCTGCAGTAAACGGCGGCTACGGCATTAAGGCTTTTATAAATGTATGTTGAGAGGCAGCAGGTACATTCTCATTCTATAAAAAGCAAGACCAGAAGACAAGCACTAGTGGCAGCAGCCCCAGAGCCAGTACTCTGGCTGGAATACAGTATTTTTCCACCACAGTTGTTTATGAGAGCTGAGAAAGTCACACTTCTATTAAATCACTGGAGCACTTGGGGCTGTGACATGCTGGTAACTTTTCTCTGGGTTAATAAAGACAATTCTGTCCTTGCTTAAAGTCTTGAGAGAGCTGAAGGCCAGCATACTCGTCTCCTGTGTGGCAGAAGAATGGAAACTGGACTGAAGCTTCCTCAACACCTTTGTCCCTTCCCAACTTTTTCTCATCAGCACCCCACAGGGCCAGCCTCTCCTGCGCAGGGCAGAGTAAGATTTACCTGAACTTTTCCTTAACCCCAGCCTAGAAGTAAGTGGATTCCTTCCTGCACCTTCCACCCTTCCCACAGAGACATGTTTCTATATATCCTGATCTTCCTCCTCTCCCTTCACTGAACCACCACCCTTCAGGATGACTGTTCAAAAGAAAGGTGTGATGAATGGGGAACACCAGTATGTACTCTGGCATCACAGAAATCAGCCAAGACGTGCTGTGGTATTTGACTGTAGGTTGCACACTACTCAGGAAACAGTCACTGTTTTCCTATAAGCAATTCAGAAAAACCCTTAGAAAACAAAAAGTCAGAAGCAGTCATGCCTATCACAGAGAAACAAAAAACTCCCAATACCCAACAACAAAAAAGCACACCTCTGTATAAGATCCCCATTATGCTATTTCATGTTCTCTGGCTAAGGTGTTGCATCAAACCACTGTCTCTTCCCTTTTCTACTCCTGAGGAATTTTATACTGCATGGGCAGTACAACTGCCAGGATGCATATTTATGCAACTTGTCATAAATATGTCTAGAGCCATGAGAGCTCAAATCAGAGCAAACGCATTGTGAAAGACTGATGAAAAGTCTATGAGACCCACAAGTTGAGTATCACTAGCTTTTATGACATACCATGCCTGCCTACCTACCTTTGGTCACGCAGTTGTTTCCTATACTTCTCAGCTACGCTGTTATCATCTGTGTGCAAGAAGCGCTCGATGGCTTTTTAACATGGCTATCTTTTAAGGGGGGCCAACAGAATACATTCTCTGGCTGAGATACACACTTCCATCCTCTACTCTCTAATTCCATGTAACAGCTAAAAGCTAATGTAAAAACACTTGCAAAGGAGAGGCTAATAAAATCATGCAGTGAATCAAGAAAGGAAAAAAATATTTTTTTTTCCTTTCCACTTGTTTACAAATAAGATGTTTAACCTCAGATGTTGAAACAACATTCCCAGAGGGGAAGAACAGCTGGGGTAGTGTTAGAAGTTCAAAGGAACTTCCTCACGGCGTTTCTGTGAATAATCCCATTATCTCTGCTATGCAACATGTTGCTTTAACCTGACCATTATTCATCATTTCCACTGTGACATCAGAATTCAGCATTCATTTCACAACAGCCTGCATAAAAACAGGCTGCTGTGAAATAAATGTCTACTGCCAGCTCTGGCATCCTTGAACATTATTCTGTTCTCTCCTGGCTAGCCCAAGTAGCCAGCGACAGGACACTTGCCGTGACCTTCCAGGGCACTCATGAAAAGGCCAGTCCAACTAAATGTGGGGCATACTTCAGTGACCAGCATGGTGTAAGACCTGGCAGCTGCAGATGAGAGAAGGAGACAAATCAAGAAGCATGCAAGAGCAGCTAGAAATTGCCAGACCAATGCATCTGGCCGACAGGTTTCTCTACCGTTGTGTAACTAACTGGAACTTCTCATCCAAAAAGCAATAACAAGACACCTTTTTTTTAAAAAAAAAAAGCATGCGATTGACTTCAATCAAGACATCTATGTGAAGTATTGAGGTATTACTGAACTGGTTTGGCTCAGTAAAATACAACTATAAGGATAAGGAACCAAGGAAAAACAAAGCGCTATCAAATAGCTGAGTACAAAATTAATGTATACTTAAGCAGCGGGGTTACCAGTCTACTGAATCAACGAGATGGAGACAGTCATACTAATTACAAAATTACTTAAAATAATACCAGGCTTCTTCAGGCTTACCTAATTATGAAGTTAAACATGTCCACGCAAAACTGTTTGACATTGGAGGATTTGGTGATCTGAAGTAATTTTGCTGTGCAGAGAAACAGTACCATTGCAGGACTGCGTGATAATTTAGGTTATGATCCAGGGAAAGCTAGATTTTTAAAACAGCAATAGAGTACCAGGAGCAGGACTGCTGCTGCTGCCACCCCAGCTCCTGGCTTGTAGCACAACACAGAAATGTCACCCCCCCTCCCCAAACCAAAACTGTATCACAGCAATTAACTTTTGCCCAGGCAAATTGCTATGCCTGCATGAAGTCATACTAAAAATCATGGTGGTTGTTAAATGTATGTGGGAGACTAAAAGCACAAAGCCTGTTACACAATTTCTGCCTAAATGCCTAAACGCAGTGCAAGCTGCCCAACAGCCAAATTACTCCTGAGGATTTTACTCCCCAGTAACACAGCCTACGCCTGCGTTACAAAGAAAGATGCGCAGAGGCTGGCGATGGCACCAGCGCTTGGGCTCAGCCTGCCAGCAGTAAGGGCTAGCAGCATAGCCCCGCATCCTGCTCACCCAGGTGCCGGCACAAAATAAATATAAACAAATAAACTAATAAACAAACTTCTCCAAGCAGTCAGGCAAAATGCTGCCTTCTCCCCCGCAGGCTACGATTTGATCAGCTTTCTGTGTATCTTTGCTTGTTAACAATAGTGCCTGCCCTTCAGTAACACTAGACCAAAATAGACTGGGTTTTGGAGTCAAAAGAAGGATGACTTTCCCCAAGATGTTGTTCTTGTAAACAGGTTAAACATCTTAAATATCTAAAACTAAAATAAATGGGGGTCTTTTCTGGTTTTTTTGCTTTTGTGAACAAATACATGGCTACCTTGCACTTCTGCATGAAAACCAGAAAGTGAAGTGGATTAGAAACTAGTTCGTTTTTCACTTCACAAATGGAGAAAGACCAAAAGCCACTGGGCAGCACATGGAGGACAGAAAATTAAAACCAGCATTTTTGAGAGCTCTTTCACTGAAAGATGGGTCAGGGCTTTGTTGTGTGGCTCTTTTCCAATGTAAACCCTACAGAAATGGCAGGATGAATTTTGAATGTCTTCACAGCACCTTTGTCCTTCAAAGCAGGGGAGGATGTAGGGAGAAGGAGAAATCTGATACGAAAGTTATGATCATAAAGTAAAAAAAATTCTTGTTCTTGAAACACAATTTACAGTTTAATCAAGCCGGAATACTGTTGTTCTGCTGCTCAACATTATCTTGTTATTTATGACATCCCACTTTATTTATACAAAATTTCCTTTAGGAAAAGTCAGTATTTCTTGGAGGCACTCATTACTACACGTGACTTCTCTGAACGTAGAATACTCTGAATGATGAGTACTTCATCGTATAAACGGTACTGTAAAAGAAAGCACAGAAATAACCAGTGGTGATAAATAGGAAAAGGATTTATAAATAAATTATTTTTTATTGTAGGTAAACAATGAAGAATGTCCAGTACCTACATTTTGATATAGTATTTTGTGGGGAGGAGATTTTTTAAAGTTTATGGCTTCTGGTACTTGAAGTTTCATTTTCTTCCTCTCCTCTCCTTCTTTGCTTTCCTTCCGCCCCCCAGATGACTGTAAACAAAAATTTCATCAAAGTGCTGCAGTGTTTGATCTCTGTAGAGCTCCCACATCCTGAAGCAGACCTGTGAGTGTGATTAGAGCTATTCACAAAGATATCAGTGGTCCCAAACTGCTGATGAAAGGGTGTATCACCTCATAACATGGATGATGCAAGATGGGATTTTGGGTGCTCATGTCCTTTTCAACCCCTGGTATGTGTGCAAGGCCTAAGAAAATGCTGGCTAAATGAATGGCTGAGTATGCTACACACTTGTCCTTATCTCAGAAGGAATGGGACACTTCATTACAGCAACATAAACAAAATAAATATACATGTGACATAGTATTTTCTACCAAAACCTTTCAGGGGCTGCCCATTGCGATGTTATGAAATGTAGCCTGTTACTCATTTCAGCCAAGCTGCCAGCCACTGCCAGCTAAACATCAGTTCTGCAGGGCAAGGGCCTGCCCCAGCCATGTTTTAGCCTGGATTTCTTCCCTTGGCCACTTGAAGCAACACTTGTGGGTATATGATGACTCTTGACGTTGAAAACAGAAAATAAAGCAGCTTATGTAAGTTTAGAATTGGTTTAGCTGACTAAATCAATAGTCACCTATTAGCTGACTAATCATTAGCTCACTAATCTCTACTTAGTGACAAATTCACACAGGTGTTTTTGAAGAGAGGTTTTGCCTCTTACTATTGCTACAATGATTTAAAATTTGACATGGAGTTGCAAGGAGCTCAAATGGTTTATGGCCAGCTACGTCGTGGAGATGTTTTAATTTCAACAAAGATAAGAAACAGAATTGTTTCAGACCCAAGCATCCCTCAATAATAGCAAAGCAGACCACCAGCTATTATTTACGAATTAATGTATCTTACCAGTATGCATGCTCCAAATAATAGCAACAAAAAGAGGTCCCTGAGTGGGCAAGGATCATGGAGATGCAGTCCTGCAGGAGAAGCAGCCTTTTCGTACCTGGCCTAAACTCGTGCTTACATCCCCATCTTGTGGCAGAAGAGAATGGTTGCAAGGCAGCGGAAGAAAATGACGCGCTGTGGCCTAGGGTAACCACGGTCTCACAGGCAACCAACCAGCAGGGATGCATAAGGCACGTCCTCTTGGCTCGGTAACTGCTGTCATGCAGTTTCTAAACTCACACCGGGTCTCCTGCCTCCTGCCACATCAATAAGAGGGGCCCAAGGAAAATCCTGTCTTGGTCAAAAGAAAAAAAAATGTACTAGTTTCTAAAATCTCAGCAAAATTGCTTTCCAAAGACTTCCTTTCGGTTGGTGTAGAAAGGGTCTTCATTCCAGCACTGTGCCAACCAGTTTAGGAAATCTGCTTGCCATACTTTAGGAACAACATCCTCACCTCAATCCCTTCTTAGCAGGGGAGACCTGAGCTTAAGTCCATTCATTTCATAGACTGCTGGTAAGTTTTGGATCAGGGCTTTAATAAGTAAAACAGGAGGTGAGAGGCATGGGCTGCCGTGGAGATCAGAACAGGGAATAGGTCCACTTTTCCAGAAGGCACTTTCTTGAGAGACTAGTCCTATGTTTGCATAGCAAAGCCTTCCAGACTGGGGCTTGCATGCTCAGGCTGTACAGACAACCTTGTTATGAAGATTGTATGCACACTATTTCTCTCTCAAGCCAGTTTCTAGTTACTAGAAGTTATAGTGAGAACTAACACTGATGATTACATGATGCTACATTTTCACAATGTACAGTACATCAAAAGCATCCAGTATTATTTTGAAGGTAGACTACTTGGCCATTCCCAACTTTTTTTTTTTTGTCCTTAGCTTTTAGGGAAGTATTTTTTTATCCTTGGTGATTGATATACTTTTACCAAAGTTCTTTCCCTTTATTTTTTTGGCAGGTCTGATTTGTCAGACAGATCTTTAAATGTACATATCAGTTTGGGAAGGAAAATCTTAGGGGCTACAAAACCAACCAAGAAACCAGCCGAGCATTGCCAGCAGAGCCATTGGCACACCGCTGCCGTGGCAGTCTCAATACACTCATTGGTTGTGGGTGTCTCACTTTGAGCACACACATTTTAATACCCCCACTGCATGGATTGTTTCACCTCCGAGAGACAGCCATATTTCAGAATGGTTAGTACTTATGCTGGGTGATGTATGTGGTCGCACTGACCCAGAGCAGAGAAGCGCAGTGTTTTGTGTCCCAAACATTACAGAGTTGTGTGTTTTACCCAACATCAGCTGCTGGGACATTTTATAAAGAACTCAGAAGCGAAGGAAATAGTTGAAATATGGAGGCACGGGAAGGTCAGAGTGCCAAAAAATGTAACAAGCCTACAGCAGAATAATAATACTTCATTGGAAACCCTGTGAGAATGGTGATGAGCTTTACAAACAGATAAGCAACATTTGTCCCCTCTTTCTCTCTCCATCTCAGCCCCCACCTCAGGCTGTGAGTCAACCTTAGCAATTAAACTGCTAAAGATCAACAGCTCTACAAGGAGAGAGAATGGCATCGCTACCCTATCCCACAGTGAGCTACATGGTCCTAAGAATGATGCTTGGTGAAACCTACATACACTTTTAAAACCAGGCAGATCCAGGCAGCAGCTGGCAGGACTGCAGCATGCTTAAAGATATGTAGGATCCCCATGGGACGACTGTGGGAGCCTGTGCTGCTGTTAAGACACACTTCTGGGGCTATTAATGGGATATCTACCCTATTCCAAAGCTCTCAAAAATTTCAGCCTGTATTTCCTGGCCTAGAAAACCAGCATAATCCAGCCTCTGTGTCTGGCTACACCCCCAGTGCAGGCCAGGAGCCCTGGTTTAGGGGGATCGAGACCCTGCTAGAATCCAGCTGTGAACAGTCTTGTGTGAGTTCAGCTAACACATGGTAATGAGGCAGCCTTAGCCAGAAGTGAAGATTTAGACCTAAGTAAGTCAACTGAAAAGAGAATCCGAGCTCTGGAATCTGGGCTGGACTTTGCAAAAAGGTTGCAACACAGCCCAATGTGTTTGGACTGCTGCTATTTCGAGAGTGCCAGTCACTCCAGGCAACTATCAGAAAGCAGGGAAGAGTTTCCAGGATTCCCCAGGGAGATGGATGGTGGAAGGGAAGAAAAAATGGGAGGGCAATAAATGTTTTTTTTTGCTACCATATTCTGGTAAGGGAAACATCTCCAATATTTCATATTAAAATGTTCATCTTTCAGTGACCACCTACATGCAGCAGACCAGGTTAATTTTTTTGCCTGGAAATTTCATTTGTTACGTGTGTGAGCTTAATCTCACAGCCCTTTCTCAGGCAAAGCTGGCAGCTATGTCCCCACTGCTGCCTGCCCAGGAGATGGCTGGCAGCAAAAGCAACACAAGGCAGCAGGGCTGGCTATGCGCAGCGGTCAGGATTTTATGGTCTTCAGTAACTTTCTGTTTTTCATTGCCTTTCTGCACTACAGATGTAAAAGCCCAGGCTCTCCCTTTGAAGAAGCTACTTCCCAGCGTCCCTGGAGACTTCCCTGATTTTGCTGACACAACTAATGCTCAAAACCCCCTCAAAATCTACCAAAACTATTCAGTTTGTTTGCTGAGGATTTTGCAATGAGGGAAACGTAGCCACAAAACACAGACCTTTGCCCTGACTGTTGCAAGTGAACTTGGTGGCCTCAAAGATGAGGCACCAGCTGGCAAATTACTATGAGTCATTCACCCCCTTTCAAGTGTAACTGGGGTAAAAAAAGTACTTGCACATGTCTCCTAACTCAAAATATTGTTAAGTCTTACCCAGAGTGGACTGTGGCTATGAGCTTCTATTAGTTTGTCAGAAAACTTTGTTCTTACTGGCTTATGAACATTACAAAAGGTGTGTTATGAGTAGATGTTGCCTCAGAAGAGGCTGTGAATCATAAAGCCAAGCCAAAGAGGCAACAGGAATCACATGTCCCTTAATGCAGGGTGAAGTGAAGCATGATCAATAGGAGAGAAATGTGTGGGCTGGGCCTAACTAAAACTCCTACACATTTGGTGTTTTTTTGCTGTTGTCTTGAAAAATACGAGTCTGTGTAAATAACAAAAAAGTCTCTGAGTACCAGACTGCAGAGAGCCACATCTGATACTGCTAAAGGATCCTGCCCATTAATTTGTATGAGCAGAGAAGCCCACAAGCCAGGATTTGGGCACTGGAGATGAAAACCACTCAAGAAGGAATTTGCACTTAGGCTCCGTGGTGCAAACATATAACACTTGCATTAAATCTGACCTTACTTTAGGAATCTCTGGTCTATCAGGAGTTTGTCATTGCCCAGAAGGAGAGCAAAAGTCAACTTAGTGAAGCTCTGAGGTCTTATTGTAGCTACCCAGCTGCTCTGCAGAGGATAAGAAGGAAGATCTTGTGTGGGCTGCTGTTGCACTGTGAGTTGTTTTTATTTATATTTTTAATTTATCAGGCATTTACCAAGTGTGTAAAATAGGCACTTTGAGAATAAATGCCATTTGACAAGTTGATTTACTGTAAAAGTCAGCATCCCAGCTGAAGTCCACTCAAATGGCCTTCAAAAAGGAACTGTAACAAAACCCTTGATTACCTGTTCTGGTTGGAAATTGTGCATCCTGGAGCCAAGCAAAACTCAGAGTCACACCAGAGGCAAGTTTTGCAAATCTGATTTTGTCCAGGTTTTACAGATTTCTTTACTAGGCTTGTTCACTGCCCTGAAAGCTAGTACCAGGGAGAGATCTGGAGCTCAGCAGAGCTGGTCAGGGAAAGAATGTTCTTCAGAAGAAAATGTTGATTTTTTTTTTTTTTTTTTTTTTTGGTAAAATGTTAGCACACGCCATTTTGGCTAAAAATCAATTATTTCAACTCTGAAATTCCCCCACCACATCTCATTGACATTCTGGCCAGATGACTCCTGCTCCTATCCTTTGCTTTAGCTGGAAGTCCAAGACCTGCTTTGGCTGCAGTATGATAATGAACCCTGGTGAAAATCCTAGAATCTGTGACGTGACGTGTTTCCAGCTGAATCGAGGAAATATCAGTTCTGCTGGTTGAGGCATGGGCATAAGCTCATCTGCAGTACTGTGTTCAGTCCTGCTTCATAAAAGATTAATTTAAATGAAGACAAGTGCAGAAAAGAACTAGCAGGTTGAAATAGAGAGGAGAAAATTCAGTTTGATGTTGCAAAATGAAGACTAAAAACAAATATGATCACTTACTGCCACAATATAGTAGAGGTAAACACCAGAGAGAAGAGAGAGCTGTAATGTATGGAACAACATTAGCAAAAAGTCAAACTGGCATATGTGGCTAGTGAATAATTTTAGGGTGGAAATAATAAAAACATTTAAAACCTAGCAAAGTTCTGGAGTAGCTTTCTTGGATGGAGGAGTAAAGGCAAGAAACCTAACTAGTCTGAAGGTGGATTTTGTGATGGGGGTGCTGTTGCAGCAGGAAGCAGCACTGGGGACCCAGCAGATTTTTTCCTGTCCATGGTCCAAGGGGAGGCTCGATAGGGAAAGACACACGACATGGCAACCCCAGGTCACAGCGTACAGGAACTGAATTTCCAAATTGAAGTTTTTTTGAGTTTGGGACTTTCCCTTTTTCAGCAAAAGAGGACTTATCCATGGGAAGCAGACACATTCCACAAACATGCTCATTTAGTCAAGAAGCTGTTTTCCACTGAGAAGTAGTTCATCTGGAAATTTTCAAGAAGCCCGAGCACTAACATCTGCTTGGACCGTAAACCCCTTGGGCAATGGCCTCATCTCCTTGCTTCTTCAGTGCCAAAGACCCTTGGAGAGACAGACATATAAAGGATGACTGGGCGAGGGAAGCAGAGAGTCTGTCCAGCTTCTGCCAGCTCACCTTTCCATGGGCTGTCTGTGAGAAGAGAGGGCAGCGAGCGACCCTGACACACTCAGACAGCAGCTGGGCTGGAGGGGGGAGTTCTGCAACGATGTAAACCATACGATGAACCTGACCATAGAAAATGAAACAGGACTTTGCAATGCACAAGCTCTTAATGGAATAAAGCTGAGTGAAAGAGTAAAATGATAAATAACAATAAATTATTGTTTTCAATAAATCAGCCAAGGGTTGTGTTGGACAAAACAGGAGGCATTTCAGGAACCCAGGCTAAGTAAAAGGCGTATAATTATTTGAAAAGTAATCCTATTCCAAGAGGAGAAAAATGGGATTGAAGAGCCTGTTTTTCAATGATTCCATTCCAAAATTGTTCTGTTAAAGAAATGAAGTTTTATCCACTGCAGCATAACCCTTCTCTCTTACTTTCCTGCTCACTCATCCTGTGAGTCACACAGAGCTCTGTATATTTTATGCATCTGGAATAATAAGTTTTCTTCCTGGAGAAGATGCATCCTCTGACAGGTCTTCCACATTTTTGCCACCTACAAGTGTCTTGGGAAATGTAGCTCAACAAGCTTGACTTAGGATAGAATTCAGCTCAGCTCTTTCACACAGCTTTTTAAAAGCTTGATTATCAGCAAGATGTGCAGGGGGTACTCAGCCACAGAATTCAGATTCTTTTCACGATCTCATACCGCTCAGGAGTTGTTCCAAGTATGATCCATAATTTTGGGTTGCAACCCAGCTTCTTTGCAGTGTCAGCTATTCAAAAAAAAGCACACCCATGCACATATACACACACGCATGGTGTGCTTCCTGCTGCAGACAGAAAAAGGATTCTCCATTCCTGGGAGTTTCTGTGAGAAGCAGTGGAGGCAGCTGCTCTCCTCCAGTGCATCCCAGCTTGTCAGAGCCTGGCTGAACAAAAAAAAAAAAGGATGTGCGCAGATCTGACTCAGATGTGATGGATTGCTCTGATTTACCCTTGGGTTTTTTTTCCCCACAGTTGTCTTTTCCTGCTGTAGTTGCCAACTGATTTAGTGTCTGTGCTGGCTCAGAGAGGCTGTAAGGTCATTTTTACTGTATCTCTCCCACACAGTGCCTAATGATTTGGAGTCGCAGCACCCTTGCCTATAAAAGGGAACATAAAGCAGTGGAGATTGCTGCCACTTGCTGTGCCTGTCCTCAGTGGAGACAGGAAAGTCTCCATGCACAGACAATCCTGTTTATGTTTCACAGCCCATAGGGGTATTGAGGCTCATGCAGGCACCAGGCAAGGTCAATGGAAACAGTATAGCTTGGATGTAGATGAAACACAATTGTCACCTTAGGGCACTGCAATTATAAAGCCTGCTTTCATTGAATAGTTGTATCCACCATGACAGGAAAGGAGCACAATACCCATTTCACAGTGGAGGTATAGACAGATCCTGCAGTGCCCTAGCAAGACCTCCATATGCTTCATTTGCAACTCAGGGGGAAAATAGTGTGGAGAGAGTATGCCCTGTGAACACCCAAAGCAATGGCCACCCATGGCTCTGCCCCCCCCCCAGGGTAAGTACCACTGCCCATCACCCACCCAGCACACCACAAAACCGTGGGCAGTCAGAGACAGGAACACAAATTTCCTTCTGACATTTTGACTCAGCACTCTGAGTTAGCAAGGGTTACCCATTGCTGGTGGTATTAGACCAATTTTCAGAGACAGTGGTGGAATTGCAGGGGAGTTTAGACTCTCCAGAGAATTCTGCTCCCAGAAGTATGAATTCAAGTACCCTATAGATGCATATAACACAACAACTCTAGCACTGTGAATGCTAAACCAACATTAAAAAGCCAACACAGTATACAAAGGTATAAGATAACCAGCACAGGGATGCAGCATTGACGTGCACTACTCGCTGAAGGACCTCACTGCTCACTCAGCTCCTTGGGACCTGTCTTGATGAGTCTCCTTAGAGCGAGGTCAGGACTCAGAAGAGGAGAAAGCAGAAACAAGGTCATTTGTACAGGTCTCTGTGGCTCATTGCCTGCTGTGCATACTTGCTAATAATGGTTTTCATGCTGGATTACAGAACACAGCACACGATGGCGCATGTCCTCATCTATCCAACCTCATAGGTTTGCCCAACCCACTCTCTATTGTCTCCCTACCCAAGCAACTTCTTTCTTTCCCACTACTCAGAGCAGCGTGGAAAAAAGATCCCTCCTCACTATCAGCACAGAGAGTCTCAGAGGAAACTTACAGATCATTGCCAATGGGCTGAAGACATTTTCACCTGTCCAGGAGTACAAAGAAGGGGCCTGGAGTTTGCCTTGGGGCAACCAGGCTGATGTTTGCTGTCAATTACTTTTTTACAGAGGTTGGCAATGGACAGAAACATGCACCCATCAGAGCACTGAAAACTTCCTGAGGAGAGGGGCACCAGGGCTCTCCCTGCCAGCTCAGGGCCACAGGGGGGAAATCCCCTTTTTCAAGCCACCCTGATTCATGGGCAGCCACATTAATGTCATGAAGGCTGACAGGTCCCAGAAGGATTCCAATTAGATGCATTTGTGATTAATGGCCTGGCAAGACAGCAGCAGGGGGGGCTGGAGAAAGGCACTGAGCTGAAAAATATGCTGTGTATGCTGATGGGGAAGAAAGGGAGGTGCAGCATAGGGGAGGTGAGGTCTCACCAAGCCCAGGAACTACTCAATGGTAAAATTGCCTCCTGTTGCCTGCAGTGAATGCCCAAGTGCTTCAGCAGTGATTTAACAGTGCTGAAATACTCTACAAGCACTAGTCAATGTTTCAGAAACATTGAATCATAGGTTAACCAATTAATTGACTAGTACAAGTAGGATCTCTGAGCTTCCCAAGGGCTAAGGTGCTTGTTCACAGCATCACTGCTACAGATTATTGCTACAATTAAGCCAATAGAAGCATCCCCATAGAAGCATCTCAGTTTTTAAGTCAGCTTCATAATTAACATTCAGACATGGTCCTGAGTGTCTTGTAAGCACTTGGATTTTTTTCTCCTGTTTGATGTTAGCTATGAAGTTATCTAATCTTCAAATCCAGACAGGACTTGTGTGTTCTTCAACTGTTTTTTTTGGCTTGGATTTGTTTTTTCTTTTTCTGCTTTTCTGTTGAGCAGATCTTTAAACTGCTGTCACTTACTGACTTTCTCATGGCATAAATTTATACAACACTCCCAAATCCTGCAGCAAAAGAACACTATTTAATCTGCATAGCCAAAGACTCAGAAGTGAGGAGGAGCTATAATGAGGGCTGTGTGTACAGCTTTAACTTGACCCCAAAGACAGATGCATCATTATCTGGCCCTTAATGACATGATCACAAACTATTTTTCTCCAGAGAACCCCATGGTAGTTTACCATGAGGAGTGTTTTCATTTTTGTTGCTGAGTGTCTGGCCCTGAGCCTTATGCTGAGCTATCAGGCTGGCTTATTTGCTGCAGAAGATTCAGTCAGAGGAGTGCAAGGGGACAATCTCTCTGTTCGTCCCATCGCAGCCCTTGCCCCTAACTATTGTCACTGCTGAACCTGGTTGTTGGTTTCTGCCAGAGTCTGGACATGATTAGGAGCCCCAGAGACATTAGGTTCCTACAGTTGGCTGAGGAATAGGAAAGAGGTTTTTTCCATGCCCTCCTGTGGGGATGGTAGGCATATGGGCTCGCCCCTTTGCAGACATCAGAGACTCCCCCTGAAAAATCCATGTCCATATTCCAGGTGTCCTTGGCTCTGCAGTGCTGAAAACAACTGCTTTTTTCCTAGTGTTCCTCATTCCCATGTTGATGCTGGCCACCTCTGATTATTCTGTTTCCTTGTCTATGATTTTTTTTTTTCCTTTTCCTTTCAGTTCCCTAGGGCAGAGCGGTGGCTCTGTGAATGCTGGAGAGCAACTGGCAGCAGTGTGAGAAATTGAATTCCTCTTAAAAAATTAGATTTATAAGTGAGACATCCTGTCCTGGAACAACACAAAACAGGTCAAACAAAGGAACAAGAAAAGTTTGTTCCTTTTGACAAGAGGATAAATCTGGAGTGAATAAGGTCGTTGCTTCCCATAATGAAATCCCAGGGGTGGGGCTGGAGCATCCAGGAACCTTCACAACACTCACTTTGGGATAAAGCTCCCTCTTGCCATGCTAGAGAAGGAATTATGGCTCTGCAGAGCAAAGAGATCCAAAGTCTTATGATATCCTGGGAGGGGAAAAGAAATTAAAGATTGCATCATATTCAGATCACCATTAATCTGACCTGTGCAAAGGACAGGGACCTTGTCATCCCCTGATGCTCAGGCAGCTGTTCAGACTGTGTGCTGTGTTATGGTCTCCTTTTTAAACATGTACTTTGTATGGTTAATAAAACCTACAATGGCTTGCATCAGCTCATGATTTTAGTTTGGGTCAGCCATATCTATGTCTTGTCATCTGTATTCCCTTGCCTGGGTTGGTTAGCCTCTGAACAAAGGTTCAGGAACATCCACAGCTTGTATCTTGGGGAGGAGAGAAAGGAAATCACATTGTGATGGCCTTGCAGAGAGGCAGACGCAGTAGGTTGGTGGTGAGGAGGAGAAGGTGATGCTGGCCCCCGAATAGGCTTAAAGACTCACAAGGGCAAGTGGAGAAGACCAGGCAAAGTGCTGGAAGAAATAATATTCCTAGTATTTGTTACCAACTCAGATGGGATGCTTTGGTGACACGCATCTGAAAAGAGGGCCCCAATAGCTTGAAAACAGAGCTGTGATGCACTGACAGAGACTTGCCATACTAGCTCCCAGTAGATTGCCTGCATTGTGAACACAGGTAGATGCAGTGGCTCTCCAGCACTGCTGCTGCCAGGAGGTGAGAAGAGCAACCTCTTTAGATGCGCTTTTCTCATTTCACTAGTCACCTCTGCCATTATAACGCAGAGCTTGTGTCCTGCTATCCTGAAGACAGTAGATGGTGCTATTGATAGCACTATTAATGTATATATTAATCAAATAAAAGTATACCTAGATGAACAATATTAAATGCTTATGTTTTCCTCATATTCCTCATCCCAAGGAACCTCAGGGCACTTGCAAAAATTGTAAAATTGCATTTTTGTGTCAGCTCATGTTCGGCCTCAGTGCAGCTGCTCTTCTGTGTGTCCCCACAGACCTGCTCCAGAGAAAAGACAGAAGATTGCTACTTAGCATCAGTCTGCTAAGAGCCTTGTTACACCAAGTCTCACTGAGATTTCAAAGATAGCTTCAGAAAGAAGGATGCAAACAGCCAGGTTAGAATCTGGCAGGGCTAATCTAAGTGAAACTAATCTCTCAGTTTTACAAGAGAGACCTTAACAACTTGAGCTCAGGCTGTCGTCTCTATAATCTCTTGGGAAGAGCTGTTCTCAAAAGCCAGCACTGATTAGCACACGGTAGCCGCTCTGCTGCTTTTCAGAAAAGGAACTTGTGATCTTGGTCCCACTACAATAATTGACTATTATTACTCTCAAAGTAGCAGATTAGGCAAGAGCTGTGGTTCCCAGTGGGGCAGAGACTGTGCAAAGACACAGCTCTTGCCAGAAACAGTTTAAAAAGCCAACCCTCTCTCCACCCTGAGAAATGAGATGACATCAGCAGTATCACAAAGTTGAAAACACTCATTTCTGACTCCCAGATCTGTCCTATTTACAGGAACCAGCTAAACTCCTTTCTACCCTGTACAAAGTTGTCATTACAATCAAGGATCATGCATCCTAGCCGAGAGGCTAACAAAGGAACAGGCCAAGATATACACACACAGAGAAGCATCCTCAAGGGTGCCGGACTGGCACACTCAGCAAGACACTCAGCAATGTGCTTTGTGTTACCGGGCTTAGAGGAAGACATCCGAGGCCCCATAAAACCAAGACTCGAATTTCTGTAGCTGAAAGCATCAGTGCACATAGGAAAGGCAACTCCTTACCTGAGGAAAAGAGGTGCTCAGAGCTGAGAGGAGTTTAAGTTTTTCTGTGTATCTTAAGTCTTCTGTGTTTTAAGATCAGTGTTTCAGGCTTTATACAGCCCTTTTCCAAATGCATCCAAACACACACATACAGCTTTGCAAAACACATACCAAACATGAGAAGGTCAGTCTGGTCCAGCTCCTAGTCCTCCTTAAAAATCACCACTCTCAGCTGTTCTCTTATTTTCTATCACTTTCCTTTGCTAGCAGCAATTCTTTAAATTGGTCTTTGAATGTGTGCAATTTTGTACTCTGTAGATGTCTCAGACAAGATTTAAATAGCAGCAGATTGTGTTTCAAGCATTTCACATTGATGGAAATTAAAGGCCCATTTCCCAAAGCTTTTAAATACATGCTTAACTTTGGGCACATGAGTAGCGCTGTTGACAGCAAAGGGATAATTCATGTGCTTTGCTGTACTGCTGCCCAACAGCTGTACAGACAATACAAATTGCTTGAGTGATATTCATGGGGTTACTCTACATGTTTTCTTAAAAATAAGCCTACAGGAGGGATATTGCTTCGGAACATCTTTTAGCAAGGGGTAGGGGACCTGGTGACAAAGGGCACAAAAAAGACCGAGGTATGCAAAGTCTTCTTTGTCTCAGTCTTTACTGGTAAGACCGGCCTTAAGCAATCCAAGGCCCCGGAGACCAATGGGAAACTCTGGGGCAAGGAAGACTTATCCTTGGTGGAAAAGGATCAGGTTAGGGGACATTTAAACAAATTGGACATACATTAAGTCCATGGGCCCTGATGGGATGCACCCACAAGTGCTGAGGGAGATAGCAGGTGGTATTGTGGGGCCACTCTTGCTAATCTTTGGAACGTTGTGGTCCTCAGTGGAGGTTCCCGAGGACAGGAGGAAAGGAAATGTCACTTCTCGCTTCAGTAAGGGCAAGAAAGAGGATCTGGGGAAGTACAAGCTGGTCTTCCTCACTTTGATCCCTGGGAAGGTGGTGGAGGAAATAAACCTGGACACCATTTCTAAACACATGAAGGACAAGATGAGGGAGTAGTCAGCATGGATTTATGAAGGGACAAGCATGCCTCACCAACCTGATAATGATGAGATGACTGGCTTGGTGGAGGAGGGGAGAGCAGCAGATGTTGAACATTTGTTGAGTAGACTTTAGTAGGCTTTCAATTCCGTTTCCCATAACATCCTCATAGACAAGCGGATAAAGTATGGATTAGATAAATGGGCAGTTGATTGAAGACTGTCTGAACTGTCAGACTCAGAGTTGTGATCATGAAGTCAAGTTGTGGCATGAAGCCCAGCTGGAAGCCAGTCACTAGCAGTGTACCCCAGGAGAGGACGCTGGCATCAATACTGTTAAACATCTTCATTAATTGTCTGGATGATGGGGCAGAGTCTACCATCAGCAAGTTTGCAGATGACAAAACTGGGAAGAGTGGCTGATATGCTAGAGGGACCTTGACAGGCTGGAGAAGTGGGCTGACAGGAACCTCAAGCATTTCAGCAAGAGGAAGTGCAAAGCCCTGCACCTGAGGAGGAACAACCCAATGCACCAGTACCTGCTGGGGGCCAACTGGTTGGAAAGCAGCTTGGCAGAAAAGGAGCTGGGGGTCCTGGTGGACACCAAGTTGACCATAAGCCAGCAATATGCCCTTGTGACAAGGAAGACCGCCAGCCTCTTGGGGGGCATTAGGAGGAGCATTGCCAGCAGGTCAAAGGAAGTGATTGTTCCTCCAGCACTGATGAGACACAAATGAAGTGCTGGGTCCAGTCCTGGGCTCCCCATACAAGGAAGATACAGATTTACTGGAGTGAGTCCAGAGAACAGGTCACAAGATGATTAAGGGCCTGAACCATCTGTCATACAAGGAGAGACAGAGATCTGAGACGGTACCACCTCAGAAAGAGACAGCTGAGGGAGGATCTCATCAATGTGTAAAAATATCTGATATGGGGGGGAGGGGATAGAGAAGATGGAGCCCAACTCTTCTCAGTGCTATCCAGTGACAGGACAAGAGGCAATGGGCACAAATTGAAGTACAGGAAATCCCATTTAAACATAAAATTAAACTTTTTTTTCTTTTACTGTGAGAATGGTCAAACACTGGCACAGGTTGCCCAGAGAGGTTGTGAAGTCTCTGTCATTGGAGATACTCAAAACCTGACTGGACATGGCCCTGAGCAACCTGCTCTAGCTGACTCTGCTTTGAGCTTGGGGGTTGGACTAGACGATCTCCAGAGTCACCTTCCAGACCCAACCAGTATATGATTGTATGAACTGCATCTAGAGGGGAGAAAAAAATTCTCACCAAGTATGAACAGGAAGCTCTTTAACAAAATTGGGGAAAGTACCTGATTGTGATTGACTGAGCAATTTGTAAAAGTGAGGGGCAGCTTTACTCAAGTGAAAGAAATATCTGCCTCGTTTCATCAGCTTCCAATATTTCTAAAGTTCATTCTTAATCACACAAAAAAGAAAGGCAACTCTGTCATTCCTATTTTGTATTGTTTGTTGGCTTTGGTGGGGTAAAAGACAGATCCCAAAGATAAATCCTTGGATCGCAAACTGACTTCGAACATTTGCTTTGTGATAATCATTGTTTTGACTAGGAATGCTTAATACCATTTGTTCTCACCAGTTATTCCAGCAGCAGCTGCCACAAATCCCATGCTAAATTCAGATTTACATTACACACCAGGAAAAGTAATATGAAAAAGCTTAAAATATAACTTTTAAAGTATAGCAGTATAGCTGACTTATTCAGCTCAGCCATGAAATAGTGGTCATTGCAATATACTCAAGCTGAAGCCACTAACAGCCAATTACCCCACAAGTGGTGGTTTTTGCAGAGCTATTGTCTTCTGTACTATGTCTTCTCCACAGCTGTCAGTGCTGCTGTGTTTACATGACAATCTAAATGGACAGTATATTTTCACTTTGGATACGGACACAAAATTCAGGTTTAAAATGTCTAAAGGAAAGTTACAGCCTAGCACAACAGAGTTGCATCCAGTTTCCTTTCTTTTTTTCACCTTCTGCCTGCAAGGTTAAAGGCACAATTTAGAAGCATGCCTGCTCTTGTGCAAAAGTCCTTTCTGTTGCCAGCTGCACTAAGGGTTGCTCCATAGTTCTCTCTTTTGTCACAAAGGCAGCAAATGCATTTTAAACTTGCAGGAAAAGCCAGCGAAAACTCCTGGAATACTTACGGTTCCTCTAGCATAGGCTGAGTCACGTTAGCACCAAGATGCTGGGAAGCCTGAAGTGCTTTTCAAAAATATTGTCTCTATTGGTGAATCAAAGACCAAGTTGTCCAGGTCTGACTAATTGTCAGCTTTCTGCAGGCCTAGGAGATTCACTGGCCTCCCTGACCATCCAGGGGAAGTGTTAAACTGATGAAGCTGCCCAGAATCTCAAGAGAAAAAGCAAGGCAGGTTGCTATGGAAAAGAACTGAGTATTAGTATTTGACAGATGTTAATGACTACCCTCAAACTCATCTCAGCCATATGCCAGTCATACCTATTCAGTTCAGTCCCTAATTCTAACATCTATAGTATACAAAGTACACATATATGCTATTATCATGAGTGCTGAAGTTTGCCGCAAACCTTCCCAACAGCAAAAGCATCAAACTAGTATCCAGGCAAACCCTGCATTGGCAGTGAATTACTTGAGCCAACATTTACCTCTAAGAATCAAAACTGGGATCTTTTGCAGGCAAAGGGAAAATAAGGAACATTGTTAACAGGTGTACAGAAAGGCCAATCACAAGGTAACCATACGAACAGCCTTCAGACTGAGCTTCATTTTCCCATTGAGACCTGACACAGGGATGGTCCACCACTACTTATTGCAGAGTTGCTCGTGATTTTGCTATACTACCAACACAGAAACTAGATGCTGCAAACAGCAGCTCTCACTCATACGCTATGTAGATGACCATCCTACAAGAAGCACACGGAGATTTTATTCAGCCAGTGTGAATGCTCCCTCTGCTGGCATGGGTACTGGCACCATTGGTTTCTTGTTTGGAACCTCAAGCACTGTTGAGGAGCATGTCAGTAAACTTGGTTGTCTCAAGCCCTGGAGTTTACAGCCCAAAAATCCAAGCGTAGTTTTAAGCCACTCTTCATTTTAGAAGATATTCATAGTTGCAAACGCTGCTGAACACTGCCCTCATTTTCCTCTTAGTTCAAGAGAGAGGTGAAAATTAGGGACAATTTCTGTCAATTTTTTTTTTTTTCCTTCTGCCTTCCCAGTGATAGAAACAAACCAGAGCAAAAGGAAGGGCTGGGCTGAGCCCCACTCAAATTATGATGCTTGCAGTTAGCACACAAACATACTCGTTAACCAAATGCACTGTAGCCTGACTCTGCTGACAACGTGGAGCAGCAGCTGAATCTTAGCTGAGCAGGGCTAGATAGAGCCTGGATTTGATGCAGTAGGCATTTGTGGAGTCAGTCCAGCAAGATAAAACCCAATTTCTAACTCTGTGTGCCATCAGTTAACAGTCTGACCAGAGTAACCTGTCAGGTACCAAGCAAATGTAGCACCACCAAGGCTCATAACAGGAAACAAGCAAAATTTCTGCTCAGTACAAAAAGAACCTCAGTGTTCCCCCCCCCCCCCCCCCGCCTTGTTAATTTGCTTTAGAAAGTTTTTACTTCATTTTCAGCTGGTCATTTCTATGGAAAGAAGAATAGGACCAAAGTATGCTACGCTGAATGAAGGAGAATTTAGAGGAGCGTAACAGAGTACATATGTTGCCCCTTCACAGAACATGAACAATTATTTGACAGCATTTGAAGTGTTCAAAGTGGCTTTTCTGTTACCTACAATATTTTACCACCTCCTGATTACAAGTTTCTGGATCATTTAGCTACAGGCAAAAATCCTAGAGGCGTAAAAATTAGGAGATAAATAGTTTATATGCATTGTCATGAAGATGTAATAATTTTCTGATGATATTTTAAATGTTTGGGGTAGACAGTACTGTCACAAAGTAATTAGATGGAAAACAATATAGGAATAGCTAAGATTATTACTTTATATACCCATTGAACACAGTTTCCTCTTAATCATGAAGTTGATCTCTACACACCTATTGTATCTCTTCTTATCAGTGCTGCTTTATTACAATTTTTGCCTGCAAGTGCATATGCATCAAACAATAAATCACAGTAGTTTGTGCCTCTTCCACAGCCACACCAAAATACCAGGTTTGGATGACATTGACCTGCCACAGCTGCTGTCAGGTATTGGTGTCATTTGAAAAAGCAGACAACATGGGGAGCAAGCAAAGCCTCAATAGCCTTGGAGAATTTTTGCATCAATCACTTCAAAATTTTAAATGCCAAATGTTTGAAAAATCAGAAGTTGAGGTGTTTACACTCCCAGCCCACCGCAGCCAGTGCCTCTGTGGCAGGGTAAGTAGGAAGAGGCTCATTATAAAAGCACTTAGAATATGCATGCAAAAATTGGTAGTATTTAATGAAGTGAAAATATTGCCTCTAAATGCTGCTGGAATAGCACAGCTCTTGTTTCCAGGGGTGAAGGTAAAATTGAAGCACCACAAAGGTACACTTGTAGAAAGTTTTAGCAGTTCTTGATACCTTGTTTCTGTAATCCATTTGTCTGTGGCTAGAAAGAAGTTTTTTAAACACTTACTATCTTCATCATTTTCCTGGACTCACTGGTTTGGTGGCATTTGCATTCTGTAGCCAAATCGTGCTTCTTCCAGTAAGAGACCAAGGAACTTCTGTCTACTTGGTTTATATAAGAGATGCTATTGCTAACATATATGGTCTAGTTGAAATAAAAGTAACAAGACTTCTAAGACCTGCATACCTTGGCATTAGAGCTAAGTACTGTCTTAAAATCCTTTTTGGAGCCAGACTTGGAAACTGATGGGAAGATTTAGGAGAACCGTGTCAATAGAAAAGCAACCTGAACTGTCGGGAAGGAGCGAAAAGTCAGATTTGGTGATCATGAGATGAGCTCTGAGCTCTGTTTGTAATGAAAATGTATCTGGTTCAAATCATAAGAGATTTTTAATTTTGCTCTGGGTTCCCCTATCAGAATAAAATATTTTGTCTAATTTCAAAGGCACTCCAGATACAACAGTGGACAGGCAGTGCTGATAGATGGCTCCTGTGGTATCTATTACAGGGCATCTGTCACGCATATCCCTGGGCTGTTTCTCACTGCTGTTGTTTTAAAGATGACAGACATGTTTTCATTCAGAATGCTTGTCTATTTATATCCCCTAGACACAGCTTCTTTCACTGCTCTGTAGAAGCTTTCTCCAAACACGAAGGAGGCCTGAGTAATCTGAAGGATGCTCTCCCCATTGAAATGATGTATACAGGCATGTCTGCCTGGGAAGGCATGGGGGGCAAAGCTGAAGTTAGGGCTAATCCATAAATATTGGTCCCAGTTAGCTTAGCTATCCAGTTTTTAGCCGGGGACGCCCGGGATACACATTCACTTACTTTATCAGAAGCAATGCGTGAAAAGTAGCACCTATATACCTAATGGTTTATAAGCCTGTTTTAAGAAATTAACACTAAGGAGGGAAAATTGACCGAGGATCTGCCAGGTGCTGTCCTGGGCACTGCAGCGAAGGAGGATGGAGTGAACAGCAGATAGCCTTCCTGAGTCAATGTCACCAGTGTCTCAGCAGCAAGAGGGTATACGTGCATGACACATCTAAAGATGAGTGCTTCACAACACACCCAGCCACCAGAATAACCCCTTAGTTATCAGTCAGTGCTGTCGCCCCACTCTGAGCTCCCTGCTGGACATGAAGCTGTCTGAGAGCTCCTCAAGGACCATGGTGATGGCTTTTTGCTCTGGGCCCCAAATGTTGTTCTGAACTTGTGCCAAAGGCTTCCTGCAGGCTAGCCCGTTGCTGGAGAAATGTGTAGCCAGACAATGTGTCACTGCCCACCAGCTCATCCTGCAGACATAACAGGACAGACACCTGAAGACTGTCCCTGTAGGAAGCGACTTAGAAGATACCCTGGTTTTCAGCTGGAGCTTAAGTTGGCACAAACTTGTCTCTGATTTTTTTTTCTGCTGGAAATTTAGAGGGAAAGACAACATGCTCCCCAAGGGAAAACAAACAAACAAACAACCTTCTGATGTAAGTGGAAGTCTTGCCAGTGACTTCAAAAAGGCCAGGATTTTGCAGTGATCTGAGAGTATAAATATAAATACTGAGCAAAAATTTTGGGTCATCCCTCCTGTATCCATTTCTGGTCTTTCTAGGCCCCATCTACCAGAAAGAACAGTATTACAAATTAATCTAAATGCAGGTGTCTGAGGCCTCAGTTTCAACATAGTGAGATTCTGCCTGGTGAAAATGATGGGCTTGCTGTTACTTTAGCCCGCCCTAAAATTACTACTTCAATAGTACAGTTTCACTGCAAGACACTTATTCTTTATAAGGATTCAGCAAATGAGAATCTGACTAGGTATTAATGCACGGGGATAACTTCATTAATTCACTGCAGGGAATGGTGCAGAGGAGACCCTCATAGCTTATGCTTTAAGCCCAACAGTAATAACACAAAACAGACAGTCTCAGATTGTCCATTTAAAAAAAAAACAAAACAAAACCACCATGATCCATCAAGACTCACTGAATTTCCTGCTGTTTTCATCATTTCTCCCTGAATCTGGATACATCTGAGGAGTTAAAGATATGCTATCAATGCCTTAAACCAACACACATTCACTCATCTAATTATTTCTATGTATTTCCTTGAGTAGTATAAGGAGCAGTTAGCCAGTAGATTTAAGGAGCATTGAAGATACTGCTTAGAGCTAAGGCAGCAGTGCACTTTTTCCTTCTCATAGATGCAAGCTGCAAAAAACGGACATTGACTATCAAGTAATGTTTTCTGCAGAGTGGCGATATAATTCAGCCACAAAACACCCTCTTCCATATACCATCATGGACCATGGCCACTTCCCCTGCAACAAGCTGAAGACCCACAGTAAAAGGCAGAAAGCTTTAGAAAACAGTGCATTATAGATGAAGTAGGAGGTACTGAAAGAATTGCCAAAGAAACTCTTGCCCATGGAATATGGACGACTTCGCAGGGTGTCAAGTTCTTTACTACCTCTTGCTTCCCCATGCACAAATCCTCTGACTGCTTAAACACTGAGACCTTGAGCTCTTATCCGCTCCCGGGCCTAGGGATACCATTAGAGCCTGCTTTTCCCTATCACTCCAATTGGGTGTAAAAATTACCCAGGAGATAAGATTGGAGCTTCAGCATCTCCTGATCATGCTGCCTTCACAGACACAAATGCCACACTGGTGTAAACTGAGTATTTCCCCCACTTCCCCTTCTGTTTCAAGTGACTATACAGGCTATGCCAGCTCCACCTCCGCAACTGGGCTGTTTCTTACCAGCCCAGCTGCCTCAAGCTGTTATTAGCTGTTACACTACTGACCATTGTCATCTCTCAGGCACATCTTCAGAGAGAAGCTTGAATTTGCAGATGCTCTCTGCCTCCCAAACCATCTCTGCTTGAACAGACCCATAAGATGTGAGACACCAACTGCCCATTACCATTGACTTTCACTACAGCGGTACACATAAACCCCCTGATGACACCTGGTGAAGAGAAGGAGCTGCCCTTGCAGCACTGCTGGAGGTGCAATGTGCTCACCCACAGCTGTGCACTGCCAGCTGAAAAATTAAGCTAATACACATCCATGGGAATGGGATTAAAAGGTCATTTGATGGTGATCAGCAACACCCCAAACCTTCTGTTTAGTGTTGTTGGCAACCCAGCGTATGGTAGCTATGAGATGTTTCCTGTAGCTTCCTGGCAGAGACCACAGCATTGGACTGGGTTTACACAGAGAAGTACACGTGTTAACCAGGCACAAAACTGCAGTCAGGCCTGCAGGTAGGACTGCAGCCTTTCCCAAAGCAGAGGGGAAGCAACAGGCCTGCGTGGCATAGCCACGTGGCCGCAGCAACATTTTCAGACTCTGCACGTGGTGGGAAAGGAAACCCCCCAGGAGGCTTCAGGGATCAGAGGGAGCTCAGTGGCCAGGCTCTGGCTCTGCCAGCTGCTGTTGTGAAGATCACACCCAGATGTGGAAACAGCTACAGCAAACAAGCACCCCCCCAATCACCCCTGAATAGAAACACCATGACAAGTGAATAACTAATTAAATCAAGGGCACTTCAGTGGAGGGACCGAATGCCCTACAGGTAACACTAACAGCCCTGTCAGCTTCTCACAAATACTCAGTGACTCCATATTCAGGTAACAGCAAGAAGATCATTCAGGAGACAGAGCCCCTTTACACCAGGCACTGTACAGCCTGGGGGGGGGCGGGGAGTTGTTTCCCTACCCCTCTGGATCTGCAGGCCCAGTCCTTGAGGACTGGAACAAAACAGAACAGCGAAACAAAATGACTCAGGGCTGGGAGGTGAAGAAATAGTCAATAAACTGGGCTCCACTGACTCTGAACACTGAATTTCTGGCAAGGGCTCAGTTAAGGTAAGCCTCAAAATGTAACAACGGTGTCGTATGTCTAACCTCCCCCCACAACGTGCAAAGCTCAGTCTCACTATCTACAGGACAGCAGCTGTGCAAGTCAGATTCAGGTCTTAGGTGCAGTAGTGTATGGAGTTATTCAGAATCAAAGTCAATTCATCAGCCGCTATAAAGTGACTGATGGCTTTGTTGCAGTCGATAGTGCTATGTTCATTAACTCCAGCTGATAATCTGGCCCTTGGGGTTTGAGTCAGACACAAATCTATAATCAACTAAACACCAACATGAGAAGCTGCAGGTGCATTTGTGGACAGCCCATCGATTAGAACAGGAAGAGAGAGGTGATTTTTCCATGTATGTTTAACAGCTATGGGGGGGGGGGGTTTGTTTGTTTTCAAATCTAACATCAGTCAGGCCCAATATGTCTCTTTAGAGCAAGCTACATAAACCAGAGTCCCTGTCCTTATACATAAAAACAATGCAGTGGAGCTGAGGAGTATGATGTGTATTATTATTATTGATACGCTGCAGTTTCATTACATTCCAGGGCAGTCATCTGAGTGGATTGCAATGCCCAGAGTGGTGGTGATTGCAGTCCAGGGACTGGCTGAACTAAAAGCCAAATAGGATGCTGGGGAATAGGTAAATGCAGATTCCCTCCGGCTTTCAGAAAGAAATTAAAGCTCTTCATTTTGTTTTCTGGTAAGAATCTCCCCGCTGAGCAATGCTGCTGTGCTCTGGTGCCAGAGATCCTCCTGGAGTTCCCACAGTTCAGGAATCTCTTTAATCCGATCAACTCTTAGGGTTGAGGAGCGGAAGGAGTGGTAAGACTTCCAGAGGGGAGTCTTACTGAAAAGATAAAGTAGAGGTGGGACTAAGCTGAAGGGAAATCCATTCTCTATGACCCCTGCGTGTGATCCTAGGAAAAGGACAGAACTAACGTAACATCCCACCTGGCCTGGGCAGGAGGGAGCTGGGGCTTCTTGGGCAAGGTGAGGGTCCCAGGCAGAGCTAGCTGCTGGCCAGCAGTCAGGCTGTTTCCATCTTGCACAAGGACAATTTGGCCCAAAGTCCGACATGAAGGCAAGAGGAGATGGCTCCAGTGGGCTTCCTGCAACCTTGCCTTCCCTCAAGAAAAGCCTTGGTCACCTCCTTTCCTAGTGATCCAGGTAAGGCGGTCAGTACTAATCACGGGACTGTGGAGATGGCATTGAAGAGTAGCCAAAGCATGTACTGCTTGAGGGTAGCCTGGGCAGTGCAGAGCAAGCAGTGCAGATGCTGTGCCTTATTCACCCTTCCGCAGAGGTCATGCTGTAAGGCGTCCCTACATAACAACATCAGAGATGGCGAGGTGCCATAGGCAGCACTGAGATGCGTCATAGGTCTGTTAGTGATGCTACTGCAGATTTGGCTGGAAGGTGCCAATGCTTGGGCAGATCGACAGAAAGCATTGATTTACAAATTCTTCCAGGAAGCAGCATTATTTAATGCATTTAATTAGCAGAGGTTCCCTGCTCATTTTGGCTGCTTAGCAAAGGGATGCAAGAGCTGTCTGCCTCCACTTACTGGGGACCCAGCCTGAAGGCCTCTGCTCCCTGTTGAGTCCTGTGGGAGGTGAATGAGCTCAGCTTCTGGAAGGAACCGTTTTCTGCAAGGTTATGTCCTTTGAGACATGGAAAACCCCAGTGAAGAACAGGTCTTCTGCAGGTTTTAATCACCAGAAGGGACCCTACTAGTCACCTGAACAGATTGTCTGCCTAGTATATGCCAGAGAAACATGTTAACTAATTTCTGCACCCAGGTGACTGAGCTGGAGCTTACTGGCCTTGCCTGCAACACTCCCAAGTGATTTAGTTGGACAATGTTCCTAGACTCTGGCACTGACACTATTCACTACTTGCCAGCCAGCATTGCCTCGCTATGGCCTTCACATGTCACACCCTGTCCAGGCCATGAGCTGATCAACAGCTGAGCGGCTTTAAAAAAAAAAAACCAAAACCATACCTGAGCACTTTGCGTGTTGAAGGCAGATTGGTTAAAATGCTTGGGCTCACTAGAGAAGCTGCAAAATGTCCTGCAGTGTGACTGCAGCATTTTCTGGCTCCCCTGCTATTAGCGCATCCTAGAGAAAAATGTTCTCTTGGACTGGAGGTAACAGAGGGTGCAGGCTTTTGTTCAAGCGACATGGAAGAAAATACTTTCTCTAGATATGGCAGATAATTAGAAGATTAAAGAGCCTCTCAGACACTAAGGCCAAGACTTAGAAGCCCAGTGCTAGGGTGCCTAGATCACCAGTTCTAGTGCTACCTACAAAGCAGCACCCAAGATTCCCGATTGCCTGATGGCTTTGGGATAGCCTACAATAAAAGTGGTGTCTAGGTACGTAAGAATCAAAATTACCTCCACAATTGCCAGGTTGGCCATTTTTGATGGCAGTTTATACAACTTGACACACTGAGGAGAGGCTATGGTCCTGAGACTAACCACTCCCTTGCTGGTTTGGTAGGTGAAGAGAGCACTACTGGGGGGTGTCACTCACTAGAGTGAGACATGTGAGAACTAAACCCTGGGCCAACATATTTGCACTCTTTACTGCAAAGTTGTTGCTTTTGAGAGCAAGAGGCTATATGCAAGCACTATATCACCACGACCTGAAAAGACATAGAATCATAGAATAGTTTGGATTGGAAGGGACCTTTAAAGGTCATCTAGTCCAACACCCCTGCTGTGGGCAGGGACATCTTCAACTAGATCAGGTTTCTCAGAGTCCTGTCCAACCTGACCTGGAATGTTTCCAGGGATGGGGCATCCACCACCTCTCTGGGCAACCTGTGCCAGTGTTTCACCACCCTCAGCGTAAAAAATTTCTTCCTTATATCTAATCTAAATCTACCCCCCTTTAGTTTAAAGCCATTCCCCCTTGTCCTGTCACAACAGGCCCTGCTAAAAAGTCTGCTGCCATCTTTTTTATAAGCCCCCTTTAAGTACTGACAGGCTGCAAGAAGGTCTCCCCGAAGCCTTCTCTTCTCCAGGCTGAACAGCCCCAACTCCCTCAGCCTTTCTTCATAGGAGAGGTGTTCCATCCCCCTCATCATTTTCATGGCCCTCTTCTGGACCCGCTCCAACAGGTCTATGTCTGTCTTGTGCTGAGGGCTCCAGAGCTGGACGCAGGACTCCAGGTGGGGTCTCAGCAGAGCAGAGTAGAGGGGCAGAATCACCTCCCTCGACCTGCTGGCCACGCTTCTTTGGATGCAGCCCAGGATACGCTTGGCCTTCTGGGCTGCGAGCGCACATTGCTGGCTCATGTCCAGCTTTTCGTGCACCAGTACCCCCAAGTCCTTCTCAGCAGGGCTGCTCTCAATCCCTTCACCCCCCAGCCTGTATTGATACCGGGGGTTGCCCCGACCCAGGTGCAGGACCTTGCACTTGGCCTTGTTGCACCTCATGAGGTTCACCCAGGCCCACTTCTCCAGCTTGTCCAGGTCCCTCTGGATGGCATCCCGTCCCTCTGGCATGTTGACCACACCACTCAGCTTGGTGTCATCTACAAACTTGCTGAGGGTGCACTCAATCCCACTATGTCATTGATGAAGATATTAACAGTACCAGTCCCAATACGGACCCCTGCAGGACGCCACTCGTCACCAACCTCCATCTGGACATTGAGCCGTTGACCACTACCCTCTGGATGTGACCATCTAACCAATTCCTCACCCTTTACTGGACAGTCCACCCATCAAATCCATCTCTCTCCAGTTTAGAGAGAAGGATGTTGTGGGGGACCATGTCAAAGGCCTTACAGAGGTCCAGATAGACGACATCTGTAGCCCTTCTCGTGTTCACTGATGTAGTCACTCCATGCTTGGTTGATGCTCCCTTTGGGTTTCAGTGGTTTCCTTAAGATAGAGTGATCCATTTGCAAAATTCTTCAGAAAGATCACCTCAGGAGGAGGGGGAGCTCAGACATCAAGCATGCTAGCAGGCACTCAGAAGGGTGAAGGCATTGCCTTTGCTACAAAGCACACTTACCAGGGTGTGAAGTTTTGCTGCTTGTGACACTCAAGCTGTATGTTACATGACACTTTCGATTCCCCTGGGCTTGAAATAGCTTAGTCTGTAGTTTGCTGAAACAGCTTATCAAGGAGAACGTAAACTTGATCATCATGTGTTGAATAGCTGTATAGACATAAGGAGGATCACTCTCTCCAGAAGAGACAATTAGCTTTGCAGTGCAAAAGTCCTGCCAAGATCAGCTGTTTCCTCTCGGTTTCTATCAAGATTTGACAGCTCATTAGAAGTTAGGAGGGAAAAAAAGATACGGTTTCCTTCACTTAGAAGCAAAGCAAAGAGTCTTACCCTTTTGCTCAAACAAAGAAGAAAAAATGACCTTCACTTCTCCCAGCTTTTCTATGCTATGCCATAGCTAACAGCAGGGGAGGACCAAATTCTGTGCACAATTATTGCCAACAGTCTTTTTGGGCTTTAAAATTGATTCTTCAATCTGATATTAATTTGCACTGCAAGAAATCATTTATTACTACCCGCAGGTTTAAGGCATACAGCTGCATCGATTATGCCGAAAGCACAATTTCAAGGTAATCTTTGCAGCTTGGAGAGCTAAACCCGAGATTGTTTCCCCCCCCGCCCCCCAGTTAGAAACAGAGACTCTGCAAGGCCAGATCCACTTCAGGTCCTGTATGCCAAAGGCACAGGGTGAGAAAGAGTTAAATATCCATGTGACACTGTGGCTGGCACTGCTCGCAAGAACTGTTAATGGTGTTTGTGTGCAGTGTGTTAGTGTGACATTAAAATCAATGTGTACTGTGTATACCTGCAGGCAGTGTTTGGTCCCTGGTAAACAAGGCAGGCAGAGCTAGGATGAGAGCTAGGAGGCAGAGGACTCAATAATTTAGCTCCATTTAAAAGAGGTCTCATTTAAGATAGGTGGCAATCCCGTATAACATCCAAATTACCGGAGCATGTTTTCATTCTTTACTGGAGCCTTAATGCTAAAAAAAGAGTCTGCTGACCATACCTTTTTATATATGTAAAAGCTTTGGTGTCACATTTCTCTAGTACTCTGGGAGGTTACCCAATCATTCTACATCTGCCTTTTCTATCTATCAAAACCCAGTCAACACATTTTTCTCCCACCAAAACCAGTGCAAACTTAAGGTAAACAATCAACCAGGAACTTCATATTTCTTTTTGCAGCTATGTGTCTCTTTGCAAGAAAAAGAGAGAGGAAACAAGAAAAGCTCTGGGGGAAATCCTGGCCTTACAGGGTTTTATGTGCCTCTCCGGTAAGTCCAGAGAGTCATGCCACTTTGCACTCCCTGGGCTGCCCTGGCTGGTGGGAGCACAGAAACACCTGCTGCAGCATCAGTGCTTTTGTCCTTTTCTTTGGATCTAACTCTACCTGTTCTTGCTCTTGGTCTGCAAAGCAAGAGCCATAAATCCAGCCCAGCATCTCAAACCACTTCATTTCTGTGCAGAGCATCAAAGCCTCTCCCAGAAGCTGCACCTTTTCCTTGCTATGCATTAATAACACTATGCACTCCAGGTAACACAGTGCCCCACCTCTGGGTCCCTCCTCTCAATCCAGGCCCTCCATCCTCTCCGCTCACCAGATTCAAGTTTCACAACCCTTTGAACCAACCTTGAATAAAGTCATCACGCAGGCAAGACTTCAATGTTGCACCTTACCTGCAGCTCCCCTGATCCTCTCAGTTGTCCTGCAGGATGAACAGACTTCTCAAGCCACCACCTGAGGCTTTCCCATCTCTCCTGAGAGGGACCCTTGCCCACTCTTATACCGAGGTCTCTGCTGCAACTAACTGCATCTTTATCAACTGTGTTTAGGCTCTTGCCTCCCATCTCCCCCTGCTCACGGGGCTTAAGTAATGAAGAGCACTTGTGCTGTTGTCCTCCTCTCACCCTGCAGAGCCTCTACTGCCTCCTGAGCTTAATGCACACCACCAATACACCTGGTGTTCGCAAAGGTGGGGAGGCATGGGAGCCTCCTTTCTCACTGTCCTCCCTGGCAAGGTCCAACCTGCCAAGACCGCTGATTAGAAACCAGTCTTACAGGAAAGCTGCTCAGAGACTTTTTTCTTTTAATGAGCTATTGCTCATTTTCATCCACATTGCAGCACTTTGGAAAACATATCAATCACTTGATTTTTGAAAGCCAAACTGAACTGTTTTAACAGTGCTGAAATGCCTTTGCAAAACATAATTCATTCACCTGGAAAGATGTGGAGCATCCCAGGAAAAGGAGCATTTAAACCAGCCCATCCCTTCCCCTACAGACCTTTCTCTTTACTATCAAAGCAAAGCTCTGCGCTGTGGTTTTCTTCCCAATCAGACTTGTTTGTTACACGTGCTGCATTCTTGGCCAGGAACACTGAAACCAAACCTCTTTTTCCTCCTAGCATCTAGAAATGTAATTGGGATTTTTGGTTTTGATTAGGCATATGACCTTTTAAGGAAATAAGCCACAGCACTGAAAGACCCAAATATTTTTTCAAGCAAAAATTGCCAAACAAGTTAAAGAAGCATGAAAGCTCTTCTGGAGCTGGTATTGGATGTCTTGCAATGGTAGAAAAGTGTGTGATCAGTGCAGACTACCAGGAAAAAGCAATGCGTACATTGTGCCACTACGTGTGCTTAGAAGAATAAAAGAGAGAAGTGTGCCCCAGTAGAGGTAGGCTTCAATGTAGTTTTTTCTTTTTCTTTTTTAACCTGCACTGGAGACAGAAAGGACCAGCTGTGCTGAGTTGGACACAACCTCCATATGTGTAGCTATAAAAAAAGCTGCAAGCTATACCATATAGCTCTCTTTTTGTCAGGGGCAGGTTCTACAAAAGCTCCAGCTTCTGTTTCAACATAGGACCATTTAGGGACTGCCCTCAATTTTGCAGGCTTTCTTTACAGTGCCGTCAATTAGTTTGCAGTAGCTATTCCAGCTTGTATGTGAGCCAGGCTAGAAAGAAAATGCACAAAAGAAATGGGACAGATTTTCTCCCTGCAAGCAAAGGAGTGGACATTATGAGATGGTTACCGCAGCTCTGTGCTTGTGGGAAGTGTGCCGTCTCAGGGAAATATCCAGTGGAGAAAATACGACTGCTTTCCGCTCCACCTGCGCTGCCATGGGGGAACGGGCCAGAGAACCTGGCTTTGACTTTGCAATGGAAGAGGGAGATGTGAGACATGCGTGGCAGACAGGGAAGAGGCTACTCACCCACGTCCACCCCGGGGAGCAGAAGCCATGTACTGGCTGTGTTGTTTGCACTCAGTTTGATGATCTCAGGGTATGTCCCCAAAACAGAGGAACTCACATTAAGAAATGCAAGACAGTTGCTAGTATCACTCACGGCAACATCCAAAAAGTGAAGAGCAGATGAGAGTGAGTGACCAACCACTTCACTTTTCCAATCAGTCCTTCAATATCAACTGAGCCAAGCTGGAAAGGTGGGTGAGTTTGGGAGGAGAGAGAACACTGCTTAAGATGGGTGGATGAAGGAAGTATAGTCTGCTGTAGCATAAGCTGTGTGGCAGGGAAGTTAGGGTGAATACCAGGAAAACTTTCCCAGCAGAGAAGTATATAAGCATGCAGAGCCATGTCAGGAAAGGCAAGGAGATAAACCCATAATAAAGAATATTTCACATCATTAACCAAAATTGGAGCATATACTGCATTTGCCTTAGATAGTTTGTAGGATCTGCCGAATAGCTCTCTGCTTTCTTAGCCAGCATTTCTCCTTTAAATAGCTGGTATTTAGGAAGATATGGTCACATTGGGTGCGGGGAGACATTTGGATATGACCCGAGCAAGTGTCAGCCCTATTTATTCCCCATTCCTTCTCTGCTGGAACCAGGAAAAAACAGGGAAGCCTGTCCACCAGCCTCTGCATACAGATCAGGAGCTCAAACCATCTGAAACCTAATGGGAGCCCAGGCATTTCAGAAGGGTGAATAACCCAATGCATGGAGCCAGTGTCTCCCTAGAGACTTCTCCCTTAGCAACCTAAGCAATGTATCTCATTAATTAATAGCTCAGTAACTGTCCTTAAAAAAGGAAGAGACACAAACACGAGGGAAGAAACGTGAGGGGCTCCCAAATCACAGGAGGAGCGGCTTTGTGGATGGCCTCACCTCTGCCGTTTCCTGGGCGGACCTCGTCTCGCCTCCTTCCCGAGCCCGAGGTGATGGAGCCCAGCAGTCCCCGGCTCAGCACGGATGCGGAAGCTTTGCAGAACCCAGCAGCCATTCCTACGCACCAGCCATTTTCTAACAGGCACCGAGGAAAAGGTGGGTGCCGAGCAGTTGTGCTCTAGCTGCCAGAGTATTTTTCACCAGCCTGTGAGAAACACGTCCTGAACTGCTCACCTTGCTTATGTCTTTCTGATGTTGTATAAGTGGATTTAGAGAAACAGCACTGCCATGAGCAGGTTTCTAATTAGGAAAATAAATAAATAGAATTATGGAATTAAGGCAGAACCTCAGCATGAATGACCCAAATCCCTTCCTTGTGCTGCAGTCCACAGTGGGCTATTAGAAAACATTTTTTTTTAAGAAGTTAATTCATCACTAAGTTGACACAGCAAAGGCAAATTCCTTTGCAGGCTGGCACCCACGCTTCCAAGCTGCTGATCCCACTTAGTTTGACTCTTGTAAGTGCAAAGGACAACACTTTAGAAAGCAGCGTGCTCTGCAATGCAAGCAACAATACCCTCGCTCCTACAAACACTGTTGAAATATGAGTATCAATGGGGCATACGTTACCATTTCCTAATTTGCACTGACAACTTTCTGTTGGGCCAAACATGCAGACTGTCATTACTACTCACAGTTGCCTACTATGAGTTACCTACTAGCATAGTGGGTATAGGTGTCTAATTAACAGTGGCTTGCTTTGTGGAGATACCAATTTTCCACAGGTCTCCATGACCTGACCTCAACAGGAGATAAGAGCACCCTACGCTTCTCACAAATGAGGCCATATTTACCTAAATACACAGTTGCAGATTCAAGTGCCTACTTTTTAAAACATTGCCTAGCGAAACTGGCAATTTGTGGTTCTCCAAGGAGTAATTTGAAATTTGATGCGGAAATCTTAAGTTTTCCACTTGCAATACTGCCACCTGCCACAGAGTGGTTTTGATGGCATTTGAATCCCTAAAGGTGTGGCAGTTTCTTTAGCTGGTTAAAGAAGCGAAGCAGATAGCCTGGGATGTAGCGCTGCTGGTTGGAAAGCTCACGTCCTCAGGAAATCAACTGATGTATGAACAAGAAGCCAGACTTATTCTTTATATATGCAGGCATTATCTCACTGAAACTGCTATGTTATATGGTATAAAATCTGTGTCAGATGGAAAAAATGTACACTGGTGATTATTGGTTTGATAGGATGCTAGCTTGTTTTCTGCACTGGTCCTTTTTCTGCTGGGTCAGTCCCCTGGGGGCGGGGGATCTCTAGGTTTTTTCCCTGCTGCCTCAAGACTACATGCATGAAGTAGGAAAGGGAGACCTCAGTTTTCCTGCCTACAAAAAGAGCTTGCCAATTGCGGTATGCAGCTGAATGAACCCAGCCACCATAGGGAAACACCCTGCCCCTGGCAGTTTGGGTTCGGGACTAATCTTCGGCAGCTGCTGGCACGCAGGAACCTGAACCATACGACAAGGAATCCAGCAAAACTCATTAATAAAATACCCTGCGCAACTGCCCAAAGCACTGGGCAGTTAGTTGAAGTAGCCTGAACTCTAGCAGCCAACCACAAGACACAAGAAGTACAGAAGCACAGCGGAGGAAACAACTATTTTTGGGAAGAGGGCTCCAGCTTGGGGTGAGCAGCCAGAATGTCCCTGGTAGCAGAGGCACTGTGCAACCACGTTATCTCGGGATCTGTTCCGCTCCTCTCCCCTCGCCATAGAAAAGAGTACGCCGAGGTGGGGTCCTCGTGCCCACTAGTAGTAGACAGGCAGATGGAAATACCATACCTGTAACACCCCTGGATCAAAATACTTCACTGCCATTGTCTGTTATCTTATACTCTTTTGTACCATGAGATAAAACTTTATTTCCTTTTGGGGAGGAAAATGGTTCAGGTTACTCTGATGCTGATGCTCTTGGCTTTGTGTGTGGCGTGCAGGCGTGCTGACAGGGTGGTGGTGACAATTTGCTACAGCAGTGACACTGCAGGGTTAAAATGCTGCCCTTTCCACCTCCGAGCAGGACATGGCTCCTGGGGAGCTAAGCTGGATGAATAACGTGCTGCTGTGTGGCAATGAGCGGCTGAAATGCTGAGTGAATTCATGTGAAAGGGTAGAGTAGCGGCTGCCTCGGAAAAGCCTGTGCTCATAAACAGCTGTGAAAAGTCAACGGCACTTACACAGAAGGAAGCAGATGGGTCTCTTCTCCGGCAGGGACAGCGCGTGGTGGCTTCCACCACACCGAGCTTTGCAAGGTGTCAGGTCTCAGGCCTGAATTCAGAAGGCCCTTCATAGCTGCTCTCTCTTACAGACATTCACAGATTTAGCCAGAATGGCCAGCAACACTTAAAAGTCCTTTCTTTTCCCATGTCAGCCTACAAACAGAGACTCGGAATAATTAAGACAGTGTTCATTTTATTGTACTCAGCATGGAAACCAGGAGATGTAAAACAGCAAAACATTAAATTCCTAAGGGACTCCATCGGGTGGGTAACATTGCTTTAGTATCACTGTAAGACTTCTTCACATGCAAACTTCTGTTGGTATGTCTCGAATGAATGCCACGGTACAGCTGGAAGCCTCATACTAGTTTTACTTCATAGAGTACATCACGTTCAGTCAGTGTAACTATAAAAATAATGAAGCCACAATAATATTAGTTGTCATTAGAAGCCCTCAAGTTGTTTTTCTGCTGCTGCTGACTGATTCACTGCCATCATTTTTGTGGTGCTTGCAACAGCCAGGAATTCAAAGTTCACCTACCCTCTTTCCCTTTAACTCTAGGTAGAAACTCCCAACGCTTTTCAGTGTGCTACTGAGACCTTAACTTCAGACTTAAGATGTGATTTTACATACCACGAACGCATGGATCTTTCTCTTCCATTTTACTGAAATTCCTCAGGGCAGTGTCTAAACTTGCGTTTGACATACTTGAAACTATTGATTATGAACTGGGCTAAGGGAAGTGTTGTCAGGAGGACTCTCCAGCCTGTTGTAGCAGAGCTGCTGAGAAGTATCTGAGACTCGTATTCTGCAGCAGACAACTGCTGGAGACTTTGCTGGCAGAATTGTCATTTATTTCTACTCCAGAGAGTGTCAGTCTAAGCAGAAAGCTAACAAAAACTTAAGGTCTAGTATTTCAAACAGGACTCGGTTGATGTGATTCTCTTCCTAATGAGCTCAAATGCTTGCCATCACCCATAGTCTGTGTGCAGAAACCAGTTTGTACATACAAGTGTGGATTTCCACAAAGCTCAGGAGCCAGTGTGTGTCTCTGTACACCCCAGCCACTGCACTTTCTGTTGACGGTCTAGACACGGAGGTTGGCCAACTGGTGTTTTTTTAGATACGGCTGTGGGAATTTTTTTAGAGACCAGATGAGGAGAAAATCCTTGTTTCTGTATTGCAGAGTGATCTAAACTTGTCTCAAAGTTGTGCAAAATGCTAAGCCTCCAGCATTCAATCAGAAGGTTAAAGGGGAAAAAATCATCTTAGAGTATGAGTAGTGCATGAGACCTGCACACATGTACACCCCTTTTAAACACGGACATAAGCTTACCTACAGCAAACGTTCTCCTAGAGGAAAAAATATTTCCTCTCTGTGTGATTGGGCTCAGTAATAACATCATTTTCTTCTTTAAAGAAGCCTGAATGATGAAAGATATGTTTCACATTGCAAAATCTTCCTTGCCAGGATTTGATGCAAAATCCACATTATAAACTCTGGGAAGGAAGAGCTGCTCAGAAAAGCACAAAGCAGAAAAAAACAATAAATCTCAGAGTTCCAGAAAAAGCGATGATATTAATTTCAGTTTGGCTCAATTCAGCTGTAATACTTCATTCTTTCTTTTAAACAACTACACTGACTCAAGTGGGATAATTTAGCCCCCTAAGAGAACGTTGCAGCCATTTTAATGTACGGGACCTGACCTTCAGGCCCATGGACCACCGCAGCATCCAGTGACTCCGGAGATTTTTGGTAGTGTGCAGCATTTGGATAAGGATCTATGTGCATACCTTTGGGATGACGCAGAATGCTGACCACTCACACACAGGCATCACAGAGTCACCACAAAATAAACTGGCAGAGGTTGAGACATTACAAAAATGGGGGAGGGGGGAAAGGTGGGGAGAGTTTCCTTCAGACCGTAGCCCTTAACTTTCAAAGACCATGGAGCCTGGCGATCAGTTGTCTCTCATTCAGAGCAGCCATTTCCATAAGCTGGGTGTGAAAGGCTTACTCTGCCTTGGTAACTTTCTGCATTCATTTTTAAAAGGTGTAGAGGGATAGACATGGAAGAAGACAATGGAGCTAATAAGCTAATAAAATTTGTACTCCCATGCAAACTTTGCAGATACTGAGCTAAGTAATAAAACACTGGTTTTATGGTAGAGTCCATCAAATTTCCAAACTGAAAACCAGTGGCAGGCAGCTTGAATTTTCCATCAACTTCAACACTGATTTTCATTTGGATTTCCACTTCTAACTTTAGCACTTCAAAAGTGTCATGAAATTCAAGATAAAAGCTAGTGTTATCTTTAGAGCATATATTCACCTTTTCTGAATCCCTTGAATATACTTCTCCAAACGGTGCATTTTACAGGCTTTTATGTGGTAGTAGTGGTAATAAACAGAGGTTGATTGCCTACTGGTTTTGTTGAATCGTATTTGGATATATCTATACATACTAGCAAAATATACAGCCTTTGGAAATGTTCATTTTCCTAAAAGCCATGGGACACCAACAATATGAAAAATGTGTGAGCTCAGAATGAACAAATGGGCAAAACTTAAGCAAAACATTGGCTTTACAGATATAGGAATGGGAATTCCTTATGAAGCACCTACATCAACTTTGTTTTCTTTTGCTCCCTCCCCATGTTTCTCAGCAATTCCTTTGTGTATGTTCAAAGGGAGGTTTTCTTCCTCTGAAATGGAGAGGACAGATATTCTCCTCCTTGTCCCTGCAGCTCTTTCCCCACTCTTTTTTCCAAACAAAGTCAGCAGAAATGAGGCAGGACTTCAGCACTTGTGCCCAAAGCAACACAAAGCTGGCAGACACCAACCAGGCACACACAGACAGTGGTGGATGTCACAGCCTCACACGAAATCCAGGACTATATTGCAAATTGCCTTCAGTGAGGTTCTCCTTCAACTCAGGCTTTGTACTGGCAACATCGAAACATGCTTATTCTCATTCTTCCTAGTGAAAAGCTCCAGAAGTGAAAATAGAAGTAACTTCCATTCTCATTCACTGCTTTTATTAACGGTTCTGGCCACGTCAACCTTCCCAGAAGATGCAACCAACGGGGAAGAGTTTCCTGACAATTAGCTTGTTTCCCAAAATTTCTCATCTTGCAACAAACTGAATTTAAGAGTTACTTCAACTGGTGGGCTGCAACACAGTTCTTTTTCCTTCCCTGCCCCCCACTGCCCCTACAGATTTACTCTTGGGAATGGCAAAGTACTTTCTGTTTTGAAGCCTCTTTTTATTGGCCCAAATGGATTTCCTTGGCTGTTAACCGTTCAACCAATGCAACGTGATTCTGAGTCACTGGGCAGAGAAAAAGAGCAGGGTGGTGGCACATGGATCACCTCCCCTTACCCTCTGCCACACCACTACTCCAAGCACACTTTCATTTTTGACGCTGACATGACACCAAGAACAGTCTTTCGTGGCTGCTACAAGACCACTCACATGCATAATACTTGCTAATTGCTACCCAAAACATGGTTCTGTTTTGCTGCTGGTGAAAGATGCATCATCCCTACGAGGATTCACATCATCATCTAGACATTGTACACAGGAGAAAGCATAAGTTCCCGGTGTTAAACTATCAGGTTGCCTACAGTCTGCCCCAGCAAGGCAAAGTGAAAACGAAAAATATTTTCCATGAGATGCACTGGTGATTATCGACTCATTTTTGTGTGTTGGTTTTTGGCATGTTATTGCTTGGCTTCAAATGCACGCCTGCAGGACTTCTGTGCCCAGCAGGCAGCGTCACTGACATTTTGCAGTTTGTCTTTACACTTGTATTTTCCCAGAACACAAAGCCACAGTGCTCTGCTGACCACTACAGTTTTTCCATGCAGTTGTTCAGATGCACCTACTTAGTAACCCGCCTGTCGGCGTTTTGTGGTAAGTATGTACGTATTGGTGAAATTTTCCTGGAAGAAAGTTTGGTCGGGCTGCGAGGTGTGGGTGGACCGGCTGGTGAAGACTCACTGCTGGAAGCAGCTGCAGGGAACCAGGAGAGATGTCCCATTCCTCACAAAGAAGAGTTAATTCCAGTGCTGGCCCAGCACACTGCCAAGCCCAGTCTGGTCTCAATAAAGCAACTCATACCCACATGCTAGAAATATTTTGGAGAGCTTAAGCTAAAGGATAAAGTTCATGGAAATCGGTGAATGCGCGATAGCCATTTATTCTCCTCTGGAAAAAAATATGACAATCCATTTGTATATTCAGACTGAGCATATTTGTAAAGGGACAGTTCAGAGTAAGCTGGCTCACAACGCTACAGCGAGGGGGACAGTGGAGAGAGGGACGCGAGTTGAGCCAAGGGACACTGTTTCGCAGGAAGACAGGCTGGGCAGCAGCTAGCGAGGGAGCGGGCAGAAGGGAGGCGAAAGGAGCAGCACAAAGCTTTGGACCTGGACAGGACACAGCAAACACCGCGGACAACTCGGGGAACCTCTTCAGGGCTGACATGGACACAACGTGGGAAGAGACACCGAACTTGTCAACTAACCTGACCTAATGATACTGCCAATATTAATCCCACACAAAATTTCACATGAAACTCACATCTCGGACACTGCTAGGAAGGGGATGGAAACAGTAGTACTAACAGAAAAAAGGTAGGAGACTTTCCTCCTGGTAGGCAGAGGTGGGAAGACACTCTCTAATGTGGTATTTCAGAATCAGCAATTCAGCATCAAGTGGGAGAGGGCTTGAAATAATGCACAGAAATGGAACAAGGATGTGCCATAAAGCCCCCAAATATATACCAGAGGAAAACTAGTAGTCAATTCAGTACTATGCCTAGGGGCAACACCTTTCATTGAACTGGGTTAAAATATTGTATCTTACAGTATTTTACCTTTCTGCTGGGGAAAAATTGCCCCAAAACAGCTGCTTTGAAGGCTTGGCAGTTGATATACTCAAAAAGTCTGGCCTCCTAAATAAAAGGGGACCACCTCAGGTCTGCTTCGCAAAAACAAAAAAAGAAAGAAAACGATATTAGTATTCATTTACACTGTGTAAACCTGTAAGATCTACTGAGTAAGTCCAGTGTGTGGTACTAGAGACAGAAATAAATTATCATAATGACTCATGAAAAATCGTTAATGAAATAAAAATAACCCCTATTTAACTCTAGTACTCTGCAGGATTACAATATCCAAATCCTCAGTCCTTTGCAGGATTGAAAACTAAATTTTCTACAAACTGCGGGAGTTCCCAAGCCTCCCATCATGAACTCTAGTGGACAGAATAAAAGGCTAGTGGGAAACACATTTCCCAGGTTGAAAAATATTATTAAGGTGAGAAATGTGACCAACATACAGCTGAGACATTATTGTATATCACACTTCCGGAGAAACAGTCACTAAGCTACGTTTTATTAGCAGTTTCTACAACTTTTCTAACATTAGAAATACAGCAAAGATTGTCTCAAGATTTCAGTAATTCTGTAAAGTAAATGTTTCAAGTTAACAATATAATGGTTTATAATATAGAGAGCATTAGGTAAAACAAAATACGCACAGGCTAAATAAATGGTATTCAGTTTATGAAAGGCAGCAAGAAAAGCACCAAAATACTGCAAAAAAAAGTAGATTTGGCTAAGGACTGAAAAGGAAAAACATCAGTGTAACACACTAGACATGTAGGCTCATGGACCCAGACGCACAGGATAGCCTGCTCCTACGGGAAAACGCTACTGTGCATCTCTGGAGAGAGAAGAAAAGATCCACATCACTTTAGAGTGATTTAGAGGAGAGGTGCTCAGCGCTGCGGGAGGCTGGGAGCAGGCGCTGCCCACCCCGGCTGAGGAGCCAGAACGGCTCGCTGCTTTTGAAAGACTTGGCTGGAGCGCCGCAGCACGAGCGAGGGCACCGTCCTGGCGGATGCGGGTACATCTACCGATGTGCTCTCTCGTACCTCGCCTGCTCTGTGTGCATCGCCTGCTTATACCTTAGGCACGGCTTGATGCAGGGGAGAAAAAGCCCGCAGAACATATCCCTCTCTCACCTCCCCTTCTAGCCATCAAAATCCCGTTGACTTGACTTCTCCCAAAGAAATAATTCTTCAGCCTTGACCCTCAGTCTGCCTGGTTCTCCATTTCAATGGGAGGGGAAGACCTGGCTCTCTGGGGCTCACATGAGAACGGTGCCCCACAGTATCAACAGAAGTGAGACTGCTCAGTGATCAATGTCTGTAGCCTTTTCACGGACTTACCTCAGCGTGGGTAATTTACACACCAGGAAAGTTGTCTTGCATTAGGTCTTTACAGCTGTTGGACCTTAGTTTCACCTCGCCCAGCTTCCCCCAGCCCACCCCTTTGTATAAGGCCTTGTGATGCACACAAGTAACTTCCCATAATAATTCTGACAATCTCTCTGCTTCTTGCTTTGTCAGAAGGTGCTGCTCTCCCTGCAGCAAGGTGGCAATTTAAATTTGTGCTTTTGCTAAGTGCCTAGCTTTTCATCTGACAGTAGTCGGGATGGGGGCATAATGTGGAAATACACCAGCTGTGGCAATAATAACGGCGTGATGGAGCGTGTGGCTACTCAGAAAACAAAGGGGAATAATTTTCCACTGTTGCTGCATCACAACCCCAATAACACAATTGAACAGCAGGACTCGAGACTTGAGGGGAGGGATTCTCTCTACCGCCGCAGACATCTACGCACCCCTGCAAACCACGTCAGTCTAACACAGAAGAGGGAGCGGGTCGGACGCAGCAATTAGGACGCCTAAAATTCTGCAGCATGGACTGGAACACATTGTGCTGCCTCCCTTTCAGTTTTTTATTTGAGGATGTATCCGAGGAAATGGATTTCCGGGTCTGACTGTTCTGGGCCCGTATCAGTTTCTCGTGTTCCCGTATTTGTCTCTGTAAGTGGTTCTGGATGGCAATTCCCAGGGATTCTGGATCGAGGGAAGCACCGTAAACCTCCCACGTCATGCCTTGCTCGTCCCAAACAACATCCCTGACGTGCTTGGACTGCTTCACCTGCACTTTCGCCTCCATGGCCGGGGTGGGCTGCTTTTTGTTTTTCCCTAAGTTTGGCAAGGCCTGAGCTGAAGCAGGAAGAGCTGCTGTGTGAAGCTCGTGTCTGGACTCCTTGGCCTGGAGGCCTTGCTGCTGGGGAGCTGCTGATGCCTCCAAGGGAGGGGTGAGACGTGCAGAACTCACACTCAACTCGGGCGTCAGTCCTGCCTGCAGGCCCTGGCCGCCAGCCGTCTGAGGCTGGCCAGCGTCTCCCCGGCCTCTGCTCTCCTCCTTTTCACCTGCATCCTCTGTGCATGCCTTTATGCGGACGGCAGCAGGTTGGCTGCTAACATTCATCCCTCCTTTAGGATCAAGCACCACCGAGTTTTCTTCCTTTGGTTTTACCACAGATTGATGAGGAATGGCCTCCCCTTGACTTGCACCCTTACATTGCACAGGCTTTTGCTCAGAGCTGCCCAGGACTTCCTTCTGCTTGACTTCACCGTCTGTGCTACAGAGTAAAGGTAACCGGCTGCCTCCTGCATCATGGACAAGATCTGGCACGTTGTTCTTGGTTCCTGGGACAGCGGCAGCAGAAGTGGTGGCTGGTTCACCAGCACCAGACCCAGACTGTGCTGGAGTTTGATTACTGGAGTCAACTGCAAGCTGCTCTACAGGGACGGGCTTTGGTGGGACTGGAGCATCCATTGGCAGCCGAGCAGCATCCTTGCCGTCAGGAGCTGCACCGATCATTTCAGCATTACCCACAGATGTCCCTTGGAAGGTAACGGCTGCAGGGGAGAAGGGGAGAGCAGGTTTTGCACTATCTGCTGAGGCTGGAGACACCACGTCAGATGGGACCCCAGGTAGTTTGACTGGCTGGGTTTGGGCTGAAGCAGTCACAGCCGTAACAGCAGTCGATTTTGACGTGATACCAGGAGAACATGGGGACTTTTGTTGTGAGGAGAAACTGCCAGTAAGTGCAGACTGGCTCAGCCCCATACCTCCTTGGTAAATGATGTGCAGTTCTTCCTTCTCCTCTGGAGGAGGATTCCCTTTTAAGAAGGCAGCAAGGATGCTGGGGCTGGTGGAGGCCGATTTGCTCTCCACAGTAGCCACGGCCTGAACCCCAGCATCTCGCCACGTCCTGCTTACTGCTTCCTGAGTTAAAGAGCTGCTCTCCGGCTGAACCGTCATTGTACCTGTTTCTCTGAATTTGGAGAGCTGGGTGGGATCTGGACTCCCCGGCTCGGCATCTGCCTTGCGTATGGGATGCGGACTCTCGTGGCTAGACTGGGCTGGTGCCTCGCTGCTCTGCACTGCTTCAGTTTTATCTGTGGGACGCAACTGCGTGGTGTCTGCAGCCCCGCTTTTTGCTTCCAAACCGGTCTGTGGGTCTCTTCCCAGGTCAGCTTTGGTGTGCCTTGCCGGCGAGGCTGACTGACACCCAGCAGAACCAGTTTTTTCTGCTCCCCTGTCTTTTTCCCCTCTTTGCAGAAGGTTTGCCTGAGAAGTACAACAGGACTCATTACCCCTAATAGGGTCGCCCGGGGGAGAATAATTTAACACCTCAAGCGCCGGCTGATCATCAGTGCCCTGAGGTTTCAAGGCAGAGTCATCCATTTGCGTCAGGGAGCTCGTTTTCGCCTGGCTGCCTTGCACAAACTGCCGGGAGCTCTGGGGGGCTGGCATCATCTCTGGCCTCCGCCCCGCCAAGGGGGTTTCTGCTGCAGCGGGGGCTGGCTCTGCCAGTCCCTGGCTGCCCACTGGCCGGGAGCAACCAGCAGGCTCTACGGCTGCAGGACACTCCTCCGCAGCTTTGCTGGTGGGCCCAGGAGGGAAGGCTTCCTGCTGGCTAGCATCGTCCTCGCGGCACTGCTCGCACCTCTGCGTGCTGGCACCCGCCGTGCATTTCAGGTTGAACAAGCAAACTCCAGCAGAGCCAGACGGCGTGCACGGGAAGCCATTGCTGGCCCTCTCTCCACTGGGTAGTTGGGGCTGGTGCTTAGCAGACTGCAGGTCTCCCAGGTGGTCCTCCTCCGCAGAAGCTGTGAGCAGGGAAAGCTTGGCAGATCTCAGAGGATCTGGTACAGTCCCCATGGACTGTCTCCGAGATGTGGTTTGCCCTCAGCTTCTCCTCGGAGTTTTCTCACCGGGCGGTGGGTACCAACAGGGCAGGCTGTCGGCCACAGGTTTTCTGTAAAGCTAATCTGTTAATGAAAGAAACATACTGTTAGCAGCAGTCAGATTTAAGAAGAAGGACCCAGAACAGATCAATTTTATGGCTTGGAGAGAAATACTTGCAGGCAAGGGGGAAAGTGAAGCACCTGGTTCTGCCTAAAAGTCACATAAAAGACACGGATTTCAAGGATCTCCCAATTCCAAGGTCCGGACGGAGAAGACAACACTGGGAACAAAGCAACAACAGCTGCCCTGTTGTTGATATATTCATGAAAACATAATGACATGCCAAGAGGGAGGAAAAGAAAAAGAAAAATGAAGAGAAAGCAGGGATGAATGGGAATGGGAGCAGACTTTGTGCGGAAGTTTGAGGTCACAAACTAAACTCACTGTGATAAAATCCTCTAGCAAGCCACCTGTGGAAGGAAAGGTGCTACCTTGCCTCTTGTGCCTACGTGAAGAACAGATCTGATTCCCCCAGGATCCACCCTGTGATCTGAGTGGATCCCACACCTTCGCTGAGCACCACCCCCTTCTTCTCACAGAGAGCCCTTCTCTAACTCCAATACCAACAAGGACATGCTCACAGGGGGCAACAGGTCAATTCAGACTAACATGGATGAACTCAAACCTCACTGGTAAAAGGAATAGGGAGGGATGACAACCTGCTGGGTGGTACAGATAAACACCAAGAGAAGCTACTGCACCGTACAGCACTGGGGCTGTGTACATACATGCTGCTTTCACATTTAGATCCTTTGAAATATTAAAAGGAAGCCAGCTCGATTAATAAACGGGGGCACAGATGATCTAGAAATCAATTTACAAGCAGGTGGTATGAAACTGGAAGGGGAACACTGCAGCACCGCAGAACAGGAGGGGCCCATGCCATACCCAGTGAAACACTGGGGAGGGATCTTAAGCAGGTGGAGCAGAGTTATCTAGGTTGAAATCCGGCCAGGACTGCAGAGAAACCATTGCTTCAAACAGGAGGCGATCTCCAAATGTGCTTGTTAGTTGTGCTTTTCAAAATGCCCAGCTTGGATCCTGCTAGAGGTCAAGGGCTGGATCCCCGTCAGTGTCAGCAGAGTGGTGGTGGCCAGTGATGAAATCCCACCCCAGTCTTCTTTTAAATTGCAGGCTACCTATGCTTGTTTAAAAGGCTTTCTTTCCCAGCTTATGCTGCCAGAAAAGCATGGGTATGAGGCTTGGGAGACACCCTGAACATTTAGTTTTATGTTAACCAAAGGGATGATGCTGGGAAACTAACTTTACCTCTGTGTGCCCATGTCTCTGCAGGCACACAGTGGGGTCTCCTTCGCTACATTACTTGGGAGATGCTGCTGGAAGGAGCTGTGCGATTGCTCAGCTGTTCCAGAGCCTCCCTACCCACTAGCAAAATCAGCAAAAGCCCTTTCCAGACAACATCCCTACTCTCCTTCTCTCTCTCAGCCTGAATGGCAGTGGTATAACTTCCTTAGTTTCTGTAAAATTAATCCTAAATTTCAGCACCTTAGGGTACTTAGAAAGAGCAATGGGAGAAAAATGCTCAGTGAAAGGAAAATTAAAACAAATACAGCCAGCCTATTTTTCTAAGAAAAGGAAAATGCGGCGACTTATTATTTATTCATTAAGCTTTATGTCTTCCAGATATTAATAATGTATTATTTTTATACTGTCTCTTTGGGCTTTGTCCAACCACAGATATACACAATCTGCTGGATTAAGCCAGCCCTGGGAAGCTGTGATCCTGCCCCTGAAGGATCCTGAGTTTCTTAGCTGCAATCTGTGATAGCAGCCCTGCATCACTACAAAATGGCTTTCCAGCAAGGCTAACGATTGCGAAGCTTTTTGAGAAGTACTGAGTTTATGTAAACTAGACTGCAGATCCGTGGAAGTTTGTGACCGCCTACAAGATGTCTCCACTTCATTTTGTGCTCACTTTAAAGCCAGCCAACGTAGTCCTGAAGGAAAGGAGAGCTATTCCAAGCTGAACGTCTAATGACCGTGAGGAGAGGAGCAGATGGCTTCGGGCATCTGTTTGTCTAAATTCTGTTACTCTCTTCTTTCCTTTTCCAAATATCAATGCAAACCAAACCAGGATATACAATTGGGCAGGTCACATTTCTTTTTTTTTTAGATCCAGAGTTTATTTAAGAACAACTAAACAAATAATGGAACAAAACCAACCCCCGTTTTTAGGATGAGACGTACTACTCGGCAAACAGTTTCAGAAGAAATAAAGACGGCAGAGCAAATCTGTTTGGCTCTTCACTATACAAAAACTGCCTTTAACTCATACCCACTCAACAGGGGAATGATTCCTAATTTTTCAATTAAGTGAATTAGCTCTGATCTGAACCCCCACATGAATTCCCCCCATCTGTTTAGTGGCTCTTCACCAGCATCACTAGAAACACGCATTTAAATGACTGCCACGTGTGCTAATTAAAAGCGATTCTGCTACCGAGCCCTCAACATATAATGTTGACAGAGGAAATTCTGCCCCAAAAAACCCACGTGGACCTACTCTCTGGTGTAGGACAACAGAGCATAACCCAGACATTTCGCATGACCCTTGAACACGGGCTGGGGGGGCTGGGTCATTCTACTGCCTGGGACAACTCTGAAAATGAGTTAGTTTATGAGAGTAAGGTTTTTATAAAGACTTTGTTGTCAAAGTCATGGGAGCTATTTTCTTGTTAGACTCTTCACGAAGCCATCCTAATGACAGGAGCCAAAGGCACTGTAGTAGTCTAAATAAATGCGATAATTTTTGACAATGCTCTTTCTTAAGAATTACTAAAAATAAGAATGAAATATAAGTCTTACGCAAGAGAAAAGCAAGCAAACCCAACTAATTACAGAATTGGAAAGGCATTTTTATTATTGGAGTCTTATTTATGATTATTGTCTCATTTTTATTATTGGAGTCCTATTATATAGGAGTGAAGAACAACGCTGGGGCCTGTGGGCAACACTATTCAACTGCCAAGGCAGTGAGGATTCAAACCAACAAGCAACACTGACTACAAAATACCTAGAAGAAACAGAAATACAAAACTCAGTGGTCGGCCAAAAAACATGTCAAAACAAATCAAGATTGCTGATGAATTTTTCAAGTGTTGTATGCCTGACCTGGAGCAATCATCCAAAATTTTCTTTTATCAGGACATGAAATCAGTGTCTCCACAAAGGTCAAAATCAATCTTTAGTAATAAGAACAGATTTTCTACACCAACACAATTCTCCTTCACCTTATTCTTTCAGACCAAATTAGTCTGTCTGACTGTGTCAATCTCATCTCAACATAGAATTTTTCTGGACCTTTTGCAACAAGAAGTTTCTAACTTTGACAATGTAAAGAAACTCCTATTTATTTCCAGTAACACCCATCCCCTAATAAAACAACACTACAAATTTCCCTCTTGCTGCTTATGAGAATGTCAACAAAACCAGAAAGTCTGCAGGTTTAATAAAACAAAACAAGAAATTTCCAGGAAATTCCAGCGTAAAGATTCTACCTCCCATTTCCTCTTGAAAAACCTGAAAATCTGCAAAGGCACAAATAAGACTGCCAGCATCTCCACCTACCCTCAATTTTAAAAAGAATTTAAAAACAAATAATGAAAAACAATTAAAAAGCAGCTCCCAAGCTAATCAAGCACCCCTCCCCAATTCTGGATTCTCATCAGCTTTCCATTCCTTGAGTCCTCCCTTCACCCTTGTCTCTACAAATGGAAGAACTGAATATTTGTTCTTAACAGTTCTAATCTCATCATACGATCTCTCAGATCATCATGAAAATCATCATACAAATGCATGGGTTAAGGACACAGATAAACATCTGCTGAAGCACGAATTCAGCCTCCCTTCTCGCTTCTTTATCTGAGGAAAAGACAATGGCATGCTCTAACTTGTATTAGACCACTGAATCTATAGAACACAAAGCACATTTCTTTAAATTTTAAGCATATGCATGCACTTGCATCCTTCTAATTCTGCACCCAGTGTTTTTTTTTTTTCCAGCTCATTAAGAAGTTGTTCTCTGTAAACGCCGTGACTTCGTCTTTTTAGTGTCAAAGAGTGCTTGTTATTCTGTTTGCTTGTGAAAAATTTGCTTCATGGGTTATTTTCTCCTAATTATCTGTGGGACTGAAGACTGGCACTACAAATGAAGGACAGCGCAAACCAAGGACATATTCATTAAAATACAAAAGAGGTTGCCCAAAGAGGTAAGATACATGATACACACAGCTTCCATCTTTCAGCATGCTATGGGATGCTGATAGGAGACAGACTCTTACACTACAATCATGGGGAAGCAAGAGGTGGCAGGGGATGCCCACAGATACCTTGCATACATGTGGCTCCCACAAGAGATGGGGTTGGCATTTCAAGGAGAAGGTGCAGGAAGTCCCATTTCCCCTCCTACACCTGGGGACAGCACATGTTATTGCAGGCCACACCTGCAAATGCCGCAGGAACCCGTGCCAGAGACAGACAGGGAGGTGGACAGCAGAAACAACAAGTTCACCACCATGGGGCTGCAGCACCCTCTGTGCAGACGTTATGCAAAGCGGGCAACTGTATGCGGTGGTTTGCTTTTGACTGGCCTCTGCTGATTCAGTTAGCAGAACTGCTGTAACACTTTAGCAGATACTGCAAAATACCTATTTACTCCATCACTATCCAGTGAACCGATATGACTATTCAGCCCAGACAGACAACAGCCTATTGCTAGACTGCTTTCAGTGCAATAAGGTATTTTCTGCCCTTTTTCCATACTCACCTTTTCCTATTGCTTCTTGGTGCTTTTCTGCTGCCTTAAACTACAACTCACCTTGACTCTGCTCATCAGCTGAGCCCATCATCATAGTATCTGAGCACTTTTGTTGCAGCATCTGGGCTCAGGGCTAGCTGTTATGGGCCTGCTCAATAGTATGACCATATGAAGGTCATACTAGCTCACAGCTGAAGCCTTGTTTGGCTCTATCACATCTGCCCTGAGGACAGAAACAGGGCAAGATGTCATAGATGGTATGTGTCTTATTTGTGCATTCACTATTATGTTCCCTTAAATGGCTGGCTGGGTTGGTCATACCCCTCTAGAAGGAAAAGGGAAGACAGCTCAGCTTGATGGGCCATGGAGCAAATGCTGGAGAGGAAGCTGAGAAGGAGCTGGGATGTGACAGGAGGAATTTCCGGGGGACCAGAGAGGACCAGGCAGTCTCATGCAGCTCAGGAGCCCCTGTGCTGGCTGCAACCCTGCCCAGGAGCAAGGGCCTGCCTACCAGGACTTGTTACCTTACCTGTTTATTTTTATTTTTCACTATATTAAAAATTACATTTCTCATTTGTGAGTTTTTAACTCTAGGTGCGTGTGGGTTTATTCGAAAAGCTTTTCAATTATTCTTGTTATTTTTTGGGGTAGGGACGTTTGCTGTAGAAAAACATCAGATCCACTTGAAGGCTCTGGCCAGCCTGAAGTCCTAGCACGCACACAGACATGGATCCTCTGCATGCCCTTCCCGCTCCTGACCATCAGGAGTTTAAGGATTTTCTAAATTGAAGGACCCACTTTAAATCACCTTTGGAAATGAATGCATGGCTATTTATGAAACCCCTTTGCATATTTGGCCTATATGAAATGCTGTGGCAACACACACGTGCATGCCCCGTGAGAAAAGGACCTTTATTTGTACAAGCCTGCTCACTGGAAGTCTGGGCCACTCATTTTAGTATTAAAGCAAACACCACCAAACAAAACCCCTCAGCCCCTCCTAAAACCCTTCCCAGCACCTGCACTAGAAGCAGTTTTTAACCACCCGTGACGCACGCTGCAATACTAAATCAGCTGAAACTACCAACTGAACCGCACAAACAGCCCCGAGGAAAACCCAGCTCCTGCCAGGGTTCTCGGGGCGCAGCCTGGCTCCTCACCGGACTTTCCTCCTGGATGCCGAGACACAGCCCGCAGCGCCTAGCAGGTCTGCTCCACAGGTGTCAAGACACGATGCTGAAAAATGGAAAAGGCGGAGGGAAAAATGGGAAATGAGTCCAAAAGGAAAAACAGAGGATATGTACTTAAGAAAAATGTCAGGCTCTGCTTGTCCTTGCTTCATAACGGTAATAAACCAAGGAAAATTGGGTGAAAAATCAAGGGCAAGATGCACTGCCGTTTTTTGCCAAAAAGAGATGGCTGCCAATCAGCCTGACAGCTACTGAAGATTTATCTAGCAATATTTTGTACAAGCTGAAGAAATATATTTTTCTGGTTGTTGACTCCTCTCATCTTGTATCTCTCTGCCAGGTATAGGCTTTAACTCTGCAAAGTGCAGAGCATGGGAGCTCCGCTTTAGAAGGACAAAGCTCAGCTTAACCTGCTGCCCGCAACCTGCAGGTGAGAAAACGGGTTAAGCCAGTCCTACCAAATGGCACAGTGGCCTAATCCAAAGCAAAGCAAACTGCTTTGCATCTTCCTTCATTTCACTAAGCTTTTGACCAAACCTGACGTACACCCTTCCAAGAGGCCACAGTAACCTTACTGCGAATGATGTAGTCGACTCAACTAGATGCAAGCAATTCTGATTAATTTTAAATACATTTTTAAATCTAATATTTACAATATTTTCTCACTGCAGCATGCAGATAGTATTGCCGGATTTTGTTTCCGCAGGTAGCTCTTGCACATTTTCTCTTTAAATCTATGCTCTCTGTGCTCCCTAGGCTCTTGCTGAATTCCTGGGAGTCCAGAAAGGGCAGTGTCCAGCAGACTGCAGAAGAGGCTGGCAGAGACAGGATGTCTCTTAAGTACTCTCGGGTACTTAGCAGTGAGCACAAGGGATCGTCTATCTATGATTCTGGTACTGCAGTGTTTATCCCAGTTTAGAAGCAAGCACCAGTCACTCCAGCCCCAGCATGACCTCAGGATTGCCAGAAAAATCAGTACCGGCGTCAGCAGCTTTAGGCTGGTATAAAAAGAGCATACCCAGGCAGGGCTGAACCAGATTTGGGGTACATCTCTGCTCCAACTTCAGGCCGAAGGGTGTGAACCAGTCAAAGTCCCATGGCTGCCTGAGTGCAGGACGGTGCTGACAAGCTCATCCGAGAGTCTGGGCTTCTGAGCTTGAGCAGAACCTCACCCCAACACTTCAAAATGGTCCATAGACACGTGTGTACCTCAGCAGTTGCCCAGGGACAGACATGTGGGAATATCTGCAGCCAGCTTTGAATAGGCAGGCCCATAACCACAGATGAATAAAAACTGTGTGGTGACCAAGCCTGATTCAGCTCTACTGTCCTGCTGGCAGCAGAATAATGAGTTACCCTTCAATTAGAAAGATGTCCATCTAAAAGGAAGTACAACCGCAGCTCTGCTCTAAGATGGGATGTTCTAGTCTGCGTCCCATCTGTTCCCTGCGGGCAGCGCCCACCTCGCCCCAGCCAGGAGACAAGCAGCAACCACCACGTCCAGCTCCAGCACCTGTTCACAGAGCCCTGATGGGAGCCTGTGCACTGTTAGCAGAGCCATGATGTAAATCTTCTGCGTGCATGTAAACTTCACTCCTGGCTGCATTTTGCTTTTAATCTCTGTCGGCAAGTCATTGCATCAGAAAAGATCACATTATCCTTTTCTGTGCCCTGATGCGTACAGCTACCGCAGTCACACCAGTGACTTTCACTCAGAGGTTCCCCAGCACCAAAGCTGGGCTGGCTCTGCTGAAGAGGTCGCCGTCCTCTGGCCACGGCCAAAGGCAGCAGGCTGGCATATGCTGTGGAAGTGCTGCAAAAGCAGCCTGTTTTCATGGGAGTAAGGACCAAGCGGTTATGGATTTATCAGTGTACCCCGGTTTTGCAAAACTCTTTCAGGTTTCCAGAAGGAAAATAGGGTTGCTTTGTGCTCCAACAATTTAAAACAGGGAAAAACAATATTTAAAAGTGGTAGAAAATATAGTCTCGAGAAGATTGCTAGAAATCAACATGTGGAAAGGAGATTGAAAATCCTGATTTAAATTAAGAATTGTGGCATCATCTGTTGCCCTTAAAGTTTTGAACCTGCAAAGCTCACCTCCTTCTCACAGATTAAAAGCCTTTCCCAGGGGAAGCTGAGATCCTCATGTAATCGCAGCCTCTAGAATCTCTCAAAAGAGCCCCACGCACAGTCAGAGGCGGGTGGCATGGGAAGGAACTGCAGGAGGGCTGGGTGGCAGCCTGAACATGCACCACCTCCACACCCTTCTCCCCACACCGTCCCCTCCTCTGCCCCGCGTCCTCGTCCTGCCCCTCTACTTTCCCACTCAGCTCATGCTCCGCTGTGCTCCCGAGCATCCTCCCTGCCAGCAGAGAGGGGTCTTGGGCAGCAGCACAGGGCTGCAAAGACAGGCTCGCTCTTTGCACGCCTTCTCCCAGGGTTACAGCACCTGGTAAAAAGGCTTTCTTTGGCGAGGTGTGTAAGTATGCGAAAGTCCCTGCTGAACACTGGGCTTACTGCAGAACACCGCCAAGAGCCCGTCAGTCTTCCTCCTCCAAGGTGACAGGGAAGGATAAATGGCTTTATGAAAACAGCCAAATCAAACAACAACTACACCAACCAGCAGCCAGCTGTAACAGTTGCATAAGCTACAGCGGCATTCCTGCCTCATATCCTTAGCCATCCTAGAGGGGATGTGACATTTGGATAAAACCCACAGGGATACATATTTTACTGCCTTTTTTTTTTTCTACTTGCATGTTATTATGTTTAGCCTCGTTATTTATCAGCGCATTTTTTTTATTTCAGTTTCTGACGTTGGAAGTGACTTTTAAGGAAACACAGCCTGACTTCAAGCGTAAGTCACATTTCAGGAGGAACATCTGCACGCACGCTCCTGACACATGCACGTGAGAGGAAACTGGCAATCTCCTGTCCACATCAGGCAGGTAACTCCATTTCACATAGCTCACTGCCGCATTATTTTTCTTCAGCTTATTATTGAGTAAAAACAAGAAGTGGTATTTGAGGGATGTGAGCAGGAGGGTCGTATGGACCTTTCAAACACCACTTTCGTGTTGAAAGCAACAGAATTGCCCATCAACCAAGTGGGAATTTCATTCCTTATCTATCCTGCTGTCTTCTTCTGTCTGATGAAAGCACGGTGAAATCTAACCCCTCATTAATGCATTTCATGCAACTGAATGCATTTGAACGTTGACAGCTGACAAAAGCAAGCCCTGTTTTTTTGAGAGCGCAGTTTAACAATAGCCAACAATAAATACCTTTCCCCTACATATCAATGCCAACGTGACTTCATTATAAAGCAAAATGATCATCCTTAGGGGTGAAAGCATAACGCTGGCTTAGTGCCCATGCAATTCTTGCTTTCTCTGCTAAGACTCCCAGTCAACTAGCAGCAACCAGGATGGTGAGGTTTATGTGGACATCCATCTATTGGGAGCTGGACCAAGACCAAAATCACATTTTGTGTGGTCAGGAAAACATAACTACTGCTGAGTAGGTGTGTCTTGGAAAGGGTGGCTCTATGGGACAAAGGATGTTATCTACTTCTAACATGCTTTCAGATCCTCGAAAGCAAATTTCCTGAATTTCATGATGACCTTCTCCTTAAGAACATTCCCCCAGTGCACTGAATGCAAACACTCATCACGTGGCTGAAGCAGCTCCAGTAGTGGTGGTAGCACCCTAGATAATTAGGCCTGATATTTGCTGCTGAGTAACCATATTATCGGTGCCCAGAGAAGTGTATTGTAGCAGCACTTTTTTTTTTAACCAACCTTGCAAGTAAGGAAATTTTGCCTTGGAAAAGTGGATAGCAGGAGGAATGTCTTTTGCATAAGGTAAAACCCAATGATAATGTTTAACTCTCACGCACCATCTGAAAAATTAAGTTCTCCTCATATATCATATTATTTTAATGAAGGCACTGGGCTCAGTATTAGAGAAGGGAATAGATCTATACACAAGAGGCACCTGGCAAAGGACATACCCATTGTTGTTTACAGGCGTTATCCTAACGGAAAAGAACTACTCCAAATGGCATGTAATTAGAGAAGAAGAATGCAGAGCCTAACCAGTCATTACTGTAACAGAAATTTGCCATAGCGTGTGATTAACCTAAGAAAGGCACAATGATGATCTCACCATGTCAGCTCTTGCCTCCTGGCTATCAGAAACACAACTAATGTGAAGAAAGAGGCTGGCAGCTGAAGCAGCTATCACTGTGGCTTTTTTTAAAAAAAAAAAAACCAACAAAAACCAGTTAAAAATATCTTCTTCCTGCTGCCACCTCAGCAGTTGCTTCCTGTTTCTTCACGTTCACACTTTGCTCCGCTGCTGTCTGTCATTGACAATAAGAGCAGTAAAAAGAACAAAATAATCTCCTTAGTAAACCGCCTCCTGCTAAACACCTTCTCAAAAAAACACGAGAGGAAGCGCCGTGTGCTGGAGCACTTTTTGCCTGATGTATTGAGGCTCTGCAGGAAACCAAATGGCTGCAGGCTGGATGCCTTCGGTGTTCAGAGATAAAATTGGAGCAATTCACTGGTATCTTTACAACGCCGGTAAATGCTCTTTTGAGGGCAATGACTCAAACCTGTACATCCAGCTAAGGACTCTAACCTGTTCACCTCGGTCACACGAGCTTACGATATGACTTCAGTGGGACCGTTACATGAAAAGCTGTCATCTCAGTATCAGACTCTTCTTTTTCTTTACTTGAGGCTATACGCTTTATTTTGTGGAACATTGACCCCGGTGGAATTGGACCGAACCAGAGACCAGCGCCTCATTTGTTATTACTTTTTTAACTGATGAGGTACTGCATGTGGGACGTGGGGAAAGCAGGATGTGCTAACTAAGTAGGAACAAGACACATCCTAAAATGGCACCTTGCAAAGCCAGGAAAAATGATACTTGTCACATACTGCAGATAATCAGTGACACCATCGCTCCTGATATCCAGAAATGATGGAACAGCCTAACCGTATACATAGCGCTGCAGCCATGTGAGGGCTTCCAGCCACTTGATCATAATGAAGGCAAATGCTAGATAGGAACATGTTGATAAAATATTACACCTATAAATCACACCATGTCTTCTTCAGTCTCCACAACAGAAGTTGTTGAAAGACACATCTGAGAAACCTCCCAGATGACAGCGACTGCCACCGTGGTAGATCTGATCAGGTAAAATTGAGAGAAACTTATTGTCTGGATCTTGGCTTGAGAAAAAGGAGGTACTGGCACCAATACCAACTCAGTATTGGTAAAAATCAACCCGCAAACCTTACCTCACTAACTTTGAGTCCTGAAATTCACTATATAGCCAGAGAGCTCTTCAGGACAAAGAGAGGCTCTTAAGTCTTCTCCATCCACCATGTGGATGTGCTTGCACAAAGAGACTGCAGTGCTTTACCTGGGTGAAGAAGCCAACTGGGTTGTCACTCTCTCAACACCTCCGCCTCACCGCAGCAAAGAAAAACACCAACAGCTGTGCTGCACGACAGCTTATTTTAGGAACAACTCATTATTTGCAGTCTATCCCACAGGTGTATGATGGTAATAGCTTTTCAGAATTGCCCTTGCAGGCAGCCCAGGGGTGTAAAAATCTCACACTAACAATCACAGGAACCATCCTCCCTTCCATTAGAATTGTCTCCTAATAATAGCTTATTCAAGACACGTATTTTTTTCCTTAGATTCAATGTGCTTCTATCCTTCCCGCCCCAACAAGGGGAACTAAGGTACCCAACTGCCTGCAGCTTTTTATACTGTCTTAAATATGGATTTTCACAGGCTTAAGAATAATTACATTCTCTGCTTCTGAATTCTTAAAAATCACAGTGCTCATAAGACAAATCCTTATTTAGTGTCTGAGACTTGGGAAGCCCCATCTGTGTCAGAACCAAACTAAACCCAGAAATACTTCCTCAAGGCAGCAAATATTAAAGAGATAGTAATGCAAAATCTGGAAACTAGTTCAATAAAACATGCTGGAAACAGAGACCCAGCATGTCTTATTTTGTAAACTCTTCCAAAGCTAATAATAATATTGGGAGTCAACTACCGGAGTTGTCATAAGCCAAAGCTTTGTCTGTTGCGATATGGCACAGCCGTATCCATACCCTGGACCTCTGCAAGGCCGTGACGGCTTATACCAGCTAAAGAGACATCCCCAATCCTGTTGAGGGCTGGAATCTTCCAAAGCTAGAGTTCAAGGTTTACACTGAGCCTAACGCTGGGCATACCTCTTCTCCTAATTTCTTCTGCATTTAACCCAGGCATATTTACATTTCCATTTGTCAGGTGACTGAAGCAACACACACCGTGGGGGAGGCACTGGTAAAAGACATTAACTTTGACTTGAATTACTGTCCCTCAGGATGATTGCCAAATTGGTTAATGAGTATAATTAGCATTAATTAAAATGACGGTTCAAACAAGATATATCACATCTGGGTTTAACAAAGTCTCAGGTTTACTGAAGCTGGCTGCCTCGACCACCTGGCCAAGTCCAAACCAGACAGCCCCATGGGCAGCGTGACCGGCACTCACCGTGGCGGCTCTCTCTCCAGCTCACCTCCACATATGGTGAAGCTACAAGCTTCTCAAGCTACATGCAGCTGCTTCACAGTACAAAAGCAAACCATGCCCCCAAGCATTCAAAAAAAAAAGAAAAAAAAAAAAAAGATGTGGCAGTCCCAAGCAATTACGGAGTTTATCACCTAATGCCCAGCTCCTCACATTAGGCTCCGTTCCTTTTTACTCCTCTTCCGAGCAGTTTTAGCTGCCCTTGCTCAAGCTGCCAGAATATTTAACCTGCAAATCTTAGAAGTGAGCTGAGGTCAGGCTGTACCTTGCTAGAGCACAGCTGTGAGCGAGCGGGGCTGCGTGATAGCTTTGTCCTTGTATCTAAGTCAGCTGGAGTAGAAGCTGGCAGGGCATGAAAAAGGATCATTCATTCACAGTTTAGGACTTAATTACTGGACTCGCACTGAACGTAGATGTCTCATGCACAGAGGCATACTTGAAGGACTGAGAAAACACATGGCAACCTTAGAACCAGTATGAAAATCCAGACAAGATGGTTTATTTCCACACAGGACCTTCTTGAAGATAAGCACTAGATATGTCAATCAGTCATCTGACAGCTGTGGATGCACGGTAGGCTTCCTACCACAATTTATTTTTACTGACATCCTATTTATGGATACAATTTTTATTACCACAAACTATGCATACATACCTGATTGCAGACATACATATACACATAAAATTTGATATATGCTAACATAAAGATAGTCATCCAGCCTAATCTGGGTGATTAAAGCTAGGTGCTGGAATCCAAGAAGTCTGATTCTCAAAAACGCTGAATAATCTGAAAAACCAGTAAAGCCAGTGGGAGCCAAAAGTTGTTCAATATTTTTGAAAATACAATTCCTTTTGTTCCTGTTCTTATCCAAGAAATGCCAGAAGGCCCTAACATATTCTGCCATTTCACTGGCTGCTACATGTGAGCATAGAGGTACTAAACATTCATAGCTTAAGCAGGCAAGATACAGAGCAGAGGTAGGAACCGGTACTTTTTCTGCCTCTTCTTTAGAAGCTAACACAGCTGAAGATCACAGAGAAAACTATGCAAGTCAGTGTCTAACACCAGTGATTTAACTACAGAACACCTTTCTCCTACATCTCATCATCTACTACCAAAAACTCTTTGCAATCATGAGCGTAGGAATCTGGCTTTAGAGATCCACCTTTGACACACTACCAAAAAATATTAAAAGGGGTGTCCCCTCACTGGATTACTGCCATACAGCAAGTCCTGAATCTATAAAGAGGCGAAGCAGACTGGTACCTCTGTTAAAGCACAACCTAGAAAACCAAACAAGTGTACAAAATACGCTGCTGCCAGTGTTTGTGAAGAAAAAAACCCAAACCCCACAAAACCCAAAAAGTGTCACCTTAAAGCTAAACAAACAAATGATGTTACTGACCTAGGAAGGTCATCCACCCAAGAAAAGTAGTTGCCACCACTGCAGATCTGTATGTGTTCATACAAGGAGGTAGGCACTTTTGGAAAAGGCTCTGTTAATGCTCTTGCTCTTCAGAGAGCTTGGGCAGGGCATGGGATCGGACGGGGTATGAATGTTTGACAACAGAGAGGAGGACATTCAGCGTGAACAGGGCAGCAGGCAATGAGATACTGAGCAAGCAACTCCACGCTATTACCTTTTTTACTTCTTACAGGTGAGCTGCTGCTTTTGCACAGAGCAAGGCTGGCAATTTGTTCTGAGTGACCCTTTCTGTAAACCTGTAGCCTGTGTGCTTGAGCAAGATGGGGCAGAGCAGACCAAGAACAAATGGAAGAAGTATGTGGACAGAGAGGCAGATTGGGTCAGAAGATCAAGCAATTCCAGGCTACAGAGCTAGGAAACTAAGCAATTTATCAGGTATTCCTTGTATAACCATATTGTCAAAAACTCAGGCCCCACCCCAAGAAACTTGGCTGTCGCTAAGGTGAGGAGCCTGCACCTCACCTTCCCCTCCATCCCTGCTCAGCTGCTGGTCAGCACAGTCCAGCTAACTACTATAGCTTGATCCTCACTACCTCAGCTCTGTTCACTCTGCTCCGTAATCTGTTTATTAACAACTCTAAACCGCAGGCGTGGGCAGCCACAGGAAAACCGTTGGGTTTGTTCTACTCCAAGTCAACAGGAGAAAAACATTTTTGCAAATGCAGACTGCCATGGGAGGTGGTTTGAGAGAGAGAGATATTTGGTTAGCACTGCAGATGGGCTGGAAAATCCCCCATCACCAGTTCAAAACTCACTCTTTCCCAGGAAGACAGAAAATGTGTTCTTTTCCCCTAGTGTGTGTGGGCTTTGCCCTTTATTTTAAGGGAAAAGCCGCAACCCCTGGAAATTCATTAGCCCCCTGGTCTTCTCTCTGGGCAGCAACTAGATCAAGTTGCTCAGCTGTTGAATTTCAAGGTCAGTGTGCCTCAGTCCCAAGTTTCTCCCACAAAACTGGAGAATGAGGCTAAATGCTGATCCTGCGAACACCGGCCTTCTCCCACGTGGACTCAATGACTTTATTCCATTTATGAGGCTGACCTATCTCTACACCTGCTGAGTGAATTCTGTCCGGGTAAGAAGGCAGGAGGAGGGAAGAGGTAAAGGGGAGAGCTGCTCTGTCAGAATGAAGAGGACGTGCAGGAGCAAGTAAGTTGGTTGGTCCATGTGATACAGCAATTTGTTGGCCCTCTGCCTCCTGGACCCAGGCTTGAATGCTCTTCCAGCACTGATTCCCCATCTGTCTCTTACTCCATGCTCCTTGCCAGACCACTTCACAGCTTCATATAGCTCAAGGCCAGGAAACTGTTCACAAGAAATGGACGTTTTTAAATCATGTTTTGCACCATGGTATAGCATCCTTTTGAAAGACAGTTTTACCACTGCTTAAATATTTGTGACGGTGACCACGTTCATACCTCTTGCTACCTCACATTGCACGCTCAACTTGAATGTCGTAAGTATTGCTCTGTCTTTCTAAGCCTCTGATGGATATTTTTTCCATTTCCTGATTTTTTTTGGTAATCTGTTAGGTCTCTTTCTTTCAATAGGTGACTAACAGCAAGCACTATTCAAAAAGCTGCTCTCTGACTATACAGAAAGTATTTTTCTGTGTATAGGGACATAAGAAGCAAAAAAAGGAACGCAAATAGACTTAACTAAAAAATGCATACCTGCAGAAGGGGAAAGCCCATTTTCCCAAAGACTGCCCTCTTTTCAGTCACAAACAGGAAATCCTCTCTCAAGAAAGGCAGAATTAGTCATTAAGTGTATATGACTAATTATTTCAACCGTCATTAGGGAAGAATTTCAAATCATGACTAGGTGACTACAGGAGATTTATCCCAGTTAAATCCTGGTCACGGAGTTGGGCTCAGGAGCCCATGGATGAAATTCCACATGCAACACACTAAGTCAGCCTTCAGGAGGGGGAAGGAAAGATGGAAGAATACTGCATTAATTCAAGGGGTAATATATATTTTCGTGTATATTTCTTCTTCAAAATGCTCTCCAAAACTCAGCTAACAGGTCCACCCCAAAACATTTAAATGTTTCTTGAACTCCACTGTGCAAAATCTTAGTGAGATCCAACATATGGTCTGCTAGAAAACAGGTACTTTTACACTCTTGTTTCCATTCAAGATATGAGGAGAAGTTGAATCATTAGCCACTCAGAAAAAGGATCAAAGCATCAGGAAGACTGCAAAAAAGTGATCAGAAAACTCCTTTCTGCAACCAGACACAGAACTGAGAGGGTCATGACAAGACCTATTCAGTGACTTTTTTTCTGCAAATTTTCTGCCACTCCGGTCTTTCCTAAATTCAGTGACAGGAAGCTATAATAGAACAAACTATTGCATAGAAAACTTTGGGCTTGAAACCTGCACAGCGCACTGCATTCATGCAAACTACATTGGAGACACATTCCGGATTTGCAGAAGCCACTGGCACAATCAAACTTTTAACTCTTGGGAGTTCATTATTATCATTATCTGCTGTTTAGAGTGGCAACATTGTTCTGTACAAGCCAGGAGTACTTCAGGACCATCACTAAAGACTGTAGAGGACAAGGATTTCAAAGGGCATGCTACTGGCTGGCTGAAGTACTACAGCTAAATATTCTGTCCATTCATCTCCACCTCATCTGCCCTAAATTCATTCTGAATCAGCTGCCTAAGACTGGATGACTGAAAGAATGATGTTTTTCGGCTTCATGTTAGAATGGCAACTGTGGTGTTTGGAGTAATTTCATATCAATTTAATATCTCTGGTTGGATACCTCTGGCAGCTCCATTTGATGGGGTTTGCATCAAAGGAATTACAGCCTTTAACTGCAGGGTCAAATTTCACCCATCTAATTAAGGGTTTTTTTCTGAGCAGCATGTTAGCTACTGACTGATGTGATTTTACAATAACAAGTGTGGCTTTGATTGCCAACTAGTTGAACTCATGTGGTGGTTAAAGACTAATTTGATTGCTGAAGTTAGATTATAAGTCACATTGAAAAAGAAAGGTTTCAACAGGCAAAAGATGAGACAAACTGAGGCTGAGTAGGTGGGATTCATTAGTCACTAGAAGGCAGGCTCTGCTACTGGAGAAGCAACAACACATGGGTTGTCTTGGAGCATCTGTGCAGATGGAACTGATGAGTAACAGCAAATACACCTGTTACACAGCTCACTATTTGGGATCATAGTATTAGGAGTATAATGTAATTGAAGCCTGCTTTCTTGGTAGACACTTAACAAAACTATTATTAGCTTTGCCCTCCTTTTACTTTATTTTCTTCTCCTAAGGCTTTTTGAGGAGCAGCTCAAACAGACATTGTGTGGGTTCTCTCCCTGTCATCTGCGTGTTTGGCTTGGCTGCTGATAGGCACGTCTGCTCACATTCCTGCAGGCACGTTCATTTAGATATAACAGACACATACAAATAGACTGCATGCAGGAACCTAGGTGAAAAAAACCCTGCATGCTATCTTATTAATACATTCAGTCCACTCATCATCTTGTTAGGGAGCAAGTGTGAGTATGCTTATTGTCCATCTCTTTGGCAAGCTTCCTGCCACCTTCAAGCCTCCTCCAGCATGGAAAACTGTAATGCTAAAATAGGTCACTTTATTATGAAAATACATTTTCCAAGCGATATTCCCCTGAGGCCTTTCATATTAAGAGCATCTTTTGAACTGGATAAATACTGTTCTGCTATTTCCCAATATCAGCTGCACATGTTTCTATGATAATGGCCAAGCATGGTCCAGCTGGAAGCAACTCTGAGTGGACCATTTAATACAAAAGTATTTCTGAGGGAAGGCTCCCAGGCCTTATGATAGGATATTATCTGCTTTTATTGCACTGTGGATGGTGTGAAGTGGACCCATGACTTGAGGTTTGAATTGTTCCCTTTAAGTTGAGGTGTACGCTGAACCCAGCCACGAGGTAAAGACCCTCTCCTCACCAAAGGGAAGACCATCTCTGTTAGTTCCTATGCCTGCTATATGCAGGAGGAAACTGCTTGTCCCTTCTATTTCCTAGGCATCAAGCTAATCGAGACTTAAGCAATCCATAAAGGCTGGATTAATTCCTAAGTGCCAAAAGCACAGGCAGCTAAATTAGTGAAGTTAATCCTTCTGTAATACCCATTTGTTAAAGCCGTCCTCTGCATCTCCTGATGGAGCTTGCTTGACTTCTCAGGAAATGAATGAACAGCTCTTATTCCTCAGTCATTGTTTGCAGTGCATCCTCATGCATTTCTAGCATCATTTGCACATGGCCAAAACTACAAGCTGAATTTAGCCCCATGCACCCTATGTTCTCAAGCATGAGATAAACAGCACAAATTCTGCACAGTCCTGACCTGAAGTCACCACGTGCAGGTATGGGTCCTCCAAGTCTATTCAGCTGAGGTAGGTGAAAGCACATTTGCAATTAGCAGCGCTCATGCTTATGGCATGAACAGGTTTATTTGAAGGACCGGGCAGCAGGCAGGGCCCCAAAAGCCTGGTCACTTCATTCTGCCATACCACAGACTGGGGTGACCCTTAGAAATATCACTTACCCTTTCTGTGAAAATGCCTTTGGTGCTGCAACTAAAAATTGTCAAATGTTATCACAGCTGCATTTGTAATTGGGATACCTGTCCCTACAGACTGGACGGAAACCGGTACATTATTTTTCAGAGTGCTGAAACAGGAGATCCTGTAAGGCTTGAGCAGAAATCTGGGTTCTGATAAACTTACGTAGACCTTCATAGCCTGTTTACTGGCTTTTAACAGATATTCCCTAATTATTAACCTCAAGGGGAGGATTAACATTTTCTTTTAATAAATATGGAGATGCCGTGGCGTGCTGAAGTGTTATGAAACTTTCAGCACTTGTGAAATACCAGCCTTTCAGGGTGGAATAATTCTGTCATCTTGTTTCCATACAGCTCTTCTCAGAGTATCATCTTTCTGACAAATATTTTACCACATTACTTCTACTCCTCCCTACACCCCCCAGCATGCTTATTATATTTTATCATTTTCCTAATGACTCATCTCTAAAGCTAAGTCTTTCAACTGTGTGAAGTTTTTCGTGAAGCCGATGCTTCAGAGGAAAGAGTGACATTAATGATAGTGACCCTTTAGTTTGTTAAATACTAAGGGCTGATTATCCTTCAGCATTTTCTAGCCTAAGGGCTAGCTAAGTCCCCAACAGCGAGACTGCTTCTAGGAGAGCTGAGCTGGGAAGATTTATAGGACTTTTACACCTCTCCGCTTTCTGAAGTCAGGACCTGGTGATATCTAGTTCATTCCTCAGTGCCCAAAGGACATCCTAAAAGCTGCTCTGAATTGTAGCTCCAGTAGTCTAAGAAAATGGGGACTCGCTAAAACGCAACAGTGCCCTGTCCACATCACCTTCTTTGCTAGAAGATAGTTCCTATCTAGTCCATTACACCGACTTTGCAGATTTACTCTGCTGTTTGACGCTGCTTTTGGAAATACTCCGCAGTCAGAGTCCTGGGGCCCTATGGAAGGGGAGGGACCTTCCCCTGAGCACTCAGCAGCCACGCTGCTTTTTGGACTAAGATCCCACTGGCAACACACCAGAGGTAAAGCACCAGTCCTTGGACTTCAACATGTTTTACAGTTTCTTTACTAAGGCAAAATGACTGCTCAAGAGTAGGAAATCACTTTCAGTCAGCCTGGCTTTAGGTTAAGGGACTCTGCTCACCCATGAACTGACAGACACCACATTTCCCTGGTACCAGAGAAACACACTCCAGCTCTACCCTCTACCAACAGGAACACTCATCTCTTCCCCAAACCATGTAAAATCAGATTAGTAACCAGTCTACTGTTCTTTTTCTTTTCTATTCCACCCAGGGAAGGAAAAATCCATCCATCTGAAACTTACGCCCAACCACATAACTATTTTTATTTGTTTTGCACACAAATGGTAATGAATTGACTCCTGTTTATGCAAATCTAAGGTAACATCAGATCCTTCATTATCCTGTGTTGGAAATTCCCGCTGTTACCATGATAACACCTTGACTGATTTTCTCAGATTTCTAGTGACTTTTCCGTGAAGCAGTGGGTCTAGTCTTGTGTGTAAAAAGGCGGCCTGGAGCCACTGGAAAATTTCTGAATTAAATCTTCACTGACTTCACTGTCATCATTTGAGAGAAGCCATTGCTTTTTATAGTATCCTTTTAAGATTAGGCATAACATAGCATAGTATTCATGTCCTCTGTTTGAATTTGTTGTCTTTTGGCATGAAGAGCAGTAAAAATAGTTGCACAGCACCTTGTTTCATTTTGCCCCTTTTTTTTTTACTTCCCTTTTAAAAACTGAGCTTTTTGTTTGCATATTAGCATCACTGGGAAAGAGATTTTCACCACTGGAATGCAATCTGGGATCCCAATCACAGTAACCAATATTTGTTCAACTTTCTCCAAAAGAAAAAGAAAACCACATATGCATATAGAAAGCCATCCTGTTCTTCAGGACAAAACACCAACTGGTGATAATTGCATGATGATTGTGAAGAGCTGACAATGTTAATTACCATCACTGAGCTACAGCAGTATCTCAAGATACAGGTGTCACAGAGAGAATTCAAGCAAACACTGATTACTTTTCAAGATTTTTAGAAACACCTGGTCCATTTAGCAGAAAAAAAAAGGTCAGAAAAAAGGGCAAATAATAAGATCTGCCTTTCCAAAGCTGAAATGTTTGGTCACTACTTTCTGCCTACGTTTGGTATATTGTTTTTTCAGACAGTAAGAATACATTACTTCTGATTGCAGGCTCTTTTCAAGCAACCTTTCCTACACAGTTATTTCAGTCCTAATCTATGCTTCAGTTGAACAAATACATAGTTGTAGCTAGCAACTACTGAGGTAGCTTTGTTAGCTCGTCAGACTTTGCTAGACTACCAACCCTTCAGGAAACACTGCTCTTCCCCCTAGTTGTGTGTGTGCATTAATGTACAGGCACACAAATGAGAGCGTGTACGTTATTACTATGTAACTACGATCAATCCATGGACAATATGAATTATTTTAAACTTAGTAATGCTGCTGCTTCCTGGATCAGAAGTTCACCAGACCGCAGTGAAGATTCCTGTCTAGCGATGTGCTTCATATCTATTTTATCATAGTTGAGTTTGTTTTCTTAGTAGTGACTGTGAGGGTTGCCTGAGAGGGAGACGAGAAATATCCCAGCTCAGAATACATTCTTCTTATGATCCTATTCTAAAACCCTTTTTCTCTGCTCCCTCAGCAGAATATTTTCATCTCCAGAGCTAGATGACAGTGGTATAACTTAGCTTGGAAAATGAATTGTTATCATTTGCCAAGTGATACAAGCTTTGAGTCTCAGCTCAGAGCTGGTCTCCACTATGTTAGATACAGATACAATAGTATGAAGAGATGCTAGTAGTTTAACAAAGCACTGGGGTGTCTGTTTGTGTCCCCCTCAATTAACCCCTTCTTGTCCTTCTAAGAGAACTACTTTCAGAGGGAGTAAAGCAGGCAAGGAAGCGAGCAAACTCAACTGTTACTACCACATTTTACTAATGTATAATAAATATAGTAAAACAAACAGTAAAAGTAATGGGTGTTGCTAACAATTACAACCACAGATATAATAGATGCAAACTCTTGTTCCTGGATCGTTCAAAAAAATAACAGGATCTCCCTGGATGTCTGGTTGATATCGGCTGTGGTAACAGCTTCCATTCCTGCCACTAAGTTTTGTAACACAGTATCATAGAGTTAGAGATGGGGGAAAAAAGAAGAATTCAATCTGTCCTCTGTGAACACACCTGTAGCACCCTGATAGAAGCTTTTACAGCAATTCATTGTAATATTTGTGATTGTTGGCTTTCTTCCCTCCACTTAATTATTTTCCCCAAGTACACGTGTCCACTGCTGACAGAGGACAAATTGGGGCAAAATGATATTACACTGGTTCCTAGTTGTTACTCCTTTGGTCTCCATCTTTCCCTTTGCCTCTCTCCCCCACACCCCGCATGGAGTTGCAAGTGTTGGCGTTGCGTTTTTTCCCTATTTACTCAGCAGTGTGCTGACACCTCTGCACTTTCGGATCTGCTAAACATTCTACAAACGTGAACTCTTAGCCATGGACTCCAAGAAAGGAATCGCTCAACTTTAATAAGTAACTGATCATCTGTGATTAAATTTTTAATCAGTACAAGTCTTTGAACTCAGTAACTGCTCTATAGAAACAAAGTCCATGTATATAATAAAACAGATATATGTAGCCCTTTTCTGTTTTTGCTATTTGCAAAAGTAAACTGTGCTCAGATACACTCTCAAAAGCTTTTCCTACTGGAAGGTAATTTAATTTCATTCAGAACATATCCAGAACTTGTTCTCCCCAGTAAATATTATCAACCTGACTCTAAAGAAAGTGATGGTTACCTAAATGATCCAATGTATAAGACCAAATATGGGATCAGTTTAGACATCTTGTCACACAGTATCGAGGCTTACAATTAGGGCACCCAATTTGTATCCAAGGTTAGTACAGAAACAATGCTGGGTGACTTACATTTCTAATCTTCCATAATAATATCGAAGTACTGCCAGTAACAATGCAACTAATTTTAAAGAATTTTGCACAAATAGAACCAGTTCGTAACCCCGTAGGGCAGGCATGAAAGTTTTATCAGCTATGAAGTTGTTACATGCCGTTAGATAATATCAGCTCTTAACCCAGGATTGCTTTTAAATCCACAAAGGCAACAGATTCAGCTTATATCCCACCTCCGCCTTTAATGTGGGGGTTATAAATTAAGAAATGATGCGCTGCTAGAAGCACAGTAATACAAGTTACAAAATTTTGCTCTGTCTGTAGCTGTAAGGCTACGAGCAGCTTGCTTTTACTCCTACATCAGTGACAATTTCACAAACAAATCGGAGGCAGGATGTTGTTCTTAATATAACCAGGTTCTCCTTAGCTTTAACTGCATCTGATGGAGGGGGTTTATGTTGTTAAAAATAAAGGTGGCAGTAACAGTTGTAGGACCCAGATCTGACAAGTTTTACTACTGCCAACATATTTTGCAATGAAATCCACCTAACTCTAACCTAGCACTTGTTGGACAGTCTTCAGCTGACACTATAAGTTTGAGACTCAAAAATACTATTGTCTGTCTGTCTGTCCTGGCCTTGTAGGATTAATTAACAGCCACTGTTCTTAATGCTGGGCTGACCCAGGATGGGCATCATGACTCAAGAATGGGTAAGTTTTGGGACCAGTCACCCTATGGAAAGATATGCATGCATGCTCTTCTGATTGCAAAAGGAGTTGAGGAGAAGATGAAACCTTGAGAAGAGAAAGCGTATGTTGGGGGAAAAAAAAAAAAAAAAAAAGAAATCAGAGAAGTTAGCCCAGCTTGGGGGGAGAGAAGCTAAGTTTGAATGGATGGGGGAATCTACCTCTCAGTTAATAAAATTTCAAAGTTTCATATTGGGGGGATATACAATTATATGCGTAATAAACAATTCCTAAGATGCTGATACCAGCCTGTAGAAAATTCACCACAATTCTAGAGCACATAGGGTCACTCTATTCAATCAGATGTGATATCTGAGCTCAGCAATGATTTTCAGAGCTTTTAAGGTACATAATTCATCTATCACTATTTATACTTAGTGCAATCTTTTGTATAGACATATTTTCAGGGACTTGAAGAGAAAAAATAAAAAATCCTGGGTGAAATTTCAAGAAAGCTCGTTGTCCTGACGCTTAAGTCATTACATGATCAGAATGTACTTTTTCTCAATTTTAACACTTTGAAGACAGTTAGGTCATTCTAAAGGCTGAAACTTGCTATCTTCATTCATGCAAACAAACCTTACTCACAAGGATCACCACCTCACTTACTTCATAGGATGGTCTGCATGTACAGGTAAGGTCATTAATTTTTGGACCTTTCTTACATCACCCTCCCTCAGTGTGCATTAAGCTCTTAGACAGGGTAAGTCAAGGTGGTTACAAAAAAAACACCCCCCCCAAAAAACCAACAAAAAAGCCCACTTCAAAGAACTTTATTATTTTGTACCATCTCCCACAGCAGGTGCCTTCAGACTACTCAATCTCATCCTTTCTCACCCTTCGAGCTGCTACATGCTACTGGAAAACTTGACAATATCCTGTCAAAAACACCCACCTCTGGCTCATACTCTCAGATACTGTGCTTTCTAAAGAGAGCTATAAATTCAGGCTTGAGCACGCTTCAGAGTAAGTAAAACTCACAAAATTCAAGTTAAAGATTTGCAACATAATGACAACATATGTATCAGCCTAGACATCATACCCAGCAGTGGGATTTACAGTTCTGTAAGACAGGAAAGCAAATCTCTTTCTCTCTCACCAACACTCGGAGGCACAGCTGAACAAAAGCAGTTACGAAACCAATTCACTGTAATGGGCACTTTCAGTTTGTATACTACTCAGTGTAACTTCTCCCCCAGTAAACTTCAAATAACTTTAAGGTCATCTGGAGCGAATGCTACCAAGAAGAAGAAAGATGGTTTTAGCACAGAGGTCCCAGGAAAAAAAGCCTCAGCTGACTTCTAGAGGGAGAAACACCAGAGCTCTCTCGTCATTCCCGAGCTGCAGACTCCCTGGAAGTGAAGTGATAGGAGGAGGGAAAAATCTGTTTAATATAGGCAGATTCAAAGTTATGCATGCAGGAAGATTTAATTTAAATGCCCCTTACAGGACAGGCAACCAGCTTCTGAGAAAACCCTGACTCGTAAAGAAACGCAGGGATCACCGCACGTAACAACGGAACATAAGTTCCCACTGTGTAGTCGTGGGAAAGAAAAGATCGTGCCATTGGGTGAATAGACAGGGGAATACTGAGCACGAGGTTATTATCTCCGCACGTGACACTAACGAGAGCCTTCCTGCAATCCACTGTGCAGCGCCGGTGGCCAGTGAGGACAACCGTGGGGGCTCGGAGAAGAGCGACAACTATGGGGGCTTGGAGAAGAGCAGCCGAGCCATTTCTCCTTGGGAGCATCTGCATTCCAGGGAAGAGACCAAAGGAGCTCCGTTTATTTACCTCAGAGACAACGTTAAGTGGCTATTTAATTACTGCCCTTAAACGCTTCAGCAAAGAGAGACCATCTGAAACTAGATAGCTATTTAATCTGACAGACAAAGACATTACAAGATCCAGTAGCTAGAAGATGAAGTCAGAAAAGTTCAAAGTGGAAAAAAGATGCAAACGTTGAACAATGAGATTAACAATCGGAGCCAATTATCCAGGAATGTAGTAAGTTCCCCATCATTGTAAGTCATTAAATCAAGACTGTTTGAAGAGGCTGGTGGGCCGGACCTCGGACTCACTGGGGAATAGACTTTATATTATGGAAGAGGTTAGACTATAGGATCATAACAATTCCTTACGACTCTAATAAATCCACCAGCAGCATTGTCATCTTCTCCTGAGAGAGAGAGAAGGACGAAGGAAAAAAGTATTAACAAAGCCAAGGTCTGTACGGGGCACAAAAAGTAGGTTGATCTGTAGACAACACAAGTCACAGAGCGGGAGCTGGCAAGATCATCCATAGTGTCATCACTGACTTCAGCAGGAGCAAGAAGAGGCCCGCCAGGGATTCGTGACCAGCCCTAACGCCCCGAGCCAGGCTGCTCAACGCGCCTCCAGCGAACTGGCGGTGCGACTCGAACACGGGTGAGCATCACCAGCCGAGCCGTCAAGGCGTGCTGTTATTTGACCGCAACATCACAGCTCGCAACCCGAGCGGACCACCCTCCCGCTCTCAGCCCAGCACTCCCGAGAGCACGGTTTCGGGAGCCCCGGGTTCCGGAGACACCCGTCCCGGGGTACATCGGTACACCCGCACCTCTGTTTCAGTCCGGCTTCGCCCCGGGGAGGCCGCAGGAGCGGGCGCGGGGCGGGCCTGAGGGACGCCCCTTCGCCACGAACCCCACGCCGGGGCGGCGGAAGGCGGGGGGCCGGGGCTGCCCCCCGCGGCGGCGGCGGCCTCCGAGGGTCCTTCCGCGCTGCGACACGGCGGCCGCGGGCCGCCGACACGTTGCCGTGGCGACCGCGCCGCGCATCCCTCCGGCCCGGCCCGGCCCGCCGCAGCCCCCGGCGCGGCGGTGGGGGGGGGCGGGGGGCACCTTATTTTTCTTTTTATTTTTTCTTTTAAGTTTTCCGCGCTCCCGGACACGCGGGAGCCAAACCCGCTTCCAAGCGCCGGTAAAAATCAGCAGAGGATTAGAGAGGCTCCCTCGGGGCCGGCCCGGCCGCCCCCCACGCCCGGCTGTCCGCTCGGCATGGCGGCGGGCGGCCGCAGCACCCCCCACCCCCGCGGAGGAGGGCACGGCTCCTCGGGGCGCGCTCCCCGAGCACGGCTCGGCCCTGCCAGCAGCCCCGCGCCGGGCAAGGCCGGCAGGGCGAGGCAGCCCCCCGCCTCGCCACCCCGCCGTGCCCCGGGCACCTGTCCTGGCACCGACCCCGCTCCTCTCCGGCGCCCAAAAAAAACTTGCTGGGGGGGGAGGGTGGGGAGGGTGGAGGTGCTCACGATCCCCCCCTCCCTCCGCCCCTTACCTCCGCGGCGGCGCCCGGGGAGCCGCGGGCACGCCGCCGCCGCGGGCAGGGATGACCTTGCGGAGAAATTCATCATCCGGGCAGGAAAACAAGCCCTTCCTCGGGGTGTGCAGCGGCGGGAGGAGGGCGGAGGGAAGGAGGGAGGAGGGCTCCGCTGGGGTGGCCCTCCCCGCCGCGGGGGGCGGGGGGGGGCGATTCGTGCCGACTACGAAGAGGCGGCGGCGGCGGGAGGCTCGGGCAGACCGGCCCCGGCCAGCCTCCGCCGCCGCCCGGGGAGCCGTGCCGAGCGGGCGGCGGCGCCTCCCGGCCGCTCGCAGCTGCGGCGGCTGGCGGCCGGCGCGGGGAGGGGGGGAGCGCCCGGGCTGCGGCGCCGGGCCGGGGCCGGGCTCCCCCCCGCGGCCGCAGGGAGAGCGGGGCAGCTCCCGGGGGGCGGCGAGGGGGCTCCGGCCCGCGGGGAGGGCACCGCGCCGTCCGCCTGTCGGCGCTTAGCCCCTGCACCCCCGCCTCGAGCCCTCCCAAATCCGGAGGGCGCGGGCAGGTACCTGCTTCCAGGGAGGCATCTCCAGCTCACGCCATCCCCAGCCCAGGCCTCTCCTGGCTTTTATAGCCCGGGAGCGGGAGGCTCCTGCCCTCCATCAGGCGCGTGGGGCTGAGCAGGGGGCCCTCGGGCCCCTCCGCAGACCCCCGGGGGAGCTCGGCAGCCGTGCCCGAGCCCCGACGGTGCGCCGGGGCTTGCTCTGCATTGCTTCCTCTACCAACCGGTTCTTTCCAGCTCCTAAAACAAAACTACACGCTAGGCTGCTTCACGGCAGAAGAGCTAGAACTGCACATCCCAAACCCCCTAATTCCGTCCACCTTTGCTAGTCCTGCATGTGTCAGCTGAGGAAGTGTGCCTACAGATAGCTATTTAGGCACCTAATGAGCCGTTTGCTTGCGGAGCTGTGCAAATTTGCATGCGGAATTGCAGTGTATGGAAATGTGGATCAGCTCTTGTCACGCTTTCAATCTGGATTGTTGTTTCTGATAGGTGAATTTGGCTTCCTCTGTGAAGCACTGCCTGCTTGCCTGCAAAAAAAAAAAAAAATAGATCCAAGCAAAAATATTACCAGCAAAAGGCATTTTGGGTTAGGACTTACAATTGTCTGGAAATCTTTGATCTAATTTCAGTTATTCCCACCAGTGTGGAATTTTCTCTCTCTGCTGCAATCCCAGGAAATGGTTCTGCAGTGCCCAGAGATTCAAGTCAAGTACAGGTTTTGAACTGGGAAGATGTTAACTCTTCTACCTTCCTTTATGGATATAGGAGCAGGATTTACAAAACTATAGGACAAGCTGTGAGGGGAACTCTGTTGTGATATGGAAAAGATTGGGGGAAAAAAGAACAGTTGACTAGAGGACCTAAGAAAATAATTTTTATCTCTATTTGTCATAAATATCAATGAATCATATTCTCTTGATCCATATGAATGGACCCATATTTTACTCACTGCTCTGCAAAACACCCTCAGGCTCAGTTATTGATCCTAAATCTCTTTGACTCATGGGTTAAGTGATCATGAAAAACGTCTTAAATTTCCTACTGTGGCATATGTAATTTCTTCCCCAACAGTGGCCACTAAGTTCAGCACATATTTAGGTAATAGCCATTCCTGAATGTGGCTTTCTGACAGTTACTTAACCATGAAAAATTTGAGAGATATCTTCAATATTCACCACCAACAACCACTTTTTCACGTGTACCAAAATCAAATCGGCAGTACTCTTAAGTACTCCCAAACACGGGGGAACCTCATTGGAGGGGTGGGAGAGTGGAGAGAGCATCGAATTTTATCAGGAAAAGGAAAAGATTTACAGTACTAGCGCAGCCAGGGGTTGCCGGTAGCTCTTCTTTACTTCATTCTCTTTACAATCTTGCTCTTTTTTTTGGTGCTCTGGAGGGCTGTGTAGAGCCCGGTCCCCACCCTGGTCATGTCTGAGTCAGGAACACAAGGATCAGGTTGGCAAACAGAGTCAGTGTTCAACTCCTCTTCATTATTCTGCTAAATGACCTATTTTTAAAGAAACATTGCCAAACTTCCTAGAATTAATCCTGCTGCCATTCACATTACTACAGTGAAACTTCCCCTTTTTTGTTAAAGAAGAAGAAAGGCTGGATGATGCAGTTTCCTTTTGTCAGCAATTGTACTTTTATGAAGAGGTAGCCGTAAGCACTCAAGACCTTGCTGCTACAAGGGCTTCATGGGACCTCACGGGTTGCTCAGCAAGAGGCAGCTACCATTAGTGTGGTTTTCCTAAACTTTCCTAAACATAAGGTTCCTTATCTGGATTCTTAAGAGAAACCCTTTCTGTTAATAATACCCCCTCTTAGCCTGAGATGTTAAAGTCACAGTCTTGGCATTCAGTTAACCGATTAACTTAACTAATTATGCAAGCTAGCCAAGCTTCTTGTGTCCTGTAATGTAGCTTTAACAACCCACTGCCATCTTTTCCTTTCTGCGTCTTTCTCCCCATTTCCAAATCACTGAAAAATATTAGCACTATTCCCTTCGACAGCAACCTTCCCTGCCCAGGAAGAAATAACCTGCCACAGAAAGGTGAGAATCAGGCTTGTCTCCAGGCAGCCCTTATTTGGCTCTGAAACCATTTGTAAAGCAAGGAATTTCAGCTGGTTTGTATTTATAGCTAATATTTTCCTCTTCTTTGGAAACCAACTGAGATTAATTGAAGTGCAAACATGGTAGGATTTTCAAAGGCATGTAAGAGAGGCGGTTGACCATCCAGCCTTGAAAGTCACAGCAATAAGAGTCATATACATTCAGCTGGAAAGGCTGGGAAGCTTTTCCATGGGCTCTTGTGCCCTTCCTACTTTAGGGTTGTGAAGCACCTTCAGGGCATGTGGAGCACCTGCCGGAAAGGAGCAACTGTAATTCTGAGGCAAAAAAGAGAGGGGTTGGGGGCTTTGTTTGCTCCAAGCCCCTCCATGCCCATGCACTTCAAACCTAGTGCCTGAATGTTTTCCTGCCGAGTTCAGATAAACATTTCCTTCTGTCTGTACAGCATTACTGAGAATCCCCGTGCTGCTCTCAGCAGTCATGGCTGAGCACTGGGTCTACTTATTATTGCCTGATGGACAAGGAAATCCAAGAGAAGCAAACACAGTAATATGACTGAAATACAGCTCAACTAATAATCTCTTCCCCATGCCCAGTAGGGCACAGATGCTTTTGTTTCCGAATGCAGTGAGGACCTAGGAAAGCTGAGAAGAGGCATCAAAGAGACTCAGATCATTGCAGAAATTTGTTAAGGTGGTGCAGTGCACACATGCACTCAGGGCATGGCCACTTTATTTATGAACTCTTCTCGTGTACATGTTTTTTCCCCTACGTCCTTTGCTCTTCCCTGAACCGCAGCCTATCATAGAACGGTTTCATTTGGTACATCATACGATATTGGTATTGAAGACTTTTAAACCATCTTCTACACCCTGTCATGAGCTCTGAACTCCGCTAGCTGCTGTCCTGGTAGGCTAAAGAAGTCACTATATCTCAACGTATCAATGTGTCACCATATCAGTGCAAACCAGATATTTAGATTATTCTGGTTTATTTATCTGGGTTTTTAACTCATTTGCTTAATCACCTGTGAGTCATGGCCAATTTACTACTATTTTTCCCCATCCTTTTGTCTGCTTTAATCTCCAGCTATATGCATTTGTTTTATGTTAACTTTTTGTAGGTCTTAATGCAGAAAAGCATTCATACCGAGGGCAGCACATAGATGGTTACTTAGCTTTAAGCACTGTGCTTAGCGCTTACAAAAGTCAACGGAACGTGCTTAAATAAACATGTGCATAGGTCTCCATAATATCGAGAATAATGAAGAATTAAACCTTTTTAACTTGCTGGTATTGACCAGGGTGAAAGCATAAATTTAACTGTAGAGGGATTATCTTTTGATACGTATTAGGCCAGAGCTCAGGGCAATAGGAGCCTGGATTTTCTAGGAGCTGCCAGAATACAATTAATCACCAGAAATGACAACTGCACTTCTACAGCACCTTTGAAGACTCTTGTAGAATGTTTTAAAATCTTATCTTTAAACTGTATGACCATCTGGCTAAAAGAAAGTTCTTTACTGTAGCTGACAAAAATAGAGCTGATGACTTTTTAAAATGAGAAGTGGTATAACATGTTGAGAAGTTGTCTAGCTGGCCTAAACTAGCATAGTTTCATTTACTTCAGTAGCGATAAGCAAATTTACGTTGGTGTGGATTAGGCCTGTTGCTTATTGCACTGCTTCTACCATATTTCTCAATATATTTTCAGTTTTGATGACATTGATACCAAATTTAAATTCTGTAGAAGCTTTTTTTTTATGCAGCGTCATTCATGTCTTCTTTAGGAAAAGGAGTTACTAATACTTCAAAAAGCAAGTAAAAGCAAAACTTTTCCCAGGCAAAACTCCAGCTGAAGATTGAGCTGAAAAGAGCAATGAAAAGCAAACTTGTGACTGCAATCATTTAACATCTGTAGTTTTGTGAAGGCTCTTACACCTTTGCTTCCCATTAACGCGAAAAACCAGTGAATGACTGGCTGAACACATTCATTTTGGACTGGGAGCTGAGCCAAAAAAGGTACGAGTCCTCTGGTATGATAGCTGCAGTCAGCAGCTCTACCATTAGAGACAAATGTATCGAGGAAGAAAACCATACACGAGGTGACGTGATGCGTGTGTTTTGTGATCATGCACTTTCCGTATAACCAACGGAGCAGAGCAAATACTCATTCCACATGTTACACAGCATCTCCCTCTCCCTTTACCTCTCACATACCTAATGGGCTGTACTGGGCATCTCACAAATGGATGCGCTGTTCAGTCACAGTAATAACACTCCTGGATCATTAGGCTGGGACTGATAACACAGTTTACGGCTAGAAAGAATAGGTTCTGTTGGTCATATTTCCTTTAAGAATGTTTCCCTTAAACATTATGGTCTTTAAAAAAAAAAAGGGATATAAAGAAAACTGCATGGAACAAATAATACGCCATTGTGAGTGAACGCGGTATTAGGGGTGTTTTTCCATTTCACGGTGGTTCTAAAATGCTATGAATCCATATGCTAGTTGCTGTACCTCAAGCAGCTATGTCAAATTTCAGTTGAAAATATGTAAGGATGCGAATTTCTACAGCACTGTGAAAACGTCTTTGGCCCTCACCATGCACCTCTTGACAGTTTTTGCTTCTGACTGTGCTGTGAAGGTCCTTATGGGGAAATTCAACCATCCCAATATATACAGGAGGGGCAACACAGCAGGGCATAGGCAATCCTGGAGGTTCTTGGAGTGCATCAACTTCTTCACCCAAGTGACAGAGGAGCCAATGAGGAGAAGTGCTCACCAGACCTCATACTCACCAACAAGGAGGGGCTCACTAGGGATGTGAAGGTGAAAGGCAGCCTTGGCTGCAGTGACAATGAGATGGTGGAGTTTGGGATCCCGAAGGGAGGGAGGAGGGTAAAAATCAAGCTCACGGCCCTGGACTTCAGGAGAGCAGAGTTTGGCATCTTCAATGATCTGTTTGGTAGAGTCCCATGGGATAAAGCCCTGGAGGGAAGAGGGGCCCAAGAAAGCTGGTTAATATTCAAGCATCACCTCCTCCAAACTCAAGAGCGGTCCATCCCAATGAGGAGGAAGTCAGGCAAAATGCCAGGAGGCCTGCATGGATGAACAAGGAGCTCCTGGACAAACTCAGGCACAAAAAGGAAGCATAGAGAAGGAGGAAGCAAGGACAGGTAACCTGAGGGGAATACAGATACATTGTCAGAGCATCCAGGGGTGAAGTTAAGAAAGCTAAAGCCTGACTGGAATTGAATCTGGCTAGGAATGTCAAAGACAGCAAGAAGGGCTTCTATGGGTGCATAGGTAACAAAAGGAAGACTAGGGAAAATGTGGGCTCATTGCTGAATGAGATGGGGGACCTGGTCACACAGGACATGGAAAAGGCTGTAAGAATGCCACCTTCACCTCAGTCTTTACTAGCAAGACCGTCCTTCAGAAATCCCAGGTCCCAGAGACCAGGGGAAGTCTGGAGCAAGGAAGACATAGCATTGGTGGACAAGGATCAGGTTAGAGAATACTTAAGCAGACTGGACATACACAAGTCCATGGGCCCTGATGGGTTGCACCCGCAACTGCTAGGGAAGCTGGCTGATGTAATTGCAAGGCCACTCTCCATTATCTTCAAATGATCATGGCAACTGCGAGAAGTACCTGAAGACTGGAGGAAAACAAACGTCACTCCTATCTTCAAGAAGGGCAGGAAGAAGGACCCAGGCCAGTCAGTCTCACCTCAGTCCTTGGAAGGTGGTGGAGCAGCTAATCATGGAAACTGTTTCCAGGCACATGAAAGATCAGAAAGTCATCAGGAGTAGCCAACATTGCTTCAAGGGGAAGTTGTGCTTGACCAACTTGATAAAATTCTATGGTGAAATGACTGGCTTGGTAGATGAGGAGAGAGCAGTGGTTATTGTCTACCTAGACTTCAGGAAGGCTTTTGACACTGACTCCCCTAAGATCCTCATAGAGGAGCTGATGAAGTATGAGCTGGATGAGCAGACAGTGAGGTGAATTGAAAAGTGGCTGAACAGCCGTGTCCAGAGGGTGGTGATCAGTGGCACGAAGTCTAGTTGTAGGTCAGTCACTAGTGGTATACCCCAGGAGTGAAGACTGGGTCAATACTGTTAAACATCCTCATTCATGATCTGGATGATGGGACAGAGTGCACCTTCAGCAACTTTGCTGATGACGCAAATCTGGGAGAAGTGGCTGATACATCAGAGGGTTGTGCTGCCTTCCAGAGGGACCTTGACAGGCCGGAGAAATGGGCTGACAGGAACCTGAAGAATTTCAGCATTTCAGCAAGGGGAAGTGCAAAGCCCTGCACCTGGGGATGAATAACCCCAGGCACTGGTACATGCTGGGGACTGACCGTCTGGAAGGCAGCTTTGCTGTGAGGGTGACTGAGCACTGGCACAGTTGCCCAGAGAGGCTGTGGAGTCTCCATCCTTGCAGGTATTCAAAAGCCATCTGGACGTGGTCTTGGCAGCCTGCTTTAGGGGGCCCTGCTTGAGCAGGGGGGTTGGACCAGGTGACCTCCAGAGGTCCCTTCCAACCTCTAATAGTCTGTGATTCTAGGATTCCTTTGGTATGATGGGAAGCTTTTGGTCAATGTGTTGTGACACATACTTTCACCCTTAGTGTCTATGTAATACATTTGTGTCTATGTAATCATTTGGGTATGATTAATTTCAGATTCTGCTACTTCCATTTCACACATATTCTATATATTCATTACTGTGATCCTAAATGTGAAACAGGCCACACAAAAAAATAACCTTCTGCCTTCTCAACAAATTAAAACAAACCATTTGATGAGTCAGTAATTTATACTGTTTACCTCCTTTTATGTCAACAAAACTGAGATCTGGAACAACACATAATCATAATGATTATAGACATAATGAGCTGATTTATTACGTACTCACCACATGGTATTCTGGTGCATATTCAACTGTAATGATGTCAAATAATATGACTGGAAAGCCTATCTGCTCAGACAACCACTGCCTACTGTGAACAATAAATTAAGCTAATGTGGTATCAGACACACGGGGTCACTGGATTCAGAGCCCTGTCTCTACTTAAATCATATTGACTGTATATATCAAAAGTCTTTGATATTTTTAGAATGTCAGGAAGAAAGAAAATCACCCAGGGATTCTTTTAAAGAGTGGTTGTGGGTGCTGAAGGTAAATGTAAATGTAAATGAAATACTCTCCCGATACAGTTCTGTGACGTGGGACCACTCTACAGCTTGTACATTTGCACTGAGTTTAAGAACCTGTTTGTTCCAATTGCGAGTCTAGTTCTGCCTACTTCCTTGACTGTGTAAAGTGTTATTCCTGAGGGGAACATCCTTTGGCACGGCTACCACAGCTACTTTCATACTTTTATGTTTCGTCGCACAAGACAGGAACTTCTCCTCATGCTACCAAAAGAATCATTCCCTGGACAACTACCAAGGCTGTTTATGGCTCACAGTTGGCTTCCCTACAACATGGATTTTTATGCTGATTCATACAACAGGTGAGATGAAAAGCAGATGTAATACATGCTGCAGGGTGAGTAGATAAATGATGGATAGGTGTAAGCATGGAGAATAAGTACCATGAACAGTAGAGAGTAGAGATAAAGAGAAAAGAACTGAAGAGGAGCAGAGGCTTTTGTTTAAATATAAATAATATAGAATTATAGAATCATAGAATCATTAAGGTTGGAAAAGACCTCTAAGATCATCGAGTCCAACCGTCGACCCAACACCACCATGCCCACTAAACCATGTCCCTAAGTGCCACATCTACACGTCTTTTAAATACTTCCAGGGATGGTGACTCAACCACTTCCCTGGGCAGCCTGTTCCAATGTTTAACCACTCTTTCAGTAAAGAAATTTTTCCTCATGTCCAATCTAAACCTCCCTTGGCGCAACTTGAGGCCATTTCCTCTCGTCCTATTGCTTGTTACTTGGGAGAAGAGACCGACACCCACCTCACTACAACCTCCTTTCAGGTAGTTGTAGAGAGCGATGAGGTCTCCCCTCAGCCTCCTTTTCTACAGGCTAAACAACCCCAGTTCCCTCAGACGCTCCTCATAAGACTTGTTCTCCAGACCCTTCACCAGCTTCGCTACCCTTCTCTGGACATGCTCCAGCACCTTGATGTCCTTGTAGTGAGGGGCCCAAAACTGAACACAGTATTCGAGGTGCGGCCTCACCAGTGCCGAGTACAGGGGCACAATCACTTCCCTACTCCTGCTGGCCACACTAGTTCTGATACAGGCCAGGATGCCATTGGCCTTCTTGGCCACCTGGGCACACTGCCGGCTCATGTTCAGCCGGCTGTCAACCAGCACCTCCAGGTCCTTTTCCACCAGGCAGCTTTCCAGCCACTCTTCCCCAAGCCTGTAGCGCTGCATGGGGTTGTTGTGGCCGAAATGCAGGACCCGGCACTTGGCCTTGTTGAATCTCATACAGTTGGCCTGGGCCCATTGATCCAGCCTGTCCAGGTCCCTCTGCAGAGCCTTCCTACCCTCGAGCAGATCAACACTCCCGCCCAACTTGGTGTCGTCTGCAAACTTACTGAGGGTGCACTCGATCCCCTCATCCAGATCATTGATAAAGATATTGAACAAGACCGGCCCCAAAACTGAGCCTTGGGGAACACCGCTCGTGACTGGCCACCAACTGGATTTAACTCCATTCACCACAACTCTCTGGGTCCGGCCGTCCAGCCAGTTTTTGACCCAGCGCAGAGTACACTTGTCTAAGCCGTGAGCCGCCAGCTTCTCTAGGAGAATGCTGTGGGAGACGGTGTCAAAGGCCTTACTGAAGTCCAGGTAGACCACATCCACAGCCTTTCCCTCATCCACTAGACGGGTCACCCGGTCATAGAAGGAGATCAGGTTGGTCAAGCAGGACCTGCCTCTCATGAACCCGTGCTGGCTGGGCCTGATCCCCTGGTTGTCCCACACATGCCTTGTGAGCGCCCTCAAGATGAACCGCTCCATAATCTTCCCCGGCACCGAGGTCAGGCTGACAGGCCTGTAGTTCCCTGGATCCTCCTTCTGGCCCTTCTTGTAGATGGGCATCACATTGGCAAGCCTCCAGTTGTCCGGGACCTACCCCGTTAACCAGGACTGCTGATAGATGATGGAGAGTGGCTTGGTGAGCTCCTCTGCCAGCTCCCTCAGCACTCTCGGGTGGATCCCATCTGGCCCCATAGACTTGTGAACATCCAGGTGGGGTAGCAGGTCGTTAACTGCTTCCTCTTGGATTATGTGGGGTTCATCCTGCTTGCCGTCCCTGTCTTCCAGCTCAGGGGGCCGAATACCCTGAGGATAACTGGTCTGCCTGTTAAAGACTGAGGCAAAGAAGGCATTAAGTACCTCAGCCTTTTCCTCATCCTCGGTGACAATGTTCCCCCCCGCATCCAATAAAGGATGGAGATTCTCCTTGGCTCTCTTCTTGTCATTAATATATTTGTAAAAACTTTTTTTGTTGTCTCTAACGACAGCGGCCAGATTGCGTTCTAGCTGGGCTTTTGCCTTTCTCATTTCCTCTCTGCACGACCTAACAGGATCCCTGTACTCTTCTTGAGTTGCCTGCCCCTTCTTCCACAAGCGGTAAACTCTCCTTTTTTTCCTGAGTCCCAGCAAGAGCTCCCCGTTCAGCCAGGCCGGTCGTCTTCCCCGCCCGTTCTTCTTACGGCGTACAGGGACAGCCTGCTCCTGCACCTTTAAGACTTCCTTCTTGAAAAATGTTCAGCCTTCCTGGACCCCTTTACCCTTCAGGACTGTCTCCCAAATAATATAATAAAACCAAGAATAACTACATATACCATAGGTCAGTCTAGAACCAAATGCACAAAAAGATAAAAAAAAGAATCTTGAATGAAATCGCCTGTTAATATGATCTCTAAACACATCAGTACTGCATTGGAACAGAAAGCCTTAAATTCATTCCAGGCAGCTGATAAAATAAAAAATCAGGTTTTTCTGTTTCTTGCGTGTATTCACTAATTTTCACCAGAATCCTGCTGACATATGGTCTCAAGTGTCTGTAATGCAATTGTGCATTGTGAAGCAACATTCCTGGTTATCATCTTTAAATTTGCCTGTGCACCCATTATTCCTGAATTCTATATAAAAAAATCTGATTTACTTTCTCTTGGCCATTCTTCATGTTGTTGTATCTATCATCATCATCTATCTATCAGTCATCTATCTATTATGTTGTTTTATCTAAAATAAGGAAGTCAAATCTTTCCAGTTTTTTGGCCTTTTCATGCATCTATTACATCTCTTGCCCAGCCATGGGTCTAATAAAATTACTGGTATCAGAAACTGGTAATAACTGCTCTATTTATCTGAATAAATAGAAATGAAATCTTTGGCTAAAAAAGCTTAGTTGTAGCTCAGTTGTGCTCAGTGTAGCTGTTTCTAGAAGCTGAGCTTGATCTTTTCAAAAAGCTTGTTTTGCCTTTTTTGCTCCTTTTCTTACCACAGAAGTAACTATCTCCACTTGATCAAATCAACTGATTTTACAGTTCCTCAATTTAAAGTAGGTTAGGCCCTGTCTTCTGTTTCTCAGGATTATTTTCCATTTAAGCGTTCACTCATGCTGTAAACAGCTCAGTCCATTCACACTGGCCACCCTCACCTAGAGGCTCAGCCAGCCCTGTTCAGAGGGCTGCCCGAATGGCCGTGCTGCACCTTCCCTGTGAGCTCCTCCAGAACAGGGTTCACCACAGAGCTCACACTGGCTTAGTTTCATTCGAATGGACAAGGTTTGCGTGGGAGTTTCTCCCTCCCTCTTTGTCCTTGTAACTTGTTCTGCTAGGCTGATTTTTCACTGTTCCTTGGTTACTGCCCCTTCCTTGCTACAGGGACCATCCAAACTCTGTCACTAACACCAAGGACATGACTCATTCAAGCCAGGACTGAACTGATCCATCTGGGATATGTACAGGGCCCATTCTATATGATTTCAGCATTTTTATGACCTGTGAACCTATGGAAAGCATTTTGAGATTGGCTTTCTGCAGTATAGACCATCACTGTTTCTCATGCAAGTTCTACCAAAAACCACGTCCATTTTGGCTGTTGGCGAATAGCATTAGGAGTAGCAGCATGGTTACCATAAGGTGCTTTGCCTGCATGTTCTTTAAAGAGGTTTTTTCCTGTGGAGTCTGGGACATCCCTCCGGAACATGAGATAGTCAAGGTTCAGTGATTCACAGGTAGATTTGGAAGATACCTGTCTCACAGTTGCAGAGCAAGAAGACATTTTCCTGTCATTTCTAAGGAAATGTATGGGTACCAAAAATTGTCTTTGAGTTCAACACAACTGACACTGAAGTTTCTAGGTGATTTCTTACTGATTTCAGTGGTCAAAGCAAAAATAATGGAATAAGTCACAGATGGCAGATGAACAAATGTTTTACTGTCCTTTTAAAGCCTACATCCCTTAAAATAATTTCAGAAGAGCTTGATCTTGTCTTTGAGCTAAAAAATCTTCAGACTCCAGTCAACCAGGGAAAAGGTACAGGGAGAAATAGCCGAAACTAATTCTAATCATTTTATATTATCTTGCCTACTGATAACATATTTGAATGATATTCAGCATGTAAAAAAAAAAGTCATTTTTGCATCTACATCTAATGGGAATTTAATGTCACGTTGCTTTATGACAGAAGCTTTGATTGATTAGCAGTATTCTGAACTCAGAAACTGATGGTCTGTGAGTTTAGCTCAGCTCTAGAAGACTGTTAATTTAAAAACCACTAAGACTTGTTATTTCTTCTTTTCAGTATATTCCTCCAGAATTAATTGTCAAGAAAATATACTCAACAGGTATACATTACTAGTAGTTACAACCACACATCCTTGGCTTTGACCACGTGTGCTAGACTTCACATCGCTACACAGAGCTAAGGAGCCCTCACGCTCAGTGTCACTTTGGGACTTGCAATCTTTGTTATCTAAGAATGTATTGGATAAGTAGCATTAGGAATGAGTGAATGAATGAATGAATGAATGAATGTGCATTTGGGCCAATTTGCAAAGCTAAGCTGCAATCCAGCAGTGTGCCTTCCTACACTTCCTAGGACTGCGACTACCTGTATACTAGTGAAATGTTAGCTGTGATGTTTGACGTGTGCTGTGGAATTTTTCCTTTCCATGAAAGTTCAGTTTAAATACTGCTGTGACAAGATTGGAGGAACAACAAAAAAAGAGAAGGCAAGCCACTTCTCTCTAATATTCAAGACATGTCAAAACATTCAAGACAAGCCAAAATGAGATTCTCAGAGTAGCATCCCCCTTTTATCCCACGTCAGGGCTAAATTACAAAACATCCCACTTCCATAGGCCAACATTAAGTAACCTCTCCTCTTCCAATTCTGTCCCAACCCGTCATTTGCCTGCCTGAGTCCAGTCACCTCCTCTGTCCTTTCCCTCTAGAACTGGTAGAATATGAGGCATCTTCTACTAGGGAAGATGTTCTAACCTCTTCTTTTGAAGACAGTATTGAAGCTTTTCTCAGCAGATGTTAATCTTCTCACCTGGCCATGAATGCAAATGCACTTTACAGTGTAGCTTACCAGCTAAAGCTGTTGTAACAATCATAAAATCTCTCTCTTTCAGATAGCAGATGTAAGACAATTTTCTTGCTGAAGGTCAGTAGAGCATTTCAGGCATATTCTGGGTAACAGCACAAGAAGAAAAAGCATTTTACTGTTGGCTCCGTGAAATAAAGTCAGGCACTATATCTGACCAAATGACCTCAGTTTTTTTCCCTATGGTGTAACAGTAAGGCAACAAATATTAATTCTTATGATGTACCTGACAAAAAACCCCACCATGTGTGAATTTTGTTATATTGATCTCAGGAAGCATTGTAGAGATTATTCAAGAATGATTCTTGCAATTGTGCTTAGGTACTAATAGTGGTGAAAACTCCCCAAATTCCAGAAAGAGATGATATTTTAGGGAGTACACTGTCTAGAATACACAAGCCTAGATCTGCCTTTCATTTACTCCCTTACTATTGTTATTTGCCATTCTTCTTAGTTGAATATTTAGTACTACTATGTGTAGCTAAAAAGTGTTAAGGTCAATGCTGCGTGTGTAGCCGAAGGCATTAAATAGCACTTGCTGACAACATCAACAACACTGAACCACCAGCACGTTAAGAGCAAAACCAAACTAAAACCAACCCCTCCCAACCCCCCCCCAAAAAACAAAACTGTAAAATAGAAACAAATGACCTAGATGGCTATCTGAGAGGCTGAATATTTTAGAACAAATTTGTTAAAGATGCACTCATGGACCTCACTACAGGCTACAAGTTAGTCACCAGAACATTCCCAATTGGCATAGAAATGTGAGTGTTTTGGAGCTGGAGGACTCTGAATGTCTCATTGTGCATTTGGGTATGAACCTTTTCTAGGCTAACAAATGACTAAAGCTGGCTCAAGTGCTTTGGGAAAGAATTTTTTTTTTTTACAAATATGAGAAAGACAGAAATGGTTCAGTGGTTGGGGCACGGGACTCTGACATTATTTTATATCCATTTGAGTGTGACCACAGACCTCCTTCGTGATGTTAGTCAAACCCTTAGGGCCTTGGTTCTCTTTACTTTACAGGACAGTTGCGAAAAGAAATCCATAAGCACAGGGCAGGTGCTCAAGAACGACAGAATCGGGAGCTATGGGAGCAAAGGAGATAGCTCTCTGTAAAACAGGGCTGCCAGGGTTTCAGAGTTTTTTTTCTTCTTTGCCAAGCTTGCAGTGGAGTAGGACGTACCTGAGTACTGTGATCACCAGACCTGACAGAGAGGACTCAGTCTAGGTTTGCTTTTTCAGAGCTAGTATTGCATGAAACAAGAGGCAGAAAAACGAGTGGTAGCCCTATCATCAGTCAACTGTTTACAAAACCTGCAGGTTTGTTATTTGGGAATATAAACTACCTGAAACCTGCTTCATATGCAAAATGGTACCTTTTTAAATGGATAGGAAGGTTTGACAGGCTCTCTTGGGCTTTAACATTGCTGCCCACCAGGCACATGTGGGAGAAGCCAGCCAGCTCAGGCTGTGGACCTCATGCATCTCTGTCCCACCAGAGCAGCTTGTTTTTCCCCATTCTCCCTCTGAAAGGTTGACTGATCTCCCTACCTGTGATGCTGATGCTGCTTCACCCAGTTTTCTCTGAACGTGGTGCTAAGGTGCTAATTTCCACTGTCTCCCAGGAGAAAGAAATGTTAAAAGCAAAGTACTACGAGAGTGGCGTGGTTTGGGTTTTATATTGGGAAAATCTTTTTCAGATTCCTGTAACAGCAGCTCTGTTGGCAGCCTTATGCCTTGGGGATCTGCAAAGGGAAATCACCCATTTGCCCAGACAGCAGAACAAGCATGGCAAAATCTTTCCTGCTGTGCTCTGAAGAAGCAGCTGCTGAGTACTACGGGATACATATTGACACCTTGTTCCCTTGTCAAATATCACAGAACTGTTTCCCAGCTGGCAAAACCCTCTGGGCAGCCCAGTGGCTTTCCCCCAGTCCAGTTGCCAATTCCTCCCAGTCTCCTACCTCTAGAATGGCCACAAAATCCTTTATTTAATCTGGCCCCACTATTAAACACACAGACAGGTCTCGCCCTTGTGAGTCTCCACCAGATCACATTTCCCCATGCTCCCATTGGGAATGACCTCAGCCCTCATGTGATGGCACCTTTCGCCCTCCTGCCTTTTCCCTATTTGTGCTAAATGCTTATGAGTCAGCTGCCACTGGCATCCTAATGGGATGACTCCAAAATTGGAGGCCTGGGACTAGTTCTGTCTTCCTGCTCATCATAAGATTCAGCTGGCGTGAGATCCTGGATGTGGTCACTGAATAGGATGCCAAAGTAGCGAGAGAATAAGGCAAATAAAAATCCTCTTTCCTCTACTGCTTCCATATCATAGATGAAAAACTGCAAAGCTCTCAGCCATCATGGCCAATGCTTTCTGTGGTTATATACACAAACAAACCCATATATATATATATATATATAACCTTCTAGGCTAAAGTTTTGCATGCCTAACTCCTAATGCTGTGTGACTGGTTGCTTCAAAGGAGCTGAACCTCTCCATTTTTTTTAATGCTCAGTCCCCTAGATACAACCATGTTGGGTTTAAATGAGAGAATTGTACCCATTTTTCCTGCCAGAGTGCTCTGAGCCAGCATCTTGATCAAAGTGAGGCCAACTGGTAATGCTGTAAGAAGTAATCTTTATTAGTAAACTGAAATCAATGAATGTCTGGCAATTTATAATGGATAAGAATCTGCCTTTAGCAATAGAGAAAGCCTTAAAACTGATCTAAATGGTCCGGTAAGACACAGCAATCCTCAGCAGTCATAAAGCTGTCATAATGGGCTGAAGCTGAAAGCTCTGGGTTAAGTGGGCACCCTGGGGACTCACAGGGCAGCACTGCCAGATACAGCGGTTCCCTGGTTGCTGCAAAAAGCCCTGAGAGACGAAGCAGGTGGCTGCAACTTCAAGTAGTCATGAAACTGCCCCTCCTTTTGCTGGGTATTGAGAGCCGTAAAGAGCAGGAGAACGAGGTAGTGACATGAACCAGGCTGGATCCTAGGAAGACACATGGAAGTCCAGTCAGAAAAAAAGATTTCTGAGTTTTCAAAAACAACTGTAAATTTTAACTCTCTCTTGGTGTTGCCTCTTTGGAATACACAGAGAAAGCGTGTTTCTTACTTCCAGCAAAACTGTGTGTTTTTATGTCACTGGGATAACAAACATTTTACATTTATAGGGGTCCTTTTATATCAGCTCTTTGCCTAAGTATAAATCACTTTTACTCGTTACAGGGGAAAAAAAGCATAAATACGACTTGACATTCTTATCACCTACTCAGTTCCCAACTAAAAGATTTACTGCATTGGTCTCTGGGAAACATTCTTGTAGGGGACTCATATAGAATAACTCAGCTGTGAGGTAACCGTATGTATATGAGAGATGTAAGTCAAACTATAGTTTTCTCCATAAATCTACGATATATTAACTGCCAGATTGCAAAGGATGGATAAGACTCTGCTACTGTTCACTTGACTTTGACGTAACTACCATACAACCCATATTCTCCACCTAACATCATGACGTTTGAGAGGCTTGTGGCCATTTAAATTTACTGGAGAATGGCTTACTATTCAAAACAGAATCTTTTAAGGCAGTGAATTCTTTGCTGAGATATCTTCAGTGTAATTGAAAAATTGATTTGTGTTTGGTAAATGTTATTTGCAGCTGCAGTCATTGCAGATTTGCTCTAATTCCTTTTAACCTGCATGTATATGCAGAAGTACCCTGCTCCCAGGAGACATCAATACCCTGTTTCAGGAGTCACCACAAACGTTTTTTCCACTGGGATGTCCCCAGTTTTGTAAGAGTATGCGGTTACTTCACATTATTCCTGCTCTTCTTTGGAAAGGGTCACATTGCTCATTGGAAAAGCAGCCTGTGAACTCTCTTTAGCGTACGAAATTTGGTTGTGACTAGTCTTTAAGTGGATTGTGCTAATGGACACAAAGGCAGCAGCCTGTAACAGATGGTGTACAGCCATTTCGACAATACAGTCGGTAATAAGGTCCTCTGAAGAACTCTGCCCGTGTGTAACTTCTTTTGAGCTCAGCACAGCACCAACCTTTAACACAGACAAAGATAAACAGTAACTTTAGTAATTATTGAAGACAGTCAGTATTGGCAAATCTTCTTTTTAAGTAAGTCTTAACAGGATTAATTTCCACAAAGATGAATGAGTTTGCTATTGATACTAATGGCAGTAGGATTATCTCCCTGTACACAGTAACAATTGCCTATTATGCGTATACATACAAAGAATTCATACTGTCGAGGAAAAAATGTTAAAAATCTATTGATCTTAGCTGAAGAGCAGTATGAACTAGTTACACATGGAGAAAACTTACTTCTGGATCTGTTCATTTGACTCAACCCTTCTTTTTTTTGAGTGAACTGAATTCTTTGCCCTAGAATAAATGGTAGACTGCTGGGAGATTTTCCAAATGAGCCCTGGAAATCCTCGTTGAGATGAAAGTTACTTCTTCCTGTGACCCATCCTTCCCAACAGGAATTGCCATCCCCAGGTCTGAGTGAGCAAAGTATGCGATGCTTAAATCCATCTTTATTGTGATTTTAATAAAAATCTCTGAAGCCTCAGGGATTCAAGGAGACATTTCTTTGTGTTGACTTCATTCTCCACACAGTAACCTGCAGCACAGGAATGGAATAGACAGATAGGGAGGTGGAAAAAAATAGAGAAGTTAATTCCTGCTTTACCTCCACCAGGAAGAGTCACAAGTCCATTTATGAGTTCCTTGCAAACATTTTTTGGGACTCCACATTGGATCACGCTAAGAGTCCTTCTGCAGTGTTAATGTGACTCTTTTCTGTTAGTGATAACAAGTCTGTGGCATGAACTTCTTAATTCATTCCTGTCAGACTTAGACACGCATTTGTCTGTGGTAGTTTTAATGTAGCAAGAGTAACTATATTGCTTATCTTTGAACTCAGTCCCTGCCTTGAGTGCTGGGGGTTTTCTCACTCCTTCCTGGTTCCCTTTTCTCCTCCTGCACTGATTCTCTGTATTTACTTCTAGTTATACTAATTACCTGTGTGTGAAGTGGATAGTGAATTTATCATCATTGCAGAATACTTCCAAGAAAGTCTTGGGTTGTTAAGATTTCTGTCAAAGGTCACAGTGCAATCTATGTCTTTTGCAGAAGATCTCTTCTCCCCAGGATGCTATGCAAGGTTTTGAACGTAGAGTCCATTGCTGTTCCTTCCTTTCTCAGCCTAGGTTTACCTTTCTCTATCCTAATGTATTCTCATCAGATGATTTTGACAAGTCTTTTGACCAACAAGCAAGCATCACTGTCACAGCAAGATGATGCTGACAAGAACTTCCTATTTTGCCTGCTTTCTCAGGAGCATGGCCTTCTGAAGCACCTCAACCAACACATAAGCAGAGCACGTCCTGTACTTTCCCTTAGCCACTGGTGACTCTTCAGCATCACTGCCCATGAGCTTGCACACATCCACCACTAGCTAAATAATTCAATGGCTGCTGAGGGATATATTGGAAAAATTCAATTAGTCTTCTAAAAAGTGTATATTAATGAAGTGTGTCTATTTATGAAACTGCTTTAATAGGCATCAGGAGAGTTGTTGAGAATTCTGCCAAGGGGAATGGGTGCAATTTATACTGCTAACGGAGGATATCACTCACAACTAGAAGAATAAATTGGATATCACCAATGCACTGAATGACTCTTTTGAAATAGAGGTGGGGAACAGAAGAAAAAATAATATCTCAATAGCATTAAAGAATCCATCAAAGAGTTTGAGGCTTTTTATTAAAAACTGTAATCACAGCTGGATCCCATTGCGCTCTCACTCTAGCTTAATGGTTGGCAATGCTTCTCTGATCTCAGTTCCATTGCTAAGAAGCGATTCAGGTTCAGCTCAGCACAGTCAGAGGCAGATTCTTTTTAGTCTCATTTACTTAAGTTAAGAGAAAAGTGGACTGAAGAGAAAAACCTATTTATTTACCAAGATTGATGAGAAGAGGCTAGAGAAATGAAAGCAATATTCCCTCCTGTGTTCAGTTGTATTGCACAACTGCATGGGTTAACCATTCCATCTCCAGGGGCAGTCCCCTCCACATCATGGATATGAGCCATTGCAGTAGCAGGGCACAGGGGAATTTGCACTCTATGTGCTTGCCCGTTTGCCACGTGCTGCTGTATGACCTCCATTAAGGGGGACCACAGTGTTGATCAGGACTTCTGTTAGATGACAAGGGTCTCGACATACATACCCTTTACTCTTGGGTACGTACAACTGGGTCAAGGCAGTAACCCCCAGCTGGGCTTCCTCAGCAAAGCCAGCCTCTCTCAGAAAGACTTGGTTTCTCCCACAGTTTGGGAGGCTTCTCCCTCAGGAGGCACACAGCCCCCACAAACAGCATCTTGCTCTCCAAAACCGGGAACCTGGGTGCCTTCTCCCTGCTTGGTCGTGCCTCTCACAGGCTGCAGGTGTGTTCTGGGTGGTCCTGCCATTTCTGCCCCTCCAGGCCTGGGTGCACCTCTGCATCTTGTGCACAGGTGTGAAAATGCTCCCCCTGTTGCAGGGTACCGGGTTGGGCCTGCCACAGCTCTGCACCCCGGAGTGACCCAGCCACCACGTTTTGCAGCCGTTCTAACTCCTAGACATCAGTTCTGAGGATGTGCTTCTGCTCAATTCTTGTTTATAGCATTTGGAACTGGTTTTCTACTGGGTGAAGGCAGGGTCAGGAGCAGGTCCCGAGGCTAGACATTTCATGCAGTGCCTTGAGTCACACTGTACCTCGTTTTTCAAAGGAAATAGCACAGATGACCTAAACTCAATCAAAGTGACTGTGAAGGATTTGTCACCTTTAACACTACAGACTGAGATGTCTCTGACATTAGAGATGCTCCTATAAGATAAATGAGTCTTTACAGAATTATATAGAAACAATGGCCAAAGTTGAAGTTCAAATTTTTTTAAAGTTTTTTAACTGCTTGGCACAGGCTAGCCTTGTGTACGGGAAGAGTATTCGAGGGAAAACAAGATGCAAGAAGATGCATCCCATGCTAGGGAGAGATAAGACAAAGTCAGCTCCTTCTCTGAAACTCACTGGGAGTTTTGTAATATTCCAGAAGGAGCAGAACTGAGTCCCTAATAAAAAAACTTGGCACCCCACCCTCTGAAAAAAACCCATCCATCAGAAATGTCTCACAACAACATTAGAGCACATACAGTTTTCAAATGTTTAATCTTCTGGACAATACTGAACGTCCCAACATGTTCCTACTGAGGCGTCCTCTAGACAGTCAATTATTTCTTTTGAGAAAGTGTCATATCTGTATGTGGGAAAGTAAGTTGGAAACATTTACATGGGCAGTTCTGTCAAATAGCCTCTCGCATGTGCTGAGCCTTGATGTGCCAGCTTTAACTTACTGACTCTTCAGAGGTTAACGAAAATTGTGGAGTGAATAGAGACAAATGAGTTAATTTCAAATCTCTCATACAAAAGAGATGTAGTGTGTTTGTAGAGTAATCAACACGTTGCTTTTCCGTATAAGTCAGCAGCGTGTGGATTTTTTTATTGTGCTGCATGTGCTGTTTACTGACTCGTTTTAATCGTGTTTCCACAGGGGATAGCAATATGCTTGCTTTCCATAGCCACTGAGCTCAGACTTAGCGCAGCCTCCTCCAGGACTTCTCCCTGCCTGTATGATGCAGGAGCAAGGACAGCCATTTTGGACACATAAAATAAAGGTGCAGAGGGAATTCAACAGGGAAAAAAAGGCAGTTACCTAAGATGGTTTTCTCCCTTTATATGGATTTTCTGATCCTCTTGCAACCCAGAGGGCTCATACAATACAGGGCATGCAGCTGGACTGTGGTTTTTCTGGAGAACTAATGTTGATCTAGCAAAGTTCAAGCTCCTGGGGGATCGAGGGGACATGCTGATGTAACCTGCTAGACCAGAACCTCCTCCAGAGCATCATGCCTTCATGTATTTCATGCGTTTATCAGTGCCGGCTAGCACTCTCCCAAGCAATTCCTGTGCATGGCTGGCTGGCAGGTAGGATGTTCCAGGTCCATGCCCAACAGGACTTTGCATGCAGTCATCCTGTTGTGGAGGATATGAGAATTTACAAAATTTGATGGAGTTTGCTCCATGACATTTGGCCTCATCTTTCAGCAGAGGGGCCACAGAAAGCCTTTGCTTGGGGGCTGCCGGAAGGGCATGCGGGAGCGTAGTTTCAGGGCAGTTTGCACTGGCCACAGATCTGCCTGCCTCCTCCGCCCCAGCTGCACACTCCTGCCTCTCCCCAGACCAGCATAAACACTCACCTGCCTCCACTGTGAGCTGGACCAGAGGGCTAATCCAGGCAAAAACTATTACTTTCCAAATTATTAATTTTAGCTATACCAGCTCTCCATCTCACCACAAGTGTGTAGGGACCCCCCACCACCTCAAGTGAAGGGTGGGAAGAGGAGTGAAACCCCCAGATCATAGACTTGGCCTAAACTGTTGTGGAACCGTACCTAAGTCATGGATAAGGTCCCAGTGCTTCTCTACCACTTCTCTTTTCAACGCTGATGTGAAAACCAATTGTTTCTCAGTTCTGCTTCAGAAACAAGAAGTGGACCTTTCAGTTTCTATAAATAAAAACATGCCCTCTTACAATACGACATGGTACTCCAAGGTTTAATTCAAAAGGCTTTTTCAAGGTTTGAAAGATTAAAGAAATATTTTCATGGATCTCACCACACAGTGGTTACTATTGAAGCAGGGAACTTATAAAAACCAGTAGCCCTAGAAAAATAGAATGTCCTGGAGAGGCTGAGTGGTCCCATACAAAAGAATAACTTGTGATGGATACTGTAAACTCATTTGGCATACAATGTTCCTCATTCCATATTTGCAGAAGGCTTTACCAGTGAAACCTCATTCTCTGTTGCCACATAGGTAGTACCAGAATGTCACAGAGCAGCTGAACAGGCCGAGTGGGAAGGTTTCCTGCAGAAACCAGGCAGATGGCTCCAGGGCCCTGCCTACTTTTCTTTGGACTGTCACTGAAAGGAAAGTGTCTTTACAGGATTCACCAATGCTTTTTCAAGTGGGTCTAGCATCTCTGCAGGACAACTTGATAGCTTGAAGATACCACTCAAATTTTACCCACAAAAGTGAAAGCTTTCATATTCTTCCCTTCAGAGGAACTTCAGGTGATGCCTAGTTGGCAGCCCTCTAGAAGTTAACCTTAGAAGTCCTAAAATCTCCAGTTCCACAAGCAGTACATCTGTAAAGCATGCCCATTATTCACTGCTGTGCTACTCCAGCTGAATTCCAAAGCAGCTCTGTAACTGGTGCAAAATCTGACTAATGGAGTGCTAAATCAAGCCCAGCAAGTGGAAGGATTCAATTCTTTTTTAGTTCAAAGCTTTTGCAATTAGAGATAATTACGATCCAACATTTATACTGTTTCTGTTTCAGTTTTCCTGCAGATGAGATTTGGGGTTTGCACATGTAATACTGTCTAGTTTCAGTAAATATTTCAGTAATAGTATAAGTGCTCTATTATCGTGTAGTAAAAATCTGTTGCAACATTTATTTACTAATAGCTCTGAACTGTTCAGAAATGGGGGGGAAAAAAAAGTCTGGAAATGCATGAATGGGTTTGCAAGAGCACTGTTTGCTTTTTCCCTGTAAGCTTCTATTGCTGCAGGGAAATTTGATTTATGAAGCCTTGAGTCCATGTCTGCTTCAGACCCTGCCCTGTTGCTTAATATAGCAACAAGGCATCGGCTGTGGATTGGCTGCCCTGGAGCAGCACGGTGGTTGGGCTCACTCTCGCTTTCCCTTGTGTAAGGTCACTTTCTCCACAAGCTTGAACGTGTGATGTGTTGCATACAAATGGACAGGAAAAGGCAAAAGCCTGTTCTGACAAATGTCTGGCTTTCTGGTACTCATCAACAATATTCAGCCTGTTGCAACTGAAATGATACTGCCTTACTCCTCCAGTCTTATACCTTAAATCTCCGTTTAACCCTACTCTGTTTCTGCAAGTCTTTCCCCTCCAAGCCCCTGTGCTTCTTGTTTGAATTATTATTTTATAGCACCTTTATCCAAGAGGCTTTATCTTGCAGACGTTTTGGAGTAGAGACAGACCATCTGAGCTCCATACTGTTCGCTGCAATAGACCAAAAGGAAAGTGATACGATAGCCGGTGTAAGTATCATATCATTAAACACATGTAGTGAGATGCAAGGGACTCTTAAGTCTTACAGCTTCCCATGATGAGTGGCTGGAAGACGGAGGTGTATTAGGTAAAAAACAAGTAACAGAAAGCCTAAAGGGTTCAGCACCTAAACTTTAGCTTTATTTTTTCCAGGGCGTCTCTCTGTGCTTTCAGAACATCAAGTGAAATTCCTTCCTATTTTTACCTTCTAGCCCCTTAAGTGTATATTCTTTCTAACCCATGTCCATTTAGGTCTGGAGTAGCTGCAGTCACTCCTAGGAATCAAATGGGGGATATGGTCCATTGTAAAAATTTGCATTTATCAGATGACAGAGAACAGAGATAAAGCAATTTTTAATGTCCTCTTCCAGCAAATGCAGAACTTACATCTCTTGAAAAGTTGCTGACCATTTTGGTTGGATTAACATTTTGGTTACTGACTTCAAGAGGTGGCCTGTTTGACTCTGCACCATGTACCTTTCTGGATATGCATATCGTTCACATGGATGAAAGCTGTATGGAGCTCCATAAGCAAAGCAGAAGCATTCTACAGACATGGAGCAGTCCTTCTGTCAAGCATCAGGCTTATTCAAGCAAAGAGAAAGTCTCAAGAACCCATTATAATGAAATCTTTCACAGAATCTAAATATAGACATTTCTGTCAGTTCCCTCATTAATAAATCACAAAGAAGAAAACACAATTGCTGTTTACACAGGAGTCAAATCAAATCACCTAACCTTTATTTAGCATTGGTTTCTGCTATGACTTTTTCCATAGTTGACCTTTTCTACTCCAAGAGATACCTTTATAAAGAATAGGCAGGGATGGGGGGAAAAAGAAATGACATTATCTTGCTGAAGTGATAATTAAGCAAGACAAGGGCCATGAAAATAATGTCTTTTCATGCAGCTTGCAAAGGTCTGTGCAAACTCAGTCGCCTTGGGCAACGGGACAAACTACGTGATGCTCTGCCCCTCCTACAGCCCTTCCTGTCCCTGACATCAGCACAGCACTGTCATTAAAACTGTCGTAAAGAAATAGACGGGGCTGATGGGCTGGCTGAAAGAAGCTGTGACAGCTGCTTCGTGTGTGTCACTGGGTTTTATCACTCCATTACAGGATAATAATAATGATTAGCCTTGCCTTGCTCTCAGAATGGAAAGAGGTATTTTTGATGAAAGGAAATAAAAACTGGGTTTGGGTATCATGGCAAGATTTCAAGAATCAACAGCATCTATCAGTACAACCCTGAGTAGTTATTCTGATCTGTGTTACAATAACCCCCAGCTGGAAAATGTATGAGACAACCCCTGACCTGAAGGGCTCATAGGTTAAAAGAAATGAGGGACATGGTGTGGAGGAGGAAGCCATTTTGGGGTATGTTAATGTGCAGTCCTAACTGAAATACATGCATACATATGTACATTTCATATACAAATATAGGCCAAGCCAGTTTCTAACACTGCCTATCAGATAGCTCTCGCTTGCGGGACACCGCAGTACCCTTTACACATGCCAGGTTGGTTGCCTGCTCAGCAGGGGAGGTGGCATCTCATGCAGGTTCTCTGAGCCATGTGGCAGGGACCAAGCTCTTCCTGTTATCTGTATGTGAAACCAGAGTGCCCAGGTTAGCTCCTCTGATTCAGTCTGTGGTGTTCGTGATGTCCAAACTGCCAACCCAACTAACTCCCCCATCAATTACCTCCTAGGTTGATCAGAAATGTTGGTGGAGTGTACCCAACCATTTCTCTGCAATAACACCCTTCCTGCTTTACTGGCCTTCTTCAAATTCCTCCTGCTGCCTTTTCCATCTGCTAGAATGCGTACAGATAAGTATAGCTTCAACATCCTTACAATCACTCCTAACAATGCACCAGGTGTATGTAAAACACTCACTTGGCCTCTTCAGTAAGGCAACTGAATAAAAGACACTAAATATCTCATTCATAATGTAACCTGTCACACAGCACCCATTGCCCTGGTTGGCACTGCCCTTCCTTGCATTAAGAGACACACTGTTCAGAGCTAAAGTCTCTCCTCTCAATAATTTTGCATCAGCCATCAGTGAGCATCTGCCTTCTTTTATGAAAATTGCTCTGGTAACTTACACATCATTTTTCAGATTGTGCTAAACTGTAAACACAGATGCTGGACAAACTGATCTGGATAAGGAAGCCAGATTACTCCACCAAAGTAAAACCACTATCTAAAGCCTTTTTTTTTTTTTTCTCTTCAGCCCTGAAGTGACCTTCCCAAGCATATTTAGAGAACTATGCCCCTAGTTCTTTAACATACCAGCTCCAGTCTCTGACACAGCACCATGTTGCAGATGACTGGAAATTAGACATAGGTTCATAAAATGGCAGGATCACATATGCATCAACCCCTAGTAGCTAGTCTACATAAGCTAAAAACTATTGCTTTGTTATTTCTTTTCTGCTAGTTATTTCCCTAGTGTAAATGTTAGCTGTTGGTGTGACAGATCTAAATGCCTTCCTTCCAATAATACACCAAGACAATCTTTATTTTCTTACTAGTGGCCCTGGAAGGTTGTTAGCTCATGGAATGCACAGAGTAGGCAGTGCGTGAGGAAGAGAACTGCAGGAAAAACCAGGGTTTTTTTTCTGGGCTTAAAGCAAATGAGTTAAATGTTCTGGGTCAGATGCAGACTTCCTATTTGATGCTAAGGGTATAACACAAGAGACATACACAGGGACCTAAATAAAGATTGCACAGATAATCTCAATTCCTGTATTTTCTGAGAGCTCAAAATTTCAATCCTTGTGCTCATTAATACTGTGTTTTAAGCTTTCAAACAAATGTGAAATGTTCCAGATAGTTATATCTGGCAACCACATGTACTGGTAGGTATTCTGGCAGTTCCTAGCATCCCTCTCTTCACTCTTGCACTTACAGAGGAAGTAAAGATCTGACTGCAAACACATCAACACTAAATAACCTGAAGGTGTATGCTGGTACATGGACACATATTTTGTGGCTCGTCTTGGGCCAGGGTCTGCCATCTTTATTTAATTCAGGGCGTATCTTGCTCGGGAGATAGTCCAAATATAACTAGGTTTTCCTCTGATTTAAGCATAGGGAGAAACAGACTTGTGTCTTTAATGAAGTATTCCTCTCCATTAAGATGAAAACAGAAGTTCTCAGCAAAGCAAGCACTTTAAGCCATATCGTGGGACTGTGGTTGCTGATAATTGTTCAAATCATATTCTCAGCTTTCCTCACAGGGTACCAGTGTAGCCTACTTTTCCCATGGCAATTATCTCTAAGCAAGCTTTATTTTTTTCCTGCTTTTAGAATTTTGTTTCTTATTTCAGTGAGAAGTTCCTTGGGCATGAATTATTTTTCTTGTCTCATGAAATGTCAAGATTTCAGGAATTCTCTGTGTTGCACATGCAACAAAACTATGGGCTTTTAAAGACAGGGGACTTTTTGGAACAAAACAAAGCCAGTAAAAATAGCAGACAGAGACACAGCTTTCCCTTTAACCAAATGAGCTCCAAATCTGAGACTGCTCTATGATGCAAGAGACCCAGCTCTTCCTCTATCAGATTAAAAAGGGACTTGAGGTTTGTTCACCTCCTTTGCTATTTGGAAGTCGGTCTGCACTGCTCCTCAGCTGGAGCTCTGTCATGTTGTCAGCTAACTCTTCACTGACCGCAGAGATCGTGAGCCAGATGGACCCTGCGTCCTGTGATTGTATCACTTGCTGGTATGTAGGCCATCTGAATTTCTAGCTCTTATCTTGCCTGATTCAAATCAGATAGCAGTGATGACTAGACCACCTGGGGTTCTTTGTTCTTGGGACAAAGGATATAGCCTCAGTATCTGCTGATGGAGTTTTTTCCTTTTGTATAGTAAGTTATTGCTCTAGAAGAACTTTAATCTTTGTCTCCCAGACTCCTACACATATTCCAGGGTTGATATGTCATATAATCCCCATATATAGGCCATAGCCAGAGAAGTTGGCTATGTCAGTCAGTTGGCCAGACAGTCTCACGTCTGTGCCTGGGAAGACCATGGAACAGATCCTCCTGGAAGCTATGCTAAGGCACATGGAGGACAGGAAGGTGATTCGAGACAGCCAGCATGGCTTCACCAAGGGCAAGTCCTGCCTGACTAACCTAGTGGCCTTCTAGGATGGAGTGACTACATCAGTGGACAAGGGAAGGGCTACAGATGTTGTCTGTCTGGACCTCTGTAAGGCCTTTGACACGGTCCCCCACAACATCCTTCTCTTGATCCAGACAATGGGATCAAGTGCACCCTCAGCAAATTTGCAGATGACACCAAGCTGAGTGGTGCAGTTGACAGGCCTGAGGGATGGGATGCCACCCAGAGGGACCTGGACAAGCTGGAGGAGTGGGCCTGTGTGAACCTCATGAGGTTCAACAAGGCCAAGTGCAAGGTCCTGCACCTGGGTCGGGGCAACCCCCGGTATCAATACAGGCTGGGGGATGAAGGAATTAAGGGCAGCCCTGCAGAAGGGGACTTGGGGGTACTGGTGCACGAAAAGCTGGACGTGACCTGGCAATGTGCACTCGCAGCCCAGAAGGCCAGTTGTATCCTGGGCTGCATCCAAAGAAGCGTGGCCAGCAGGTCGAGGGAGGTGATTCTGCCCCTCTACTCTGCTCTGCTGAGACCCCACCTGGAGTACTGTGTCCAGCTCTGGAGCCCTCAGCACAAGAAAGACACAGACCTGTTGGAGCGGGTCCAGAGGAGGGTCACAAAAATGATGAGGGGGATGGAACACCTCTCCTATGAAGAAAGGCTGAGGGAGTTGGGGCTGTTCAGCCTGGAGAAGAGAAGGCTTCGGGGAGACCTTCTTGCAGCCTGTCAGTACTTAAAGGGGGCTTATAAAAAAGATGGCAGCAGACTTTTTAGCAGGGCCTGTTGTGACAGGACAAGGGGGAATGGCTTTAAACTAAAGGGGGGTAGATTTAGACTAGATGTAAGGAAGAAGTTTTTTACGCTGAGGGTGGTGAAACACTGGCACAGGTTGCCCAGAGAGGTGGTGGATGCCCCATCCCTGGAAACATTCCAGGTCAGGTTGGATGGGGCTCTGAGCAACCTGATCTAGTTGAAGATGTCCCTGCCCATGGCAGGGGGGTTGGACTAGATGACCTTTAAAGGTCCCTTCCAACCCAAACTATTCTATGATTCTATGATTCTATGAAGTCTACAGGACCGGCTCTTCTGAAGGGTTCTTCTCCTAGCAAAGCTGACCCACTCCTTTCCAGCCAAGAGAGAGCCATGGGTGGCTTAAGCCATGAAGCAGGTAACTTGTGAGAAGGAGAAGATTACAACTTCAGAATATACTAGCAGTTCAAGATCCTAGAAAGTCCTGCCTGTGATCCACATGATCAGCGTAGGATCTGACTGCACGCTTCTGGTATCAGTGGAAGCAGAAGCAGTAATTCCTCTGTGGGTGTGCAATGAAGTCAAATATAGTTTGGGAGTAATCCAAAGATATCAAGTTAATTGCTTAGTGCTATGTCTGCATGCCGTGCAGAGGAAGGAAATGGCAATTTCATTAAGCTTTTTGTGCAAACAACACACCTCTTTGTCCTGCTTAGTTCTTAAATGTTACTCAAAATTTGTTGCCTTCTTCATATTTCATTTGTATAAACCGAACTGTCATTTTGCAAAAGGGGCACTAGCTTCCATTTTACAATCATTAACTGACACATTCTGTTTTTATTCCTAACAAGACAAAATGTATGCGGTCCCCATAATTCGCCCTTTGGCTTACAAGTTAATAGCATGAAGTGCAAATATATGGTACTTCGTGAGTTCCAGATTGTAACAGCCTTCATAAAGCATCAGCAAAAAAATAACACAATATTCTGACCTATAATTGCTTAAAAAAATATAATTTGTGGTAGAAGTGCAGAACATTTTGCAACGCAGTGACTTTTTAATACCTGCGGATAAATTCCTTTGTGTACACTTTGAGAAGCATCATTTTTAACAGCCAGACTCTCCCACTGACAGAGAAGGCAGATGGTTCTGTCATGCGGAGACATGGCAGAGGAGCCACAGCAGGCAGCAGCGGGACAGCCTGGATGTTTGGACAGAGTCTGCTTGGTTCAAGAGCGATGTAACCACCACCGCTGTTTTATCCAAGATCAAGGCTGCCCCTCTTTGCCTTCCTCAGTTAAAGGAATGCAGCTCTTGTTTAAGTCCCAGTTGCTGCTCGAAGACTCAGTGCACTTTTTTTAACCTTTAGATATACAGGCACCAGGCACGACCCATCTGCTTCTTGTCCGTGGTGTTCCCTCCAGCATCAGGTCCTTTGCTATCCTTTCCAGGCTGATTATCTCAGGGTGTCTCTACCTGCCAAAGCTCATCTCCCCACTCCACTCTGCTGCATACCTGCAGTTGTTCCAAGTCTTCACTGCCTCCATCAAGCGTCCCACTTCAGCCCTTTGCTTGGTTACTCCTGCCAAGGCATTAAAGGGCTTCAAGATCATCTTAACTTTTGACCAATGCTGTCACTCTGTGTTTGTCATTTACTTCATCTTCCCGTGCAATGGCAGCCGCACACTATATTTGTTTGGAGAGCTGGAGAAAAGCCTAATGCAAAACTGTAAAAGCTGCCTCAGGGATTCCCAGTGTCTATTAAAGTGGATGGAACCAGGCATCCCTATCTCCTAGACATTTTAAAAACCTGCTTTAAGTGCTTCATCTGTCATGATTTCATGCGTTTACACTGTCAAGAACAACATTAGAAGAGAAAATTGGGTTTCTAACCTGAGAATATTTTTACAGTTTCCAATGTAAGCCTTATGGCATTCAGAGTTGTAACTGAATGTAACTCCGTGTGGAATGTGCTGCAATTTCCCTTTTCCCTGTACTTCCAGGATTTCTTACTCCTTAAATCTTCATAACAATTTTTAATGGAAACCACAAATTTTCCATGCTTTTGAGCAGAGCTTTATTCATTCATGAAAATGAGAATCTTTTGATGCTTCCTAGGATTACTCAGAATTTTAAAATATTGCACGTTAAATCTACTTGTTTTCAAAATTGTGAATTTTGGTGACAAAAAGACCTTCGCAAAAGTTTTTTTGCTAAAAACACTTCAATTAGCTACAAAGATGCTTAGTATTTCAATGCACAAACAAAGATGAAAAGAGAAAAGAAAATAATATGCCTTCTTTGACTACCTCTACTACTTGCTGTAGGAAATCTTTAGCAAAGAGCACATGAACATTGATTTGGAGAACAAAATGTATCTACATGCTTTACCTATGCAATTAGCACCGTATCACTGCTGAGGTTTGCCTACCTGTTTTCAGAACCAAACTCTTGTTTGGCAATTTGCCTTTTACGTAACTACTTTACAAGAGAACCTTGAGAAAAAGGCCTAAATTGTAAATATTTTTTTTTCATTTTTACTCAGACTGATTCCTAGGCTGTGGTTGCATGGTCCTTGATGCCATAGCTGTACAAATAGAAACCAGCTGAATGAACTTAAACAGGATCAAGACTTTACATGTGGTTGTAGAATTTTAAAATCCGATTTAAGATTGATAGTTCCTTCAAAATTAGGCTTAATTCATTTCAGCCAAACTAGTTTAAAACAAAATAGTCTCATAGCCAGACACAACATTTTAACCAAATGAGTAAAATTATGCCTTAACCAGGCTGTTGGTCCATGATAGGTTTTTCTAGGTAGCAAAGATGGGTAGAGAGGACCTCAGAAAAACTGGTTATGCAAATCATGGGGCACCTGGATCTTTGTTCTGACCCTTTACAGTCTTTCTTAGCTCATCCATCCCCTGCCCTCTGCCAACTAATCCTGTGCCAGGTGCTACCCAGTTTACAGGTGGGCTGCACAAAAAATTGACCCGATATAACCAAGGGAGACTGAACTGTAGGGCAGCTCCAGGCCAGAGGCACTCTTTAGGCCAGCTTCACTGTGTTGCAGATCAACACAAGGCAGGCTCAGGCACAGTCAGAGTGCACCCCCTGCAGCAAGCAGAGCCTATGTGACCAGCCAGGTGGGGCGGTGTGGACAGCCATCCCTCTGCACACCCGCACAAGCTGTCTGCAGCCCCCGCCGGCCATTCGCTTGCCTTTGGTGCAGCTGAGGCAGAGCCAGACATTCAGACTTTGGCCAGATGTAATTTCAACAGAGGGTTTTTCAGGGGCATCGGGGAAAGGAGTGAAATGGGTGATTTTGCGTGTTGTTTCTATTGTATTTCACCTCCTTTAGCCCAAGGAATGTGAAGATGTTTTGTGATGTCCTTCATCACTCTAGACAAATGAAATAGAAACAACAATGATGTGTCTGATTGCAATTTTAAAAGGAAACTGTGGAATGTTTCCAGTCATACTAGATTTAATGTCATCGACATTTTTTTCAAAAGCTAGCAGGCAGTGTCCCTTTTTCCTACTTTAACGTGAAAATAGATCCCTGCTGAAATACATAACACTTGGTAGCATTCACCTGCAGTAACTCCATAACCCTGGCACTGACAAGCAATACATTAAAACACGATGCTGAAGGTCAATATAAGGCAATAGATGCTAAACATATGCATCACACATGCAATCTCTGCAAGAGGGGCTCTAGCCTTTACATGCCATGAACTAACACCCAGTTGCCAGCCTCCCTCCCATCTCTAGGCATAATAAGGGATACAAACAAGGGCATATTAGTTTTATAACAGCCTTGTCAGGTATAAGGCTTAAACTTTGGCTCCACACCAGCTGCCTGTTATTATTCTGGCTTTGCACCAGGGTCTGTTAGAACAGAAGAAGAAAAGCCTTTCAGTCCTAAAGGTTCACAGGGAAGGTGGTCTTGGTTTGATCCCATTTTCCTTTTAACATTAATTGCATGTTTAGTTTTGATGGGCAGGGGGCCAAAAAGCAAAATAACAGCTTCCACCATGAGAATGACTAGGGCCAAACAACAGAATTTAAGGCTATCTTGTTCTTATTGCTTCTGGCAGTGAAAATCCCTGACTCTAGCTCAGTCCTTCTCTTGTCATCTCAGATGTGTGTTAAGAGAATAACCCTGTGCATCTCAAAGTGCAGTATGAAACAAGGGTGTACATACCCATAGTGCTTGGGACTGTCTACACAAACATAGCAGTTTGTAAATACTGCAGTTTACCCTCACTGCTGTTCTTCTATCTCTCTTCCCCTTAGCACTTAAGATACACCAACCTCAGTCTCTGGTCAAGAAAGGGCAGTGAAGACTTGATACGCTCATTTTTTTTTGAAAATGTTTGTTCTTACCCTTTGCATGTTCCAGCAAATATAGCCACTCCACTCAAAAAGAGACCAAGTCATTTTGAAGAGAATATGCAGGGAAAGTGAGCGTATTTTCATTTGTTTAGCTCTCAGCAGAAAAGGGATTTGGTTTCCAATTGGGGGCTGCATGTGGTACAATACAAAATGATACCAGTAATCAGTTCTTCACACTTCAGAGATAGTCAGGCTTAAGACCATAGCTTGATGTGACCTCAGTTAGAGAGAGGAACCCTGATACAAGATAGCCCAGGAAAGCAGACCATGAGGAAAGGGTGGTGAGCTGGAGAAGGGAATAAAAAGTGTCAATGAAATAATATAGCTATAGTTCCTCCTCCCCAAAACCGATCTGAGTCTCCCAGAGTCCGTTGTGTTTGCTCTCAGGGGCTTGATGAGAACTAGAAGATGCCCTGTCATTGCCCTACTAATGCAGGTTTTAACAGCACACCCAGAGAGATCCCTTTGCTCACGGATCAGCTCACCATGATGCCCAGGTAGGTCAGGAGCACCGTATGCCTCCACCCGTGTTTTCAAAACAGGATGCAGCTGGACCACTTGCAAAGGGCCTGAGTTCACCTCGGTGTGCCACAACCACAACCCCTAACGCAAGCAGGAACAAGCTCAGAGTTGCGTTTTTCCTTCTCAGCATATTTTGGGTATACTTATTACAGGATAAGCTCTTTTCCCTGCCACAAGCATTATAATAATTTAATCAGCAGTCATCTACTATATAATTTCCTTCCTTCCACCAACACTATCATCCTTAGGTCAAAAGTAATTAGAAAAGCAATTAACCACAAACTTCATTTAGCTAACTAAAATGGGATGAGATATTTTTGTTTGTTTGTATTTGTTACTGCAACAGTAGTAACAATTTTGCTTGTTTGTTTTTGCAACGACTTAAGGGGAAACAAACAAGTTCTTTCAAATGTGCAATAAATACCTAGAGAAAAATAACAATAATTACACATTCAATGTCAAATAAGTATTAGCTCCCCATATCCTGTATTTCACTTTCTTAAAGTGTTTCCATTTTTAAAGACCATTTTTAAAATAAATGTGGATAAGTGGTGCCTAGAAAATCCTATATTTGATGGCGTTTTTTTTTTCTTCTGTGCATGAATGGCCTAGGGACAACTGTTGAGTTTTCAGCTGTAAATGCGAATGTAAACCTATCCCAGCCTACAGTTTGAATATGTGCTATTCGCTCCACCTGTTCTGTGTTTGCAAGGTGTGATTCAATCCCCTCTATCAAATGACACTGTTTAGGTTCTCTGGTTGTCTGACAAAAACACTGAAAGGTGAAGGAAAAGAAAGTGATTTCAAGGTAGCCAAGTATCCTTTCTCCTGGATAGATGTGTAGGTAAACCACTGCCTGCCCAAAAGGTTTATAGAGTTTTTGAACAACGCATTTAGAGAATAGAAAGAAAACAGAACAGGGGTCTTGATCCCAATGAGACTTCTTTCATCTATGGGAGAGTGGCCAGGGGGAGATTTGGGGGCCTGCTTCTACATTTTCTGGGGAGCTCCAGGTCTTTGGTTTTTCCTGGCCACTCTACCAGGGAGAAGTAAATCTCTTTTGCATGCCAAGAGTAAGCTTGCTCATCCAGCATGCTGAGCCTCCCAGGCTTCTTGCAGTATATAGTCAGGGACTGAAGGCATTCACTGTGGGGATAGGTATCTTAGCATAGTTACATTTTGCAGGCTGAGAAATCCTGGTAGAAGAGGGGGATGGAATGCTCAAAACTCAATCCCAAACTGGTGAGGCTCAACATTAAATAAGGCACTTACATGCTGGAGACAGGAATGTAGTGGCAAGCTTTAAAGGAAAATCATTATGATCTGTGAAGAATTGCACGGTCTTTTGGGGAGGGAACAGTTTTCTTCCTGGCTGTGCTTACATGACATCCGTCTCTTGTCAGATGATCTGTAATACCACAATATGGCTATATGGGAGCAGTGCCAAGGTTGGCAGAAGGGGTCTAACGTGCAGAGCATGGATCCTGCTCTGAACCTGCCCCAGGTTCCCTGAGGTTTTGATTAATGCTCATCCTAAAGTGTTTCATCATCTTGTTTACCTTTTCAGCTTGGTGCTGATAATGTTATTGCCACAGCACTGTGCATCTTGAGCTGAACACATCACCAGTTCTCCTAGCATATCTGTTTGAATTATGGAGATCTCAGTCACTTTGGAGAATTTGTCTTGGAGCAGAGAGCCTGTTTATTTGAAATGCTGCTGAATCTATGCTCGGTCCACATTAAGGTTGCGCAACCAATAAAAAAAATACATGCAAATTGCTCTAAATGCCAGTTTACTTGGAAGCAAAAATTAAATCTGGATACATGCATTGTCAGACTGATAGGCTCTGCCACCGGAAAGAATAACTTTCATTTTATGGTGGTATTTGCTTATGAATCTACTGGGAAACCGTTTCTTTGTAGCACAGTCTCTGCCAGCAGCCTTGTGAAGTGAAGCTTTGACATTCCCAATGTTCTTCATCTTTCTGGTCAAGTGCAGAGACTGGCCAGGACTTGGGAGACTAAGGTTCTGTTTCTAGCTCTGCAGCAGGCAGAGCTAGAAACACAACCTCAGTCGACTGCAGCCAGATCATCTGCAAAAGCTGGCAAATTCTACTTCCCTTCCCCTCCTCTTTGTCTGATGTAACTTCAAATGTTTGGAGTTAGGAGCAACCTCCAAAGGTACCTCCACGCTGCATTGTTGCAGTGGAGTGGGGAGGGAGATAGCCAGGTTGTCCTGAACAAGCAATGCCAAGCAGCTCAGCTGAGACAGTGCCAAGTCACACACCCTGCTTGGCGCTGTGCAGCCAGAAGCACAGCTAGCTTCTACAGCTAACTAGTTGCCAGCAAGGATCTCATCTAGCTCATTTTTCTATACATTATGCAGTGTGCACACACCTTTCATATGTTTCTGCAGCCCGGTATCACAAAGTGCCTACGTTTTCCAGTGGCTTTGTGGTGTGGCGAGCAAGTTACTCCAGAATGTCATGGTCTGCTTTAATTTATTTGAGGTCAGGTTCAAACAATGTGGACAAGCTACAGTTTGTCTCATCAACACGAGCTGGAGAAGGAGCAGTTTAAAGGCTTTGAAGGCTGAAGAAAAAGAGCGTATATAAGCAGTTACTCCCTTTGGCAGCTGTTGTAACGGCAGGTAAAAATGACTGTCCTTGGCAAGCCCCTATCCCAGCACTCAGAATAATGCCCCAACCCCAAAGTAGCCAATAATAATAATAATAATAATAATAATAATAATAATAATAATAATAATAATAATAATAATAATAATAATAATAATAATAATAAAATAAACCAAACACCCAGAATTCATTTTAAATCACCTAATTCTGGCACTCTTTTTATCTCAGAAACATACAGAAAGAACCAGCAATGTTCCTTCACGAACCCTTTGCTTCCGCAACAGGCAGCATTAAAACAGGGAAAGTAATGGGAAGAGAAGAAGTAAAAATTCCCTGCAGGAAGCCAGCCCATCATCTGAAGTGGTGCTCCCCACTTCCCTCCCCGGAGCTTGTTTCTTCTGACAGCGTACTGTATGGCTTAACAACTCTGCAAATGGTGAGACAAGCGTGCCGTGGAGCAAAAAAATGTTTCCTTATAGCCATGTCAGGCTGTCACTCCTCTGCCTCCCCCACTGTTAGGAGCTGCTAGACTCTCTCAGCCATCTGGTGCAGGATTTGAGACTTCCTGCTGATAACCCTGGCCAATCCTGGCATTGCTGTGCACTTGGTGAATGAAGATGAGACAGGTTTTGAAGTGTTTGTACAAAGCTGGAAAAGCAGTGGAAAGGCTGGAGGAAAACGAGTGGGAAGGTGTGAGGTGGAAACAAGACATGCTGGTGATGCAGGAGGCCTCAGCACACATTTCCCTTTTGTAGGGGATAAAGGAAAGGGCTTTACCCTTAGACTTTAGCTGTCATGGGATGCAGCCATGGAAGAATAAGATGGTAGATGTCATGGCTCCTCTTTGTTCCCTGCTGGGGAATGGAAATGCAAACAGATTTCCAGAGAAACAAGGACTTGAAGCTCTTTGGATGAGGAAGGGTCTGAGAAGCCATCTGCCTCAGTTTCCTCTGCCAGCTCCTCACCATTGGATGGTACACACGTGTGACAGTTGGGAAGCTGAAGAAATCCTCATGCAGTGTATTTAGACTAGCGTGCCAGCGACTGGGATCAGAACCAAGCTGTGCCTGCGTAGTTTGCACGGGCAAGAGAGGAAGTTATTGCTGCTCTTGTGGCTCTCCCTGCTGCAATCTGCTCTGAGCCCAAGTTATGTTGGTTTGTTAATGCAAGGAGCTGTAAGGCAGGTGTTAGACTACTTTGTTTATGCACTTTTTTCATCCCGTTGGCATTCGGGAACACATCCCACTGAATAAATTATTAATTTGGCCATGTTAGAAGATGTAATTCTTCCCACAGACTCAGTGCTAGCGGTGCTAGCAAAAGCACAGAACATCCCTTTCCCCGACAGATAGGTGACAGCCACTGCCATCCTAGATCAGGCTCTGTGATCCCAAACTGCCTACTCATCGCTGTGCAAGGCTGTGCATGTGCCCTCTTGTAGTCACTGGGATGAGTTCTTAGCTGGTCTTACAAAGCCCTGCCGATTCCTAGAAAGCCATATAGGGTTTTTTAGTATTATTCCAAAAAAAGAAGTGCCATGACTTCAATAGGTGTTTTACCTGGGTAAGGGTCCCACGAGCATGCAGCCCTGTTTGGGTTGGGGTGGGTGTCTTAGGCTATCATTAGCCAACATGAATACCCCAAATAAATATTGCTTTGAGTGAGACATGGACTGGGCTTTCTTCTGAACACTATTACTTAGCAGATACAGTTTTCATGCAAAGTGACTTGACTTTTCCCTAGTGGGAATGATAGGATGTCAAACAGTTACTTAGTTATCAATATCTGAATTTTGGAAAGATGTTAGCTCCAGGTAGAAGGAGAAATGTCTTAGAGCTTATAGAAACACTTGAAGTTAGCCAGTTTTAAACAACTCTCTCAAATATTTCCTGTAATATTTGCAGTGTAGGTAGTGGATGTAATAGCACTGCCACAGGACTCCAAAGAGAAATATCCCATCTTTCCACAGGCCATCATGCAATTGCTTGAAAATAATCAGCTGGAGGTATTATTTTGTATTTCCCAGTGAAATATTGATGAAATTGTTTACTGTCTTCCCACAGTTCCAATTATTTTCCTGCTTGTCCTTGCAGGATCTCTCCATGTGTAAGGCATTTTATTCCTGTATCTCCACACAGAGAGAAGTGCTTATTGGCACAAGCTGGCACAGCTCCATTGACTTTAGTCATCTTCAGTGACTTAGGTCACAGTTGCTGAGGGCGCGTCCCACACTACATGCATCTTTGCTAAGCACCTTCTAAAGCACCACCCAACTGCATGCCCTTGGAAGTCAACTAAAGAGTGTCCATTAATTTGAATGTTACTTCAGTCAGCCTCTAACAAATCTACTACCTTGGTCCTATTCAGGGCAACATCGCATGGACTTCAACGTGAATTCACTTCCTGAATAAGGAACAAATAAAATCTGCTCCATTAAAGCTGCAGTTACAGCAGCTCTGAGAGGAGTACACAGAAACATTAACAGCACAGAGATATTAGGGCTGCGTGATGTGACAAAGCTGTAAGATGCAGTACAAAGTCTCCTCAGGTATGAATCAGGTTTACAACTTGAGCAACCCAAGTCTTTCCCTGCACCAGCCCCTTCACACAAGAAGAAACAAAAGGTTGCTTTTAAAGGTATCCTTGGAAAATCTTGAGAGGGAGTCAATAGATAAAAATGTGTGTTTTGCCTTTCTTTGCTGCTGTTCCATCTATTTTCACATTCCTTTTATAATTCAGTTAGCTGTTGCTAGAAAAATAACAACTACGATAGTATGCTGTCCTTTACCACCTTCAACCTCATCTCATGCCTGGTGGTTAAGGCCAGAGGATCCAAAAACAGGCGTGGAATTGATCAAAGCCCAAACTTCAGATCTGAACAAATTCAGGTCCATGCAGCAGAGCAGCAGGGCCCAGGCATCCACCACAGACGTGCTGAATTAATAGGTCAGCCAGTAGTTACACACTGAAAATCCAAAATCTCTTTCTGCATATCGTCCCAAATTGGAAGGATAAAGAACCTATCTCTTCCAAAAGAGCATCTGCTTCTTAGAGCTTGGCATGAAACAGAACACAAAAGAATTTTGCACAAAGAAAAAGAGTAGGGAGAATAATTTCAGTAGAGGCAAAAATAAGACATCCTTTCTGTGACATGAAAATTCATTTTATTACTTCCAACAGTTAATGTATAGGGAGTAGCTACCCTATCATAGAAAGTAAGAGTAAATATAGAGAAACATTTCTCTGTATGTGAGACCTGCAGATCGCTATGCTCAGGCTTTTTATTAGGCTACAGTTCTTGCTAATATTCTTCCATCTCAATAGTCATTTGCCAGTTTGGTCAGCAAATTAAAAAGTCCCCTATACACTCAGCACCTTTAGAAGTCACCTGCTTAGCCAAAGATATTTGCACTACAAAACAGAGGGTTGTGACTGTTCTAGCATTGTGCCTGTAATTGTAACAAGTGCTTGCATATTATTATCAGCTAAAGAATCATTCAAGATTATAAAAAAGCTTTCAGAACTTGCAGAATTGTGTGCTTGGAGATGAACTTATAAAAAAACCTCCATGGTTTACAGAGATGAAAGAGAAACCTGGTGATTTCAACTCATTTTTGCATTGTGAGAACTTGGGTGCACTGAATTCCCTAAATATCTTTTTATTGACTTTAGAAGGGACAGGGTCTCATTTGTTGATATTTTGTATTTCTTAAACTTAAAAACCCAGACTGACAGTCCCAGGATGAAAACCCCTGGAATCCAGGGTAGGTGGTAAAAGGAGACCGCTCATTTGTCCCAGTGAGGCTCAGTCCCAGATTCCATTCCCAAGTGCTCACCAGTGTGGTGGTAGTTCAGACCCTGACCCAGAAATCCTTATTCATGCCCAGTTTGGATTAGCTACAATTTTTTCCTCCAAAAACTAAAAATATGTCTAGATATAGGTGCATTTGCTTTCTCTATTGTTTCTGGAACTAGGTTTTATTTATTTTGAGAGCAGAAAGAAATTCAAGAAGTATCTGAACTTCAAAGAAAAATCTGACATTTCCTTTAAAGAACTTCCATTTCCTAACAATCCATGGAGACGGTGCTTTTACAGATGTGGTTTTGTGTCAACACGTTCTCACTCTTCCACCTCACTCTTCATCTTCCTGTGCATATAAAAGCTCACGGCTTGACAGGCAGCTCAGTACCTATAAATGGCTATTTGTTATTTATGGTGATTATTAAGTGTCCGTGTTTTCAGATCTATTACGTATGCAGTGACGTAAGGCTTCTATTTTAAAGATTATATTTATTTATCACACCAGAAGTGGCCAATGTCTGGAAAGGTTATATCGGTAAAGTAAACATGAAGCACTACTGAACAACGTATAACCTAAATGGTCTGTTTGCATTCAGTATTGAATTTTTAATCTCATTTCCCCATTTTGTTACAAACAGTAAGCGGAAAAACCAATACAGAATCTGTAGGAAAAAAATCCAGAGCACTGTACACTGCATACGAGAAAAAAGGTCCTCCTCGTATCCTTCTGCTTTGTTATTGGTAACAGTTTGTTCCCTGTCAATAACGTTGGTAAGAGCAGCAGGGCTTGCTTTGAGCTCTTTTTTTCCTGTTTGCAACCTAGCAAGTTTATTAGGGATGAAAAAAAATGTGGAAAGGAGGACAGGAAGGAAAGAAGGCCTTTATGGTGTGTAGGTTGCACATTATATAATAAATATTTAACACCCTGGTACCCCATAAAATCTGCGTTCCCTGGCAGCTCTGCTCTCTTGGGATGCAGCCAACAGATAAGGGAACATATTCCACTTTCGAGTCCCTTCTTATTACAGCCCTGAAGGTCAGGGTAAATGAGAACTGGAAAAGCCAAGCAAAGAGTAGAGAGAAAGGTAACAAGAGGTTCGCTGATCTGGAAAGACATGGGGAGTCAGACTTAATTTCTGAGTCCTCTGTGGACTTAGTGCAAGCTATCTGAGAAAGAGTCCTATTTTCTCAGAAGACGTATGAAAGGAGAGCTACAAGCCATGCTGACCCTACCGGGCAGCTAGAAGTTTAAAATGCTCGCGTGATTAAGGTCAGGAGAAAACACTGTGCGCATCTAGTATAATCTCCTTCATAACACTGGCCAGAAAAATTTGTCTAGTTATTTCCACATCAGGACCAACAGCTTTTGTGTTATCCATGATAAGACTTCCAGAAGACCATCTGATCTGGTTTAAACACCCATTTAAACGTTTGACAGAGAATCTGTCAACTTTCTGGTGCAATTCCTCTCTTGCAAGAATATTCTCACTTCAATAAATGTCTATCTGTTCCTTCCCTTTTTGATAAAATGTGTACATTTAGCTACATGATTACTAGGTCTCATTATTTGTGATTCCTTGAATATACTCCAGGTTTCTAAAGCCTTTCCAGATGATCCTAGAGGGAGCTAGTCTGTATGCACAGCTATAGAAACACCTCCATCTTCTACTTTGCCACTGGTTTTATCCCTAAATCTTCTTGTGTTTAGGGCAACTGCTGTCACAGTAAGTCTTAAAAAAAAAAGTCTTAAGTTGTATTATTGAGGTTAAAATAAATGGAAAGTCATAATTTTTATATGATTTCTGTCATGGCACAAGAAAGATAAAATTGGCAGCCTGAAACAGGAAGCTCAGGAAAGTGAAGGTAGGGTAAAATCCTGAAACGAAGATTTGCCAAAATCTCTATACAAAGCAAACTTACCTGATTTCATGCATCTCAGTTGACACAACCTTCTTAGCCTCATTTTTCCAATGAGAGTCCAACAGCCAGACCCACAAACATTTTTATAAACAGTGAAAACAGCACAAAGTAAAGAAGAAGGCAAATCAGAACTGACTACTGTTGATTTTGTGATAAAGGCTCCATGGAGACCAGCTGTTAATTACCTTTCCAGAGGAGAGACTTGTTTAGCTTGGAGCCAGGGTAGTTTTGTTTTTTTTTCCCCTTTCCTCTCAGGTACAATAGACTGTACTGCTAGGATTAGCGTAGGATTTAAACTATAAATGTGCATTGGGACAGAGTTATGATTATTCATCTATTTTATTATGGTGCTGCTAAAGACCAGGCAAGAATGAGGCAATACACAAAATAGACACTCCCTGTCCCAACCGTTTTGCTAGTGAGCAACCTTTCCGGCAGAGTTTAGCATCACTTGCTTTCCTTTCTAGTCAAAGTTATGCCAAAGCAGTACGCATCTGTCCATCTTGTTTTCCTTTCTGCTGCTGCACTTACATACATTAATGACTTAACCCTGCCAGGTACAGAGCTCTCTTGATGCCCACTGCCTTCAGTGTCGGGGCAGAGGGGGGACACAGTGCTGTGTCGCTGTGCTTAGCTCCTTTCCGAATAAAACCACCGAGCCCCGGCCGTATGATCTGTCTGAGCTGTGCATGGTGGAAGACTAGCAAGTAGGGGCAAATGAGGCTTGAAAACCATCTGTTTGCTCACCAGAGCCTGAGATGGGCTGATTCAGTCCATAACATGGCTGCTGCAGTGTTTGCTGGCCTGCCCGGGTGATGTGAGCTGTTACTTATGGCAATAACAGGTGCAAAGCTTCCTGACAGAAGTGTTGTTTTTAAATCCCTGAGTCCCTTTAATAACCCAGAGAGGTGGCAGGCTGAGCTCTCCAAAGCCATAGACAGACTTCGTACATGCAACCTGGAAAATTACGGATGCAAAACAAAGCATGCAAGCAAAGTCATGCTGTTCCTCAGTTCTCAGAATTACTGGGGGTAGTGCACAGAAAGCAGGGGCATATACAACAGGAGGATGACATCGTTAAACTTTGCAAACACACATGCTTTTCCGTGAAAACCTCTCCGCTGTTGCTAAGGCTGATGCAGTTTTGCTGGAAGCCCTGGTGCAGAGATCTTCCAGGTTTTTTAGCCACCTTGAGAAATAAGATCAAAGAGCAGGGACTTTGGTGGCCACAGAGCACAAAGAAGATGACTCATTTTGTACAAAATCTCCCTATACAAGATTTAAACCAGGCGGTGCCTGGAACGACAGACCATAGCTGCTTTCTGATTACCAATACTCACACCATCATTATCTGCGGCGTAAGGAAAAAAGCTATAGCAGATGCAGCTCTATACAACCAGACAGCAGTACACCATACAGGAAAATGCATGACTCCGCTTTAAGTTACAAGCTGTAAGCACAAATGGAAATATGGTTTTGACCCAAAGGGAGGACTATGTGCAGTAAAACTTGTGAGTCTTCAAACACTGCAACTGCTCAAAGTAGACAGATGCTTTGGTTAGTCGCTCTCCTCCTGCCTAGCATGCATTTCTTTATTTTCTTTGTGCTTGTATAGCAGCACATCTAGTGCAAATTTAGTGAACAGTGTAAACTAGAAACAATCAGCATGATGAACTTGGTTCACACTTCAGCTCACACATAAACAGTCTCTCTACCTTAACAAGCTGCCGCTCACAAGGAAGCCAGTGCAATCACAAATTAATGATCTCTGCTTGGTTTTGATTCCAGATCTATCGTGCCTTGAGAAGTATTACATCTAAAAATACTCTGTGTTAAGATCCCCCATGTGCTTCAAGCACAGTGTTCTAGAAACGATCTATAATATTTCACACATTAAAGAACAGCAGTGGCCTTGGCGAAGAACAGTTTGCTCATTTGTATTTATACACGCTCCCGGCCTAGCGAAGCAGCCAAGGTGACTTTGGGGGAAAACGCTGCTCGAGTACAGCTGGTGCAATCTGGGCCCACAACTTTCCGTGCATGTCAAAAGTCGTTTGCATATTCATTATCTTTTGATGAGCACTGCGTGGTCAAGGGAAATGTACTTTCCCCTTTGGTGTATTTGCTCAGCCTTCTGTAAATCTCCTGTGCTGTGTATCGGTGTGGGTATAATTTAGTCCATTTACTGTATAGATTAGGTCCTTCCCCCCAGATTACTGTGTTTTTAACTGTAAACAAAATATTTGGGGAGGCAGAGAGCCTGGTGGGGAGTTTGCTGGGGGCAAATATATAATTGCTAACTGTTTAATTAGGACCAGTCCCTAGGACTTTTCTAGGAGATAAAAGGAGTTGCTTGCTCACTGGGGTGGAGCGGCAGAGGTGCCAACCAGGGTTAGAAATAAATCCAAGAAATTCTGGTGTTAGAATCTGTCCTCAGCTGAGGTTAAAAACCCCACAGCTCTTCTGTCCTCACGAGGAAGATGTGTGTTGTAGGAAGGTGAGAGTTGAAGCAATTTGTGATCCGCTCCTAAAAATGACACAGAAGCTTCAGAAGAAAGAGATGGGACTCACCAGATGAGCAAACCACTGCAAGTGAATTTGGTGCTGGAGAGGTCATGTTACTGAAAGCTGGATGCACTTGGTCTGACTGCTTTCCTGTAGTAACTCAAGGAGCAGCCGGTCTTGTAGCTCTGTAGGAACCATCCTGTGGCTCTCTCTCAGGGCTACTGTTACAGGACAGCAATGCCACTTAGTGGCTTCATGAAAGCTGTTTTCTCATGAAAAAATTGCCTGTGTTAGAGAGCAAGAGACTTGACTGAATAGCAGCTCACTGCTGAATCCTGAGCATATGGTTACTTGTTTAAAAAGTAAAACAGAAGTCCCAGCATGCTGCAGAATAAGAAGAATCAGACACCACTCAAATTTTCCTTCTTCATCTTTTCCAGCTCTTACACAAGGCGTAACTTCCAGTGGGACGTGCCTCATCCCTGCATGGGTGCCCACAGCAGACAGCATAAAGCCCACGTGCCCTGGGAGGCTGATGGGTGAGGCAAGGCTTTGGACACAAAAGCCCACCTTGCCTTAAGAAGGAGCATAACAGTAGAATTAGAACAATTAACCACAACTAAGCAGGAAAAGCATTCTCAGGAGACAACCGAAGGCTGTCTGGCTCTCACCGTCCACCGAGTGTGTTCATTCCCAGATTTGTCAAGGTGCTGTGCCATCTAGAGGTATTCGATATGCATTTTCCCGTGCCTCTCCAAAGAGCTGGCTGGCAAAGCTGCCTAGGGTCACTGCTGAAGCACCAAAGCAGTGAGCCCCACTCCTGGGCCAAAAGCACTTCTGGCAGCCCCTGTGTCTGGTGGTCCTGCTCCAACACAGCAACAAGGCACAACACCAAGTGTATTTGCATTAGTTATACTAAATGCCTTTAAAATGTGCTGCCTTAACAGTTTAAATGTGCCGATCACGGTTTTCTTTACTGCTTCAGTTTACATCGAGGTCTGATTTACAGAAACAAGGGCACATCTCTTCCAAAATATCAGGCAGCTGCTGACAGAGATACCTGTTACTAGATGAAACAAGGGCTTAATCTCTTTTTTGCTCTGTCACGTACAGCATCACAAAGGGAACCACTGTAATTTCCAGCTACCGGTGACTACAGGCAGAGAGGGGCTTCATGGTTTTTGGTGTGAGGTAATTACAGAGCTCACTAATGCTAATTAACATGAAATGGAAGCTGTGGCCTACAAACAGAAGTACTGGGTATATGGTGGGTGAATGTTGCTATTGACTGAAAATGGTTATTTAATCTTTAAAAATGTTAAGTTGCTGCAAAATCTTGCCTTCATTCCTTTCCTGCTCAACAACACCTCAGGTTTCATCTGCCCCCTGAACTGGCCAGCTCAGCCGGACGTCCTCAGCTCTGTCCTGCCTGATCTGCCTCTCCTGGCCCATGTCCCTCTCCTCTGACTGACAGCCATCCAAAGTTGATAGCCTGCCCATGGCTTTCCTTCGCATTGCCAGAGTAACCCTGTGCTCTCAGCCCTCCACAGCTCCTTTAAGCATCCTAATGCCTATGTGATTCTGACTGGCAGAGAGATGAACCATAAATAAATAGAAAAAATGAAGTCTGTCCTATTCTCTGTAGGAAAAATGCAGGAATTCCCCAGGTTCTCACCAGTTTGAAATCATCAGATGACACTTCTACAGCCTACTTCCTTTTTGACTTGTCTCCAGTTTTGATGCCCTCTGCTCCTGATTTTCTCCCCATCAACCTGCGGGGCACTGCTGTGTGGCTCCCAGAAAAACAGTCTTCTGGCAGGAGGTGACTGTTACCAAGTGACTATCAGAGTGCAATGTTTGTTACCAGAGCCGTCACCTCGCACCATTTGGAGTCTAGGTACAAGAAAAAAAAAAAGAGTGCAAATGAAGTGTTATTGCTACAAGAAGTAATCTGTTAGCATCATTTCATTCTGTGCTTTTAAATTAGCATGTGTTTGGGAGGCCACTTGGTAAGCTTTACTCTGCTTTCTGAGAAGTCATCAAAGGATACCAGCTGCAAGCTCTAGCTGATGGTGAGCTACGGACAGTTGGTGCAGGTAAAATAACAAAGAATTTAAAGCTTCATCTGTCACTTGAAGCGGGCTTTACTGGAAGTTTAAGTGGGCTTTATTGGAAGTTTTAAACCTTCTCGACTCCTGGTGTCGAAAGTATTATTTGCTCTGTTCTTAGAGGCTGAAATGCTGAAAATGGAAGCATGAAGGTAACATAGAAAAATTGTCCTCACACTTGGCTTTTCAGCTGGTTTAGTTGGTGACCTTCAGACATGGTGTCTCCAAAAGTTAAATATCAAGGGGAATATTATTGAGCAGGTTTAGATTTCACAAGAAAAACTAACAATAGCAGCTTGAAGGAATTGTCTGGTCTCCTGTGGTGCAACAATTTAGAAACCGCAGCTCTGTCATAACTATGGGAGGAGTCCAAATAAGCAGAGCCCTTTCTTTCCTGACATGAAATCCTGAAACTTCAGTGGAGTTGCACTGATCTGCACCAACTGAGGATCACCTATGACATTTTTATTTAACAAATGGCAAGCATTCCTGTTACAGAAACAAATACATGACTGAACCTGAACTGAGTATTTTAGGTGAATTTTGTCAATATTCACCTCCAGTTATTAAAAAAAAATTCTGGAGTGAAAGATGTTGGCAAAACTCTTCAGAGGCTATGCCTCGTTTGATATTTATGGAAGAAAGAAACAGCTTTACCTTTGCTCCATTGTCGGTTATCTAGAGTTTTTAGTCTACATATCACTGCACCGATGAGCAGCAGCTGCAGAGACTGCTCGTCTTCTCTGATGCTTCTCTGTTTGGTTAGCAAGTTCACAGCAAATCTAGAGAGCTCTTCCATGTCACACTTTCAAAGAGGAAGATGATCTTTCAGATCCAGAATGAATTTACTTTCTCCTGGTTATCTAGCAGGTGAGGTCAGTGTCTCACAGGCTTGCACCCGAGGGGGCAGACAGCCCCGCTGTGCCCATGTACTCTAGGCATTGGGCTGAGATCTGTTTCTGACTGTCATTAACTTGCTGAGTAACTCTTAGAGAAGTCACTTCCCTTCTGTCTTTTTATCCATGTCCTGAGCGTGTAGGGGCACACAGCAAGCAGGGTGGAAATGAGCTTTCACTGCATTTTCTTTCCTTCTGGGACTTCCACAGTGTACTCGGAATGAATGACTTTTTTGCAATGAACAGCACAAACCCTTGTCCTTTCAACCTGCCCAGTTCCTTATCTCAACCTCCACAGGAGAACAGAAATAATTATTTCAGGGAATAAGTGATGACCTTAGAAACACTGCTTAAGCACCAAAGCTCTTCACATTTTATTCTAATCCCATAGTACCTGAGACCTGCAGAACAAAGCAGAGCATGTTTTAAAGTATAAAGGATTAGATTAGGCAAGTACTCCAACCACTACCATTTCGGAACCAAAGGGCAGATAGTCTATACACATTCAGCTGAATTCAACCCTGAAAAAGATGATACAGCTCCTCTGACTGTAGCTATTTCTGCCTTCCCCAAGTCAAACGCAGTTGTGCTTATTCACTAGAGTAGACGAATAAAGCAGGTTCAGTCAGTGCCTGGTAAGAAACAGCACCACTGACTTGAAAGTCAAATTAGTAGACAAAGGTAATATGTATACACATTTTAATATATGATATATTTATCAAAAATTAGCCTGTGTTCTATGAAAGAAGAATACATAGAATGGAGGGACTGCATGTAGGGAAACAAGACATTAAAATGTGGCTAATTAACTGCGTAAGTGTGTCTAAGTAACTGCTTCCCTTCTAGAGAAGGGAACAGAAGGGCAAAAAGTCAAGTCTCAAGCCCTGGAATATAAAATTTGTGCCCAAAGACATGGCATTTAGCAGACTGGTAATCACGATCACACATCAGATCAAACCTGTGCTATTTTAGTCAGCCAGTTGCTAACTAGCTGGCTGTCTACAAGCATGTAAGCAGAACCATACGCAAGTAACAGGAGCAGGGCTTGCAGAGGGAAGAGGGCTTACGCCTCAGGTCTGGAGTTTGCTTGCAGAAGTCCAGCGCCAATACATTTGATACAGCCTTCCTGAAAAATCACATTGCTTTTGCTTCCTCCTGTGTTGGAGTCCCACACATTTTCTTATCTCACAGGAATGTAGGAAAGTAAATTAATCACCTAGGCTAAGAAAAAGCAGTGCAGCACTTGTCCAGGTGTAAGGTAGTAATAGCAGGGCCAGGATGCCTGTGTGGGTAACACGTGTCCTTTAAGGCTGGTGAGCTAGACAGATACTGCAGTGGGGTGGGCAGGGGGGGAGAGGGAGGATTTACAGATGTATAGTTAGGAAGCAGGTGGTGATACCATTTAAGATAGCTGGTTAACACCAAATAGCAGTATAACCTTTCTTTTTTCTTTTTTCTCCCCTCTACCCTGCTCTGAAGCTCAGAGCTGAGCTTGCAAGCCCCTTCCTGCCATGATGCAGGGGAACAGGGACTGACCAAGCTCCACACCAGCTCCGCGAACAGCAGCGCATTGTTCCCAGCGGCAGCTCCCGCTTTCCTGAGCTGGAGGAGATTCTGAGGAAATCACTCCTCTTTTCAGCTGGTGGTTTTCCAGAAAGGAAGTTTCATAAAAAGCAATTACCTGTGGAATTTCTTCCTTTAGCTGAGAGCTTGGCAGTCAAATTAATAACTGAGGCAAGATTAGGCTGAAGATACTGTGCTAAATGGCCTGCCACTTCATTTGAGATTGTTGTGTGATTCTCTACTGACCATAGTATTCATTGCTTAACTGCAAGTACTTTTTGAGAGCAGTTTGGACAGACGTATACTTCTACAAGGTGTTAAAAGGCCTGGTTTAATAGCGGTTTGTAAGAATTTTCCTGTTTTTCTTCCAGTAAAATGTAGTAATTCTTGTCCAGGCTTTGATCAGTGTTGGTTAGGTCTTTCAAAGCTGTACTCTAAGTAGGGCGGCATCTCTGCGTCCTGCAGTTAGGTCTGTCTTATGATTCACACTTTACATTTGCTGTGTGACTCAAAGAATGAACTCTTTTACATTCCTTAACCTTTTTACTTTCACCAGTCAAGCCCAGAAATCCTTCCCACCTTGCGTTGCCACTGCAACAACTTCCATATGCTATCCTCTACAAGGACTGATGTCCTTAGATTATTATTATTATGATTTTCTTTATATTATTATTATTATTGTTACTTAGGTTGGCACCTAGAAGCCCAGATGGAGATAAGGGCTCCAACATGCTGAGTGCTGTACAAACATGCAAGACATCGTTGACCTTGAGGGCTTTCGGGCTGAACAGGCAGTGGAGATAAAAGGTGGGGCAAGCAGCAGTGAAAAAGGCATTATTCAATGCAATGAAAAGGATTGCCAGTAAAGCCAGGAATAGTGACCAAACTTCCCAAATCCCCATTCATGACCCTATCCCCGTGGTCAAACTTCCTTTGGCTGTTATGAAAGAGTCTTTCCTGCTTTGTGACTTGCCTCATGGAAGAAAATCATAGGAAGGAATTGTCACAGCAGCAACATGAAGATTACAGAAGACTGTCCCTCGAGAGAAATTTGGACAACTGCATAATGCAAATTGCATGTTGTAACCTGGAACATCTGTTTGCATGTCCTGATCTCTCCAGAGGCCCTTAAGATTTTTATATCTCTATTTCAGTTGTCTTCACGCACTGGATTGTGGCCCTCTAGTAGAGGCATACCCCTGTTTCCTCTTACGCAGGTCTGCTGTTTAAATCAAATAACAGAGGAATATCGTTCATACACACACACCCCCAAGCATTTCTCAGTCACTGCTCCAAATCCCCTTCCCTCTATAGAACGTAGCTGAACACTAACAACGTGTAGGGGAATGACAAAAGACAAATGGGCCGGAACTTACTCCCACTGACAAGAGCAGGCTTAGTTTCCCTAACACAAGTTTTCGTTTGAAGCAATCCAACTTCCACCATAAGGAGTATATATCTTTTAACACCTTGTAGCTGTTCTCTTACTTGTGTTCCCTTTGTATTCATGTAATCAGTCTGTTTGGCAGATGAAAAATTAGTATGACATGTGGGTGCTTTGCAGATGGCTGGGAACAGCGAGGCTCCCCTGTCATGGGCATCTCTGCACACAGAGGGCTGGATCACTACACCAAACAGGACTTTCTGAAGAGGTGGATTAAAAGCTTAAAGTAGCAGCACAGGCACTGTAAAAAGAAAACATCCCTTCAGTTAGAGGTGATCAGAGAAAAAAAAGGTGGAAAGCAAGAAGTCTCAAAGCAATTTAAATAAAATAATTGATTTAAGAAATTGCTGGCATGCCTGGAAATATCTTTGCCCACACACAAATCTGCAACTTTCCCAAGGCCTCGATGCAGTCACAGAGACGAGGGCAGAACTTTTGCTTTCCACAAATTGTGAAGTGCTTCACCTGAGACACATCCATGTGCCATGGACTGCCCTCCTATCAGAAATGGGAACATGGAAGTAGTGACAGGTGAAGGTCTGCAAATATATGCTTATTTCTTTAGTGTATTATAGCTATGTGTTGTGGTTTAGCCTGGCAGGCAGCTAAACACCACACAGCTGTTTGCTCACTCCCCCCCCCCCGCAATGGGATGGGGGAGAGAACTGGGGAAAAAAGAGTGAAATTTGTGGGTTGAGATAAAGACAGTTTAATAGGACAGAAGAGGAAGGGAAAATAAAATAATAATAATAATAATGATGATGAAAGAATATACAAAATAAGTGATGCACAATGCAATTGCTCACCACCCGCCGACCGATGCCCAGCCAGCCCGAGCAGCGGTCGCCACCCCCCGGCCAACTCCCCCCAGTTTATATACTGAGCATGATGTCACATGGTATGGAATGTCCCTTTGGCCAGTTTGGGTCAGCTGTCCTGGCTGTGCCCCCTCCCAGCTTCTCGCTGGCAGGGCACGAGAAGCTGAAAAGTCCTTGACTAGTGTAAGCACTACTTAGCAACAACTAAAACATCAGTGTGTTATCAACATTATTCTCGTACTAAATCCAAAGCACAGCACTGTACCAGCTACTAGGAACAAAATTAACTCTATCCCAGCCGAAACCAGGACACTATGTAAGGTTTGATCTTAGGTTTCCTCAATTCCAGTCCTTTTCTTTTAACCCTTGTCTCATTCTTCCGCTTCCAAGAGGAATACCAGCACTATAGGTAAGGAAAAAAAATAATCTTCATTCCTATTCGAATATATACTTCCATATATTTCTACTTCTGTGCACAAAAAGCTCATTATGACATATACGTAAGCAGTGAAATTAGAAGTCCTTAGGCATGCATTTTAACAAGCATGAAATATAGCCGTCAGCTCCTTCTGGGAAGCTAGATTCAGTGCCCCACTCCTTTGAACATGCAAGAAGTTTTGTTCACATACCTTCTTCTAAGAAACACTCCCTTTCCTCAGAGGACCTGGTCATTACTATTGGCAGCCTGCACCTTCAAACATCTATGTTTTACTGAAGTCAGTTGGATACACCTGAATCTTTTTAAGAGCTGTATGTCTGTTAATGGTTAAACCTGTAGAAAGAACTGGTGAATATAACCAAATATAGTATTAGTGAGAGTGTAGCATGTGCCATTTTTTTGGCAGCAGTTGCATTTATCTTATGAGATTACCCACAGCAGCTCAGCAGTTTCAACATGAATGGCACTGTTACATCTGGGGGACAATACATAAACACATTCTGAACCATACCTGTCTGTGGAGAGGGACATCAACTTAGCAATAAACCTCAGAAACAAACTCAGTCCTGGTTTTGCGTTATGAAAAGAGCTGCCAGCACCTGCACGTCAGAGATCAGGGCTGATTTTGGTTAGGAAAAAATCAAACCAAAACAGAAAGAAGACAGAATTGCCATTTTTTTAAATTTGAAAAATCTCAGAAAGATCACCAGAGATATAAAAATAATAGTGTGTGTGGAATTCCCGATAATTCATGCCTGGGATCTAGACAGCAAAGTCAGTCCCTGAATTTAAATTCCCTAACACACAGGATTGACTGTACTGTAGGTTTTGAACAGCTGCATATTTTCCCCAACTACCTTTCAAACACCATCTTGTTTATCAAGGAATTATATATAGTCATTATAATTAAAGATCTGAAGGGTGAAATCCAAGGAAGGCTTGGAAGCTACCACTGTTTCAAAAGGAGGTGTGATTTCACCCTACCAGGGGAGTGAAGAGGAGAAATCCTGGCTTGCTTCGTAACACCGAGCAATCAGTGCTTGCTCTTCACCAAACCTATGGAAGAGCTTGTGGTGGACCTGCACTCTTTGGAAAGTGTCTTCCAAGGCTGACAACGTGTTGCGCTGCTTCACAGTCTGCCCTCAAAGCTAATCAGCATGTGTCCTAACGTGAAACAGCTAAGCAGCACTGCTCTTGCTAGTGGCACTTTCTTCCTAACACTGCAGGTGTCACTGTAAAACAGAAAATCTGCGTGTAGCAGATCCTATTCTGGTCACTTTGCAGGGGGATGTACACAACTAGGGTTTACGTGAAAATATTTGTCCTCTGATGATAGATTAGAAGCTATCCTCTATTCTAATACTCCTGCTTGGATTGTATTTGGAGGTCACGGTTCTCAAAGGAAGAACAAAATGTTGATGTTATAAAGGCAAATTTTTCCCTCTCCTATGATGTTGCCATTTGTGAGAGAAATGCATAGCATTCCTGGTCTGCAAAACCATAGTGTCGCTTTGTCCAAGCATAGTGGAGTGGTGACAGTTCAGTGGTGTAAAAAAGCAGTTTTCTTCTGTCTCCATGGGGATATGATTGTCCGTGGAGTTGTATCTTTCAGGGCTGCCTAAGTAATTCTGTGCAGAAGGAGGTTCAAATGCTTTAATTAGGGTGGGTACACCCAGTCCACCAAGCTATTAGGACAATACAATACTGTAAATCCAGAGCAGGCTCCTGTCTAGTAAATGTGAGTGGTATCTTAACTTCACTGTAGCACACGTCCATAAGACAGGGAGATTGTCTCCTGCCTCAAAGGTTCATTGTGAGGATAAATGTATTAAAGAATGCAAATCACTTAGATATTTTAGTTGTGAGGGTCAGCTCAGACGCCAGCTGAGATTCACCTCTCACTCAGGAGTACCAGTTTTTGCTTGTTGTCTCACTATGTTCTTGCTCTACGATGGAAAGCCACTGTGTGAAGGCCAAAAAAAATCAGCCTGCCACATTCCCTCATTGCAAGCAAAATTATCGAATTTATCCACAATCAACTTTATGTGTCCCATACTACTGCTGCTGCCCAGAGCCCCAGATCTGCCATGCAGGATTGGATTATGAGCCACAGTCCACAGAAACTGACTATTGCAAGTGTGGGTTGGTACCAGCCACAGATCTGAACTCAAGCATTTCCCTTCTCACTTCGTATAACCACCTCTCTTACATTTGCCTTCTCTTTTCTAGATGGCTCTTACTTGTCGTTCCTTTGGTTCCTAGCTTGCTTAGCCATTTTGGAAAATATTCTTGTCTTACTGATATGCGCATTCTGGAGGCTAAATACCCTCCAAAAATCCAGTCCAGGATCTTGTAGTCTGCCCTCTGAAGCCTAGCTTCTTTCAGTCAACAGGGGTGTTTATAAAGGAAAGAAAACGCAAAACCCTGATTTTTTTTTTTTTCCATTGATTGCAACTATTTATGCCTTTGAAACATCCCTAGGGTTATATTTCAGTAATATGAATTTTGGTACATAACTGGCTTAAATGACTAATATAACTTTAAATCCTAGCTCCAGCTCCTATAACTGCTGCTGGCAGCAGGTGCCACAAAGAGATAAGATTATGTGCATTTATGTTTTAGCCATTACATTGCCTTTATTCCATTTGTTCTTTTTCTTTTAACATGAACATGTTCTTTGCAATCTTATGGGTAACAAAAACTATAGGAAGTATTAAAGTAGTGGGTCTATCTTTTGCCCTTGGGTGTGCTTGTGCTGCTCTCACTAATGTCTATGGGAATATTGTGCCTGTATCCTGGGCAGAAATTTAGTCTTCAGGAGAGCTAATGAGCTGGAATTCAGCCCAGAGCTAAAGTCATGTGTCTGTGTCGGCTATAGCCCCACTTAGCCATCTCAGGGGAAAATGCAGACAGACCTCTCCTAGCTATGTGCTACGTTACCCTTTCTCTTGCTGCTAATAGTTGGCATGGAAGCAAAGAAAATCTGGGCTGAAAGAGCTGGTCCACCTCCAGCCTCAAGTCAGGAACAGCTGTACCTGTGTCACCGTGCCTTGCATTTGTCTTGCAATGTAAAACTGGCCCCATGCTCCAGTTATACCCAATGCTATCCTGCTATACGCTAGTGATAACTCCTGCCTAGGTAGGAATAATCACTTCTTTTTGTTGAATAGCATCCTGTTTTTCCAGGCCATTACTCCAATTGTCAAGATAATTTTGACCAGCTAATGAGGTCCTCTAAATCCTATTTGCAAATCTTTCCAGATTGGTTTTGTTTGAAAATGTGATACATATTTTCCCTGTTACAGAAAATACAGACAAGAACCAGACCTAAGACAGAGCCTGGCAGAATCCTGCTCGGTGCAGCCTTTCACCTCAGTGATGAATCCACTGGTAAGTATTCCCCTGTGCAGGGTTTCCCAAAGCGTTTTTGTGTTCTGTGGTACTTTCCCTAGCCAGCTACTGATAATGTCGCGTAAGGCAGGATTGAAAGCCTTATTGCCTCTGGTATCTCTCCGTGGAAACTCAATTAGAACAGCAGATGAAGTAAAAGCTATGCATGAGCCATAGACATTTGGTTCCAACTTCTATGCATCCCATGTGAAAATTTCACATCTCCTCTATGTCCAAACTAAATGCAGCCACGGTAGGAAAATCCTGGATTCAGTGCACCTTTCTCCTGTGCACTGTCATAAGGAAGGGGACTGGTGGACCTTTCATCCCAGCAATTCTCTAGTGGGATAATCCACTAAAATTGCAAGGTATTAGATGGTGACACTTGCAGCACCTTTAAATACTAAGAATTTCCTCCCCCTCTTTAATTTTCCATCTTTCTCTAAGCTCAAGGAAGTTCTAGGAATCCGTTCAAGGAATTCTGATTAAGCACTCGAAGACAGGAAAAATAGAGTGGCCTAATTTTCAAAGGTGCCGAGTGTCCCTGGGTTCCTGTAGAGAACATAAACTGGCTATAGGCATCTAACTACATGAAATTAAATGTAAAAGTGTTGGCCCATGAGTGGAGTTCTCTGCTTGCAGCAGGGAAAACAGCTAGCACAGAACACACTGCAGAGAGCTTTTCCCTGTGATTAAATGACACCGCTTCACTGCATCCAGATCTCTGGAAAGAAATCTAAATGCTACAGTCTTAGCTGCAGAGTAATCTCCAAAAACAAAGGATGGACTGCAGTCAGGTTTCAGGCACCTGTGGGCTCCTGAAAAACACTGCTTCTCTCTCACACATTAAAAATTTTATCAGATCATTTCCAAGCTGCCTCTTTTGTTCTGAGTGTGTGCCTGTCATTTCTGCGTACAGCGATTCTTGTCTGACAGCCAAGTCTTTAAACAAGAGGGAAAACCCAAAACCATTAATTATTTCTCCTCCACGCACACTTTGAATTGTGAGCTGCTGAGCCACGTCTGACCTTCTAGCAAGCAGAAGATGATACTAGGGATCTCTGCTGGGCCCTGAGACACAGCACAGGAACCCAGCTTTTGCTGGTTGCCAGGTCAGGTGGATCTAAACAGGTCTAAAGACAGACATAATGTGGAAGGCATGGTACAGGATACAGGTACCTGAGCTGTGGCAAGTGTTTTCACATACCAGTAGATGGTGGTCTTATTATTAACTGTCAGCACACATGGAGATACCTCCAAAGGCGTCTTCTTCAGCTGGTGAGAAGGTGAACCCGGCTCACTGTGCACTGTAGTGGTTGGGGCTCTGCCAGCTCTGTGTCGGAGACATCATAGCTTCTCTTCACAGTTATGACGTGCCTCTTCCCACTGATGCGTAGCTGAGACTGAGTGGAACAGCAGCTCTGTTCTGTCCCTCAGAGAAGGCTTTATCAATACATCTGGCCTCCAGTAATAGTTTTATTAATTTTGTGGTTGACCTTCATGGAAAGTTGGTCGATCAGGCGTAAGTGAAAATGGAGAACTCTATTTAGCCTTCCAAAAGGCTGACCTAGAGTGGTAGATCTTTTGATATGGGAATGCATGAGCTATAATGGACTTATGATAGGACAGTTTTCTTTTATTTTTCCACATTTCTTTTACTGTAACTACAGTAAGGTGTCCTTACCTAACTTAGCCGTTCTCAGACCAAGCTGAGCTAACGCTGCTGACTGAGCAATTAGAGTCTAAGAGAATTAATTCCCTCTTGCTCTTCCTAATGCATTTTGTTTCCTCTCAGACAACAGAGCTTTTGCATATTGTGTAGTAGTTTCCCGCCACAGACCAGGAATGCAATGCAGTCAGAACACCGGTGTTCAAACATTTAAGTCAAGATTTTAAAAGGGGGGGTGTGGGGGTGTGTTGCCTATTTACAGAATTATGTGAGCAGTTGAAAAACAAGAAAAGGAATTTTAAAAAAAAAATTCATAACCATTTTTTTTTTCACTCTCAATCAGCTTGAGGTGCAAGCCAGGGCAAGCTGGCTGATCATTGCAGGAAGGGAGGATAAAGCTGTACCACAGCACTCTTCTCCTTGATACATGTAAATGCACTCTTTCCTGAAGCCAATTAGGGATTGAAGCCTCTGAGAAATGGTGCTGTAAAAAGAGCATCATTAATATCAGCTGCTTTCCTGCTGTCTAAGGGTACTCGCAGCATTTCAAACTGCATTTTTTTTACTGTTCTTTGTTATTTTATCTCTAAGGGAAACACTCTTAGATGAGAGATACTTCGTTTCCAGTTCCTAGTAATGAGCACCCTCTTGGTAACCACTCTCATAGGAAAGAGAAGAGGTAGTGATGAACTTGTGATGATGAATTAAACAACTAGAACAGCAGTGGGAAAGACTAGGCTGGAAAGACCAGGCTTTGCTCTCTGGTGCTTACACATTTTGTTGATGGTGCCTCTGAGTGCTCAGCCCATAGAGCTGCTGCTAGCACCTTTGCAAAAATTAATCATAAATTATGCCTCTGAACTGGCTCAAAGGCACTCTTGTAACACATTTTTCAAATGGGTGTAGTTAAGCTTGAAGTTTAGGACTACAAAACTGTTCCTGTGAGGCATTTTGAAGGTTTCTTAATCATATGACAGCTGGACCACACTGGATAAACGTAGACCTGAGTAAATATACGTTTGATGGAAGACATTTTAAAAAGCTTTTGGAGTCTTTTTTAAGAACGGTGCAAGAATCTCCAGAAAATGTGACCTTTTCAGATGACATAAAACACTGTTTTAATTGTGCAAGTATATTAGAGACATACATTAGTATCAGTATATCAGTATTCGTATATTAGTATTCATATGTGAGAGTATATTAGGCCATATCAGATAAGATATCCTGGAGCGAGCAAGATCCTAGCTGTCTAGGAAAGTGGTATCAGCACCCATTTAAATGTCTTTATTTAGGAAAACCCAAAAGGATATTTGCCAGAATACCAACATCTCCATGCTTTCCATTTCTCAGGCTGGGCAGTGATTATTCACAGGTATTTAGCCCAATATTAGCTTCTGCAACCTGAGCTCTGACTGTGCTCCAGTAAAATCTGGACTACTGGAGTTCTGCCACTGAACTGCTCAGCACTTAGTACAACAAGGATGCCAAGACGCTAGGTTAGGGGAGTAATTTCACTCATTTGTCAGCTGTGTGTGAGGGTAACAACAGGGTGTATGCAGGATCTGGAAAGAACATGCCTACGAACCTGCAGGAAAAGAGACAATGTGCAGCCAAAGTGTATTGTGCCAATATTTAAATAATATATCTATGTGGGACAAAAGTTCTCACCTCTCCTGGTATTTCACGTGATTCTGTTGCTATGACCAGGAACATGGAAAACTATTGTTGCTGTTTTTCCACACTTCAGAGAAAATGGTTGCTCTAGGCAGATTTTTACCTTTGATTTGTCCTGGCTAGTATTTTATGTTAACAGACAGGTGCTGAGAGAATGAAAAAGATGCATACTGATTTTATTATAATTGCAGGAATCCCTTCTACTACTAGTGTGGGTAAACCATGCCACTCCAAGTTCTGTAGACATGTAATATAATCTTCTGTTCCCTTTACTCCTGCACTGCTGGACAAATGGATAGATTATTTTAATTTGTTTTATTTTTGATGATGTGCCATTCCTAGATACTACGGTAGAAAATTTTTGATGACTTCAGTTTACATTTAACTTAAGTAGCATATTCTTATAGCCTGTGAAATGGCAATGGTTTTTAGAGATTTCCTTTTAGTTCAGTGCTATTATTACTATATTATTATTATCCTTACTTAGGTTGGCACCTAGAAGCCCAGATGGATATATGTTAAAATAATTTATTAGATTGTCTTTTTTTGACTTACAGCATCAGAAGGCAGTCATAATTTTTATGCGTTAGCATGTTGAAGAAATTAATGTAAAACTGAATGTTAAATATGAGTATATATACTATGCAATTCCCTTCAGGTCACAAACTTCGAAATTAATTATTTTCACCATATATTTGGTGCTTCCAGTGTCCTGAAATGACAGCCTTGGTTCCTAACCAGGGTTTTGGAGCAAGCAGATAAATCCCAGGGGTATAAGGTAAGTAGCTCTTTTGTATTCCTGAATTACTTTTGATCCCTACAGTTCAACAAGAATTTATAGACTCCCAAATGGGGTGCCAGGAAATTTCTGTAGTCAGAGAAAGTTTACTATCTATTTCCATCTCAGCTCTGTTCTAACAAGAGTTAGTGAAAAATCCAGAAATTGTAGATGACAGTCATTCTTATGTGACCATATTAGAATTATTTATTGATAGCATCAGGTGGGTTTGAAAGCAAGAGAAAGAGAAAAGGAGAAAGAGAATAGGGTGGGTTTTTTTAAGAGCTCTGATGTGGCTTAAATCTTTTCATGAAGGAGAATGGAAAGTTCATGCTTCTCTTTCTGGTAGTCTCAATGGGTCCTCACCCATTTGGAAAACCTGTAGCTATTAAAAATGTCAGTAAGTGGCCGCTCCTGTTTCATTTGAGACAGCCAAGTCTTCAGTACTGCACTCTGCCGTGAAAACCTGCAATGCTGTAGAAAGAGGTGCAAAACTCAAGAAAGGTTTTCTTTGCCATTAGCTCTCAGAAAAAAAACCCTCCTGTTATCTGGGAAAACACCTAGGGCTGCTTCTTAAACACAGATCAACCCTCTGCATCTCAGTGTGTTGTACGGTCATCTGACTAAAATTCGATTCCTCTGGCTGCTCTTGAGTGAATGTCCTAAACCTGAATTTTCAATGTTCTTTCACTGGACTGGGGACTTTGTTATCCTTTGTACAGCAAAATGCTGCTAAATCCACCCTTGATCCTGCAAAACACTTAAATGCATGCTTAAACTTATCTACACATGTGCTTTTCTGCAGAGCAGCCAATGCTCAGCAGTTTTCAGGTCCATTATCTGGAGGGAAAGGGTTTTGAAATATTCCATGAGAACTGCAGAAAACAAAATTCTTTCAAGCAGACCAAAACAGAGGAAAATGTTTTCATTTGTTTTCTTGGGCAGGAAGGAAACAGAGTGGAAAGATAGTAAAATCTAAGCATGCTTGACTCAAAAGGTACATCACGGCTGTCAGCCTGTTTTGTGTGTTAGCAGTGATTACGAACAGCCCGCTGAAAGAAGAGTGGCTGGTGCAAAGAATTGGAGCAGATTTAACGCAGCCATTTTCCTCACGTTTCATTAACACAATAGTGAATTCACGCTGGACTGGGAAAGATCAACAAGAATGACAACAAGGGTCAAATACGAACTGAAGAGGAAGTCTGTCGCCCTGACATGGATGGTAATTACTCTATGGACACGCACCAGATCCATATCTCGGTTTCTGTACAGCCTGTCTTTGTGCTCAGCAGGTAATGAATCACTACCATTCCTGGTAGCCAACTGACACTGGAAGAGGAAGGTGACTGCCTGGTCTTGAGCTCTGTGGACATGTTCCATGGAAATAAAGATGTACTGTAGTTGATTTTTTACTCTGAAACCACAAAGCAGTTTAAAAAACTTAATTACTTTATACCAACCTGGCTAGATTCTCTGCATCTCCAGGGGACGCAGGAGTCCTGTAAGACCTGAAGCAGAACAAATATTCCTATTCCTTACTGGCACAGCAAACTTAGGACCCACATTCAGGTAATAAAGTATCCTGTACTATGATCTTCTCTTTCTCTCTATATTCAGATTCAGCCCATAGCTATTTGAAAAGTAGGAAACTGTAAGAATAGTAGAAAAGGAGAATTCACACACACAATTTATTTTTTCCATCTTATCGAGGCCAAGAAAGTGGTATCCTTTACAACGGGATTGGATAGTTATTTCAGAAGTGCTGAGAAATGTGAATCTTTCCTCAGAATCTGTATAAGAAAATATACAGACAAACCTGATATACAGATTTACCTGATATACAGGGAAATATGCAAGGATAAATATTACAGAAGAAAAAGATGAAATAGATGATAGAGAAATATTACTAGGACATTATTTAGGAATGTACTAGCTAACTGCCATAGAAAATTTAGTTGAATTACAAGGACATATTTTTTTCTGTCTACTCTGTGTAGAAATACATAATTTTGTCCAGTTTCATTATGGGAGGTAATTGCTCTCCCATTCATATACACAGGCATGTACCAACAGAATGTCATATTCATCTCTGCCTCTCTTTTCTTCCAGGGTAGAATTATTGTGAGCTTTTCCTTTGATCTTTTTTTTTAAATGAAGTAGAGGTTGCCTTACTAATTTCATTAGAAAAGTACATGTATTTACTTTTCTTGTTTTAAAAACACCCAATTAAAGAATTTTTTTTCACACCCTCCTAAGGTAGGTAGAGGTGAAGTACCAATTTGAAGACCTTAATATTATACCCAGAGTGGCAGACAGCATTTAGTATTAAGGGCTGTAGCTTCGCTAAATCAATTGTAATAATGTCTCTATTATTCAAATATAATATGAATAAGAAACCATTTATAATACACTAATAATATTTAATGAAGGACTATATCTACAAAAGCATTTAGAAACTTTAGTACTGCCTAAAGGCCCAGTGTCAAGTTGAATGTAAAGTTGAAAAGTTAACTCTTCATTCTCCTGCTTGTTTGCCACATGCCTTCTGGAGGTATGTAAAGTTTCTGCAGATCAGGGTTTTCACCAGCGAAATCCCAGTGCAGTAAAGACTGAAGTGCAGAGCAGTGAAGTGCCCCGAATCCACTAGATGTTTCATTTCCACCTCACTAGTCTTTAGCGTACAAACTGGCACGTATTCTGACAAGGTAAGTTTTATATTAAGGCAGTATGATGATCCTCCTGCAACACCTTGCTCTTTCAGCTACTGACGTAATAGTCCGGGCTGCCAGAAGCTCAAATTCATCTCCTTCCCCTTCTTGAGGCAGTTTCACTCGGCATATTTCCCTATCGCACCCTATAGCAGAGTTGTCTTAACTTCTCTTGGTGTTGCATTTTGTATATGGTAATTACACAGTCATTGGACAGAAAGACTTACCATGTTCATTACTTATTCAGGCATTAGGCAGGACATAGGAATTACATGGTGACAGCAAGTTACAGTGCCAGAAATGAATCATGTTTCTTAGTAACTCTGCATCAACAAGGAAACGAATTGCAGAATATGTCCTTCTTGTCCCACCCCAACGGGAATGCGGCAGCCAGTTGGCTACAAAGTCATTCTTGCTCTCCCCAGCCAATTAAAAAAAAAAACAAGCAGTGCTATTCAGTGTCTTCAGAAGCTGCTGAAAATCTTGAGGGTTCAGCACCTGAAGGACTATATTAGATACAACTATTTGCATTTTCAATAATTTCCCTTTGAAAGTCTTCAGTTTTCATCTTGTACTGAATTGGCACAGCTTCACTTGGTTTTCTCATTATTAAATGTTGTTGTTACCAAAAAAACTTTCTTAAAAATATTGGTTAGCACAACTGCATACAAAAAGCAATGAGAAAGAGAAATGATTTCTCCTTGAAGCGAATGCTGCCTGGGAACTCGAGGATTTGATCATTTTGGCTATAATTAATCTAGTGCAGACATAGAAAGTCTAAATCATAGTGCTTCTTCATGCTTTCTTTCCATTAAATGAAAGAGAATAGCTATTGGGCTTTTTCCAGCAGCTAAAATAAATGGGTATGTTCAGCCCACTGTTTATATGTAGGAGAGAAAAGACGTGCCCTATAAAACGTGCTCACTAGCAAGCCCATCCATTTGAAGACTGTTGCTGACTTCTGCCTTTAAATGCTAAGCTTATCCAAAGCCCTTACAGCGATAGGACTCTTCCACTAACTTCAGTAAAGTTTGGAGCCGACTCTAATGATTACACCGGTAAAATAATATCCAGCTTCTGGGATCTGGAGTCTCAGCTTTGGCGCCTGTTCCTGTGAGTAAGTGAAAGAATTAGGACGTGAGCTGCCAATTGGATGGTCCAACCCCTCCAGGACACCTGGAGGAAATCTGAACTGCAGGAGCTGGAGACACACACCAGACACAGATGCAAACTGCAGGTAGGAATGGCTCCCATGCAAAGCAGGAGTAACCCTGCATCCTCTTTCAATAAGAAAGGACAGCCTGAAGGAGAGACTTGGGATGCAGAGGGCAGCTCGTGGCCCTGTTACATTAGTCCTTGATTTAGACATCAGAGGACCCACGACCTTGATAACTTAGTTATAGGGAACGATTTCATTCCTGGTTTGTTTTTTCCTCTGCATTTCTGTGCTAGATGTGGCCATGAGTGAAATACATGTGTGGTTTTATATTCACTAAGCATTCTCTACTAGTTTACTAGGAATTTCACTTTGACTTATGGAGGGGTTTTGATTTCTTTATTTACCTTTGCTTTCCTTGACAGGAGGAGGGAACTAAATGTTGCTGTCATGATCTTGCTGCAAATCTAAGGTCAGAGACTAGTTTGCCCTGTGGACACGTTCACCTAAAGACCGAGTATCATGTAAAGGAATAGCATAACTGGTTTTCTACACTAACAAAGAGCATAGCTCTGTTAGGCCAGCAGCTGATTAGCATTTAAGCTGTAAGTTAGACACAAGCTTTTAAGGAAAAAAATCCCTCTTCCCTCCTCCCCACAAAGAAAAAAAGTCAGGAGATGTGGATCAAAATTTGCAAAAGATGATGGTGACTTTTGGTAGTGTTGAAAATTTGCACTTTATACCAAATTATTTATCTATTTCTACATTAACTTACATGATGAACGCACTTTCGGCAAGGTCTATGGAGACAAGGCAGGTAGGGCTCATAGAAAAGCTCTCACAGCATCTTCCCTTCCTTTGATCTCTAACGAACAAATCGCTACAAGGTTGGTGACTCCTGACAGAAAAGTTCATGTCAGAACCTATGTAAAATTTATTGTGCAGAGCCCCGGGGGCCCTTTAAGACACAGAAAAAGTCAGGAGATGGTATGGGACAGCAATGTGATGTCTTAGGTTTACAATTTGTGCTTGCTTTGCAGATCATAGAATCATTATTATTAAGGTTGGAAAAGACCTCTAAGATCATCGAGTCCAACCGTCAACCCAACACCACCATGCCCACTAAACCATGTCCCTAAGCGCCGCATCTACACGTCTTTTAAATACCTCCAGGGATGGGGACTCCACCACTTCCCTGGGCAGCCTGTTCCAATGTTTCACCACTCTTTCAGTAAAGAAATTTTTCCTCACGTCCAATCTAAACCTCCCCTGGCGCAACTTGAGGCCATTTCCTCTTGTCCTATCACTTGTTACTTGGGAGAAGAGACCGACACCCACCTTGCTACAACCTCCTGTCAGGTAGTTGTAGAGAGCGACAACTCTCCAGAGCCTCCTTTTCTGCAGGCTAAACAACCCCAGTTCCCTCAGCCGCTCCTCATCAGACTTGTTCTCCAGACCCCTCACCAGCCTCGTTGCCCTTCTCTGGACACGCTCCAGCACCTCGATGTCCTTCTTGTAGTGAGGGGCCCAAAACTGAACACAGTATTCGAGGTGCGGCCTCACCAGGGCCGAGTACAGGGGCACAATCACTTCCCTACTCCTGCTGGCCACACTATTTCTGATACAGGCCAGGATGCCATTGGCCTCCTTGGCCGCCTGGGCACACTGCTGGCTCATGTTCTGCCGGCTGTTGACCAGCACCCCCAGGTCCTTTTCTGCCTGGCAGCTTTCCAGCCACTCTTCTCCAAGCCTGTATGGGATTGTTGTGGCCGAAGTGCAGGACCCGGCACTTGGCCTTGAGATCTTACAGTTTTGCTAAAAATATCAAGCAAAACAAACAAACAAACAAACAAGCAAAACAAAATAAAAAACCAAGATCTTACAGTTTTGCTAAAATATAACCATAGGCCATAGGCCATTTTGTACAATTCCCAAGTCACTGTAGCATTACACTGGAGGGGTGTGTATACACAAGATATATGCATATATATTATTAAAAATATATATGTATAGTCTTTCTATATATACTGTCTATATATGTACATCTAAAATGAGAATATGTATGGAAAAGATATATTCCAAAAGAAGGAACAGAAGGAAAATAAATAGGGAAAGAAATCTATTCACTGCAGGCAAACGTGTTCATTTTCAATTTTTAAAGGCTGGCTGATTGCTCATAAGGAAATCTAGACACATACCGATGTCACTAAATAATAACCTCTCTGAAGTACCAGAAAAATGAACAAAAATTCTGCACTACAAGTCCAATAAGAGGCATCCCAAATACTCACCTAAACTAAGACCCAAATGTCTCAAAACAGGTTTTTCTCAGTCAGCATGTTTGTTACATGTTTATATCTGATGACTACAGTATTACTCTCCTACTTTCACAAGCTGTGCAGAGTTTCTGTTTCTAAAACCGAATGAGATGCAATCCTTTCCATTTTGTCTACCGGAATTATCAGCTAAATCATGGAATATTACTTTTCAGAGTTGTATCTGTGGAATCTCATTGAAGGCTATGCTTCATCTGAGCAACAACATACGGGCCAGCTGTAGTTAATATCTATGTGTGGTCAGCAGTAAAATAAATTTGGCAGGCAGTGAAAGAAATTCATACCAGTTCTGAAGAGCTGACAGACAAAATATGACCCATTTCATAATCACTAAAAAGCATTTTCCCCAAAACACCTCTCCCTGTAGATCATTGGGAAAAGCTGTGGCAAGCTGCAGTTCTGACTCACGGATAAAAGTGTGAGAACAGGTGCTGTAATGACCGGTATTATCACTCAGAAGGGTGAATTACTATTTGATGCTCTCACTCCATACATCTCAAAACATTTTTAAAAAAGGTAGAGGATAATTTACTGTCATTCTCTAGCAGATTGCTAATGGACCCAAGAATAGCTTAAATTCATTTATCTGAGTTAATAATCACATGACAGCGGAGAAAGAAACATAATTTAGAATATACTTTTTTTTTTTCCAGATGGCTAACTCCACATTTGTTGGTAATGATGGAGAGATAATAATGCCGGAACAGAACAAATAGGAACTCAAAGAACTAAGCACCAGTATTTACAGACATCAGCAAGAAAGACAGATTGGTATAAAATAGCAAACTATTCTGTCCATTCTCACAAGCTGTTTTAAGACAGATTTTCATTCCTGCTTCTCATCGAGATACATCTATAGACCAAATGGTATTTCTTTTTATAAAGCAAAATTATGCGCGGCTGGTTGCCTTCTCTCTGGATTTTGTTTTCTGTCATTCCATTTCATAGCCTTAGTCCTGAGCCAAGGGCGGTGGCAATCCACATTCATCAGCCTCCTCCAGAGGCTTTATTTACTGCCATTTGTCTGCTTTACCCCTCCTTTCTTTTTGCTCCCCAGTAAGCTACGTGAGCTAAATCCTTCTCCCAGTCCTAGTTTTGTAACTCTACAGTTGCCCACTAGACAGTCAATTTAAAATTTGTACGCAGTTGTGGCAACCTACCTCCCACCGCTTGTCCAAGGTTGGTTATGAAAAACACTGCAAACCCCTAAATGAACAAGTAACAAGCACCAAGTCCTCCTTAGACTCTAGAGGTTTTCATGGACTTCTTTCCCTGCAGGTCAAAATCCTATGTGATTCCATTGCCTTTTCTTTTTTCTTTTTTTTTCCAGTGCTGATCTGGTGCTGTGAGTGTTGTGGACACACCAGGAGGCTACTTTGAAGACAGGAGGCTCAGCTGAAGAGCAGTTTAACAACATGTAAACTTCTTCACTGACACAGGACGCTGTACTGGCCCAAACGTGGCATTTTAATCATTAACTGCCTGACTATGCCAGCAACTTTCAAGGTTATGTTGGGCCTTGCTCAAATGTTAGAGTAGCTTTTCCACTGCTGAATTTACATCTCTGCCACAATTTCATTATCAGAAACCTCTGTAAAGGGCTACAATGGGAGACACAGTTGTCAGCTTACCTCAGTCCAGTCACTGAAGTCACTGCGTAAGGTAAGAAACTAGGACTTGCAGTACTTCATTTTCCTGTCAGGCCATTCTCTGCCTTGGTAGCAAACTTCCACGGGACTTCAGCTGTATCTTGCTGGTGTCCTCACAATGTCTTCTTCTGATCTGGGACTCGGGTGTTAAACCTGGAGATAAAAAATGTTGCAAAGTCCATCAGCTTCACCACATCTAGTACTGAATCTGGATTTAATGCTAAACCTAAATAGCATGCACACTCTTGCCAACTTACTGGCATCATGTTGTACCAATATTTTGTGCATGGTAAGGATCTTCTGAGTTTTGTGTGCGTGTAATTTCTTTCTTGCCTTCTGACTGAGTCACAGCACAAGGCAGTTTAATTGTAAACAACACTGATATTACTTGAACATGTAATTTAACTTTCAAAGCCTCCAGCACTGAGGTGTGAGGTATGAGCTCACAGCTTCTGTCAGTGAACAAAATCAGCCGTGGGTCATGCAAGTTCCTCTCCCCAGTGGCACCACATCAACCACAGCCTGGAATTACCTGGAGAGCCTGGACACTCGTTACAGCTTGCCAAACACAGAGGCTTGGGCAGATGGCTCTGAGATGAAGCAGAAGTCAGGGTGGCAATATTACTTGGGCTGCATTTAAATTAAATTGTCTATTGGCTTCCTGACAAAGGCCGGTTTTCTCTCTGGATTCCTCAAACACAAAGAAATATACTATGTAGGGACCTAGGAGAGTGAAAACCAGTGAGCTAGGACTTCATTAGGAGACATCTCTGTCTCAAGGGTGTGTCCTCAAGACACTCTCTCAAGAAAGTTATCTTAAAGGGCTGTAGAAAGCTCTTTCTGTGTAAAGTATCTGCTTATTTGAACTACTACCAATCCGATTACTCTGCATTGGCAGTACTCTGTGGTGGATGTGACATGCCACACTGTCAATTAACAGCAATTGATTAACGTTGTGCATAGTTCATAACAACAGCATGTGCAGGATTATAGATGCATATTTTTCAAACGTAAGTTTTCAGGGGAAAGGCAGGAGAAGGTCTTAGTCAGACTTACACCCATCACTGTGTCAAATTTTCAGGAAATTGCTGTTACAGTTCCGAGTCTATGTAATTTTACGTAATTATTACCAAAATGTGACTCAGTATTAGGTACACATTTTACCTCACCAGTGAAGCATGCACATAGCTATAAACTGTGTGCCTGTTTTTTTTGCTGGATACCATAACCTAAGAACTTAAAAAAAAAAAAAATCCCAAAGAAAAACATCCACTGCCCTGATAAAAAAAAAACAAACAAACAACTATTTGAAAACAGCCTCAGCTGTAGTAACTGATAACTTGTAGCATTTCAGCCATTTTGGCTTTGAGTTTCTCAGGGGCCTCAGTCCAGCTAGTGCCATTTTAATACAGACATCCATTACATCTGGTTCGCTCCCATTGGGTACCACTGGTCTTCTAGCAAGCTTGTAATCAGGTCAGGAAAACTGAACATCATCGAAATCGGAAACTATGTTTTAAGCTGTTTATAAACAGCATTGCTAAAGGGTGACAAAACTGTCATTAAAATCTTCCTCTTTTCTTTCTCACAGCAGTTATAAGAAGTAATAAAGGGAATCCAGGTAAGTGCACACAGTTTGCTTCTCTGCCTCAGCTACTGAGCATCACTGGGCCATTTCAAAGCTCTGACATGCTGTTGCCATTTGAATGAACACTCCCATTAGCAGCCAAGACCATAGAAATGGCAGAGATTTTTCTGCTGAAATCTCTGCAGTAGAAGTGACATAAGAGCCATCAAACTGTCTGTCAGGATCACTCCTTTCAGGGTATGTTTCTCGTTATTAAAGGCATCTCAGAAGAAACAATCTCCCTCTTTCCTGTCCACCTCCAATAGACCATAGCACTTCTGAAATTCCTTGAGAGAATGAAGCCATGGCATGCTTTCTCATAGCAGCTACTCCTGGGCCATGCTTTATCCGTGCTGCTGGGAGAAGCTTCTACGGTAATGCAGACCCATCCTTGCTTTTGCTTAAGTCAGAAAATTCCTATGACATTGAACGGGTCTATAAACACCATCCAAAGCATTTCTGTCAGTTCAAAACCTCATGCTGTGCCAGAAACCTCAGAAATACTGACCTGGCAAGAGCGAGCATGTCTCACAGCCGTGGCATGAGATGTTCTCAGTCCTATTTTTAAACAGCTCCATCATGTGGATGTACTTGTAGACAGATCAAATGGTGGTCTTTACATAGGAATTAAATTTCAGTATGGATTCCCATCCTAAGCGTTGGCAATGGTTGTCCTGAAGAAATTAAAAGTCACTTTGAATACAGAGCTCTGTTGTCAGTCGTGCAGCTGTCTCAAAAGTTAGAAAATAATCTAAAATTGTTACAAGTAGGTGAAAACAATCAGATTTATTATCAGGTCATGGGATACAATGTTAATGGTAACTCTAATAATCCCTGCCATATTCAGTGTTTTAGAGGTATTAGATGCTCTTGGCTCTTCCCCGTTCATGAAGGTCTCAGTTTACTTCACAAATAATACATATTTTTTTATTTTCCCACCTGGTAGCAGGGGTTTCATTACCCCACAATACTAAATATTATCTTTTGGTGACACTAATTTCCCTTCATGGAGCAGATTTCCAGCATAACATAAAATATAAAACCGCCTAATAACAGCACAGGAAAACCTGTCCTGGCTGGCAAAAGAACTTTGCAGCAGCTTGCCCACATGATCCTCCTTATTTCTGTAACTGGGGAAATTCATCACCTTGACAGGCACACTCGAGAGAAGATCTATAGTTTCTCTTCCAGTCCATATCTGTGGATCATATAGAATCATAGAATGGTTTGGTTTGGAAGGGACCTTTAAAGGTCATCTAGTCCAACACCCCTGCCGTGGGCAGGGACATCTTCAACTAGATCAGGTTGCTCAGAGCCCCGTCCAACCTGACCTGGAATGTTTCCAGGGATGGGGCATCCACCACCTCTCTGGGCAACTTGTGCCAGTGTTTCACCACCCTCAGCGTAAAAAATTTCTTCCTTATATCTAGTCTGAATCTACCCCCCTTTAGTTTAAAGCCATTCCCCCTTGTCCTGTCGCAACAGGCCCTGCTAAAAAGTCTGCTGCCATCTTTTTTATAAGTCCCCTTTAAGTACTGACAGGCTGCAAGAAGGTCTCCCTGAAGCCTTCTCTTCACCAGGCTGAACAACCCCAACTCTCTCAGCCTTTCCTCATAGGAGAGGTGTTCCATCCCCCTCATCATTTTCGTGGCCCTCTTCTGGACCTGCTCCAACAGGTCCGTGTCTTTCTTATGCTGAGGGCTCCAGAGCTGGACGCAGGACTCCAGGTGGGGTCTCAGCAGAGCAGAGTAGAGGGGCAGAATCACCTCCCTCGACCTGCTGGCCACGCTTCTTTGGATGCAGCCCAGGATACAACTGGCCTTCTGGGCTGCGAGCGCACGTTGCTGGCTCATGTCCAGCTTTTCGTGCACCAGTACCCCCAAGTCCTCTTCTGCAGGGCTGCTCTCAATCCCTTCATCCCCCAGCCTGTATTGATACCGGGGGTTGCCCCGACCCAGGTGCAGGACCTTGCACTTGGCCTTGTTGAACCTCATGAGGTTCACACAGGCCCACTTCTCCAGCTTGTCAAAGTCCCTCTGGATGGCATCCCATCCCTCAGGCCTGTCAACTGCACCACTCAGCTTGGTGTCATCTGCAAACTTGCTGAGGGTGCACTTGATCCCACTGACTATGTCGTTGATGAAGATATTAAAGAGTACTGGTCCCAATATGGACCCCTGCGGGACGCCACTCGTCACCAACCTCCATCTGGACATTGAGCCGTTGACCACTACCCTCTCGATGTGACCATCCAGCCATTTCCTTCTCCACTGAACAGTCCACCCATCAAGTCCCTATCTCGCCTATTTAGAGAGAAGGATGTTGTGGGGGACCGTGTCAAAGGCCTTACAGAGGTCCAGATAGACGACATCTGTAGCCCTTCCCATGTCCACTGATGTACTCACTCCATCATAGAAGGCCACTAGTTTGGTCACGCAAGACTTACCCTTGGTGAAGCCATGCTGGCTGTCTTGAATAACCTCCCTGTCCTCCATGTGCTTTAGCATAGCTTCTAGGAGGATCTGTCCCATGATCTTTCCAGGCAGAGAGGTGAGGCCAACAGGTCAGTACTTCCCAGGGTCCTCCTTTCTACCCTTTTTAAAAATGGGTGCATTTTTTCCCTTTTTCCAGTCACCGGGGGCTTCACCTGACTGCCATGACTTTTCAAATATCATGGAGAGTGGCTTGGCAACTTGGCAACATCAGCCAATTCCCTCAGGACTCTGGGAAGCATCTAGGCAGGTCCCATAGACTTTTGTATGTTCAGGTTCCTCAGGTGGTCTTGAACCTGATCTTTTCTTACAGCGGGAGGGACTTTGTTCCCCCGGTCCCTGACTTGAGGTCCATCCACTTGAGAGGTGTGGGAAGAGAGATTGCCAATGAAGACTGAGGCAAAAATGTTGTTGTGTACCTCAGCCTTCACCTCATCTGTTGATACCTGGATTGCCTAGAGGTCGCCGTGTTACTTTTTCAGCAGATGTCGGGGTGGTTGAAGTCCCCCAGCAGGATGAGAGCCTGTGAGTGCAATGCCTCCTGTAGCTGGAGTAAGAAGGCTTCTTCAATAGGCTCCCCTTGATCGGGCGGCCTGTAGTAGACGCCAACCACAAGGTTTGCTCTGTTGCCTCAGTCTCTAATTCTTACCCATAAGCTTTCAACCTGCTTGTGGCTATTCTTCAAAGACAGCTCTTCACAATCTATCCATTTCTTGACATAGAGGGCAACCCTTCCACCCCTCCTTCTTCACCTGTCCCTCTGGACAGCCTGTAGCCATTGATAGCTGCACTCCAGGCATGAGATTCATCCCACCAAGTTTCAGTAATGGCAACCAGGTCGTAGCTTTCTAGCAGCACGGTGGCTTCCAACTCCTCCTGTTTGTTACCCATGCTGCGTGCATTGGTGTAGAGGCACTTCAGCTGGGCTGTCAGCCATGTCACCTTTTTAGAGGAACACACCTTATTTCCTTTCAGATATTTCACTGGTGCTTCTCTGCTGGCTCCTATTACCTCAGGAGCCCCTGGCTCCTCTCTGTAAGACTTCAAGTGTGCTCCAGTGTACCCAGCATGTTGCAGAGCAACAGGGTGAGGGCCCTCGCTAACCTTGGCATGTCGTCCTGTGGCTTGTCACGGGCGAACCTGATGTTATCCCCTTCCCCTTTTAAGTCTAGTTTAAAGCTCTGTCAATCAGCCCCACTAGCTCATGAGCAAAGACCCTCTCTCCCCTTTGAGAAAGATGAATCCCATCCGATGCCAGCAGGCTTGGTGCCATGTAGACCATCCAGTTATTGAAAAACCCCAAATTGTGGCAGTGACACCAGCCACGGAGCCATGTGTTAATAGACTGGGTCCGTCTGTTTCTTCCAATATCACTGCCTGCAACTGGAAGGATAGAGGAAAAAATTACCTGTGCCCCAGATCCCTTTACCAACCGTCCCAAGGCCCTGCAGCCTCCTTTGATCACCCTTGGACTACATGTTGCAGCTTCATTCCCACCCACATGGAAGAGTAATAATGGCTAACAGTCCGAGGACCGTACCAGGCTAGGAAGTGTCCTAGTGATGTCTTTAACCTGGGCCCCAGGGAGGCAGCAGACTTCCCTAAGAGGAGGGTCTGTCCAGCATATTGGACCCTCTGTTCCCCTCAGAACGGAGCCACCTACAGCCAAAACCCGTCTTTTTTATCTTGTGGAGGTGGTCGTGATATGGCGTCTAGGCCTTTCTGACCTTGGCAACACCTCTGGTGTAGATGGACCATCATCCACGTCATCCATTGACTGGTCTTCCACATCCAGAGCCTCATACCTGTTGTATAAAGGCACCTGGGAAGGTGAGGTAGGCAAGGAGGGGGTTCACCTGCCGCCCTGAGTGTAGACTTGCCTCCATTCGCTCCTTTCCTTTAAGTTACTGCCTTCTGCCTGGTGCGGATGGGATACAAGATCCCCTTGATCTTGTGTTTTTTCTGGTGGATGTTCCTGTTTCTGTCTCAGGGAGGGCAGAGCATGGTTCCACCAGTCTCTCTCAGACTCCCTGATGCTCCTTAACCTGTCCACTTCGTCTCAAAGCTCTGCCTCCGAGCTGAGCAAATCATCTACTTGGTCACACCTCACGCAAGTGTTCTCACTACTGCCATCAGTTACTGGTGAAAGGCTCTGCCACACCCTGCGGCCTGAGACCCAGATGGCTGCGTGTTTTCATGGGAGCTCTGCCTGGGTTGCCACATCCATTCTGGCAAGTGCAGAGGACATGGCTTTCTGCTGGTGGATACCATAGCTATGCACCTTGTGGGAGGGTGGTGACCACCAACTGAAGGGACTCTTTGAGCTGATAGGGTGACGACGCCCTTCCTGCGCCAACTGCCGCGCCAATTGCTGCGCCACGCCCTAGTCCCTCACGCTCCCTAGGCCGACTTTTATAGGTGGTGGTGGTGGTGGGGTGAGGTGCCCATGCTTGCTCTGGCAATGCCCAGGCCTCACCAGCCTCTCTCGCGAGAGCTGCCAGCTGCAGGCTGGTCCCTCCCTGCCTCAGTAAAACCCCCACGGGGTACGCGAGGGTCTGCCGCTCTGCTGCGTGCCGGGCCGACACCGGGGTGGCTCGTCCCAACAAAGGACATGTATTAGGCACAAAGCTCACCCAGCCCCGTTCCACACAACTTCATGGTTATTATCTGTCATTCAAAGCACAGGCAGCAGAACAGGCTGTGGATCTGACAGCGTACAGACGATGTTCTTTCTTCTGCTTTCTGCTCTGGGTGAACACTCTGAAGTGGTTTCTTCTAAAGCAAAATGTTTTCACCAGCACCTGACGTGACTCCTCCACTGATACGTGGCAAAGCGAAACACTTTGCACGGCTGCTTTTCTCTAGTTCTAGAAATGATTCAATATTTTATTAAGCTGAAGAATGTCTTTATGCTCCTCAGAAATGACCTACCAATTAATTATTCCACCTTCTCTAAAGATAGTCAGTCACTCACAAATCTACCTTTTTTTTACACTAGAAACTCTACATTTCCTGAAGTTAAAATACATGAATACTTTAGGAGTTGAAATAATTCAGTATTGTGTTTTGACAGAGTGTTTTGTAGTCAAAATTATGATAACCTTTGATAACCCGCTGAACATGCTTGTCAAACAGAATCACTTACAGGTGCTAGGAAAGCACAAGAGGGACCATAATCTGCTCGAGGAAGGCCATTGTTCAATGTACAGCTACGAACAAAACCACCCAGACAAGCAGCCTGGCAAACGAGACAACAGTGAATATTACAGAGAGCAGTGTGATGATATTGACGTAACTCGAGGCAAAGTGCTTCCAGTTGGAGTGGCACCATCTGACACTGATACTGAACCAAGCTTGAAAGGGGCACTGCAAGTCATTGCGGATCTAGAAAAGCTCTTGTGTGAAAAGAGATTAAGAAACAGCCTGGGAATTTCTTGTGGAAGGCAGGGGACAAGGAAGAGGAGACCTAATGATTACATATAAAAATACAGTTGCCACAAAACTTCCATTACCCCATTCCACAATCCCAAAACAAGAGGCCAGCCAATAAAGATAAGAGGGGGTGAGTGAAAACTGATAAAACAAAACACTTTTCTGTGCTACACATGGCTGCAGAGTAGATCTCTACCCCACATCAAGACCTTCCAGAAAAGGCTGAGAGCACACACAAATTTCAACAATATCCACATTCATACTGGGCAAGGGATAAGAGCCTTTGGCTTCTGCCTGCAAGGTGTCTCTGACTACTAGAGAACAGGGTGAGAAAAATTACACCATACTTGTTTGCTGCGACGATTCCTAGTGGTGGTTTTTTTTTTAAATCCCAAGAACTTCCAGACAGTATGGATGGTCTGACCTAGGAGGGTATTTCCTCTGACTTTGGTACTTTTTCAGAGCAAATTGTCTCGTGGCTTTTCTAATAGGCACCTGTTCAGCACACGAAATCCATGCAGAAACCTGCATGACACCTCTCTGCAAGCACTGGCTCCAGCTGTGTTCTCATACCCTTGCACATTTAGCAGACATCTGGGTTATGTTGTTATACAATGGGTGCAAGTCTTCTGTGTCATTCAGGGTGGTGGTGCACTCTAAGTATATATGCTGTTTATGGATGAACAGTGGGTTCATTAAGTAACTCAGGTTTTACTGAAAATGGTTTTAGAAATTGATTTCACATAGTAAACTATATAATTTGTTCAATATTTAAAACATGCATATAGCAGAATCTTCACCTCCTCTCCTCCTTGTATATGTGTGGTTTTTACAGCCCAGGAAAGGCCAGATCCTGCCTGGATTTTTTTTCTGTTATTTAAAGTGCAGTTTCTGTTGGTCACCCTGTTATCATGGGGCATATTCTTGCTGTTCTCTGCCCATGCTGGAAACAAGTATTGTGTTATACTTGAACTGTCCAGGCAACTTTCAGCCAAACAGAAATATTTCTGCTACTGAGGCTTTTCAGAATTGCCATGTTTTAGTAAAGGTTCAGAAAACACCTGACCGAGCAGGGCTTTCATGTCTTCAGTGGAAAATTTGGGGTTTTCCATTCTTGAACATATCCAGACTCTTCTGAGCACATCAGTTCTGAAACTTGCAGCTGTCTCCAAAGCCCCAGATGGGCTCTGTGAGCTGAAGACAAGACATGTGTCCTGCTAACATCCATGCTGCTCTACACAGTGACATCCAGGCCAGCCCTTAAGCACCATGAATCCCCTAGGATATTACAGCCATATGGAACTGATGGGCACCTTTAACCCGATGGCTGCTCCACTAAAAAACCTCTCACGTCATCTCTCCCTGCGTTATGCAGGGTGTTTCTAGAGATGAGGTTTTTGCAGAAAGAAAGAAGGGGCACATGTGTCCATATTGCACAGTGATATACCAAAATAGAAATATTTACAGGGATGGAGCTGAAAAACAATCCCAGAGGGAGGGCTGAGGTCATCCATGGACATGCTCAGCTCGTACAAAACATCGGTTCAGGCAGGGCTGGCTGGGCAGCCAGGGAACTTAATTTCCCTTTAAAAAATGTGTCTTCCTTAAAACTGAACTTTGTGAAATATTACCGATTTAGCAAAACATTGTCTCAGAGGACAATACAAGGAAAAGAATTCTGACAATACTGTAACATGCCATTTTTCATAATAGCCCACATTTCATAACAATTTAGTTCTAGGTGTTTTATTTAGCAATTTCCAATTGTACAGTGGAATACAGACTGTTTAAATTGACTCTGTTTCAGACTTATTTTTCTGTTTAGTATGAAACTTAATTTGGAAATCTGAAAACCCACAGCCAATCAGACTTTCCATTCTCTGCCTCACTTTTACTCAGATGATTTGTGTAATGTTTTTCTAAGCTACCAGTTTTCCTTACGTTGATTGGTGAAAACAAGAATTTATAGAAATCGTCCTTGTCATAGTTGATAGAAATCGTTGTGCATAAGGTGCTTAAAAGCCTTTGAAAAATCTGACTCCAAGTCTCTATGGTGTAATGTGGAGATACGTGTAGATAAGATTAATGAACACAAGTTGAGTAGCGAGAAAAACATAATTAGGCTGTTTCTGATGTTTATCAGAGTGGAAGGAGCCATGAATAAAAAGCAGGCATTTAATCAGAGTGGAGAGACGTGCTCATAGCTGTATGCTTGTTGCAAGCAGACTTTCTGTAGTTCCTTTATGAAGCTGTTTGTCTGGAGATGCGCTGTGCAGCATGGTGGAAAGCCGTGGTGAAAGGAGGCACATACAGAGCACACCTCTGCTCCCCTGGGTGCTGTGCAAATGCACAGCACTTCAGTGGCGGGTCTGTCATATGGCAATAAATGAAAACAGAGGTATATTCCTACCTATGCTCCCCTCTCCCGTGGAACGTGCTTGGAAAGAGAATATGGGAGCTGCAGTACGGTCATGAACTATTGTCCTTTTGACTCGCTGGTGGCACCCTTGGGAGTTAGCATGAAGCTGAATGTCAGGTAAGCTGATTTCCCCAGGTGGCACCACAGTGTGCCACACAGATTTTGGGTCATGATTTTCAGGGCTTTTTTCAAAAACATGTAGGAAGAGGGGAAAAAACATTAAAGTTTTCTTCCACTCTGAAAACATCCATCTATCTTGTCAGCCAGGGGCAGCCCGTAAGACAAAGGGGAATGGCAGATTCAGGATCTTGAAAGGACTTTGAATTACATGGGAGAGTAAGGTTAGTTTTCAGCACAGGACAGAAGAGTGGACTGCAGGCTGTATCGACTGCAAGGATGGTCCCAGTTAAGTATCTGACCCAGTATGTAGAAGCTAAGATTGATAGCTTTTTTAGCGTGACAGTGACCGAGCACTGGCACAGGTTGCCCAGAGAGGTTGTGGAGTCTCCATCACTGGAGATACTCAAAAGCTGTCTGGACATGGTCCTAGGCAACCTGATCTAGGTAGACCTACTTGAGCAGGGGGGGTTGGGACAGATGACCTCCAGGTGTCCCTTCCAGCCTCAGCCACTCTGTGATTTGTTGTTCAGGCAGATTATTACTGTTATTACTGTGTCCACTTGCTCTTACTCTGTAAATAGCACAGTAGAAGCTCCTTCTTCCAACCTCTGTGCTGTCCGCTCATATCCAAAGCTGCCTTTAAGGCAGGGAGAATCTCTGGATCAGTAAGGTTACCATGAAACCGTGACCTCAGAGGCAGCTTATAGCTAATATCATACCACTGCATTTGACCTAAGTCTCCGCATTCATAGGGAAAGTATTTTCACTGTATTTTCACTGTGTATCTGTGCAAAGCCAAAAGCAAAAATTTATACTAGGTAGAACTGCTAAAGAAGCCTGATTACAGCATCTCAAATACATTTCATATAAAGCAGCTGACGAAAAACACATTATTATCTTACCATGCATTCTTTTCTACTATTGCAGACTAAATACCCATAACTGCATCTCTCTCCCATGTATACTATAAACACCTGTATCAACATTGCAACACACACCCTGGTTACATCAAAAAGCATTTTTGTATGCTTACCATTTTAAAACAGGCTTTCAGGGCATGGTGTGACCTTGTCCTGCAGCTCCAGGTGAGACAAACAGTGTGGCCCACAGATGGCAGCCAGGTTTGGCTGCTCATTCCCATCACCGTCATGGCTATAAGCTAGAAGTAAAAATAGCCTGAGGTGGCTCACACAGATCCTATGAAATTGTTATTCACCCTTTAGTAGAAGGCATCTGTTTTAACTACAAGATGATTACAAGCAGTCAAGCAGTTTTATGTCCTTTAGTTCCACTTCTAGGTTTATACCATTTTAGCAACAGCTGTAAGGCTTGTTGGCTTCATGGTCAAGCTCAACTTGATAGATGGAAAAAAGTCTGAGCACTTGAAATGCACTTTAATGCCACACAACCACCAGGCACAGGAGCACAAGTCATCCTGGTGGTACCAGATGTAGGTATACGTTGACACACAACAGTTGGGCAGTTTAAGTGTTGCTAAGAAATACCTCATCTTAGCAAGGGACCAGAGCGTGCACCAAGCATCACTCTGGCAGCGTTTCATGAGCAAGATTCCCCTGAGATGTGAGGAAACGCTGAGCAGTTTAGGCCATCTCACACTGGTAGCTGGAGGTGGACCTTGAGGTTGAAAACCAGTCCATTCCTCCAGGTCCTTTCCCTTTCCCCCTTTCCACTGACTGCAAACTGCCATTTACCTTTTTTAACTCTTCATCCCGTCAGATGTATCTAGAACAGCTCCAGGAATTGCCATGGCAAATGCAGCCTTAAACACCCAGGCAATAAACATCTGGGAAATGTATACCAGCATCCCTGGTTTCTACTGCACAGCTCTAGATTTACAGCACTAATACCCCCTCACAGAGACCTGCAAAGCTGAGCCTCTTCTGGACAGGACAGAGGCAAGTGTTTCTTTCCCTGATATAGGAAAGTAAAATAGACAAGTAGTGAGGAGGACAGCAGAAAGATGAACACATTGCACTCTCCCAGCTTTCTGTTAGGTGCTGGAGAGTGGGATGGCTAAAGATGTCACTGTTCAGCTAATGCACTTTCAAGAGGCTATATCAAATACTTACGCTTTTTATTCTTCCTAGATACAGCTTGTTTCTTTGAAGACAGCATGGCTCAGTTCAGCCCTGGTGTAATTACAGTGGCTTCAGTGAGGTTGCAACCTCCTTACAACCAGGCTAAAATTGTTGCTTTGTTCCACATTTCCTTTTTCCTGACCAGCCGTAGCTCCATTGTCCTGGCTTTTAACTCCTGTACCAAACCAGCAATTGCTGCATAAAGTGCTTTTGTTGTCCATTTGCAAGGGGTGACCTTCCTTTTCCCTTGGCACAAGTCCTTGGATGGAAGTGTAATCTTTCACAGCTGAGTGACTTTCAATACACAGGCAAAAGTAGAGTGAAAACCTTAGCATTGCTATTAAAGCTGCTCTCTGTAAACAATTACCTGTCTTAATAGGGGTTAATATAAGAACTAATCCAGTATTGAAAGAAAGTGAAACCACTGGAAAGCCTGTCTTGCAGCTGTAATTTCCTTCTGCAAATAGAGCTGTGGAGCTACTAACCAAGTCAGGCACTCTTCACCAAGGAGGTTATCAACAGAGTGAGAGTGCAGAAACAAGCTACACTAGTATTTATGGGAAGAAAACCTGTTTGGTTGGTTGGTTGGTTGGGGTTTTTTTGGTTTTTTTATCATGAAGACCGCAAAAAGATGCTGACATAGAGAAAATATATGCTATAAGGGGTTTGGTGGCTTGTTAGCAATAGAAAGTTTACATAAGACTTCAAATAAAGGAAAAATGACTAGTGTGTGCAGAACACTAGAACAAATCAGAACAAGCTAGGTAGTAACTTCTATTTGGTGAATTTTAATGCACAGACAGTTCATTAGGAACCACAACAATACAGAACCAACTACTCAGAGATGCACTAGCATAATCAGCTAGATTAAATGCAACCTTGTGAACCACTAATAAGATTACATTTCAGTGAGCTAATCAATGCAATATTGTGATTACATGGAGTTAAAATAGATTATTAGAATAAAAATAAGGCCAGTCATTTAGATGGAATTAATAGTCTGTCTTTTCTCATTTTTACATTTCTTAAAATTCAAGCTTAGTGGTAATAGCTTTACAAAATCTTTTCTTTGCTGTGTTCTATCTGTTTATTTGCCATTCACTAGGAGAGCTTTGTTCAGCCAAGTGGAGGGATTAGTAGAAATCTCATGCTTTGTCGTAATGTGTGAAAAAGTGACAACATCTGGAGAGATCCATGTCTCATTTTGCTAAGGGGCAGCAGTCACACAAAGATGCTAATAACTGAGCAGCTCAGTCAGAGCCTTCTTTAAATGCTGAGTTTCAGGCCCCGCAATGCGTCCAACTCGATGTTCTGATGACAGTGCTGGCCTGCTCTATTTCAGAGTCCTCTCTGTTTCACCTGCCTTGAGATAGAGGCTGCTCACCTTCCTCAGCTTCTCCATGGAGCTCAAAAAATAGCTCTGAGCCTCTTAAATGATTTGCAGTTTAGCATGGCATTTGCTCTGGACTCAGTCAGCGAGTCCTACTGAGCTGTGTGGCTTCCCTGAAAAGCATGCATGTGGCCAGTCATGGCATTGCTACTGTAGATGCAGAACTTTGCTAGTCATACACACCACCTACTACAGGAGCACCTAGGTATGCTGAGCACCTGGAATGGGCAAATACAGTCCATATGATGCAGTATCAAACATTTAGTAATAATTGTTAGGTTATGTGATGAAAGCTCTGAGATCTGAGAAAGGCTGATCTGCACAGCCACAAAGGCCCACAGAGATCATCCCCAAATCCTGCTTGTTGTTACGTCCCCCAGCCAGCTGTCTCCTGACTGCCCACTGCTATATGCCCTTTGAGCAGCTTCTTACGTGCTTTGTATTTTCGCTACTAAATCTTGTCTCCTTCAGTTTAAACAGTAATTTTCTCTGATGGTATGAAATCAAATACTGTGCTTAAGTAGATGAAAACTATTCTACTTCCTTGTCTTAAAAAAATGATCATATGTCTCATGGATCTAGAGGTTAGTTTGCTTCAGTCTGCCATCTACCACTGCACAATGTTTCTATTTTTCTCTGTCAGGTTTCAGAATTTTGTGCATTCTGAGGTCAGATGAGAGGATGCAATGTTTGCACAACTCATTTTTTAATCTTTCTCAAAAAAAGTTATTCATTTGTTATTCAATGGTCATGGTATTTGTGGCACCTCAATTTGGTGAAAATAAAAAATAAAATCATCTTTGACACCTCGAGCCAGAGCTCTGGGATGGAGAATATCCTGTTCCACTGGTCTTTTTTAACCTTCAGGACCTGTTTCCCTGTGTCTTCTTTAACCATTAGAACCATCTTCTTTATCTAGTTTCAATGCTCAACTATTTATTTTTATAGGCCAGAGTAGCCTCTGCTGCAATCTTCATTGCAAACCGATGCAAACTGTGCTGAACTTAATCCCATTCTCTTTACACGACTGTCCCATTTCTTCTTTTCTTTTTTTCTCCACAAGACTTTGTTCTAATTTCCTTTGCATGGTCAATATCTGCCTGAGCAGCAGCAATTTTTACTTTATCGTTGTTCTATAATCTCCTAATATCCTTTTTAATATCCCCTTACTGCAAGCTTTATTATCCTTTTTACTAAAATAAATAGCAATTAGAATATTATTACTAAATTGTAACACATAAAGAGAATAAGCAGACAAATACGATTGAAATAAAATGTAAATGCTATTTTCAAGCAGATCAGTGTGAAATGCTTGCTGGCATCAGCCTGGTTTTCTCCATATTGCCAATCGCCTTCCAACAAAGAGTTCAGGTTGGGAATCCTCTCCCTGTCTACAGACGGTCAAAGCTTTTCTAATTGTTCCTCAAAGCAGAATGGTTGGTATGGCTTTCTTCGCTCTGCTTGACATACATTTAAATGTATGTTAAACAAAGGGAGTCGATGGGTTTCCTGGAAAATTACAGAAACTCAAAATATACTGTAAGCAAAATACACACTTTTCCATCTATACCCAGCAAGCAGCTTCATGGTGGAATAAAACACCGGCTGCGAGAGATGTATTCAGATCATTTGGTTGTTCTCTGGTGAACTCTGCCTAATAACTACAGAGGAAAATAGCACATTTACAGAAAATAATGGTGTTAAATTGATGCTGTCTGAAGAGCTACAAAAGATCTGACAAAGGGTGGCTAAGCCATTGAAATGCAATTTTTCTTTCCTTTTATCAGTTCAAAATGTAAACGGCACTTTTTTAGTTTTACATTTGCGACATACCTTTTGCCTGGGAATATAATTTGTTTAAGAGGTAGTTAACTTCTGTGTTAAAAACAGAAATTTAAGTCTCTTAGTTGAACTGATCTATTTACATGATATATTTACACCCAAAGTTGGGCTAATTTACTTATTTTTCACTTGCTCAAGCATTTTAGGCAGTTTTAGTCTCTGTCTAAAGATTTTTTAAAGACTCCTCTTTTTTTTTTAATGTGAGCTTTTTTCCCAGCCATTTATTTTAAGGTTAGAAAAGCCTTTGTAACCTTTATTGCTTAATCAAAATACATTAAAAAAGGAAAATGCCTAGGATTTCCTGCATTCTCTCCTGTTTTCAAGCAACGACGAACACCCCAGGTAACTCCCTCCTGTTGATCCAACTACAACGTAGTGATGATGGGGCACAGCTTGAGTACCAGACCATACCAGCAGCTGCGCAAGCATGATATGGAGAAAACCAAGGAAGATCTGAGTCTGTACCCCAGTCTGTCTGTTTTTAATTTGAGTCATACAGAGTTTTGCCACCTATCATTGTCAGACCTGGTAGCCCAAATGCACGCGTTCATGCACTTAGACAAAATTACACCTGCAGAAAGCTCGAGAGACCTTGCTGTGGAGTAGTCTGTCATAGTACGAATATGAAGAGGGTAACAAGCACCGGTAAATAAATGAGCTTGCTATTTTATTTCTTGCTTCTGAAAAATGGAAAGCAAACAAAAAAGTACTTCAGGTTTTTTACGGATGAAAAATGAATCAGGTATCGTATCAGAATAGACATGATCAACTCCAGCAGGGTCTGCTACCACAGGTTTGCCACCAACACGTGTGGCCGGCAGGCAAGTACGGTAGTGCTGGAGAAGCACAGGACAACGGTTTTCTACACAGAAACAGACAGCAACTATTTCTTGTTATACCCATGTCTTTTTGTTTCAGTGCAATCTTCCGAGCAAGTATTTGGAAATTTGTTTTTCTCAGAAATGGCCCAGAAATAGCAGACCACTCCTTCAAAGATGAAAAGAAAAAATTCTTTACAATTCTGCATCTACCAATGGTATGAAGAATGGTTTATACATCAACGAATGCTGCCTTTTTTTTTTTTTTATAAATTACAAAGAAATCAAGGTTAGAAGGTTTACCTGAATTTGTCAGCTGCACATTGCCTCATACTACTTTGTCCCAGGCTACAGACATTTTTGTTTCCTTTTCTCCTCCACTCTTACTTCCTTTGAAATAATCCCTTCCACTCCTCTAACTCTGCACAGAGATTTTCTTTCTCAGTATTTTCCCTGTATTTTTGCTTAATGTTTTACATGCCTGCAGGCAACCTATGAGGAAAAAAACTGAAAGAGCATAGCTTGCTTACCCAACAAAATGAAAGCTAGAAAAGGGTAGGATTTTTGCTCAGGAATGTTGCAGAATAGTAATACTGCAAATAGAGAACGCTGTTTAAACTGCTGGACTGTACTGGCAGCAAAACAAACAGGTACCAACCAGTTAAAAATGCATTTTGCTTGGAAATTTTGAGGGCTCAATGCTGGGACTGAGCTTCCAGAATAGTCTTCCAACAGGGGCATGAAGATAACCCACCAGAGCTGGTGGGTTTGGCATGGACGGTTGTATCATCAAGTGATTGGAGGTCCTCTCCAGATCTATAAGGTCGCATTACCAGTTGCCCAGCCCCTCTTTCTGCGCTGGAATTTCCTCTGACTCCACATGAAAATACATGCTTTCAAACAGGAAAGACAAACAAAAGCCTCGGCACTTGCATTTCTCTGAGTAACCTTAGACTGACCACATCCACCAGCCACAGAACTCGCAGCATGCAAAGTGGAACTGGTGGTATCCCTTCAATGCAGCAACACTTTGTTTTCCCTAGGTCTCCTTTCCAAAAAATAAAAAAGTGCATGAATTAAACCACTAGACTAAACTGTAACAGACAGTTACACATAAGTTTTGCAACAAAGCCAAAACGCTGTTGTCGTTACCTTAGGAATTCGTCTCTTTTTGTGAGGCTCAGAACACCTGTGAATCAGTTGCTAACGGAAGATAATTAGCTCCTAATTAACACTTACACCTATCACATTCAATTTTATATAATTTCACATTTTATAGTTTTCCCAGCTTAGCCTGCTGTGATCCTTTCTGTAATGAATGAACAACTATGTCTAACTCTTTGCTACTATCACGGGAAGTGTCTGTGAGGTGAGATGCTGGATGCTGATGCTCTTCTGCAGCCTGTGTCTTAGACACATCCTGTTGCGCCGTTCTGGACAGCAGGGTGACTCTTGCTAGGGCTGTATTTCTCCAGGTACACAGACAAACAAAAACACTTTTTCTGATATAATTTCAATGAACTTCAGACTAAGGCAAGAGCAGCCCAAAACTGCAAAGAGCTCTGAGGACACAGTAGGGGCTTGACTGAACATACGTGAGGCAACTGGTGTTGTACTTAATGGTGAATAACCCAGCAGAAATGAGGTATGAGTTCAGAGCTATGCACATATCACATCTGAGGGATGTTTCTTTGTTGTTCTGCATCCACCAGCCCAGCGCTTCTCTGGCTTCTTAGATATCACACATACACGTGAAGTAGACAGCCCTTGAAAAGTCCCCGTATATGAAAATACACCCTCCCCCCAGATGGTCAGAAGGAAGAAAGAGTCCTTTTCTCTCTTCACTACCAACCATTTCATCCAGCAGCAGTTGAACACATACTCCATTTTTCGTTAAAGTTACGTTACCTTTGGAATTGTTTGAAGATGACTGAAGGTCACACGTTTTGGTTGATGACTGGAACATGCTGGAAGAGTCTGTATGCTAAGTGTCAAAGCAGACTCTGAAACATAAATTTAGTTTGAACATTTGCTTTTTACTGAGAACATATGTTTGTGGAGAAGCCCTGAGGCAAAATCCAGCCTTATCTTTAGATTTGCATGCTCTTACATATTCAGACAAACAAATCATAAATTCTCTAGGTAAGGAAAAAGTCATTACTATTGGACTAGAATATTAAACATCAATCTTGGATAGTTGGTACCTAAGGATACAGCTCAAGGTTAGTCTTATCAGTGTACACATACTTCTGCCTATAGTCTCATCTTCTTCATATGTGCTCGATTTTCCATTGGTCATGATGACCGTCAACTTCCACATAAGTTACCACAGTTCAGCTGGTGGGTGATGTTAAATTGTGTAACTCCATCACTTCTGATCATATTTTATCCTTGATAATTGTAGCTAATGAGTATTAATCTCATAAGTCCTGTCCCTATTCACTGGCTCAAATTAAACAGCCTTTTGCTTTCACACTGTTTGTCAAAACCTTTATGACACACTTCACACAGAGGATTTTGCTGCCTTTCTTGAAACAAGTATGCCTTTGCTGCAAAGTTAGAACAACCTTGATTTTTTCCTGCTAAGATTACACTCCTCGCAGGTAATGCTTTCCTTTGAACGGTTTGTTCTGACTTCTTAAGTGATTTTACAAGGTCCTTTTTATCTCTCCATCCCAGACTAATTAATTATAAATGTCCACAGCCTGTCGCTGGCCTTGCCAGTGCTTGTACTACAGTGGCTTGCTCAGCTGCTGCTGCTGCGGTTGCTGCTTCTGCTGCTGTTGCAATTTGCTGTATTTCAGGCAGCTGTTTCACATCCTCCAAGCCCCTGGCAGCCTTTCTTCAGTGATCTGCTGCATCTTGCTGACCACCAGATTAGACAAGCCCCAGTTAATGTTGGTCATTTTTCGCTTGGTTCATTACTGATACTGGAATTATTACAAGATAGCACAGATTAACTTCAGCAGAAACCTTTGGTTCTGGTCACAAAGTCATAAAGTAAAACCTTCCTTACAGTGTGTTTTTCCTTTCGTATTGATAATCTCCCAGGTCAGGCAGATGAGGTGACTGACACCCATTAAAGGTGACGCTCTCTAAAAAGCTGTCTGCAAACATGCACTTCTACGGTCTAAGCAAGATAAATTACCTGCTAATTTAAAGGAAGCTATAAGCTTTTATCCCACCAGTACATTTGAGATGTTTCTAGCAGATAGACATCAACACATTCATATTTACATTACTTCCACATTAACAACATTAAGTTAATGTCACAGCTGTCTTGCAAATATTTCACAAAATCCTTGATATCAGAGCAGCCCAATGGCTATGTGAGTTCCTTCTCATGCAACGAGGAAACATCCTTATAATCCTGTCCTAACATATTCCAGTAAGAGAAGTGAGTCAACATTTCATGGCCTTCAGAGTCAGTTGCCAAAAGCAAATGATGGTGCGACTCACTCCACTCCCGTTTCAGTTGCACTGGCTCACAAAGCTGAGCCTCGCAAGCATCCCATTTCTCTTTGCGTTGTTAAGCTCACAAAGCCTTTTATACAAGCAGCAATGTTCAGTGATGGTGTGTCACCCAGTTTGATTGTTTTCCCCCAAACTTTACTCAAGGTTACCTCCCAAAGTAAGTATCTAGATAGGGGAAACCTTCCAAATTTTAAATTCCCTAACAGCATTAACAGCCTGAGTTGCGTTTTCCAAAGGAGAGGGAATCAAGCTGGGCTGTGTAGTGACTCAAACATTTTCGGATGACTATCCTTTGGCTGTACTTCAAAGGGCATTTTCAGCCTACCTAAGCAAGCACAGCCATTGAAAGAGGCAGTCCTGCCCTTCTCCCCGATCGTTTATTTCCGCACTCCTTCCTTGTGCTAGCACAAGCTTTTCTGTCAATGTACTGGGGTACTGAGCAGGCTGAAAAACAAACCTCTTTATTGGTTTTGGCCAGGCTATTTTTCAGCTCTTCGAGCCTTGCCTGTCACCTGACTGCACAAATACTTGTGCTAGCCCGAAGGTGAGGCAGGTTTGAGGCCAGAGAAACTACAGCCTTCCTATCTGTGGAAATCTATGCAGACTTTTTAAGGCCAGATAATCCGCCAGTTGACCTCTGTCAGCAATGCTGTTTCTCCAAGCGAGGGTTGCGGTCCCAGCTCCAAGCCGTGTGCCACACCATGGCACAGTCACGCAATAATGTACATTCAGTCTTTACAAAAGAAAACTACCGCGAGTAAATGACCTGACAACAGCAAAATAGTGAGAGTCATTGGTCTATAAATAGCACGAATGACAGTTTCTCTTCCCATTAAGATTAGATTTTTTTAAAATGCATGTATTTTCACAGAATAGCCCTAATTGCTTTTTGTGCAGGCCTGGTGTTTTTGCTCCTGAAACTTCGCCTGGTAGGAGCTGTTGTTAGGAGACAGTGGAAAAAAGAAAGAAAAAAGGGACTTTCTAGTCTCACTCCTGAATAGCTATTTTGTTCTGGCTTTGATACGTCTTTTCCATTCCTTGGTGTTCCAGCGGTAAGAGAGCAAAACCCAATTACTCTTAAAGTAAAGCTGTGAAATGAAGAAAGCTGAGAATGCAATGCAGAGCACAGCAAGCCATCTAGGAGAGAGCTTTGGGCTCTGCCCAAGGAACACGAGTTACCTGTCATTTGACTGTTAGGCTCATGATGAACAGCCTCAAGACTAGGCAACCGAGCAGCCAAACCACCTGAAAATAACAGGCTGCAGCTACCCTTACGAGCAGAAAGTGCCTCTCTGCGTGGAATCACTGTATCTTCTCCTGGAGGAGGTGGGGTGTATATGTGCACGGATGCTTCAGTCACAGCTTGAGTGTCAGTAAAACCAAGAACTGGGAAGGACATTGGTTAGAGGGGGACCCCAGCAGATGGTTTCAGACTGGACGACCATCTCCTACATGTTTTAGGGACCTGACCTGTACGCTGTCTTAATACAAATACAAGATGGCACTGGATGGTAGAAAATGTCTAATGAATATAAGTGCAGCCAGGTGTAACCTTACAAGCTTAAGCTGAATTAAGGGGAGGCAATATTGTTTGGCTGAGTCTAATGATCAACCATTTAAATGAATTAACTTGCTGAACAAACTACGTGCAGGACTTTTGTTTTTTTTCCTTTATGATTGCCCTCAACTACTAAACCTCTATAACGTTTGGAGACAGATCTTGAGAAAAATGCCACAGTGCAAGACAAACTATGATGTGCTGGTGACCTTCACCCAGCTCCCCAGAGCCTCCCTGAGCCTGTGATCATCCATTCACTTAGCACATTCACTCTTCATCATGGACAGGGTTCACCCCGCTCACCTTTAATCATCAAGGTATCTTACAGAAGCCATTTTTCTCAGCTTCTTCAGTAGGGAGAAAAAATATAGTCTCCAATTCGTTATAAAAACTAGGATTGTAAACAGATATACAGGACAGTGTATCTGCAAATACTTAAAGCTCTATTTTTCAGCAGAGGCTGTTTTGCAATTATACTTCTTTGAAATGTAGTCAAACCACGTGCATTTGTGTACAGTATATTTTGAATGCTTTCCAGTAGAGCCTTTAAGACTTGCAAGTTATGAAATTAAATATAATTTTGCTTTCCGTTACTTTTATAGAGGCTATTGAGTTCACTAACCGCCATTAAAATAATGCAGGACTTGCAAAATTAAGCAGTACATGTAGGAATTATAGTACTATGTAGATTTCCTGAACAGCCATGGCTCTGCCCTCACAGCTCCATCTATGATTATTTTTATTTATGTAACCAGATTTTAGTTCTCCAATATGACTTGTCTGTGCCTGTAGGCAGTGAACAGGTGTGTCTCTCTTTCAAGCCAAAATAAACAATATTGTTCACAGGTGATGGTTTCTTCTTAGTTCATTCAAGTCTAGAACAAATGTCTTCCAAGAGTGGATTTTTTTCTGTATTGTTTCCTCACAATACAGCCATCTTCTGTTGTAGCCTTGTGCTTATACAGCTAGTCCAAATGTGGGGTTTCTTTTGTTCTGATTTCCCAAAGGGCGTATGAAACACTGACGGTTATTTTAAGCTTGGTCAGCAGTGGGTACATTGAGCATTGTACTGATAGGTGTTTACAGGAACTTTAGACAGGTTAAAAGAGAGATGATTTGCTAATGTTATACTTTCAGGAAATCCTTCCAGCTAAACGTTACTAGCCATATTTAACTTTACCATATGTGAAGTTTTCTGGGGCTCAGATCAGTATTTTTTTTTAATTATGATTTACTAAGCTATATTTTTAAAACATGGCGCTATTTGTTAATAAGAGTCATCATGCTGACTTTCTAATTAGTGTAATTAATGTGCTCAAATTGAAGTGCAATTAACATGGGGAACTTTCATACTACTCTTTTTCTAGATAAAACCATTAGTGAATATATAAATACATTTTACACCTATAATTGAACTTCTTCTAACAGGTAGTAACTCTCAAACCCTCAAAGAGTTTTCCCTTCATTCTCAAAGATAAAAAGATGCCTTTAGCAAAAGTAATCAGTACACTCAGTTACTGTATTTGAGGTCTTAGTCTCTTTTCCATATATCCACAGTCTCAAGAGTGCTGGTTCTAGTGGTTCATATAGACATCCCAAAGCTTGACTCATTTCTTTACGTCACCATGCTAAAGTACTGGGCTGGGTTTCTTTCCTCATTTGGGAAGAAATAAAAAAATATTCTGAGTCTTCTTGGTAGTCAGAATGAGTCACCTATCCTTGTTAAAGACTGAGCAACTTGCAGTCAGATTTTCACAATTCACGTGGGCACGCTCTCTCTCTCGTGTGGTATGGTTTGCCATCACCTGTGATGCATGAGCAGAACTATTTTTGTAGTTGTTCACTAATTTCTTATGTTATTTATGCCTTTTTATACAGATGAAAACATCACATAGATGAAAGTAAGGGAATCATTTGTCCCAACATTAAGCACTGCTTCACCAAGTGCCTAAATGATGATTTGTTTATGTATGTCAGCTCACCAGCTCCACTTTTCCCTACATTTTAGGGGGGAAACTGGATTTGGTGACACAGAAGGATGTGGAGACGACCATCTTCAAAGCTGAGCAAAGGATGAAAAAGATCTTAAAATTAGGACAGGACAACAAACACAGCACCAGTTTTGAGCCCAAGACCATCACCCTCTAGGCCAAAGCTAATACTTCTCATCCTTCTTGGAAAGTTATCATCAGCGTATTAGCGACACGCGGCTCTGGCCCCCCGGCTGCAGCCATGGCAGAAGGGGGGATGTGCGGTGGCGTGGATGGAATTTGCGAAGGGCTGCTTGTTAGCACAGCGGTGGCAGTGGAGGGGGTGGTTTGTCCTTGTGGTGACCAACGTGGCCAGTACCGGGTTTAAGGGCTGTTCTCCCCGGCAAGTCACCAGATGGCGATGTAATGTCAGCAAAACCAAGCGCTCCTGGCGGCTTCCCAGCCTGGGAGATGTTCCCTGGCTGGGTCCGGCACGGTAAGCACCACCCTTCTCCGAGCACGTCTGACGGTTAAATCCTTGATAACGTCGGATGTTTCCTTAACTCGCTCCCCCTCTCCCCACAAGCTGCATTCAGTGGGTAAATCCATACTTACTGCTGTGAGAACTTGCAGATCCTGTTCAGAAAGGTGCAAGATTTATTCCTGACATGTGCCCCTCGCTTTATTTTCCCATCTATTTTCTAAAACATAACCAGACAAAATTATTACTAAATACAGCAAGTTTTCCTGCGCGCAGCCTGTCTGAATATTTGCATTGACTACGTGGTCTGTTGGGCCAGTTCAGATGTGACAGCAAGAACATCCATGTCTAAGACTTCCTTCGAAGCAAAGCTGCTGTTACTTTCAGTCATCTTGAAGTGACTTGCAACAGTCAGAAACCTCCAGTGCTCTCAGATGAGCTGCTTAGATTGTGTCTTGGACAACCTTTCCTCTACCGTAAGGAGACTTTCAGTGTGTGAGTTTACAAAAGGATCAGTCACCTCAGATCATATTCCCTAAGTTTGGAAGGTCTCTCTGCAAGACCTATCAGCCCCTTTGAGAAAAAGATGTTTGAATTAAAAAAATGTTAATACAGATTTCACCTCTATCTTCTGAGGATGCAATTAATTTTCTGGAGTCAGGCACTGAGACTACTGTAGTTGTGTTATTACTAGTGTCCATCCTTTCTATCCACTTACAGCTCAACAACTGTTTGCAATTCAGCTTGAACACTCCAAACTGTTCCTCGGGAGGGAGGTGAGAACAAATTTTCATAATATCTAGTAGAAAATATTCTATAAGCTAATTGTGGGCCTTTTTTTTTTGCATTCTGTAAGGCAGCACGGCTCTGCAGTACTTCCATAATCGTAAGTTGACTTCAAAACCACGTGACTGGTGAAATTTCAGAGTCTCAGAATGAAATGTTTTCATTACAGTCATCTCAGTTTTGCTGGATATAGCTCTGCTTTACCACCAAACTGCAAAGCAAAATTCACAAAAGCTGCACAATTTCTAAAGCTACACTGGAATGGCTTAATATTGAGCACAGCTCTGCAAAAATTTTACCTACCATTAGTAAACAGTTAATTGAAAGCGCACATGCAACTGTTCCTGACCTCTCCTGGCCTCTCAAGCCCTGTATTGAATACTTTCTAATGGAAAAGAAGAAGGAAAGAAATGAAAAGGGATGAACTGCTCAAACAAAGCAAGTCGGAGAGAATTGCAGAGCCCTTGCAGACAAGATAACAAGAAAAATGTAGGTAGGTTTATTTTGGCAGGAAGAAGCAGCGACTAATCATGGACAAAGGAAGCCTCTGTAGAGTGGGAGTTTGAGGTGTGGGAAGAAGTAAGAGGACGTCACCAGGAGAAAGAACACTAACATTAGCATGACAGAGAATTTATATTTTCAGTGTGTGGCTGGGATTCCCTTCATGATGCCTCAATCTGTGTCAGTAGTACTCATCAAATCCAGAAGCTGCCACGATGGGATTTCAGGTAAACTTGTACCTAGCTTGAAATCTTACAGAGTTAAAAGAAGAATGAGCAGAGAGCATTACATTAGATGCTGAGAGTTTACATTTGACTGAAGAGGAGGAGGAGGAGGAGGGAAACAAGCCCATTATCTGCCAAATCTACAAACAGAGCTGCATTCCCGATTACAGATCTACTTAAAATTACTTTTAAGTAATTAAGCTTACGCACAAGCTATTATCTAGGTCAGCATCAAAGTATGTAGCAAGAATCCAGGAGCATTCCTGAACTCCTCCTGAAGTCTATCCACGCCAGCACCTGGGAAACCAGCAGGGAAACCCAGCTCCTGGATGCTGAAAATGCCACCATGGAGCTATTATGAAAAGACAGACCACAGCAACCTTTTACCTCCTCAAGCTGTGTCCCTCTGTGTAGGTCTTTAAATGAATTAATTTCTGACTTAGAAGTGGACTTTTGTTTGCCTAATGCACTATGCTGTTATATGCTATGCAGAGGATAAAAATTGCCAAGTTTATTTTACCTTAAAAAAATGAGTTTCATATGCTTAAACAAAAGCAAGTCACCCCTGAAAGTTCAAACCTGTCTGTCGATTTTTTTTTTTTTTTTATCCTGCAATTAAACAAGCTGTCATTCTTTTAAGAGCAACTGGGCTTAAAACCAAGACCCAGCTATATATTGGCCTGCTGATACAGTGATATCAAAGCAGCTGGCCTGGTGCATGAGCACCTGAAGGCAATTTATCTCTGGATCACCTGTGTAGACCACTAGTAAGATGTTTCCAGGGCCTGGAAAGCCCAGAAGAGGTGAAGAGACCTTATTCTGTGAGCCCCATCTGCATCTGATGAACACACATGTCACAACCCGCTCTCGGTGCAACCTGAGAACCGACCCCAGATTTTCAGCATTTCCTTGCCTGAAATGTAACAGAAATGGCCAGGGCAGGCCTGAATGGAAAAAAAAAATTAAAGAAAATAGAAATTCACAAGTATTAAATAACTGTTGGGAATTAGCTGGACGAAAAAGACTGCATTTTTTTTTTAAATAAAGCCGAGCTAACCTTTTAGGAACTGTCTGGAGGGATTTCAGCTCAAGGAAGCAGCTTGAAAAGACAAAGAATAGGTAAAAGTGTCCCAGGAGATAGAAGAAAATATTTAGTCTTTTCAGAGCAATTGAAAGCCATCAACTAGGTAACTTTTGCAAAGATAAAACTAGATACTATGTGACTGAACAGCACACAAGGACACATCACTGAAATGACAGATGTAGATAAGGAAGAGAAAAGGGAGAAACCCCATCCCCCTGTAGATTATTGATTAGTTTCTTGGGGACGTCTGTGCCATGTTGATAGCTTAGATTTGGTTCTTCTATATGCTGGGTGCTGAGCTGGGCACCCTGCGCCCGCACCAGTACAGTGGTCAGAAGCGTAAGCCAAGCTCATCCGGGAAAGCGTACACAGGTGAGCACAAGCATGTAAGCCAGGACTAGATATTCAAGTCCCTGCTTAGACGATATCAAGCTCATCAGATTTTCTGCTGGAAGAGTGTTGCTTCACCTGTGCCTGGAACCAAAATTAAAACTACCAGAAGATGAAAATAACAAATGCATCCTGAACCTCAGCTATGAAATAACTTGATTACATGACAGACGTTGTTCCTGGTTAAATCAATCTGAAGCAGGCTTGCTAGCTGGCTTACTAACATTCTAGTCTGAGAAAGAAAAATACATATATTCAAGCATGATCTGAAGAACAGAATATCCAACAGTTTTACAGCGCGGAGTCAGTAAAATTCTTACCCTTAATACTACGATTTTGCCTTGAAATTTCTGAAACTATATGAACGCCCCCAAAATTACTCAGACCTCAGTCCTATGGCATTTGCAGGACTTTTCTTGACATCAGCAGAGATCAGTGCTGTTATATCTCTGAGTCTTACTGTGTAGCGTAAACTCAACTTGGCTCTGTAGCCAAATTCTTAACACAAAAAAAAGGTAAGTTCAGAAACACATGAATGTATCCTGAGGCTTACAGACATATTCCTCAGCTGTGAAAAAAAATAAAGAGAAACTGAAACTGCAGTTCTGCTCATATATTTATAATTTTCAGCAGAAAATTTGAATGGGGATCATCCATCCCTGTGGGGCAATTTCTAAGAAAGAATCTGTGTAATTGTGTGGTTGTTACACTCCATATTGTATGCATCTAAATTGAAGTAGGAAAGCCTGTAAGTCATAATCCAAGCCAACTATTAGTCTAATTAGTCTATCGTGCTTATTGTAAATCAGTAATGAGTTGCTGGAAGGACTTCTCTAAGCTATATGGAAGGGCCTGGAAAAGATCCAGTCACTTTACACATCTGAAAATGTCACCAGGAAGAAAGGAATTAGATGTACAATGCTATTAAAAACAAATGTTCAGATCACTCCCAATGTTTTTTTTTATCACCCTCTGCAATACACGAAGGTGAATAATTTGCAGTGGGAACACGGGGACCGTGAGTAGTAACATTAACCTCGGGAATGTTTTCGTCAGACACCTGCAGCCTAGACACTGCAAAGAAAAAACAAAATTAAATCATTCTTCGGAATTACCTTTAAAATCAAAGTCAACCCTGCTAGGCACGAGTTGGAATTATTCAAAGAGGAGTGAACGCTACTGTGATGTGTTTGGAGATAACTGGTTTGTTTTATAAATCTCATTGGAAATAAAAAGCTATACCTGATATATCTAAGACTGCACAAACATTCCCAGTTTGTGGCATGCATATTCTGTTCTGATCTAAATAATTTAAAATGCTGCGTACAGAAAGCCTACAACAAGTAATGCAGAAATGTAAGAGAGTCTGACATTTCACTCTTGTCCAGTTACTTTGAGATTTTGATTTCTTGAATACTCTTCTGGGTTCCTGAGTACTGAATTAATGAATTGAAGGTGCAGAACCTGATCACACTCTGCTCCAGCCTCTAGAGTAATATCCTGAAATCCCTAAACCAGAGCTGGACATGAGGCTCTTAGAAATGCCAGTGTTCCCATGAGAGAGCTGGGATGGAGGAGCTGAAAGTTTTGGGCTGCTCTGAAGCAACGTGTACAGCAGGGATGCCCAGGAGACAGACACCCTGGGGCTCCCTCGCAGCTCCGCAGACCTCGTTGCTGGCAACAAGAATATTATGGTCCCCTGGAGCAGCTGCCGAGTTAGGGAAATATTTTGGTTCAAATATATTGCGTTCAGGTGCTTCTGAAATAAAATTTTCTTTGATTTCTGGTTCACAGATTTCTCTGAAATCAAATGAAAAGGATCAAATAATGTCTCACAAACAGTGGACCCTGGCTGTGCAGCCATCTCTATGTGGCACTGTTCTCTAGAATAAAAGCTGATTTAAGGACATTTCCCATTGCTTTTCTGCTAGCGGATAAAGCAGTAACATGGATGCTGGGTATAGCTGTATTGCAGCTTGCTTTAGTTCCACAAAATAGCATGAGGTAACCGCAGACTTAACACCTGTGCAAGAAACAACCATGCACAATTTTGCCAACATCAATCAATGCAAGAATCTTTAAAACAACGTGTGAAGTGAGAATAGAAAGCACTCTGGCTCTGATCCATCACTGCTTTCACTCAAATAATGTATTCATTCAAGAAACATCATCTGCAGCAATCTCTAACAGAGCAAAGAAGAGGGAGAGCCATGAATTTACATCAATAGCCGCTAGTTTTCCCTTACGAAGAAGCCAATTTGGTAAACCTCTACAGGGATCACCAACAGGCACGCTGCTTTCCTTGCCTGTTTCTGAATCATGCCCTATCCCTAAAGAATTTCAGCTTCCTGCTCAGTTGCACTTCAATGAAACTTTGCACCATAGGAGCAAAGGTGACTGGGGAATTGTGTTCCTTCCCGCCTTCCCCGAGCAGCACGCTGCAAACCTGCTGCTGTGGCAGCCCAACTGGTGGGCATCCCCTCTATCCAAATGATGTCTAAGATAGCTAAATATTATTTTGCTGTTTAAAGTGCAGCTTTTGAGAAAGAGGTCAAGCAGGCATCTGGAGCAGAGTTCCTCCTTCTCCCACCATGCCTGGCACCTACCAATCCACTTTCGCTCTCTGAGCAGCTTAGTGGGCTAGCCTTCATCCTCTAAACAGCAGCTGTGTAGTGGAAATACTTTACCAAAGACTGGCAGAGTAGTCTCCGTTTCAGAAAGGAAACAGGCAGTGTGATTTTCGTTTGCTGTCCTCTCCAGCAGCTCTGCAAAACACCTCTCACCAGCAGGCAGAATCCGTCCGGTTGCAACACCATGGCACCAGTGCCTCAAAAGAGCTGGTGTGCTGAGTGGAGGGTACAAGCCCATTCCCAGGGGTATGCCCAGCCTTTTCCAGAGGTATTTAAGATACAAGGTATCAGTAGGCCTCTTAACCGAAGGCAAGCTTTGGTCGGTTCAGCGTGTAGAACAGCAGCGGATCAGGAAAGTCTCTGGACGTCCTGGCAAGTTGGATCTCAGCCACTTAAACAATTGCCTAGGATGGTGTCAGTCAGTGCAGTCAGCAGAGGCATTATGCACTGAGCCTAAGCAGAGGCCAAGACTGGGCTGCCTCTGAAATCACAAAACCAAATTAAAAACAAAACCAGTGATGTATGCAGAATGCCATCTCCTGGATGCTACTGTCCCATCTCCTCTTTAATTGAAAAACTGAAACAGTAAGAAAGAAACCCTGAAAACCCAGAACTCTGGGTCAGTTTAGGCTGACTTAACAGGTGGTGAGAGTGGGACTAGGAACAGGCCATACCCATGAAACGTCTGAGACTGCCCCAATACACACTGTGGTGCTCAGTGTCTCCTTACCAGCTGGGAACACTTGCAACCTAAGAAAGGATAGCACACTCTTCCTCTAGACAACAAGATAAGAGGTTTCCACTGCTTATAGTCAGACAACAGCCTTCCTGATGGGCACCCTGACTGCCTAACTTAAGTGCTGGACAACAATCCGTTTTCTAGAGAAGTTTTTTCACAGTACGGTGCCCCCAAACAAATGCAATGCCAAGTACCTAGAGAAGGTGTGCGTTGCAACAGCCACGTGTGAACACCATCAGCATTGCTCAGAGATACTGGAGCGAGCAAGTGCTGCTGAGATGTAGCACCCTTGTGAGCAGCAGGCGCCTGGACCCCTAAAGCAAGAGGTTGATTCCACTGTGAACGTCCCCGTTGCCTTTGGTGATGATTTTCACTGTATATCCTTGGCAATTTGGAGATGTTATTTTGAGTACTGATACAACAAAATACAAAATGAAATATCCATCTCTAATTGCTTTAGAAAATTAGTTCCATAGGCATCTTTTAGCATGATTTACTAGAGCCATTAGAACTCTAGTAAACATTTGTTAAATTATATGAATTAGAGGTAAGGAGAGAATTTGCAAATGTATTTTTGCTCAGCTTTGCCTCACTGTTGGCACAGATGTCCATGGACTATGATTCATGAATTTTCGGGTCGGATTTACTTTTAAGCCCAGAAGTACACTTACATTAAATGAACAACTTTGTGATGCATTTACTCCATTTACTAAGAAAAATGAATCCTGGCAGTTCAAGTTACCCTGGCTGTCAGATAGCCTGCAAAATGTTTTTCTCAAAAGCCTTTGCACAGCTTAGAGCGGTCTTTGGGCTTGTTTACTTCATTACAAAAGGCAGAGAGGGAAACTAGTAATATCACTCTCATATTAAAATGTTTCCTAGAAACAGTTAATATAATTTAAAGAAAATTAATCAAAGGAAACGTTACTTTTGTATGTTAATCCCTAAGCAGTAGCTAATAGGCTGGAATTTACGAAGAACATAAGCGTTCTGCCTATGTTTCAACTTGCTTGCTAAATCTTCTTTACTTACTAACATCATGGGATACAGAAGAGGTTTTAGGGTGGGGGGGGTGTTTCCCATTTCAGGAGAGTAAAAAAAAAAATTAAGGGTTCTATTAATAGTTTAATTGAACATCTGGCTCCAACATAGTTGTAATAGTCTTTGCTAAGAAGTTTGCAATTTGTAATGTTTTGGTGCGACTTAATTGGTTAAATTCACGAGATAATATGTGTACATCACGCTGAAGATGAACCCTCCTCATATTTAAGTGCTACATACTATTACAAACAAATTTGTAATAGTTTGGAAGATTAATTTTAAAAAGTATTCTTCAGAAAAGTTTGTTTCAGGCTTGTCCTAGAGTTCTGGGCCCGAGCTCACTGCAGAAGAAAGAATACAACAGAATGGTTTCTGTCTGAGAAGGTCCTTCCTTCAGGATTTTTAATGCTAATGACATGGAGAGTTGGCTGGAGGAATGAAACTTGCAGCTAGCAACGTTGTGAGCCTTTGCAGCCTCGCACAGAATTCCACCCACACCAACATCAGCTGAGAAGAAATATTCTTTTCAAATGAATGATTAAATATGTCCAATGTGAATGTAACCGGAAAAATAAAGCACTGATGAACAGAGCTTCGAGCAACTGGAGACATCCATTGCAGTTTTTCTCTTTTACCTCAGGTACTTAGGTTGTATCTGTCAATAGACAGAAAATCACGGTCTTTATCTCTACGGCAACGTATATCTTGCACAGCCCCTTGGAGACACCTCCATCCAATGGAGAACCTGAAGGCGGAAAATATGGTACAAATGGCATCACTACAAACTCACTTCAGTGAGGCCAGAATTCCTCTACAGTTTTCTCTCTGTGACTTGCCAATCAACACCACCTCTGTCAAATTCATATTTTGGATTGTGTTTATATCTACAATATTAAACCAGATGCACTTTAGCTTACATTATCTTCAGCAAATCAAATTTCTAATCTAACTTTTGAGGTAAGTGAACCTCTTCCTTTCATACTCAGCAGTCAAATGCTCATATTCTCTCAGGCCCAGCAAAAGTACACTTTTGCCTTCCTGAAGTTGCTCAACAGCTAGATGGAAAAGTCTATCTTGGCAGTAAGTCTTAACAATCTTTAATAAAATGGTCCCCACACACCATCCGGAGTACAGACTTGACGTTTCAGCACTGAAACCAGGAGGAGTTTTGTTGTGGACTTAACAGGTGTGAAAGTGGAGCCCTGAGCTTAAGGAATAATTCAGGGTGAATCTAACAAATTCTGCTTCTGTCTAGGTTTGTGTGCAGGGCAAAAGCATGTTGTTTATTTCCTGAATAGGCTTTAATCAGGAACTATGCAGTAAATACTATCTGCAGTAATTCTTTGTAAGCAGTTCAGTTTGGGCATACACATTCCTCACTGGAAATGTTTTGACCAAACAAAGAGATCACTCGGTATATTTTCATGCCCTCGTTACTCTTCAGAATCACATTTCTACTGTCCGTATTCATTTTGGTGCACATGCCATTTCAGAACGGATTTTCATTACATTGATATTCAGCAAAAACTCACGTGAAGTGCATCTTTGGGGAAAATATTCTAGCCACCAAACGAATTCACTAGAAAGTGTGCAGACTGGCTTAACATCACGGGAGGGCTTTGAGACCACCTAAGAGTTGTGCCCCCATGAATATTCTCTAACTTGCAAGCAGCATCAGCGCTCTGTAGAGATCCTCTGTTCTGGGCTAGAAGTCATTCCTAAAGAACACGCATAAAGTGTGAGCATTTGTTAATCCAGTCCATCTTGAAGTATAAACAAAGGTGAGAATAAAGTTGAACAGTACCTACCAAACTGTCCCGCTATAGCATGTCCTGCGTCCTCTGCTATCAAAATGAAATATACAGTATATTTTGCCGTTAAAGGGAGTTTATTATTTAGCAGCCCACAAACAAATTCTGCTTTGCACTTAACAAACTTGCTGCCTTTTATGATTAGCAAAAAGAGCTTGTCTTTCCACTTAAAAAATACTGCTAATCAGTGAGCCCAAATAGAAAGGATTCTAAGCTGAAATGAGATATGGGATTGAAGTCTATTTCAGAAAAGAAGGGGGAGCGGAAGGGGGAGCGGAAGGGGAAAAGTAAAGTAAAAGGAGTTTCAGTAGAATCCTTCTGAGCAGTTCAAACTGAAACTGGCCTTTTATTAGCTTTGTCTTCCAGCGAGTGTATTGTATTATGCCTTTGTCTAAGAAGAACCCACCACTACCAGGAACATTCTGCAGGACATCGGTGCTATTGGGCTGCAGCAGAATACCCCCTTGGACCTGCTCCTTGTTGCAGTGGCTGAAGTGAAAAATGACCAGGGTATTGATATGAGGTCTAACCAAACACATAATTCGTAAGAAAAATTAAGGAACCTTAATATGCTACTGTTGTTGTGAACCAGGGGAAATATGGCAGATAGAGAAAATTACGAATTTGAGAATGAAAGCTCTCAGTTGGGAAAAAAAGATAAGAAATTCAGTTTTAAGGAGAATTAATAACACTGTAAATTGCAGCAAGCTTGTCACTATGAAAAAGTAGGGGAGTGTGTTTAATTAAAAATGCTGCTTTTTCATGTAAGAACACGCAGTCTAGGCTGTGTCAACAGGCTGCCTGCCTAATCGGAGTATAAAAAGAGCTGGTAGCAGTGAGATAAAGTACAAGCCAAGGCAATGTTTTGTTTTGTTTTTCTGTTTTTTTTTTTTTTAATTGCCTCTCTACCTCATGGGTTTTTTTATTCCCAGGCATTAAGCAGCCTCACGCTCTTTCCTCAGATTTGTAGTAAATTGGATCATTCATTTAGGAACTGTAAAACAACAGGAGATGAGTCTAGGCAACAGAGGAAGTTTCAGTAAAGACATTCCTCTTGCATATTGAGATATGTTGGACCCAAGAAGTTTTGAAGTGCTATTGGCCCAAAAACCCATGAACTTTTTCCAATTTATTGCAAATTGAGCCTTCGCAGAAGGGAAATGGGGGGGAGGGCATGAAGACTCAGTAAGGCTCTCGCATGCAGTAGGTACACTGAATGTTTTCCTGATCTGCAGGGGAAGTAAATTTCTACATCGTACATCTGAGACTTACAAACCTTTAAAGCCCTTTTGGGGGAAATGACATCATCTTTGTCAAATGTCAGAATTGACTCTGATGGGCTTTGGCTCAGAGTAAGAGGATCCTCACTGTACAGAGTATATCCAAACACTGAATCAGTCAGACTAGGGAGGAAAAAAAAAAAAGAAAAAACCAGGGGGGATTAAATTCCAGAACCCAAATGCACACCTCCAGCATATTTTGACATATTTTCTCATCATCTGGGAATTGTCCAAGAAACCTGAAGAGCATAAAAGTCAGTCAAGCTCTATTCATTTAGTACCTTTTTAATTTCCCTAACTGGTACATTTGCATGCCAGTGATGCTGCAAATAGTTTCCAAGTTATAGTTACCGTGTGGAAATAAAGAGAAAGGTTTAGATTGCTTGCAAATTACAGCATCCCTTTTCTGTAAATTCAGACTATGCTTTTAACGCTATGATCTAGTTTCTTTTCTGCATGTTCCAGCTTATTCGGAATAAAAAACTGAAATGAAAAATCATAATAATACAAACACGAGGGACTTCATTCTCAAATGCAATTACAACAACTCAAAGCTGAAGAGCTGGAGCAAAACAAATTAAATGATTTAAGTACTAATACTTTTTCACCTTTTATACACAAAAAAGAGAGCTGAGGGAAAGAAGTTTTGAAACCCCGGTTCAGGCTCCAGCGAACCACAGTCTGATTAGCCTGTATTTTTTGGAATATTACACGACCCCAAGTCAGTAGCAGTCCAATGACAGCAGAGATCAGAGACTTCCAGTGGCAACAGAATCAACAGGCCGTGCAAAGCTATGTATACATTCATGTTACAGGTTCTTAAATATGAGGTTAAAAAAAGTAGTCTTTTTGGTGACCAAAAGACAGATAAAACTGCTAAAATACATATATTTTCATCTGCAATTTTGCAAAAAATATCTGTTATTTAAAGCGAACAGAATACTACTTTTTTTTCTGCAAATTAAGGCCAGCTATTGCTAACTCTGTGTCCCTCATTTTTTTCTGCCAATATTTTCTTCCTGACAACTTCTGCCAAAGAATTACTGAAGAAACCAATATGGACATACAAAAAAAGTGCCAGAACCAGGTGTTTAGCTGACGATGAGTTTGATTTTCTTTCTGCTCCTAAACAGAATGGAGTGAACTTTCTCAAGCAGAGGTAGTGTTAAAAACAAAGAAACAAACAAATATTTATGGTTTGATTATGAAGCAACAGTGGCCATTTGTACCTGTTTTCAGGAGAAGCGAGAAATCATCTGCTGTCTGTAACGCTCACATGACTAGTGTAACAAGTTAAATCTGTGGATACCACAGCACAGGACAGAAATTCAAAAAGACACAATATGTATTAGTTTTGGCATGCACAGCTAGTGAATTTTCTCATCTCAAAATTCAAAAAGAAAAAGGAAGATGACCCAGAGAAATTAATTCAACATCAGTCCCAAGTAAAATCATGGGGAAATTAATACAAGATTCAACTGATAGGTAGTGAAGGATGTAATTAATGCCATCAACACAATTTTATGGAAAACACCCTTGAGGATCTACTGTTTGTTTAATGGAGAAAACTGCAGGTGTGTAGTATAGCGTACATAGAACTTGCTCAAGTGCTCGGTTTAGCTTTGCAGCGCGTTCTGATAAAAATTGGCTCATATAAATGGATTTGACTTGACAGGCTGACAGATTTCAAGAGCACAATTTTATTATAAATATAATTGATTTCAATCATAATTGAAATCACATTGTTTCTAGTAATTTTTTTGCATGGAACTATATTAGATGTGATGCAACTCAATTGTTTTCACCAGTGATCCAGAAGTACTTTCAAAAACTTTGATGATCAAATTTTCAGATGACAAAGACGGGTAGAATGAAAATATTGAGACAGACAAGCAGTCATACAGAACAAGAGACAACCTGAGAAGCTGGGCCTAGCCATGAAATTTTCATTTTAATAGGTTTCTGTGCAAAGCACCGTATCTAAACACACAGACTACAGAACAAGCTTAGAGCATGACAATCTCCATCCTGGAGCGGCAACTCAGGGAAGGCTCTGCCACAACGTCCAGAAATCCCATCTTGAAGTCCCAGTGTCATACTAGAACAGAAAAACATGTCCTGCAGCAGAAAGAGGAGCATGTGACAGTGACATTGAACTAGGTGTTACTAATTCCTTTGCAAAGATTTGAAAAAGATGCAGAAAAGAGTTTCCACAATGACCCGAGAGACAAAGAATACACTTGCACTTGAAAGGCTTGAAGAGCACCATCTGTTTAGTGAGTGTCAAAATGAAGACTGAAAAGTGATGTGATTACAATGTACAAGTACTTCCCCGGGGGGGACAAGAAGGTCCTGAAGTGCTATTTAAACTAGCAAGGAAAAGCGTAACTTGGATCACTTGATGGAAGCTGAAGCCGGAGAAATTAAAACTGGGAGTAAAATACAACTTTTCGTCATGAGATTAATCACTGAAGCACATTGTGAATGAAAGCAACCGAGTCTCCATCCCTGGATGTCTTCATCAAGTCAAGACTGGGTGCCCTTCAGGAGCACACATGAATGCAGCAGAGCATTAAGCTCAAACAGTGGCTAACTTGGTGGCATAGCCTGAGCCATAGCCAGGGTAGTACAAGAAGGGCTCTTGCTACTGTCCGGACTCTGAGAAGAGTCCCAAGCTCAGCTCCAGGAGTAGGGACCATCCTTACACCTGCTGGTGACGGACTAGGGCACAGCTTTGATTTTCCCCTCTGACCTGGACCCTGTCCACAGTTCCCTGCCAGCAGCACTCACTCAGAAATAGCTTTGGAGAGAAGAGTCACAGTCCCATGCAGAGTAGGGCTGTGCATGTTCTCCCTGCCTGTCGGGTCTTCCTCTCCCTGGCACCTAAAAGGAGGAAAAAATGGATGGCTGTTCACATTGCGAGTTCAGCTGGGCACGGCTCCTCCTGGGGGAATCCCTTGTACTCTGGTGGCTCAGGTCCAAGAGAACCTCAGAGCTGCCATTCAACTTCAGGGGCCTGAACACCTTATTACGGCTCCAGTGCTTCATAAACACAGAACAAAAGGCAGCGTTCCTTACCCCTGGAAATCAAATAGCACAGATACAATAGATGCAGATTTATTGGCGAGTGGAAATAAGCATTCCCATATTTCTGCAGTATTCACATGGATCTGCTATAGACGCCAATTTAAACAGCACAACAGCTAACAAGTTAAATATGTCAGAAGCAGAAGGATAAACATTGCACAGGAAAAGGGGTAGGCACGACAGTGTAAACCCTACCGCATTTCTCAAGGTGAGCGAGAAAAGAGAAACTGCATGGACACAAAGGTCTCTGAAACAAAGCCCTGCAGTTTGAGCCAGCTGAGGCTGTGTGATTCACGGCGTTAATGATCCTGGCTTCTGGGAAGATCTGGCATCTTGTATGAGAGTTGCAACAGCCAGCTGGACAAGGATCAACGCTGACAGCAACAGCGGCACGTGCTACAGATGGAAATGATTAACGCTGAGAGGAGGTTCGAGGATTAAATGTGTTTATATTAACCTGCACTGCACTGTTTCAGATTTCTGCCCCTCCACCCCTTTGGCTAATACCTCCTTGACAAGGTTTCCCTCTGTTGCTCTCCAGGGGGAGGTGCAGGGGCTAGATCTGATCCTGAAAAAACAGTGTCTTAGCAAAAGCATAGTGAGAGTCTCAGGGGTCAGCTTTCAGCCACAGCAGCTCCAGTTCTGGCCCTGGCAGTAAGCCAGAGCAATCTAGGCTTGTTTTAACCTGTGACAACCAATTAGGACCACTAAGGGACCACTGCCCAGCAGATTTGGCATCTGTACGAAACCCTTCCCCCATCCCACTCTTATTCATCCTTCCAACAACATGCCTTCTCCTTGGAGTCCTACACTACACTGTAGGACTACAGTCCTACAGTGGTGTGCTGAGGGTCCTCCAAAGGCCCACCTAGCTGAATATAAAGGACAAACAGAGGGATGAGGCATGAATGCGTTTTGCTTTTTCAGGAATTCTGCCTGAGGAGCAGAAGGCAGCAACGGCCTCTTTCCTCTTCCACAGACAGACTGCGCTGTGAAGATTTGCCTGCAGCACAGGAAGAGATTGGGAAAGCTGCCATCTCCGAAACACCTAGCAGAGTTTTGCTTACACAAATTCCATTTTTGGTCAGCAATTCTTTGCTAATGCAGCCAATTCTTGCTATCGTGCCATGCATACTAGTGGGAGTTTGTAGCCTCTATGTATGAGCTAGAGAACAGGAAAAAATACTCTTGCCACCTTATTCTACTGAAAAAGACACCAAAAGATAAGGGGCCAGCAAACCCTTTATCCTGGGAAGTATGGATATTTGTAAATTCATGTTTAATATCTCTATCAAAGGCCCAAGATGTTATCTACTTCAGGCACCAAAGCGTAGAAGAAATTCTGCTGACAGTAGAAGAAAGCTGCTGTAATGTAAAATGGGTGCCACACAATGCCTCCCAAACACCTAGCTCTAGCCTTCATCCATGTCAGTGAAGTTAGCAGGGGCAGCACTGTGTCAAGTTTGCCTGGAATAATCTTTGAAAATGCCTTATGCCTCCTCTCCTCATCTGTGACAGCCACCTAGGGCAAGCACAATGCTGTCCACACTCATTCCTGGGCCAAGACACAGGACGTACAAGGACGCCATGTCCTCCTGGAGACAGCTGAATCCTGAGCTCCTTGCTTCTAGATCTCTGCAGGAGAACATCCCTGCTCCATACATATGATTGTATATGATTCAGTGAGAGCCCCAAATGTGACAGGCTAAGAACAGTGGACAGTGATACAGATAGCAGTCATTCATATCTCATAATTCCTGAACTTCTAAGCAGATGACAGATCTAAGGATATTACTACTGACATCTGGTTTTTCCCCTCCATTGGGATTAACCAGGTTCACCAACGTCACTCCAAAGCCTATGCCAGAACTGAAATGTCCAAGTGGATTTGAGGCCTTTCCATCAACACATTTTTCACAATCTGAAGATGCAAAACCTTAACCAGGCAACAATTATCCAGAGTGCTAGTGACTGCTGTTGGCGGAGACCATCAAAGCTTATCAGCAGGTAGGTGACACACTTTTCCAAGGGAGGCATCACCAAGCTCTGTAACACCTCCCTTTCCTCAGAGACACACTGAGCATCCAGATTCACCGGAGAGACAGAACCCTGAGTTCCTGAAGAAAAGCTCCGCAGCTATGTTTACACGTGACGTTTAATATATTACATAAAATCAATTGAGCTTCAATAAATGAAACCAGGTGATCATGGACTTATTAAACATTTCCCTTTACTGTGCACACAGATTGGTACAATGTATTCCTTCCTTTTCGCAGTGTTATGATACAACAGCATTTGGTAATGCAGATTTGCCTTCAAGTACTGTGAAAAGTAAGCATCTGCCATTACCCGATTCCTGGTAATAGTGTAGCACCCGGCTCTTCAAAAAATCTCTCTGAAATAAGCAAAAGCAGTAAGTAAATATAGGTGTCGCTTATCAGTACAATACCCCAAAGGAGCCATTAGAAAGCACTTCAGGCATGAAACATGCATTTATGACCGTACAGCACCTAGCACAAGAGAATTTTGAAACCTCATTAGGCTGAAACCCATATGCACTGCCACCCTACAATTAATAACATGATTAGGACTAAGAATTAAAACACAAGCTGATCGAGTTCTGTTACGGAAATTGCTCTGTGCCGCTCAGACATGCAGAGACCACCTCTCCATCTCAGCACAGCGAGGCCAGGACCAGACCGCAAGACGCAAAAAAAGTACTTTGTCACCCCATCCTGATCCCAGTCAACTAGAGACTGGCTTAAGGCCTGAAGCCTGAGGTTTAATATCCTTCCCAACCCTTACTGTCGCATTTACAATTGCAGCTGGGGTTTAGCTGACCGCTTTACAGGGTGCGTCACGCAGCGCAACTGCTTTCCCATCTCCCCAGGGGCCCAGGAGAGGCAAGGCTATGCTGCATTTCAAAGCAGGTAATCCAGCAGAAAACATCAGCCCACAGTAGTGAAGGGCAGGACAGGAAACCTTCAAACAAGGGCTTTCACGATGCAGCACAGGCAGGCAGCGCACTTAATGCCAAACGGCCCCCGAATTAGGTGTGCTCTTTAGATTTTCCCATGGCCAGTTCCTACCTTCCCTGTCGAGCATCTGCATGGGTGGGAGGGTTCCTTCATGCGTACACCCCTGCTGAACACAGCTGTCCTCGAGCCACAGACGTACGCCCTCCTGAACAGCAGCCAATAACTGGGAATGGCATAAAGGAAATGAGCCTAAGAGTAATTACAAAAATAAACAGGATTTCTTCAAAAATGGAAGGAAGAAAGCCTTTTTTGGTCAGGCAGCAGGAAATATAGGTACATTGGCATTTGCACTGATCTTTATCTCCACTAATAACATTTCCAACAGCATAACAATGAAAAGGATGGGAAGAAGAAAAATGAAGCAAACAAACAGAAGGTGGGTAAATACAGTTATTAAACTAAAATCTTTTAAAAGCACAAGCTTGCTGTCTTGAGGGAAACAATGTCACTTCCATTTCTGGTTTGAAAACAAAAACTGTAATATACTACATCAAGATAAACAATTTAAGGACCAAAAGATGAAAAAAGTGCTGTCCTGCATTGAAAATTTATATACCAGCCAAGGCAGGGATGCATCTGGAAGCGCAAGATGATCTATGGACTTCCTTTCATCACCACATTACCATCTGGTCACTTCAAATCAGAGCGTGTAGCGCCATGCCCGAGTCTGCCTACGCATTACTGTTATACCTAAGGGAGGGTGGCAGCTTCCACCAGGTCACAAACCTTTCCAAGCTCTGTGGCTGACTCCAGATTACTGAGACACTGGCTGACCCAAAGCCAGCCAACAGCCAAGGGGAATCCGACCCCTGATTTCAATGGATTTTGGAGCAAACCCTGAAATATTTCACATCAAAACAGTCTTAATCCTGAAGTCTTTTTTCCTTTTTTTTTTTTTCCTGGTGAAAGAAGCCAGGCTAACTGAAATGACCACATCTATTATTCTCAGGAGAAAATCTTGAGGGACTTGCTTTGAGACACGTACCTTATTTGTCAGGCAGTCTGAGAACCTCTTCAAATCACAGTGATTTTTTTGTGCATTTAACACAAACTACACCCTAGCAGCCAAGCACTTTCAGACCTCAGTCACACTCAAGAAAACGATGTCAGAATAAGGTTAAAAGGAAATACAATTTTGTGCAGGACAGCACAAAACTCACCATGGGATTTTGCCCTTGGAAAACTGAAATAGAAAGTTGCACGTGAGAGCGATTGTCTTGCCATTGTTTTCGAGGATTTCCTGAGAAGAAAATCTTGTTGTTTCAAATGGGTGAAAGAGAGCATGATTCATTTTCACAGCACATAGTGTTTGATATCTGGGCTGGGAAGCCCTTGAATCTTTATTCTGTCTGTTACCCTCACTTCACCGACAGCGTCAGGGAGGGGAGTGGGTGCATCGTGCTAGAGGAGACGCCTGCAGTCCAGCGCTCCGGATGGCAGGCAGGCTTCCTTTCTTTTTGTGCTGAGTTTTCTTCTTAGGGCTACTTTTCTCAAGGTACTGTCAGAATAGGGTAAATACTATATAAAGCTGTGAGGCAGGAGAATGGGAAGGCTTCATAGAGACAATCTTTCTGAATGAGATGGAGATCAGGCAGAAAATAAGATGAACATTTAATTGAAGCCTGAATTATGCAGTAATACAGAGGGGGCAAAGCAATGCCAAATATTTTCTCATTTTTGAATATTTGACTTTGAGATCTTTTTATATGTTTTGGTATATAGTTCTCTATGTTTTGTTAATGGGATTTCTAAATGTCGCTTGTTTCTATATCATTTTCCAGCCCCTCAGGAACTGTTAGCCATCACCGCCTCAGCAATCTCTGAGATTTTAATGGGATTTCTTTATAGATTCAACCTTTTGACTAATTGCAGAGTATTTTGACGCTTGAGCTGACAGCGTAACTGAAAGTAGTCATAGATTGCCTGCCTCCGTGGATCAGAGAAGGAGCAAAATTAAACAATTTGTGGATAAGCTTAATAGAAAGGTGATGGAAAGGCCCAGGAGATGATGGTGCTAGTTCAGGAAGGCAATGAGCTGAAGGGGACAGAAATGCTTTTGCTTTCCTTTCCCTACAAAGCAGTCCATCTTCTGAGAGGAGGCTTGCTTCCATCTGCTGACAAAGACCTGCATCGACAGTTTCTCGTGGGATTGCCTTCCTTCCAAGTCCTTCTGCTGTGCTTGTAACTAAGAGATCTTTGCTGGTTTGTGTTTGTGCTATTCTATTCTCACAGCTACTGGAAATTTCCTTGTGTGTACCAGCAGTTACTCCCCAGCAGAGGTGATTAATTTTTCATACACAAAACATTCTGGTGTTTTTGAAGGCATTAATTTTTTGTGCTCACATGTCCTCGTGCTGATTTTCCCTCAAAATTATGGCTGAGAATATTATTCTGCCATTTTTCTGTCCCAATATGCCAGTCTTTTCACCAAAGTCATTGCTACAATATCTAAATCCTAGGCAGTACACTCCCTTTTGACATACTGCATCCATCGTTGCTTAAAGACACACTTCTGAGGTGGATTCCCATTTCAGCATGAGGAGGCAGTGAAGATATTACTCCACCTTTAAACACGCACATTTGGGCACAGGCACCCCCACCCAAAGCAGTGGATGCAAAAGCTCCACTTTTCTTTCTGGATTGCCCTGGTCAGCACCAGGTGAGACAAAACACATGCAGACCGAAGGTGCAGGCTGGTCATACAGAGATTTAAAGGGTAGAGAGCGGGAAAATACATATAAACAGCATCTATACACCGACTCCCAGTCTTGCGCCCTGGGTAGAAGCCTGGTGCACGCAGCCAAGAGCTGTGCTGGCCCCCAGGTGAGCAGCTTGATTTAAAAACAGATGTCTAATAAATTACGTACATCTCCATTCACATCACAGTAATGGTTTGTACTTTTCTTTCCCCGTGGACAGTACACACAGAAATACATTAATATTAATTTAAACGCTAGAGGTTATGGAAACTTTTCAGTAGAACAAAGCCTTATATAGCATAAGAAACACAGACCTTACAAATAGAAAACATTTCCGTAACAGGTAGGGAAAAAAACATGGATTTTTAAAAGCAACATGTCATTTTCATTTTAAAAACACCACCATCAATAAAATCAGTTCTTTGCCCTGCCAGCAAGCTCCCTTAGAGGGAGATGCCATCATTTCATGTTGGGCTTGGAGTTGGGGCTAAAACACTAAGAGAAGATTGAAGAGTTACCTGGAGTAGACTAAACAAATTGCAGTACAAAGCCTGGCGGATATCTGAATGCTGTAGGCTCCTTTGAAAAATCCCATGCTATATTAAAAGAGTGTCAGGCAAGTCTGCTTCTCATTTTATTGCTCTGAATTGTCCAAGTATTTCAGGGTCATTGACGAGGAATATTTTTCACCCAGGACCTAACAAGCAAGTACCCCTTGGTGGCAATTATTGAGCACACAGCAAAATATCATTCTTGTTAATGAGAATACACTGAATCGTAAGTTAACAAGCAGAGACCATGAGTGTATTAAAACTAGTCTAAATTAATATAAATATATTTGCAGATTACTATATGCAGCTGTTTCCCAGCATGAGAATTGCAGTGTATTGCAACACATGTATTGCAGTGACTGCTGCATTTTCTTTAAAGTTTTACTCCTAAGGCCATCTATATTTCCCATAGTTTCACACAGTAGTAGATTTGTAGCCTATGGATACTTGACATTCTATATGTAATGTGTATATTTAAAAAAAAAATTCTCTACTTAAAGTAGAGTTCTGTTCAATAGACATGGAAGTGTAATTAGTGTATGTGGACAGGGAAGGCTGTAATTTAAGCCCTCTTTAATCTATCAAATCAGTATATAAGGGCCCTGATATAACATAAAGAGATGCTTAACAATCATAAGACTCATTTCACTAGAAAAACTCAGGCACTTCCAAAATAACTGAAGCTGAGCATCATGAACAAACTGCTGATAAATGATTGAAAAAAAGCCAACAGCAAAATGCATGTTTTTAAAAGAAAAGAAAGGAAAAGAATGATGCTACTATTCCACCCATTTCAGTTGACTAAGATCTCTCTCTTGGAAAACAGAGTTTGTTTCTAAACTTCTAAAGAGAGAAGTAGGAGCATCGTGCCAATGCTTTAAGCAGCAGGCTGTACTCCACACAGGCTTTGTCTGGAAAGCTGATTTACCGTTTATACTCGATAGGCAGTGTTCCAGTAGTTGGGCTAATCACATAACTCTTTGTTTCTAATATTTTCAGGATGCCGCACAGGTTGGAAATGTAATACAGCAACTGGTAGCTTGTGAAAGGGCTGTAAAACCTGAGCTGAAAGGATAGAAGACATTTGTTTCCATCTTTTCTAAACTAAATTCCAGCCAAGGTGCCGTTGGGAACTGGATGACAGTGAGAAATCTGTATTGTATTGACAAGCCAATAGCCAGAATTGAATTCTTTTACCAACCCGGAACCCATTTTGGACCTGAGACATCAAATGCTTTATCAGCAAATTTTCAGTTGTGCTAGCTTTAAAAGTAAAATTTTTATTGCAACTGTCCAGCCCTCTGCACCCGCTCCAGACAGAAATAAACTTATTAGTTGAAATTCGAAATAGCAATAAAAATGTATAAAGGGGGAGGAGAACAATAGTACACCCATAAACAGAATCTGTCTTCAGAAGGGAGACATAAAAAGCTGGGGAAGAAATAATGAATTTTAGGGAGGCAATAAGAAAACAAAGATATTTAAAAACAAAACCAAAACTCTTTACCATCACGATGCCCATGTAATAGCTTCCCTGCAGGAAAATAAAGGAACTATCATCTGAATATCCATGTATGGGAGAAGAAAGTTGTATTTCTCTTGGCACCAGAAATAATGCAAATAACTACCAACAGTTACACCTTTCTTCCTGCCCATTAGGAATATTTTCCAATCTCCAGGTCTCACATGTTTTTAGCAGCAGTTAAAAACACTTTTCAGGAATAATACCACACCATAGCCAAAGTGCTAGCAGACTGAACCCATCCCCTGGCCACGTGGGCAGTGACGGACAGAACCGTACCTGCCTCTCCATCTCTCCAGGAACCCTTCCACCTGGAGAGATGCAGGCAACCTCACCCCAACGCCCTGCCACCTTCCAGTGAAAAACAGAAAGGCAGCTGAAAGCATAGGCTGCAGACATAACTACTGCTGTAGGGATGCAAAAGATCACATTTCAAGGCTAATCCAAAACCCACACGGCACTGCGCATGGAATTCTGCCAGTGCTTTAAGACCAGGAGGCTTCCTGAGAGGTGACTGAGCACTGGAGGGCGATTTCAGAGAACATATAACCATGCATGCCAGGGTGTATTTAAAGATTGCTTCCTTTTCTTTTACATTCTGTTATTATCAATAACGCACCTAAGATTTAAATGCTGTGCACAAGGTCTCTGGTGGGAAGCAAAGCCTTTGCAGGTAAAACAGTTTAAGTCAACAGTTTCCTTTCCTGCAAGCCCTGTCTGAACCACCAGCCGTGTCTGCCAGAGTAAGCGTTGCCTTAAATAACTCCCTCTCCAGACAGTAAGGTGAGGCTGGCAACCAGACACATCTTCTTGGAACAAGTTTTAAAAAACAAAAAAAAAAACCAACAGAGAAAACCAACACAACAGTCCATTAACAGCTCTGTGGAAGTGGCAAGTCTCACATCACCCTTTCCAATTAGCAGGCTGAGCAATTTCGGAAGGTGGAGCTTTACAACCAAGTGTTTCAGCTCTGTCCCCGCGTTGCCTATGATTTCATGCCAGCGTCCACCCCCGCCGCTGCTTCTTCACTTTCCCATCTTCTTTGAACTCACCGGACACGTAGCACGCAGCAGATGTCTGGAGCTGCCTTCCCTCCTTCCTTCCAGCCGTCGATTCCCTTCGGTCGAGTTTCTGCTGAAAGAGCTCTCGGAGCCTCTGTCGTGCCCTTGGCCTTTTCTGTTGTGCTCATTTCTGTAACTATTCATGTCACTGGAATGAAATGCCCCAAAACTACCTTCTGTAGGATCTTTACCATGCTTCACCTTTGCCCCTCTCCTTGCTGTCTCCATGATATAACTGATGAGCAAGTCCCCAGAGGTCCCACCTGCCCCCAGCACCGGCACTACACTGTTCCCTCACTGGGGAAAAAATATACTGCATTTGTCCTTCGAGAAACATGACTTACTACGATTCCAGTGCACAGTTGAGAAGTACTTCATCCTATTTATTATTTTTAATTAAAGTCTGCAAGACAGTAACCTAAAATTTAAGTTTTTGGATGCTAACTAGGGCAGGCTGGCCAACATTTTTCAAAATTTTCACATTTTGTTCACATTTTGACCAAATTGATGGCAAAGGAGATTAAAATAAAAAAATAAAAAAAATAAAAAACCCCCAACAAACCCAAAAATGATCTTTTGGGATTCTTCAGACTCTTAAAGAAGCACTTTTTATGAATTCAGCAATGCAGCTCAGGTTAAGATACACACTCAAAACAACTTAAAAGTTGATGCAGAATAGAACAAAAGCTGTTTCTCTCTGTTAAGGACACCTATAAAACAGTTTATCTGTTTGAGTCACCTCAGCCTTTACAAGGAGTTTTTCTGATGGCACCAGAGGAGACAACAACCCTACCTCCCCCAGACAAACTACTGAAGCTAGCAGATGAACACTAAATTTAAACAGAACCCATTCTTCCTCTCTTGGAAGGATTTGATCAAGTTTCTCAATATTGTGTTTGCATCTATATGCACAGAATTGAATATATACCATTTTCTTGTGCTGCTTTTCCTTTTCTTTAAGGAACAACCTAGGGCTGAGGAAGCGTCAGAAATTAAAGTATTATGCAGTCCTTGTCACTGTCAATATTCAAATATTATTTCATACTGTTTTCTTAGCAACTCCTGCTGAGATTCAGAAACAGTTTGCACATAGGATTACTAATTAAGTTCAGTCTCATCCTTCAGCCTCCCCCCAGCCCGCAATGAAAAATATAGTTGTACTTTGAATTTAGAAGACTGACTAATCGTGTAAGATACCTATCGTTCATCTATGGAGAAGGCAGCACTTAGCTGCAGTTTCTACGAGGGGATTCCTGCCTTTTGCCCCTTTGCACAGCTCTGTCTCAAGACAGAAGGACTATTCTGTGGACAGAGAGATAAACAGGGCTTCTAATTCATGTGGTCCTAAGGAACGTACCAGCGGGTTTCAATAGCCTATTCTTTAGGAGGACTGCTTACCATTAGGAGGTAAAGGATGCTTGACCTAGTATTTATAGTATGCAGCTAGGAGTAAAGGTGCACCTTAAAGTGCTGCCTTAATGCAAGTTTTCATATCTTGGCACTGAGCAAATGCCCTAAAGTCCAAGGAAACCAATGAGGATGCAGATCTCTTTTGGAAAAACTTGGCTAGCATAAATACCTTTTCACAGACCACACAGTTATCAGCCTCCAGGCTATATTTTACAGTCCCAAAATACCTGCTGTTAACATTCACCCTCTACTAACAATACCAAAGCATCACAAGACAGAAGAAAAGCCCTGCTACATCTTCACACATTTACCAACTTTCAGGTTTAGGGTCTTTTTTCAAAAGCTTTTGTAGAGAAGAACAAACAAAAAGTTCCAAGCGAGGAAATATTTGTCTGTGCAGCCTTTAAGGGCACACATCTGGAGAAGAGAGAGAGACAAAAACTTGCAGAAAGGCAAGCCTCTAATAGATCAGTTGCATGTCAGAATCTATCAGCAGTGTGACTCATTCAGCGCTTATTTCTACTGTAATAAATTATTGCTTTTCTAGGCTTGAATTTTCTCACTTGCTGTTTTCACTACAGCACTGCATGAAATAACCCAGAACCACTGGGCATAACTGAGCACCGCACCACAGGAGTGCCACATGCAGTTAATCATTAGCAATATAATTTTGCAAAGGACGGAGAAGGGTGGTGCAATGTACGAATAAACAAATATTAAACAAATAAAAAACAGGCAGCAGCAGGTGAATTAGGAATGAATGGCATGGCATAATTGCAGTATGCTATCATACACTGAGTCATCAGCTTGAGTCCAGCCTGGTCTTGTTAATGTTATTGCCATCAAGCAGCCACTTGTTTTTTTCTGTCTAAATGTGGTAGTGACCATGGTCTTTTTGAGATGGAAGGTCCAGATTTTCAAGCACACAGAGCATGCCTACCAGCAACTAAGGGCAGAAAAGGAAGGGGAGCATCCCTTTGTCTCTGTTCTCCCCTTCTGCACAACAGATCTTTCTCTTTCACGTTTCTGTTCTGCTTGCTCAGCTTCACTACCATCCTCTCTGCACGTCTCCTTTGCCCCAGCCTTTGGGCAGTTGGTGCAAAATCTAAAAGTCATTTCCTAGAAGCCACAGCTGGATGTTGTGAAGTATCAGCGAATGGTGACATTTTCCAAAACACCTGAGACCGCCTTGTGCTCCAGGGTGGGTAAGAAGAGAAAGTGGCAGTGCGTGAATAGGGATGAAAAAAGAAAGGAGGCTACTGGTGTGAAAAGGACGGACTGGAAGACTTGCCTTGCTGGGCACTTCTACAGTAATTTTTCCTGAGATTGGAGAAGGAAAAACTGGCTTTCCTTTTCCCACTTTCCTTGGGGACTTGCCACTGGGTTTTTTCCTTGCTGAAAGGAGAAATTAAAAACTCGGATTCAAAATCAAAATCAGTGCCCACTGCAACCCCGCATCCTGTGTCTCCTTTAAAATGACCATTGAGGTAGTCCAATGCGAGTGTGACGTGGAAGAGGCTCACTGAAAGTCAAGAGCTGATGCAAGAAATACGAATCACTAGTATGAAATGAGATATATTTGGTACAGAGTTAAATGAGTGTTTTTAGAGCTGCTTAAACAGAACACACCTGTTTTCTTCCATTCTAGCAGATGTTTTCCATCTGACTCACAGACTACAAGTGAGAAAAGGGTCATGACTTTTCATCAATAGTAATTTAGAAATCAAGAGCAGTCTCTGTGGTGTGACTGCCCATAAGTACTGGGCAGGCTGCAAAGAGGGTAACCTCCTCCCAAATAAAAGGGCAAACTAAGAAAATCTTACTAGTCATCTCCATCACACTGGCTTGTGTCCTGACATCTCTAGAGCTAAAAATTTATGAGGTCAAATTTTTAAAAGTATCCACAAAAAGATGCTATTTAAATACACAGGTGAAGTGTTTCAGGTGGTAGCACAGTAACCCTGACTTCCTGGAAACATACTCAGACAAAAGGTTGTACCTGTCTGTAACCCTGATATTTGTATTTCTGTGTGTCCACCAGCAAATGACCTAAAGCCTTGACCTGGAAACTCCCCAGGCTTCATCAGGCTCTTCAGCTGCGCGAGACACTTCAGGCTACACATGCACACACGCGGCAAGGAAAGGAGAAAGCAGGGAGCGGGAGAAGCAGCCGTGAGGCAGGGAGGAGCAGGCACTGCGATTCAGATGCACTGCCTCGCCTGCACTGGGAGCCTGACTTGGAATTAATTTTATACCATTTTGTCACTAGATTAACTGAAATATAAACAGTACGCTATCATTTGGTGAATCATTTGTTCAAAAAAATCTCGTATCTAAACAGATTGTCTGCTCCTCAGCTGCTTGTCTGATGGCCTGAATGGCAAAATGTTTAAGAAAAGAAGAAAAAAAGGCATATTGGTGCTACAAATCACGAGAGGTTTTTTTTTCCTTTCAAGTTCTTTTTATGAAGAACCTATTCAAAACCAGTACATAAATGATGACATATGAGTAACATTCTCAGTAGGGTTTTGAAGGTATATTCAGACATGGCCCTGAAAGGTGATGCTGGTTTTCAAGATACCCCACAACAAGGTTAGTCTCAGAAGCTGGGGGGTCATTCATCTAAAATAACAGCGATGATAAATACACAGAACAGAATTTGCTGGGGGGGGGGGGGGGGAAGGATAGGCCTAAGATATTTCCATCCCGATAGTAACACAGACAGTTTTAAGACAGCTTCTCATTGCAAGGTAGGAATACTGAAAAGATCTTACTAGAGTATGTGGTGCTAGAAGTAATATGAAAAATCTTACAAATTTCGATCCAAATTTAAATCCCTCGTGGGACAGTGAATTTTGCCAAAATCTTATTTAGCAGAAAAAAACTAAATTGCAAAGTGGTTTTGGAAATACAAGTGTGGGTTTCCTTTCTGTTTTGAAACCTTCCACCTTTATAAACTTAAACTGTATTGTAAAATGCAGTATTTCCCCAGCTCTTTCATTTAAAGGTTGACCTGTTAGTTTATTGAGGACCAGTAGAGCCACACTAATTTTCAGTACTCCGCTCATCGAGAACTAATAGCCCGGAATTTGTGCAGTTTTCTGGCTTATTCTCAAGCCACTACAGAGACAAACTCCTAATTAACTATCAAAAGCAATAGCAAGTCTTTAAAGCTAGTCTGATTATCCAGGTAGTTTATAATTAAACACAGCTGATGGTTAGTGCTCATACCCCAGGTGTAGAAAGACTTGGGCTAACAGGGGGTGAGATTACTGGTCCTCACACAAGCCATCCACCCCACCAGGGGCCCTCTGCCTTGCATCTCTGCCTGCTGTCTGCAACGCGGGGGTGAGAATATGTTTTCCAACAGCACCACTTCAGCAGAGAAGCAGAGATACCCGCCAGAGCACTCTCGTTCCCATTTTCAAGAGGTAAGGCGTGATCGTACAGCTTAGGAGGGGAAACACTTGGCCCTGACCTTGCAGTGACATCCTAACAAAGCAAGGAGCACACCAAGCGTTGGCTTATCCTGCTGCTTGATGCTCAGTCGCCAACAGTACTCTACAGTTTACCCACTCTTTCATCAGAAAATGCAAGAACATTGCATCAGAGGGTCAGTACTCAATCCCCAGCAGGTCAGTCTACAATCTAGGGTTTTTTACAATTGATTCTGAAAAACAATCTCCCTCGCTCTCAAGCCTATGTAATTTGTGGCAAATGGGGGACTGATGGCATTTAAAAAAAGTATTTCACAGCCTTTCCCTGCAATGTTGTTGTTTATTTGCATGGCACTGGGGATATGCCAGATGTTCTGAAGAGTCACCAAAAACTCATCTCCCTTTCAGCTTTGTAAATAGCAGCTAATCCATTTACACTCTCTGTGTAAAAGGTCTGTTTCTTCAACCTGGTGTTTTAAAGCTCCTGGCCCAGTTATGTCTAGGGCCTGAGGATGCCCTCCTAATGCAGACAATAAATAATAACAACTGAAGCACCTGGGATTTCAGGGATATGTAAGTACTGTGAAAGTAAGACCTGAAACAGGCTGCAGACCTGTCCAGAGAATTTACAATCTCATCAGAAAACACAGATATGACACCACTGAGCTGGCTGATAAACTGCATGTGACAGTCACAAATACTGATTTTCTTACAAACAATACCATTAAAAATGGCACTGAAAGTACACCACTGTGTGAACCCAGGTAAATGCCAATAGAAGAGTGATAGATCCCCCTGTGCTTCAGCAAGCTTTTCCCAAGTGACAGGTAAAGCCTTGCACACCCACAAAAATTGTAGCAAGTTACTTTTGGAGAAGGTAAATCTGACAGACATCAGCAAAGAGGCAGGCAGAAATCTGAAGCCCAGATGCTCTCGGTGGCAGGAGGAAGAAATGGCTTCTTTTAGGATTTTTGAATAGCAAAGTACTGTGCAAAGTGGGATTCAAAAGCAACAGCAAGGTCACCCCACTCTCCTTTCTGGAGAAGGAAATCAGGCTGACAAGCATGAAAATAAACTACTTGGATTGCAATGAGCAGATTAATTAAACCTGGACTCTGAGGTCTGACTGACTTTTAATTGTCCCTATAGTTATAAATGGATTTTGCTTCACCAGTGCCTGTTCACACCTGGACCACTTATTCCAAGGTTCCCTCTTGGCTCTGCAAACCCAAACTCACTACACCGTGACATGTAACTAGAATCACTGATACAGAAAGATAATTATGGAGAAGGCACCACAATGGTGGTTTCCATTCTCTAGCTCTGTTGCTCTGTCTCCCTTCAGATAGCCAAGCTACCTACTTAGTATCTAGTAATGTACCCACAAAAATGAACACATTCACAACCATTTAGTGTGGAAATAACATAAATGGAAAAGGGAAAAAAAAAAGCAGATTTTTTTTTTTTACGTCAGCGCATCTCCAATTGTCCTGACCCTACACTTTCTGTACGTCGTATCTAGAGATTCCACTGGGAATTAGGGATGTGCAAGGTTATTACCCGATAGTCAACACATCTTTGGCTTTGTAACTGAACACTAAAGATCAGCAGAAAGACAAAACCAAAAGTTAAAAGAGAAAAAAAGACTATTCTTTGGCAGAAGTGCTTTGGGAACAGCATCAGAACCATTCTTGTTTGTGAGTGAAATTCTTTCCAGATCCTGGAGATAAAAAAGTGGCTAGGAAGGATGCACTCCAATTCCTAACACTTGGGCACAACAGTACCAGAGCACAAACTAGAGTCTTGCTGCCCCAATCAACAAGCTCAGAGCTGATCAGAGCAAGTCACAGCTCTCCTCTAGCCCCGGGGTCACTGCCATAGGGATCCGGGTCTTGGGGTCAGGATGTGGCTGGGGCATGACCCCAGGCCAGGGAAGACGGACACACATTAATCTTCAGGTACCTCAGCTGCAAACTGATATCGTGCAAATTAATGATATCCATGTAAACACTCATGTTTCAGTTTATTTAATAAGAAAACTAAAGAATTTTTTGCATTTTACATCTAACTGAAGCCATTCTTTGCTTTCAGTTTAAATTAAGGAGTTGGGGGAAAAGACACGCTGTTCATTTTTGCCACCAGTAGAATGATAAATGGGATATTAGAAAAAACCCCTTGTCGTAATGTTTCTTTTTTTTAAAAGTCAGCCTTCTATGAGCAGTATGGCTTGGACACTTTAGCAGTAAATACCTGCATGACACAGGAGAGCCTACTATCTCGTTCTATCTCATTCAGCTTGGTTGTCTAGATCTTGTGCTGTGTTTCTTAAAGTCAAGATAGCCATTCAGCCCTGGTAAAGGACATAAAAATGTGTGACAGGAGAAAGCAGAGAAAAAGAAACATCAAACCGTGGCAACTAGCTACAAATTCATCTCCAGTTCTTTACCTTCTTCTGCCATATTATGTCCATATTAGTCAAGGGTGTCAGATTAGCTTCAAAATTAGCAATAACAACACCTCTCAGATCTGTGAGCACTTTACAAGTACAGCTGTTTGTGTTTTACAGTTGGTCATAAATTCAGCTGGGCTGACTTTCCTACCATGGCACCATAAGCAATTAGCAGAATTTGAATTAAAGTCTGCCTCTGTATTTTACATTATCAAAGGATGCCCTTGCTGTGCTACAGTCTTGTAGGATCTGCACTTGCCCATTGATTTAATTTTCTAATGGCAACCCTTCCTGCCCATCACGGACACAAGAGCAGAAGGCACAGCCCTACATTGGGTGCGCTACTTCTGCAAGTACAGCAAAGCAATACTTCCCACTTACCTCTCGAAAGCATCTGCTTTTTTGCAAAAGTGCAGCCACACACTCCCTTCCCAGTTTCTGTGATGAGATAATGTAACTCTCACTTCTAAGTCAGCACCTTCTCTGAAAATTACATCCCTGTCAGCCAGGTGGAGGTAGAGGTGGTTCAGATGTTCAGCAATGGGAGCTGGGCAGGCCCACGTACATTGTTTTAAACAACGTCAAAGTTCTTTTCTGTTGAGTAAACTCAAACTTTATTTTCCATGGCAGCATCTGTGTTTTGTGTAATCAGAACACTAGCAGGAACTCAGGCAACAGTTTACAAAGAGTTGAAATAGCCCGCAGGGGCCGAGAGCTGAACTCTGCTCCAACGCTACCCGTACCGTTCTCCTGTAGATTTCAAAAGGGTCTTTTGAGACAACATACTTGACTCATGAACCTCCAGTTTAACAGTATCATCCTCACACTTATGTTTCAGTAATATCTGGGGTCCCGTTGCACTAGGGAGTGAACAGTCATGGAATAGGCAATGTTCTTTTCTTCGGCAATCTTGTGACATGCAAGACAAGACAAAGTGATTAAAGAGAAAAAAAAAAAACAGGCGATTTATCAATGTGTTAAATGCTGTTTCTCCCCCAAGTGCACTCCTCTCACCACCAATCCTCTTCTTTCAGATCTACCCACCCTCCTGAGAGAGTGGGCGCTTTTGCTTTCATTTCCTCTAGACTGACTTGCATTAGCCAGCTAACATCCTCCTAGAGCTGCCTTGCCATCAAGCTGCTCCGGGTCACAGCTGCTCTGCTAACACTCATCTATTCAGGTGTACATTCAAGCTCAGGGTAATTCCCTTTATTTAAGCAGCATAGCTTATCTCTTCATGAGAGAGAGACAGACTACCCTGATTTAGCACGACTGTTTACGTGATGACAGTTGACGTGAAGAGCTTGTTCATGGTCACATAGGAGCCACCATCCCACTGGCAGTCGGGGGTTCAGGAAAACCACGCTGTTCCTAGGAGCAGAAGGCCAACCCCACATAATAAAGGTTTGCCAAGAAATCCATTCTGTAACTAGGCAATGCCAGGGTTTCTGGGTAGGGCGCTTTTATTATCATGCTCAGTCAAGTGGAATTGGCACTGTGACAAGCGCTTCAGCCCCTGAAGAGCACTAAACACAACACGGGTGAGAATAAACATGATTCTCAACTCATGTAGCTGTATCATCAAGAATACCTAGTCCAGAAGTGTAGTAGCAACAGTGATTCTTTATTAATCTAGCGTGTTTCACTGTAAGGGACCAAACGATGTCAGTAACCCTGCACTGTATCTAAGATAAGCCACATCTGGATTTGTAGAGTGGTTACACCTGCAAAACTCTGCTACTGCAGATTTGGCCTGTTAGTTGTGAGGCTAGAGTTTGGAAGCTTTCAAATATATTACCTAATATTTATATTAAATGCCTTAAAAAGGCATTCCTTGAATTTGGGATAATTCCCCCTAAAGACCACCATTACAATAGTAGCACTTCATAGTACTTAATGGTAATGCCCATATATACTTACCTATATGGATGCACACACATACAGACTATCCGTTAAAAAAACATATACGTACGTATACTTTTATGTATCCAATGTGACCCAGGATGGTGTCCTCATAAGGATGTGTAAAATCATGTTTCAGACATACTAAAAAATGTATGAAATTTGAATAAAAGAGAGGACAATTCCTTTCCTTTCTTCAAGCATTTTCCAAATAGCAGGTCTCTATCGGGTGCAGTCAACAGTAAACCTAGATTATAAGCACGCAGGCATTGAACAACTCCTAATGGCAGGAAAAACTCATCTGTCCGTGAAATGCGTTAATACAGGAGATCTGTCCCTTTAGTGCACAGCAACTGCCTTTTGCGCACATTGTAACAGACTGGAATTATCATCATATTTGAATTTGTTATGCTTTCATAAAACTGAGAATGAAAAAGAAAATTGAAGGCTTTGAATGCACTTTCATTTATTTCACACCTAAGAACATCCAATTATTCAAATGAAATATATCACTCTCTTGCTGCAAATGTGGGCCAGGAGGGAACTTGATTTTAGAGTGAGGGGGTTGAATAAATAGGAGGAGTTTTGTTTCAAGTGTTTCATAGGAGCTGCATCACCGTTCTTTGCCAATGAAAGTTGCCACTTACTTAGTGGACCGAGATAACAGATTTCATTTCTTTTTGGCCTTATTATGTAGCATTTGTAAATTATTGTCCTTTACATTTTCACTATTAACACGTTTGTCCACTTTTACTCAACAGCACTGTCTTGTCTTCTTGTTAAGGCTGATCCTTGTAAGACTCTTCTGGTTTTGCAAAGTACCAATGTAACCAATTCAGCAGGATGCTCTCTTACCAAATGCTAAGATTAGATGACCATCTTTGTTATTTTTGCAAGGCTTCATGGAATTTTACAACTGAAATTCACATGAGTAAGACTCCTGATCAAACAACAGAGGACAACAGTCCTATGGGAATTGTGCAATTCCCTTTTCTGTGCAGGAGACTGGTAAAATCAGCTTTCATACTTTGTTTTATATTTATTAATCTAGAACACTCATCAGTTAATTGCTTTTATTTTCTTGGTACAGAGGACTTCAGGTGGCAGAAAAGGAGAAAAGGAAATTCAACATAAAAAGCCAGGTCTCCTCAAAGAGCACGGGAATTCTGCCTCACAGAGAGCAAAGCAGCCCTGTTCTGAATTTACCTGGCTCCTTGAGGTGCCTGTCCCTGGAAGCATTGTAAAACCACGGGCTGTTTCCTATCATTAGCCTCTGACACCAGAAGCACTGCCTGGGGGAGGGAGGCAGGATGAATGCCAGCCAATTCTCAGCAAGGCTCTCATGCCTGTTTTGCTTCTCCAATCTCCTCCTCTGCCACTGTGCTTCTCCACCTCAGTGCTTTTGGGCAGTGCCTCTGCCTTGCCGTGTCTTTGGATACAGTAGTGATGGGAGCATCCCGAGGAGGAGACGAGCTGTGGTCCTTCCTCTTTTTAGTGGGAGGGTCAAAGACTAAACCCCAGGTCTCCAGGCACGCTTGCAGCCTCATCACAGTGTACTAGACGCAATGACTGGAATAAGATTTTGCAGTAAAATGGACACTCAGCAATGGGGACAGGGTAAGATCTAACCCTCTGAAAATTTAGCAGATTAGTGGAGAGAAAGAAACAAATGGGAGAGCGGTGAGTAGAGAGAAAAAGAAAAGAAGTTGAGGTATCCCAAGCAGTTGGCTTTTCGTAACAACATTCTCCTTGTTAAATCTCGTTAATCATCAGAAACGCATGGGTGCTCTAGCCTCTTTTAAAGAGGTCTCCAATGCTGCAGCTGAAAAAAGCACACCGGTAAATCTCAGACATTCACCTTTTCCACAGAAGTATGCCCTATAGACGTATCAGATGCTGATAGACTCTGACCTATTCAGAGATGTGAATATTAATGGAAAATGCTGAAAACCCACTTTTATGCCTCTACTGGAGGAAGCATTTTCAAAGCATTTCTTCCAAGATGGAAGAAATCTCATCTGACCTAGTTTCCTACCCTGTTTGTTACCTCCTGGCTGTCTCATCTGAGGTTCCACCTGCTGTTTTCCCATCTGCCAGCCTTTTTTAGATCAGAGGAACCTTCTGAGTTACACGTTAAATGTCAGGCAGGCTTGAGAAAAGTTGTTTATGTCTGCATTTAAACAGATTATATTTTCCATTAAAAATGCAGCATGGAGACACTGAAGACTAAGATCTCATTTGCTTTTGGTTACCGTAACTCAAGAGCAAGTCTGCTTATGTGAAAACTGATGCTATTAGTTCAGACCTGCGTATATCCAAGCAGAATGATGATACCCTGTGAAGATCATTATTAGCGTCTTTTCCAGTAATACTGAAAGCCTCAAGCTGGGGGCCAAAAAGTATCAGATAGTTTAGTCAAAGTCACTGGAAGCCTCGTGTGGACTGAAATCAAACCCAAAACCAGTATCGGGGAACCATCTATCTTCTCCCACTTACCTCCTAAGCTATTCCAGAGCAGAACACAAAGATTTATCAATTATCTGAAAGAGTAATTATCTCTAAGGTTGCAATACCTAAGGACAACTACTCCACTCAAACCCAACATTTGAGGTATGCTGTACCATGCAGTATTTACAGTACAGTATTCTGCCAGCATATAAGACCACAGCGCTGCTGAAGAAGCCTGGTGAGGACTTAGCTGTGGGATTTTATGGTAATCTTTGTTTTTCTGCTACCTTTGCTACTCTTGCATATTCTGCAGAGGGACCTTGATCATCTGATCATCTGCCATCTCTGAGTTCTATGCAGACTTGAGAGGCACCAGGAATCATCCACACCCATGTAAGTCAATGAAAAGACTCCCTTTATTTTCAGCGAGTTAGGGATCAGAGCCCTGGAGCATCACCTCCACTGTACACCATCTATCTGACAAAAATGTACCGTACAGCCAGTGCCTTAGGAAACTCCAGAAGCAAGGGTTTCAGCAGTTATTTTCTCCCTGAAAAGCATACAGAAAAGAACTGGAAACTCATCACGTCAGTACAGACTGCCACATGTAATTTGTATGAGAAGATCAAATGTATACTGGAGCTACGGGTGTCCTAAAACACCCATGTGAAGCCAGTAGAAATCTTGCCACCGATTTCAGTGAACTTTGGATCAAATCTTAGAGGCCATTAAGTAGTTCTACTTGGTATATTAAGATTTTATGAATATGTGTAGGCAGCCATTCTGTACCTGTCTTCCGTTGTGCTCCTGGAATAATTTCAGCCATTAAATGGATGGCCCTGAACCTTCGAGTCTCTCAGCTCTTGGAGGCAGAGGTCTCTACTCTGAGTCTGCTTCAGCTGATTGACCTGCTGTCCATGTCGGATGCTTCCATAGGAGAATCACTGAGCCTAGACTGCCCATGCTATGAAAGCCAGGATGAGTAAAATCTGTGCTTCCTGAAGAGATGCAGGCATGTTACTTTTCCTTGAGTTTAGGACATTGTAATTTACCTTAACTTGCCTACAGCTGTCTCCAGGGAATGAAGGGAAGTCTCGGTGGGAGGAGGAGGGCATTTCTTGCCTTATCCCTCAGACAAATACAACAACTTGAAAAAGTCATTATACGAAAGGCATGTAACACAAGTATTAACACTATGATTTACAGTAATAAAAACATTATTACAATGTGTCTAATTAGGAACTATTAGAAGACCAATTAAAGCTGTCAAAATAGAACAAAAAAGCAACATGTGTTTTTTTCCCTGGAGGACTGGGATATGGTGAGACTCATTACTAACTCGTAATTTGAGGACAGAAGATTGCTTTCGGTTTGAGTTGAAATCTAGGCTCCTAAGGAAAAGAGGGCTCTGAGGTATATTCTTCTCTGGCAGGCATTGCTTAAGCAAGTGTTATCGCAACAGTAGAAGCATTTTTTAATACCCAGGGCAGACACTTAAAAAATCTGAATACAGCAGTATCTATTTAGTTCATCTTTAGAATCCAACACAATTCTGACATTTGCAATCAGCGTGTCAGTATTCATCTCACTGCAGGAAATAAGACAAAATGGCATTTAGTTTACCTGGAAAGGATGGTCAGACAGCCCTTAAAGGAATCTAATTAAAATGCAGCTTGTTACCAGAGCAGTGCATCATGCTGTGCTGCCATAGTAACCAGGGGTCCCATGGACTTTCGGGGCCATCTGAGGGCACGTTTGCAAGAGGCACAAAACCTAAACTGATTGCCTATGGTACGTTTTAAATGACCTGAAAACTCCAAATGATTTGCTGATATTAACCTACGAAAGAAAATAATTAATTCCTACATGATCAGACAATGGGCCAGTCTCAGGAGTCAATTTATTCTTATTACTGTTTTTTATGACATACTGTTCCCCACAGCTTATTTAAGAAGTGCACGACTTATTTGCAACATGTGAGCAACCAAACAGTTTAATTTGATTCCCTAATAGAGAAACAATAGAGCAATCAAGACCTGTGGGCTGTGGAAGAGAAGATGAACAACAGAAATAGGTATCCTACTTAGGCTGCTATTTCCACTGCTATTTCCTAAAGTATCAGGCATCTGACTGCTCTCAGTTGTTGCTTTTGGTGGATGAGTCCCTGCTAGCATGCGGGGGGGGGGGGGGGGGGGGGGGCAAGGAGGGGGGGAAATCACACTACAGCACTGGGCTTTTCTTCCCGAATCCTACTAGAACAGAAAGATCTTTAAAAACATTAATAATTATAAAAGCAACATCTTACATTGTGCCCTGTCCTGATGTTAATTTTCCATGGAAGCAATCAATAGATTTACCACTGAGGCATTAAGATGGATTTTAACACTAGAGATGTCTGGGTCAAGAGATTCTTTTGACACACCACCTGTGAAGGAGACTGCAAATTGTTAGTGGGTTGTTGCAGGCTATCATGAAAGATTTCTGCAAAAGAGTGCAGGACTTTAGGCTCCATTAAGCAATTTAACTATTGATGAAAATATCTGCAAGTTGTTTGAAATGATCAAGGGGATTTTTAATTGCTTTGAAAGAAGAGCTTGATAGCAATTCCTCTGAAGTAAATGAAATTCCTTAGAAATAGGGGGTTGGGACTGGGGGATGACATGAGAAATTGAAGCACCGTTCTTCTAAGCATCGTGAAACCACTATGTTCAAGTGATTTTGGCTCACAGTACTACACCATACAGCTCCCACTGTACACAGCTGGGATGGGTACATACCTGGAAAGATCTATCCTACGTTGGGCATGCTAATACCAGGAAGGTTGCAGAAAGCCAGAAAGGAGCTCAGTTCAAGAACAAGTTAGAGAGTTCAGCCTCTGGGTTTTGGGTCTCTTTTTGAACATACCAGTGACACGCATTATGTGGTTGCACCTAAGTTTCCCCATTTGAAAAAACAGACAATTATCTTTACCTGTTTTAAGGTCCATGCCCCAGAACACTGGAAAGACTAACTGTAAGGGAATTTCAAAATCCTACTCAGGAGTAGAGAACCTTAAACAAAAAGAACACTGTATCATTCAGGTTAGAGGCAACATTTGATCCAAAATAACAGATAATAAAACATGAGCGAAGTAGAAACATCTCACATTTAAATCTTTTTTCTATATGGAAAAGTATCCAGGCAACATAACTAAAATTACCGTGTCTAAAAACAGACAGTAGGCTGTACTTTTGCTAAATGGGACTTTATACAAGACAAATTGACGGCAAGTAATCCATCACTCTTCTGTATAGCCCAGTGCTTTAACAACCTTGAAACAGTAATTCTTCAAAGGGCCTCATGACTTCCTGATAATCTGCTGCAACCCGTTATTAATGGCTTCATTCACTCTCAGGTTCTCCTTACAACAGAAAGCTTATTAGCACTAAAAATGAATCTATTTTGTCAACAATTTACTCCAGCTGAGGCAGCCAGCCCTGATATTCTCATTCTTCACCCTGTTTTTTGTGTAGACCAGGCTTCCATTTGCTGGTTTTGCTCCTCCAGTTCCTTCACAGGAAGCAACACAGCCTGAGTGCTTTAACAGAGGCTTTTGGAGAGGCAAGAAGGTATTATAAATCATCACTAATTTAGAAGTTCATTTTTAATGGGTTACATTTTATTCGCTTCAGTTGAACACCATTATTTACAGACACAAGTTAATAAAACACATCACGAAACAATAAAATTTCAACAGCTAATATTTATAGGTGCATAGTTCATGCTCAATTACTTTTTTTTATATGTATAATACATACACATATATATAAAGCTCTCACAATAAGTCATCTCTGCACAGAAAGAATAGTCATAGGAAACAAATAAAAATTGTATCATAAACAATATCAAATTACTGACAGGCTATCAACAAAACATGTACAGAGTTAGAAATAAGCAGTAGACACTTAGGTGTTTTTACTTAAATATTTTCTTTTTTAACTTTTAAACTTGAAGCCACAATATCCACAGCACAACAATGACCCTGCCAACCACCTTTCATTTCAGCAGGAGGGAAATGCTGAAACAAGGTGGATGCAGTCACAGATACTCCAATCATTGCTGATGGAAGACTTCAAAATACACCGTAAAAACTGTAAAAAAATTTTACGACTGGGCACATTGGAACTCAGCACTTGTACAGGATGGGACGTCTTTAGTAGTTAGTAGATTTCAGGAGATATAAAGGAAGGGAAGGACTCTCATGCTTCAGGTTCATAGTCTTGGTACTCTTCCTAATGAGGAGAGCAGAAATCAGCGCTACTAGTATTTTAGATAAATACATCCTAGTTTCACTGCTTGTTCTAGTCCTAGTGTATTCAATGCCAAAACATTATGGAATTTCATGTGATCAGGATCTTGCCATTTATTATTATTTTGTCACATCTCCCAGATACTGGGCCTTACAAGTTGTGGTATTTACAGGAGAGTTAGGCTTTTACAGTGGTTAACACGTCGGTCAGCCGATGTTGCCAGGACCTCACGAGGCCACCCATGGCAATTCACTTGGAGAGGCAGGAGGACTACCTCTGGGCTGAACCGCACACCAGGTGCTGCAGATACTCATACAAGTCAGTAAATCATTTAAATGTATGTTTAACTACTATCATTGCAGTGATATTCAAGGTGTTAGCAATCAAGCATGCCTTTAAGTCTTTTACTCGATCATGGCGTAAATGTTTTATATCTCTCATTTTCAGCCTAATTATCTGTGCTACTATAAAACTGCCACTCCAACTACCAATGCATCATGTCACACATTATAGTAATATTTTAGATAGCAGGTTCATGAAAAACAACAAAATAATTTACTCCCATTATTGCATTAACTTAAGAGTATAATCATGAATTACTGTGTTTTACAAAGCACAATGCTTTGATAAATGGCCAAGCTACTAAAACAATCTATGAAGATGCAGTTTTTCCCATATTCCCTATTGAACATAAGAAAAAGATTCAAGTTCACTGCGCATTACTCAGAAAACCAGGCGCAAGTGTTTCGAAACACACACAATGTTTTCCTGTTAAACTATCAAGCAAGCAACGGATTTTCTGATTCCCAGCACTATACCTCTGGAAGACCTTGGCCAAAGAGACCACGTTTCTGCTGTGCCCTTGCAGCCTCACAGCATCAGCCTGTGCCAGGCTGATGTAACTCGAGCATGCAGCCCCATCCTGCGCCCTTCTCCTACGTGCATTCACAGCAAATACCACAACAGACTTACCTCTGGAGGCATTTCGTAAGCCTCATTCTCAGGATCCACAGGAACATCTGTATTATTCACCATTCCCTCCTGCAGGAAACCTTCTTCATTCTACATTTAAAACAGGAAAAGAAAAGTGACAGACTGTAACCGCTTGCCTTGTCATTTACGCCAAAGCATGTCTTTCCTCCCCATCAGTGGTTGACTTCTTGTCCTGTCCTTCGGTTGCGGGATATTGCCGGGGTTGTGAAGAGCTAGAGGACATCAGCTCCAGAGAGATCTTCTCCATGTTCCACAGGGGTATCCATGGGAATGACTACTGTCATCTTTCTGAATAGCTGAAGTGCTGATATCCCATTTCTCTCTTGCCATGGACAGGCCAAGAAGTCAATCTGACCAAAAGAACAGTACCACCACCAACTTGCTGAATATCTTTGGAAAATGTTTTAATCCCACAGAAAATGCTTTGGTCAAGTCATGAAGCAAACCAAAACAAGTTTTTTGCTCCATAAGAAACTGATCTGGGAAACATAGTCCCACACAAATTGTTTAATTAGGTTATCACATTAATTTCTGTTTAACTACTTGGGGGAATAGAGTCACAGGTATGCAAAAGTAGTTGTAAAAGCAGGCCAAAAGAATTGGGTAGTATCAAGACACACAAATGAAATAGTAATTCAATTATATATTTTTTTCATGTTATAGACACATCAATCCTCTCATAAATCACTGTTCAATTTACAGTTTTAGCCTTTTCAAAGTACATTTCAAAGTGGCTAAAAAAGGGAGAACTATTATAATTCAGACTATTGCATGCTGGTTTATTCCTTCCATTTTAGAAACTAACTGTACTGGGAAAAGCTTTTTTCCTTTAATGGGTCACACCTCTATATGCTTTCTTATATCAACCAGCATGTTACTCTATGCAGTATTAGTGTATGATACATGGCACTACCCGATACCCAGCTTCTTATACTTTTTTCTGGGCATCTGTTATTGACCATTATAGAAGCACTTGTATTTTATACAGCAATTTTCATAAGAGCCTCTTGGAATTAAGGGGATTGCAATGGTGTAAGGAATAATTTGCTGAGTAGGATTACTTAAGTGTTGTCCTAGAACTATAGATACTATTTACCATCTGAAACAAACAAATTATAAAGGAAAAAAACCATTCCAATTGGGCCAACTCCTGTAGTAGTTGTTACTACAGAAGTTCACAGAGAAGAAACATGAGTTTTGCCAGAAGAAAGACTGCTGGAGTTCATCCTGAACTGTAAGAAAATTAATATGAAAACAGACAGACTAGCTAAGTGGAGCTATTGTGACTATGCTGATTTATACCAGTTGCCAATCTAGACAGAAATGCACTAAAAACCAGTTACAGACACTCAGGAAGAAATTCACTTAAAAAAAAACCCTGCAGGCTGGTAGTGTAGACAGAAATACAAAATTAAGTAAGTCACAAACCAGACTAATGAGGTAATTCTTCAAAGTCTGCAATTTATAGGATAGTGATGCTAAATTAAATTTAGGATATAGATAAAATGAGCATAAGGGAAGCTAAACCTGAAACTCATCTCTGAGTTTAACAAAAATAGAAAATAATATGCAAAACAAGCGCATTTATCATGCTTCTGCTGTTCACTGTTTGCCACTTATCAGCTCCCTCTGTGGTTTAACCAGGTGACTGTAGTCATAATATTCTGTTCCTCACGTGCTGCATCTCTCCATGCACACATTGTGACTTTATCTGCCAGATACAAATCCTGTTCTTCCTTGGTTCGGTCACCTCTTCTGGCACTGATGCATGTGCATGTACACAGGTTTTTCCACCCTCAAAGTCCATGATGTGCAGAATTTATTTCCATAATGTGGATTCTTCTCTCTAGCTCTTACTTCAGACTTTAAAAGGTCTGGTATGAAGATAGATCCTTTTTGCTTTAGCGGTAAACAGCATAGTCCGTGTGGAGTCAATGCCTACTATTCTGCCAAGTTCCCTCCATGCATGTGCCTGCTATCAGTTAACACCCTGCACTGCTCTATGGCATAGATAACACGGACAAATTCCAAAAGTCAAGGGACATCAATGAATAAGGTTGCTAATATCTTTATTTAGGCCTGTGTCTTCCAGAAGAACTAATCATTTTGGATGTTTGACATGACAGATAACTTTTCAAGCATGAAATTATCAGGAAAAACTGGGCCCAATTACAGTTCTGCCCTAGCTTATCAAAACACACGAGCTCCTAAGATTATCTGATGTGCAATATTTAATTACCTTAGCTTCTAAACAATTTTTAGGAGTATTCATGCCTATTTACTTTTATGAGAAGTAGTTCAATCCCTATCAGCTTTGACTGAAATAGCTAAATAGTGTGTGCGATGCAAATTTTAAAGCTATTACTGAGCACTTGATCTAACATACCAGCTCTAAGGACCTACAGCTCCAGTCTACTGCTCTCCTGTTTAATCCAAAATATAATTTAACTTCTGCTTATAATTTAACTCCCCTATCATTAAGGAACAGTTTTAGCTAACAATTGGTACATCACGTAAAACTGTGCCCAAAATCAGTCTTGAGGTTGTACGAGGAAGAAAGCATGCTGCTTAATGTTATCTGTAGCAGGAAAACAGATGGCAAGTGAAACTGCCAGGACCATTAGTAATGATGAAGAAAAAGATTTGCCAGCTGAACTTCAAAGAACAGCTTCAAAGCTCATACACTGTTTGTTAGGAACCTCTGCCACGGGTCTGGACTTTCCATCAGGATTACAGAGACACAATGCCTAAAAAAGGCTGATTTTATCATCTTCCCAAGTTCCTTCAGCAAGTTCAGGATGGAGATTCCTCTACAGCTTCAAAGAAAACAATCAGCAGCACTAGTAAAATACAGTATCAATCACAACACCAATATTTTCTCAAATGAAGCAAATCATAAGCCATATCAAACCATCAAGGGAACTCTTTGCTTGGGAAAGGCTTATCACCTTTGTCCAGCTGCAAACAGTACCGCAAACACCACCTTTCATGTTGATGTCGCTGCAGTGCAGATGAGAATGACATTACTCAAGATCACATTTGTTACACTTAAATGTACAGCATAGGCGGCCACACCATTTTTAATGGTTGCTCTCTCTGCTTCTGATGTACCATTCCTCCGAAGTTACGATATCACAAAAGTGAACAACCACCCCCAGTAACACAGAGCCATCTAAGGTACACCTTATATCATTATTTACCTGGTTTAAAACAAAGAAATGCAATTTTACGTTCTCATGATCAATAATTCCATATCATAATTCAGTTTTGGAAGAGGAAAAACACCTAATAGACCAATTCTTGTCTTAGTATTAATGACAGATTTTTCTCTTGAAGTTGCCACCTCTATTTTTAAACTATATAGAAGGGCATTTCCAGAGGGAAAGCCTTTTATTAGAAGATCTGAAAAGCTAAACAAAAGCTTCTCAGAGATGAAGTCAGTTTTTAACTGGGAAGCATGAGCTCTTTTTGCAGGGAAAACACTTTAAAAAAAGGGAAAATTGCAACTCATGCAATAAACAAGGTGTTAAAAGCATGGTGAGCTGAGGACATCTGCTTGTCCCCTGAGGCTTCCCTTACGAAAAACCAAATGCCTGCCTATATCTTGGTTCGAAGCACAGACACTCTGGGTAAGACTCATATTTCTGCACTCTCCAGAGAGTCTTGTGCCCTCAGACCCTCCTTCCCACCTCATCACACTCTTGGTGGAAGGGGAGAGACTGTTTAAGATCCTCTATGCATGGAAAACAGACCAAGAGGTCTGCTCATGGTACCACACCTATGTCAGCACCATGTGGCAAAACGGTCACCTTCAGGTGTGTGCATTCAGTCCTTGCGGTGACATGTCTTTGAATGCCAAGTTACTGCCATCAGAAATAAATTATCAGAGTGTCAGACAACAGCAACTTCAAAAGGAAGCATTGCAACTGTAATCTAGCAGCTACTTAAGCGTTATAATTTACTATCTCTCTGGATAGTAACATGTTTTTTCTTTCCATTATGAATGCTGAAGGAGTCTTACAGTCATGTATATCCTCATGATTACTGGAGACTAATTCCTTCTGGAGTGATTCCATATTCTGTGATAAATAAACCAGGCTATCAAAGCGTCAGCTCTTAAAACGTTTATACTGGCAAGAGGAGATCATCCTGGAAGTCACTTCCACTAATCACAGAGGTCAGAAGGCACCTCCGGAGATCATCTAGTCCCAGCTGCCAGCTCAGAGCAGGGTCACCTAGAGCAGGGCTGTGCCTGGTTGGGTTTTGACCATCCCCACAGATGGAGACTCCACAGTCTTGCTGGATAACCTGGTCTACTGTTTGACCACTCGCACAGTGAAAAAGCTTTTTCTTACATTTAAATGCAGTTTCCTGCATTTCAATTAGTGCCCACTGCCTCCTGCCATTTCACTGGGCACCGCTGAAAAGTCTGGTTCAATCCCCTTTACCACCCCCCCATGAGGTATTTATACACATTGATAAGCTCCCCCCATAAACTTTCACATTCGTGTTGTTTCACACTTGCTGTTTTTCTGTCTGTTCTTGAGAACTCTATATAAATTTCCCATGCAGATATTGTGGGAGGCTTATTTCTTTAGTATAAAGCTCTACTGTCCCCAATCAATTAATAAAAATAAGGCTTGCCTCAAACACCTAACAAATTAATGTAACATGAGAGTTAATTTCAATAAAATAGATTATGATAAACTCAATGAGCACTGGTTACACCACATCACTTGCCAGTCTGTTATTGAGTGTTTTATAATTATTGACTAGCTGTGAATCCAAGGCACTATGGAAAAAGTAGTGAACTAGAATAGGGAAAAAGCTGGTTTACAAGATAATTTTGGTACGCCTCTTTTGTAAAGACCTTTAAAAAGTCCCTTTTGGAAAGACCTTTGAGATCCCCAACGAATGTTCCATGCAAAACATTTTTAAAGTAGTCCAGTTTGTTGTACACACACACACCAGTTGGTACCTGGGAAGGCTTGAAATAAGAATGTAAAAAATAATAATGAAAAAAATCACATCCAACAGCATTATTACCTTGCAAAATTACCATGTACTGACAGATTGGAGTAAGGGTAGTATTGCCTTATACTGTATTTCCAAGCCCTGTGCACACCAAGGACAGAACTGGAAGAGAGGTGGGACATGACGCTTGGTGAACAAGCCCAAACAGTGCTTTCCTGACTCAACAATAGAAAGGACAGTCCCATCAGGGAATTTGGCATTCCCTGAGCTCATCAACTGGTCCAAGTAGCTCGTCTGGAGAAGAAGCCATGCCTGCTTCCTGCCTGCCTGCCTGTCTGCCTGATAGCCGTGGTGATGTACATCTTTGCAGGCCCAGATATTAAGTCTAGCCCAGTACTAGTAAATTATTGAATTTGCTGTTGTTACAGTCTGGATAATTGTACTACTAATCTGTCTTTATTACCACACCATTATTTAGAGATAAATTGTTTATCCCCAAAGCTGTTGGTCTCATGCCTGTTATCGCATCCCAAATGTATAACTCAGCAGGGCTGCCTTAAGCCCTTACAACTGGTAACTGAATATCCCTCCAGCCTGACTAAACCCATTTCATTTTGGTATTACGCACCCTGTAAGAACTTTCTTCGGGAACTGTCAGTCATTATATATATGGTGGAGCTTAAAGAAAAATTTTGGGATTCCTTTTGTATACCCTCAGTGCAGCTGTTACGCGTACTGTCCAAATTCACCTCTTGCTACAAGCTGAATAACAATTTGCTGTGCCAATGGGCTTAAAATTCCCTTTTGAAAAAAAAAAATTTGTATTCTTTCTTCTCCATCAAATATCAGGATACTTAGGGGCTAGATATTGGACCTAAGTGAACAAATAACTGCCTCTTCCATTTGGTAACTTATTTTTTACAGGTATTTTGACCATAAAGCCCAACTTACTCAATGGGAGAAAACTCCTTGAACAAAACAGCAAATTCTCAACAACATGCAAAACAAAGATATGCTAAAATGGCCTCGATTTATTTACTTTCCTAGTCCTAAGGTATTAAATGTGGAGCTGTCTGGTTATAACTGAGTTGCCAGGTCAGTTTAGGATGCTCTAAAGCTCCCACTCACTCATTGCAATAGTCAGTGCGCCTAAGCCTCAGCTGTGAATGATAAAGCATTAGCAGCAGTCTAGTGGTTTTACTCCAGAGGTACAGAGAGGAGACATATCTGCACACTAGCTAGAAAGAAGTAAACTGTTTTAATTATCCCTAAGCCTAAGTGAAGGAAATTATGACAAAGCATTATGTGTGAAGGAAACTATCTGTTCCAGTGCACAACTCATTTAGAGTACCAATAATGAAATGGGACTACCGCCCTCCTCCTTAAATGGAGAGTGGAAGTGAAGAAGAGACATTTAATTAAACAAATAAATGTCAGCACGATAGCACAATTCCAATGAAAGGCTAACATACTGCCTGCAAGTGCTACAGGCTGCATTTTGATTCATGTTTTTATGCCCTTCAGCTGGCAATGACAAAAGTGAAAAGGATAAAGACTGAAGCCTATGGAGAGAGGGACAAATGTGAAGACTAAGTGTCTGTGGTTACAGGTCCATCCTGGTGTCTATAAATAGCTGGAAATACTTGCTGTTTACAACAATTTATGAACTGTTGTAAATTTCTAGAAAAGCAAATTTCAGTACAACATAGATTGTGTATATTTTTGTTTCCTTCCTTTAAAATTTCCCATTTATTATTACTTGTAAAGATAAGACTCAACTCAGTTCAGAGTACAAGAGGAACATTTCTGTGAGCAATCAACTTTCCTCAAACTCAGATTCATGTTTTGCATTAACCAGGCTGGTAAAGTTACCTAATTAGAGCTGCTGGTATGTTGTTATTTGCTGATAAACGGATGTGGATTACATGGAGAACCTGCCCATCGCCCAGGTCAGACCAGCAGGTCATATGAGTTCTAAAGTGATGGATACATGCATTAATTACAGATGACTTAAAATAACAGGTTGCCTAGGAGCTGAGTCAGTGCGCCATCAGTAACACAAGTAAATGCACCCAGAAAACACAGCCCGTTCAGCTTCACCCTTTTCAGCTTCCCAGATCTATGGTGCCATTTAAAACACCACAGGTAGGGAAAGAAAAAGCTCGAGCTTACCATTTAGAAAGACTAAAGTAATTTCTAATTGCAAAATAGTGGGAATGATACATGCTAACTGTCACATAGGGGAATGCGGTCACAGCTGTGCCTCACTTGACATTCTCCTGGACAAGGTAGAGAAGCATAGGTCAATAAAAATATTTTAGGGTAATTGATCTGCTCGAACAATATCCACTATCAACATCGTGATTTACATTCTCAAAGTTGAAGTTTCAGAGTGCAGTTTCACAGAAATCTTAAAGTCCAGTAATACCACTATTTTCAATAAGGATTTGGAAGAAGGACCACGGACTGCACTTAACTGTACGCTCGGTCTTATGCATAAAGAAGGAACAATAAATAGCCTGAGTTTATTTTTGTTATTCTTACTACATAATTCAAAGAACTACATAATTCAAAGATACCTTGACAAAACTGAGTAAGTGACTGAAATAAATAAGATGCAGCTTAATAGGAAAAGGTGTTAATATGCTGCACTTAGGCGCTCACCAAATCAAAGAGGAAGGGCAAATGGTGCACAGAAAAGAATTACAAAGTCAAAGAAAAACATAAACCAGCAAACCCATGTTACTGCAAAAAAGGCAAGCTATTCCCTCATGTATTAACAAGGCCTGTGAGGTAATCCACTTGGTCCAATCGAGCCCAAGGGTGCCTTCTCCTGAATACAGAATTCAGTCTACACAATGCACTTTGCTGGGGATGTTGGGAGATCCCGAAGGAGAACAGCAGGAATGATCAAATCCTAGAACAGAGAGGAAACATGAAGGAACCTGTCAGGAAGGCATAAGTGAACTAGGTTTATATCATCCTAAAGGAATCGCCTTAATGAGAAGTCTTTAAGAACAGCCTGGCCCTACATCTGTCAGGAGCTCCATGGGATTAGCTAAACCCATCTGTCCCCCTGCAGCAATGGAGGATTCTCCAATCTGTATGAACCCATCACCAAGAATGATACCTGAGCTTTGTCTTCATTAAATAAAACTAGAACATATGATACATGATCTTGACTGATCACATTAATTAAAACAATGGTACACATCAGCTTCGCAGTCAGCATAGAAGTGAGCAACCTTATCCGGATTTGGCTCCATTAAGTCAGTAAAGATGATTTTAAACAGCATGGTTCCAGTCAAAGCTGCAAAGTTATTTTACCATACTTTATTTAAAACTGTTTGAATATTATAACCACATTCCAACATTACATACATTTTTAGTGCAGATCAACTCCAGAAGAAATTATTGTATAGAATCCATGAGTAAATATTCTCTTTCCTAAGAGACAAAATTAAAGGAGGAAAATAAGTTCCCTCTAAAAAGAATTCTCCACTCACGCAAACTGTTAACTCAATGCTGCATTATCTAAAAGAGCAATCTCTAAACCAGTTATTTCTCCTAGTCTTAGAAAAACTCCCCTATACAGAACTGCAGGACCAGCCACCCTCTAGCATCATGAACAGCATGAGTTCCCACTCCATTACAGATAGCCCCAGAGACAGCACACGTTTCAGTTCTGTACCCCATCTTGTGTGAGTGTATTCACAAAGCAATGAAGTAACTTCACTCATTGCCAAGGAAGTTTTTAAAGAAAGAGCGAGCAAGCTCTACAGGTAGTGGAAAGCGAGTAGGGTTTTCTCCCTTTCACCTTCCTCTAGAGTATGAGCGGATAAGCTAATGCAGTCAGCATTGACTCATTTGCTTTTACTCTCCAGCATGTAGAGCTACGGGCTGACCGGAGAGCTAGTGGCAGCATGGTCACCTTCAAAGGCTGTAACTGATTGACAGGACATACTGTTAGTGAAGTCGTTATCCTTCACTTATTATCAGTAAGCATCTCTCTAAAGCGTTCCTTCAATTCCAATCTATTACAGCACTTTACTTAGCTAGGGAATTTTAAAATATGTTTCTTCTAAGGAAGAAACCAGCACTTGCTCTGAAAAACACTTGCAACAATTATTTGAGCTATAAAGGTTTCAGGAGTATTTCCTGCAATTGTGATCTGTTCAGCAGCAGATCAAACACTACAAAAGACTGGAGAGCCAGCCTGCATTTTAAAATTTATATTCCTGAAGTATCCCTCTTCATCTGGAAGCAAGTATACAACTATTCAGAGCTTTCACTTGCATTAGGAAAGACAACTACTCAGTCCACTGGCATGAAACACAAATATCTCTTCAGCTTATTCTTCTCCTGTAGAAGAAGAAATAATTCTTTTTAACTAAGTGGAAAGAATTATTTAATAAAAAGTTTACTTAGTAAAGTGTAGAAGGTGAGGAGACTCTTAAAGGACTAGTACCTAAATATGCAATCCTTGAGTATCTGTGTTTTCTTTCCCTCCTCCCCTGGCACTGTTACTGTTATCTTTGCTTTTCATTTCTGGCTTAGATGAAGGAAAGCATCAGACTGAAGTCTGCTATCCCCTACACTGTGAGAGAGTGGAGTTCAAAGCCAAACAGCCTTTCCCAGGCCAAATTCTGCTCTTATCTATGGCAATATAAGCCTGGTGTAACTCTTCCCCTCACTAAGCCGCTTTTGTACTCATACCTGTACTGCTGAGAGTAGCCTGTCTTAATGATCCTCTTTTCAGGCATCTGCTGCTATTCCAAGAGGGATATGTACCATAAAAACCTTCACTACTTCTTCATATACAGAAAATCATAAGAGTGCAAGTTAGATGACTCCTCAAGGCCATCCAAAGTCACACCTCTGCTTTAGGCAGGTTCAGCTTTCCCTAAATCATTCCCAACAAATGTCTGGGAAAAGCCGCCTTAAAAGCCTCTAGTGATGAAAATTCCACAGCATCCCCAGGCAATCTATTCCTGCGCTTAATTGCTGTCATCATTAGCATCTTTCCTGGTGTCTAACCTCAATCTCCCTCACTACTGTTCAGCACCAGCATTTCTAGTCCTATTCCCAGTGGACACAGTCCCCTTGTCTCTGTAGCAAGGGTTTGATACCGGGAAGACTTATCCTGACTCATTTCAGCCTTCTCCGGAACATACCACCTTGTTCTGTTCACACCATACAGTTTCCTAACCTGTTGAGCATCCACTACCCTGTATCTCTGGTGCTCGTTTATGAGAACTGCACACAAGGTAAGTCTTGCTAGAGTCAGGATGTGGCTGCTTGGCGTTTGGAGAAGAGTCAAGTAGGTCAGAGACACTGCTCACCAGGCTGACAGAGGAAAAGGAGGGCAAGCCCCAGCGGTGTCTAATGTCAGAAAACTACCTGAACCAGTGTGGGCTGATGATCTCCTCAGCCATAAATGGAGCTTCAAAGGGGAATTGTTACTGCACCGTTTTTACCAGAAAGAGCCTTCTATTAATAAACTCCATCAAACCATTTGAAATTAAAATGCAGAGCTGCTTTTAAAGGATCAAAGCAACATAGAATGTTGTTCTAACAATTCTGACAACTAACACTTTCCCCTCTGGTCCTTTCTTATTATTAATCACAGTAGTTCCCTAAACTTCCCCTGCTAAGCAGGGGTCTGCCCTCTGCACCCAGGAATGCACTGGAGTCACAGCAAAGCAATCACCGTAAACTGCTACAATTCACAAGGAGCAGTTGGTCCCACAGTCACATGGAACATAAGAAAAGGGAAATAGCCTCTTCTCCACATCCACTTTTCTGGCTTGAGAGAGGGGACTCTAATAATACTCCAGCCACGGCCCCATTAGGAAACAAGAGGAGGAAACGTTTTCCTCCACAAGAGGAAAAAATGATGCATACACACCATAGAGGTAGCACACAAAAAAGCAGTTGAGGCAAAGCATTCATTCTGTTCACTACATCCAGAATAGCAGGTAAAACCACATTTCTGTTAGGAAGTTTTGAGTGAAATACTGCTAGGGCAGCAATTGCGCTCATTATACCCTCTACTTTGCGGATAAATAGAACAAAACCAAACCAAACCACTTTTCTTCAAATTCATGGCATAACAGTCAGCTACATGTGATTTACAGAAGTTCAGATGAAGTTGAGGAAGAATAATTCCATGCATGTCATGCCAGTGAGAATGATTATCAAAGCTTATTCTATAGAGACAAGGGTGCTCAGTTAAAACAGAGGAGGAATTGAAAGAACACGTGGCACATCAGTTACAGTTACTACAGTTCTTTCTCCTACAAGTCACATTCACAGTTCCTGCAATGAACATTGATATGCTGCCCAGAGCAATACATCATCTTCAGCATTCGGGTTCTCACTATGATGGAGCTCTTTCATATTTTCAGTACTGAGGATGATGCCTGAAGACTGGCAGGACCAGTCCATGCTTCAGAAGATGGTGCATTTATAATATGACTCCCTGTAGTTTGAAAACACCACAAAACCCTATCTGCTACCAGCCATAAAGACATTTCTCTACACTTGCTGCTTGGTGAACATTTAGATAAGAACAAGAGCCAGATCTTAAGAATCACCCATGCAGAAATGAACACAAACAACTCACTTGCATGATTGCCACAGCCGGATGCCCAAGTGTTTGCAAATGCTCAAGCAATATCAGTTAGACACCCAGCTGGTGAATTTATGTGCAAATGCCATTTTAGAAGTGAGCCATGCTAGAAAGTACTTATGTGGAATATGGGGCTACAAGTAAATGCAGTTTGCCATGAACAAACAAACAAAATGAAATTCAGGAGTATGCTTATCATCATCTTTTAATCATGATTTCCAAATAATTTTGTCTCAGTTATCTGATGCTAAGTACTTGTGCATTCCCATCATAAGGGTACTTCAGTGGCTGTCATTAAAGTATGATGATTTTTGTAGTGGTTTAGCATAAAGCCAGTTGACGTGTTTACTATTTCATAATAAGCACTGTTCAACAAGCAGATTCAATGAGAAACCATGCTGAAAAATAATGGTGATTTCTGTTATATATGTGTATCATTCCTGTAAGAGCAGGCAAACTGACTGGTTCTTATTTTCTGGTTTAGTTGCCCATGTGCCAAGATTATCCAAGAAAGGCAGTGACATTGGAAATTGCAACAGCAACTGCTCTAATGTTATTAATCTCTTTCCTATACTTGCAACATTCCAAACATATATATGTAAAGTGCGGATGCTTAGTGGGCTAGACTTACCTAAACAGGAGACGCTTCTGCCAGGATGTGCCTTGGACCATCTAGCATCCTCAAAAAGCTATTTACAGAATAATAGCTGGTACCACAGATACTCAGAAACATGTTTCTGCATGGATTCTTGCAGAAAAGGAATTCAACGCATTCTTTGCAACAACAACAAAAATGTATACTATTTTAAGCTTCTCTTATCAGATTGCTTACATACAACATTACTAGTGAAAGCTTAAAAGCTGATCTACTTGAACTTGAATTATTTTTGCAAATTTAAATTCATATAAGCCCTGATTCAGCAAAAGATTTTCAAGCATACACTTAAGCAAGTAATTAGTTCCACAGAAGTCAAAGTTTTTACATAGGTTTAATACGAAAATAACACTGTAGTGAATCAAGAACTAACTTCAGAAATTCAAAGTGTTTCAAGTGCCAAAGAACAAACTACTTAATATGATAAGGTATGATATCTTTGAAATCTGATGCAAGCCATTTTTATCCAGCAAGATAGACAGACTCAGCATTTATCCATCTGTAATTTCCCAAATTAAATCAGTGACAAGAGAGCTCTTCTACTGTACCCTCAATGCAATAGGAGCATTAAGAGTCACACATAAAGGGACAGCATTCAGGCAAAGCATGTTCCTAATACATGTTCCAATAAACCTGTAGAAAACAAGACTTATGTAAGTCAAAGCAAACTTTGGACACAATATTCCCCTAATGACTACTCACTGCAGAAACAGAACCCCTTCAGCACTGCAGTTACTTTTTTATACTGCTGCTGATTACCCTGCGTGAAATAAAAACGCTCCAGTGCTTTGTGTTGTGTGGGTGATTCTCCCATTTCCCAACTGAGTTAGGCCCGACGTTTATAGCAGGGGTGAAGTATTCTAAATTGGCTTGTATCAGTACAGTGACTCAGTGATCACTGCACAAGTGGGAGGACTTCAAGCATTTGACATTGCTTCTCATATTCTTGCTGTCACAAATGCAAATGTTAGAGAATTTAAACTAATTTTTATCTCTTCATTTTAAAATTTTAAAAGGGACCGTTGATCATTCAGCAGCCTCTTAAATATTTAGCAGTCAGGAAGAAAGGATTTTTTTTCCTTCCATGATTGTTTAACTGGTTTCAAGCCTAATACTAATTCCTTCATGTGAATACAATGTATCACCATTTGTCCATTTCTCCAGCAAAAAATAAAATCCTCAAATTAAAAATTGATCTGCCTCCTAAACTTTAATGAAAAAAGACAGACTTAATATGAACAGACAGAAAATGGGGTTGTGAACACCACAAGCTACACAATCTGTATGCACAGAACATATGTACATCTTAGGGGCTTCTATGAAATAAACTTTTAATTACCATGTCCCCTTTCAAAGCTAAGTGCCTCGCGAATAGTGGCTGGAGACACGCTCAACTCATTGAACACAGAATTAACACTACCCTCTTCAAAGGTGAAGGACGCCAGCCCTGCGGGCACCAATACCCTAAAGCACTTGAACATGTTAATCCCATTGAAGTGCATGTGATTGTTTTTCATCATTATATTCATCACACACTACTAGGATGTGTCTCTCTTTAACCAATGAGCTGAAATTAAACACCTGGGAGCACTGAGATTTAACCAGCCCTGTTGGTCAGGCTCTCCTCTGTTAGCAACCTAAGGAGAGATGGCTCCTCCACCCTCCCACACAAACACTCTCCCATGCTTGTTAGCATGTCTGTTATATTAATGACTCATCCACATCATAAAGCACCAGTTCAGGCTCTTCATTAATCACCTTAAGCACACTGACTTCTGCAGTTTGCTTGGAGTCCCCGCTATATGAATAATTCGGGCTTCAGCCTTACAAACACAGGGAAGGAGTTTGTGGGTCAGGCCTTGTACTTCGGCAATGACTTTGTCACAATCCCTTTTTCTTCAGCCCAGTGTTGGGCATCTCCTGGATATTTGTTACCAGCCAAACTATTGCCTTCAAAATGTGATTGTTAAATTGCATGGGTGGCCAGACGGTCACTGCTGGTGCATTCCCAGTGACATGCTTGTACAGAGAATTAGTCCTGTACTACAGCCCAGTCTATTTTTCCTGTAGAAAAAGCACTGACTAGCTTGTTCAACAGTATGAAAAACCTAGAGCAAATAATGAATGCACTGCACTACAGATTGATTTATTCTTCAGGGGAAGAAAAAAATCTCCCTTGAAATATTCTGCAAAAGGTGCTATATGTTTTATGAGAATGAGAAAGCTGCTGAGAAGAGCTGCAGGTTGTGGGGAAGAGCATTGGCTTTTGGTGGACTATTGCCACTTTCTCCCGCATACCTGCCACCGCTAGATTAGATTCACAGTTCCTTCTTTACATCCCTTCCAGTTTCAATTAACTGTTTCTTAATTATTTCTATAACAACTTCATTTTATTCCATTTGACAAATGACCTCCTTTTATTAACGCTAACTACAAAGTAACTTGGCCTCATAGAGTATGATTAAAACCGGTTTCACACAAATAAACACCAGGGCAAAGTGCACTGTTAGCAAAAACTAACAACGTGTAACTGATGTAAATTTATGGCCACTCATTGGTTAGCCCATCAATTTGTTCTCCGATAAAACTTCAAAATTGCTGTCAATCATGCAGACAACCCAAGAGGCTTTATCAGAGACCAACAGAATAACTCTCCCTTCTAACTTCTTACACCGATAAGTGTACCATTTGATATAGAGGTTTGAGCACTGACACAGTAGCACAAGAAACTTGATAGATATGTAAGTGACGCATCAAGGCTGCACCACTCCTTGACATACCACTTTCTTAAAATACATATTTTCTAGGTATCTAGAACCACACATTCAGCAGGTGTATATCAGAGCAGTTGCGCTGACTTCAGACCCCATGATCGATCACTTACCTACCATGATAGATCGCTTATCTACCAAGACTGTAATTTACCCCATATCATTGCAACTCTAAAAGCCAAACTCATTAAGGCTACAACTCTTCTTGGAGAGGCTTTTATACAGTTCTAACCAAACACTCAGATGTAAGATTTAATTAACTGGAATATAAAACATTGATACAATTTCAGAGGAAGACTGGTCAATCATACAGTCACAGTGTCATTTGAATTCTCCCAGTACATACACATTAAAGAGCTGAGATGGTCCTGATTAGGCATAACTGTTCAACTGCACTGTGTGAAGGCAGATAATTTTGCTAGGGATTTGGTTCTGAATGATCCCACTTGTCCTTCTGAAAAACAGAAGCTGCTCCACAACAGCTGATGGAGGTTTGGTTGTATGCAAAGCAAAATTAAATTTATTAGCTAGTTTATACAGTGAACATACCAATGGAAAAATGACACAAAACTCCAGGAACACTATTAACATAAAAACCAAAGTTCACATTAATGAATACACAGACAGAGGTCCATGAAAAAAATGGTAAATATTTTCATAGTATTATAAAGCTGATGAAAGCTCTCCAGTGTTGAAGGAAAAGTAACTTCAGGTAATAGAAGTTTAATGATGAGAGTGATCCTAGGAGAGTAAACACACTCATTTTGTCCATCTGTGAGGGTTCATACCGCAGCTGTTCATCACTTCCTGGGCTTTACTCTGTGAAAAATAATAATCACATGGAAATCTAGTCTCTCCCTTCTCAGTAACCATGGCTGAAATAGTTATTTGGATATTAGGTTTTGAGCTTGTGTGGCCTAGTAACCATTCCTTATTTTTATCTTCTTGTGTCACATCCATCATAACCGCTTTTCACTGAGACAGTTCTAAATGGTTGTATTTTATTTTAAATCTGGTGAGCAATTTCCACCTCCAGATTATAAAACTGAGCTTTTAAAGTGCTAATGCTTGTCTTAGAAGTTCCAGAGCATAAATTCAGAGGAACAGAAAATACTATAGCAATATACATCTGTTTGAGAGGGATGCAGATTTCATAACAACGGGCCAGGAAAAAATAGGTGTCATTGAGCATCTGGTCCAAAACTTGCAGAAAAATTTTCTTGAACCACAACTATTTTTTTAGATATTTCTGACTTCCATTAATACTCACTCATTTTGTTTTCTTCATACAGTCAAGGCAGAATGTTTGCAGCTTTATCTGAAAGCTTTACAGCACCAACTGATTTGGTAACTCAGTTGTCACTCTGCAATGAGAAACTAGCAATATTTAATTTCAGGAATATTTCCCTGTGGTGTGACAGGCAAGAAAAAAGGAAATAAATGACCTTCTGAGTATATTAAAAAAATATCAACAAAGTAACCCAGACATCAACTGAAAATGCTTGTTTGCATCTTTTGGGGTACCAATTCCCACAGAGTTGCTTAACTTCAGCTCAAGCAGTCAGCTTCAGCCAAGCCAAAGGCACAGTTCTTCATGTATGGCTTCTTGGGCGAAGCTTCTTTCCCAACTGCAGCTGCCAGATTCAATGCACAAAAGCATTGAATAACATAACATAACACCACTAAGACTGGATATACCAGGCTAAGTGGGTAATTCCCCAGCACTTGTGTCCTGGAAACACCACTTAATTTCCTTCCACAGGACAAGTGTCTGCAGCTAGCTGAAAGGAAGTGTTCATTCTTCCTCTTGCCTGCCTAAATAAATACCTTTCTGGCACAGATGTGGCTGAGCGCAGAAAACAACCTACTTTTATACATGCTACATACAAGCAATACATTTTGCTGCCAGACAACAGGCTGAGACCTGAGCTCATCACAGCAAGGGGCAGCCTGCAGCTGACAAAACTCCCAGCCCAGCTCAGCTCACATCTCAGGCAGCTTTGCTTTTCTGCCTGAAATACATTTTGTTTCCCCTTCTGCTTTTATTTTTTTTTTTTAAACACACTTTAGGATCACATACCACAAACCCAGCAGCCATGTCTTGCCAGCCCCTCAAAGTCACAGCTCCTCTGGTGGATGGCCCCTCAGCGAGGACCTCACCATCCCCATCTCACTGTGCTTTTCACCTTGGGTAAGAGCAGTCCTCTAAGGCCAGCCAGCACTGACCTGTTGCAATGAACGGTCCCCTGCCATTACACAGAAAGATGTCTTGGCCCAAAGGGCCAGACCTCTGGAAGCGATGAAGCTTTTCTCCTCCACGTCCCCAGAGGAGCACCTACCCTGCTCCAAGCCCTATGGTCACTGCTGGATGGCTGTCAGCGCAACCCTTCCAGCATGCTGGCCTCGTAGTTGAAGATTACCAAAATGCAGTGCTGACCAGATCTGCAATATCACTCAACACTCCAGCTTGGGGAACATCAATGCTGCTGCTCCGCCACTTCAATTCTACATTTTAACTGACCCTGAGACTTGAAATCTCAGTAAACTAACCAGTAGGTGTTTAAGTGTCCCAGCATGGTAAGAGTACTTGTCAAAATACTAAAGGAGCTTTCCAGTTCAGATAAAACAACTTTTTATCCTCTTCCATAATGCATTTCTTTGCTTTAGTCATGGCAATCTGATGCTGCTCAATAGCCCATATTTAACCAAATGCAAATTAAAAGTTGTCTTTCTGCATGGGAGTCTAACAAAGTCATTAAGTCTAGCTGCTAAGCTTGCCAAAATGCTGAATGCACTCACCCTGCAGAAATCCCAGACTGAGTTTCCACTGGAAAGTTTTGCTGGATTAGTTGTACATACTGGGATCATGAAACTGGTCTGTCTTTACTGATACGCCTATACCAGCACCAACTCTCGTAATGCAGTTCTTTAACTGGTATGGCATACTCTGAAAAACTTCCTTAAACTACAACTTTTTTTTTTTTTTTTTTTACACAATAAAAGCTGTGATGACATTTGGGATGATGTTCCTCAGAAAGCTATACCAGTATCTTTATCTCTCTGCCTTCTAAATATAACCTTTCCTCAGACATCTATCATAACCTCTCATGATACACACAGATTCTGTTCAAGCTTTCCATACAGTGACAGATTTAACTCCACCTTTGCCAGGTTGGGGATAGTATAGATCTGCCAGCACTTCTTCGACAACACTTCTTTCCTTTCCCATCGATTATTAGACTGTGCAGTTAGTCGTTTTCTCCCAGTGCCACATGACTGCTGAGAAAGAGCCTATTTCGAAGTCTGTAAAGTTCACAAGCGAAAACCGCCCTTTGATGCTTGCTCTTTACAAACTGCACAGCAGGAACCGGCTCCCAGTCCCTCCCCCTGGACAACCTCTCCAGTTCCCAGGCTGCTTCTTGAGGTTCATTTGAAGTGTGGAGCGATGGGCTTTGCACCACTACAAAGCCAAGTAATCCCAGAGGCTTGCCATGGTTTTGAAGTCAAAGGCATGCCATATTTACTTACAGTTTCTGTTTTCTTCGGGAAGTTTTGGAGGGAAAAGTTGAAAATAAAATGCTTACTGCTAATACAAAGCAGTGCCTTCCAAGCACAAACAAATCTTTGTACATATGCAGATACTTGGTACCACGCTGTGAAATTACCAGATGTGACCATAACATAGTCTCTGCCTTGAAAAAGTTGTGATTATTCTCACTTTTTTTTGTGAGAGATGGAAAAGGTTAAGATTCAGGTAATGTTCTTCAAAGGGCTACATTAGAGATACCAAGATAAGCAAAGCACTCAAAAAATCATGAAACACCATCTGCTCTCCTTTATCTTCTAATGTCTATCAGCATTGCCAGCTTTGCCAACATTAGTCACCTTCCTCATGATATCGGGTGTTTTTCTTATGCTTTCAGCTCCCATAATCAAAGTTACACAATTGCATTTTATTTAAAAATAAACAAAAACATTCCAATCCACCTCATGCCTGAGGAAACTAGTGCAAGCCAGAAGCTCAGGAAAGTGGGTTAAAACTATTTGGACTGGTAAATTTATTAGGATATTAAGTATACTCCAGGGACTATTTTTCAAAGTAACTCAGCTTCCACCAGGGTACCAAAGGGATAACCAGACTTAAGATCCAGGGTAGCGTACTGAGTCTCTCAAAAATCTAGTTTTAACTATGAGCGCAGAACATTGAAAAATCCTGTTCCAAGCCCCATTTTTACATTGGCAGAGCTCTTGACGGAGAAATCAATTGAACTCTCCCCCTCTGGAAGCCAGGCAATGCTCAAACACTGAACCATGCATCGATCACAAGTCTCATTCCCTCCTCACCCAAGCACAGCCCGCGTTAGCGTCTAGGAGAATGGAGTGAAAGCTCTGCCTCTCCTGCCTCTGCCAACTTTACACTATCAGGATTACGTGCTACTCAACTGCTTCACACAGTTTCTATTTTTATGTGAAGTGAAGAAGGTTTTTGCTATTCTTCAGCAGAAAGTATGTCACAGCCACTGCCTGCTGACACCGGGGTGCAGCTCATGACAAGTGCCATAGGCAGTGGAGAGGTACCAGCACACCCTCGGGCTGGCAGGTGGAGAAGGGCAACCCAAGCAGCACTGGGCTGTTTGAACTGTACCACATAAAACCCACTCCATTCTCTGCATGCTAAGATACAGCGTGCATCTTTGCAGAATGCTCTGTGACTAACATCTGACTAATGTAAGGCCTGTATCGCCAACAACATCTATCACAGCCAGAACACAGGGTACTTGCCCTCAGGTTAGAAGCTATTTTTATGCTATGTGTGTTAAGGAAGAAATACACACAAGCCTAGATAGCTGGCACAAGCAGGCTTGAAGGAACATGATGTGACCCTGATCCCCATGACCCTCGCTCAGCCCAAGCACTGGGGTTTCCACAAGAAAGTTTAAACTAACAATACCCACCAGCTCAACTTATTTTAACAGCAGCACCCCGATGTCCTAATCCCGCTCAGGATTTTTGCATACACACGCATGAGTTCACGTACCCACACAGAAGAACGAACACAAGCACACACATAGTCCTTTACAGGAACCAGGTCCCGGTGTTTCTTGCAGTGTGACTTGTGGGAGGCAGTTTTCAGAGTTGCATCTCTTTTGCTTTCTGTATTTTCCAATATGAAATAGCGCAGTTAGTAGTTTCCTTACAACTGTTACAGGTTTCCCCCCCTGCAACTGAGCCAGGAGAAAACCAGGATTTCAGAACATTTGAACATTTCTTATAAAGTCACCCCCCCTCTCCTTCACTGCCGAGACTCCAACCTCAATAAAACAAAGCCATTCCTCCCCCACACTTAAAACCACTGAGCTCATTAACTACTTAATGAATTTTGTGCTTTCCTGCTGCACAGCTGCAAGCCTCAGCCTATTTTCCAAGTATCAACTTTTTTTTGTTGCCATTTTATTACCCAGTTTTGTGCACAGAGGTTTCCTGGGTGCAAGAACAAGAAGAAAGAGGAGAGACCACAAGATGATCTGCTTGGTTCATCTCTGGCTGCTACTGCTAGTACAGCTGTTAGGGGGAGGCAGACATATGTCTGACACACACAGGAATCCATCTTTTTAAGTTACTACAAATAAGATCAAATGACCACCTGCGCAGTGTTCAACAGCTGCTACTAACAGTGGTCACCAACACACATTCAGAAGGCATCTTTGAACTAATTAGCAAGCTTCTACACTGCAATAGCTTTCTAAGAAGAAATCAAGCACTTTAAATTTGTATTTTACCTGACCAAAACCACACAAGGCTAATGTGCTTGGCATTAAGCAAAAGGCCCAGATCCAAAGTCAGTGGCATTATTTCCAAAAGCCCAGTCAGTTTTGGATCGAGCTTTGTGGTTGCAAGTTTTGCAGGACTAGAGCCGTCATTTGTCTCTTAGACTTATACTCTTGGATGCTTAGAAATGATAATAAAAAGCAAAATATGAGGCTGTCAGCTTTCTCCCATCTTATCTGCATCACGTGGACTCCTCTAGCATTACCAAAATTCTTAACTTGCATGGCCACAAAAAGTGCATGTGAAAGTAATTAGGAAACAGCAGTGATATTGGGAAGCAGCATCATTTCAGGAAACAGTCCTACAGCAACTGTAGACAGAGCCAGTGGCAGCATCCCCAAACCTTCAATTACCCTGTGGTGAACTGTGGGGAAATCTCATCCTTGGTTCTAGGAGAGAGAGGAGAGGTGGGTGGACAGTGAGGAGGAGCAGAGGGAGTGGTTTTTAAGAGTAACCATGTAAGCAGAGTCCACAAACCATTAGCAAATAGCTACGGAAGAACTGCAGGAAAAAAACAAGAATGAGTCACTGCCACAGGCAAAAAACCATGGTCCTGTCTCTTTGTAGTAACTTTTGCTGAGACCAAGAGTCAAGCCAGGTGTCCTGTTCTTGCCTGCAAAGTGGGAATAATCAGGGATCCTATACAGCCACTTCCCAGCAACACCTGTTGATAGGTTTCTCCTAACCTATCAACCTTTTTTCCAGAAGAAATTTATCCTGGCATTCACATATCTACAGTGTTGTTCAAATTAGTAGTGTAGATTTATTTTTCTTTTCCTTCTTTAAAACAATTATTTATTTAAATATGGAAAATAATTCTATTTATGTTATTTGGCATCTAAGAATTTGGTATAAAAACAAAGAACTGAACCCATGTATACAAAATGTGTAGATAGCAAGGGAAACATTCTCAAGATCTTACCATGTAAAATCAGTATGAAAAAGGAATGAACTGGCAAAAGCTATCATTACTAATCCAACTTCCATGGTGTAATGAAAGGAAATGTCTCATGGTAGCTTTGGTGAAACTATTAAGTCCTTGTTTTTGATTGCTCTGTTCCTCTAGAGTTTCTGATGGGAAACACGTGAAGTGAGGAAACAAATCTCCCAACTACTCAAAACCAATACGGAAATAGATAAAAAAAACCCCAAAGCTAATAAGACAGCTTCAGACGCCTTCTTGCATTCAAGCCCTCTTCCCATCACTTCCATTGTAATGCTTCATTTCCCCCCCGCCCCCAGTGTTACCATTATGATAACAGCTATGTTACCTACGAGCCCCAGTTATTGGGGGACTCCATCTTCACTTAATCACCTTCTGGCAAATAGATCACCCAGCACAAAATATCCAGCGTTAACCTGTCTTGCACAGGAATGACTTTTGGGAAGAGTGGTGCTCAAGGTCTGCCATGGAGTTGAAGTGAGATCAAACAGTCTATACACCTCTGTCAACCACATCCATGAATTTTAGTGTTCTGAATGCTTTACTAAACACTGTGCTGATGTTCACCTCTGCAGAAGTCTTCAACTTGCTTATAACAGCAGCATGCCAAGCTCTTACATTTTACATAGACAAGGCAGAAACATACTACAAGCTCTACAGGTAAGGAAATGGGGCTTCTAAGATCTTCAGTGATTCAATGCAAAGCCACAGGAAGTTTATGATAGAGCAGAACCATTCCTCCTACTTCTCTAGCGGTCTCTGTCCATGGATCCAAATTTCAAAGCAGCTCAAAATGCATCCCAGGCATTTTAAGCTCAAGAGTTAAAAATTAATTTTGCCTAGCAATGTGCCCTTAAGGTATCTTACTTTCATGGAAGTTGTTTCAGTGATCCTTTTCATTATAGAAACAGTTTGTGTTCAGTATCAGCCATTTTATTTACAACTGGTACTGGAAGAACCTGGAAAAAGCTTCACTTGATCCATCCAACCTTGAATTTTCTTCCCTGCTTCCTACACTAATCCTTAACTGAATGTCACTGTCCCCATTTCCACTAGAACAACAATTCATGGAAATTACTTGTATTTTACAGTACAATGTAATATATTAATTTCTGATTTTCTCTTGACATCCTGGGAGGATGCACAGACCTCACTGCGGGGTCACCAACTGCAAATGTCACTTCCCATATTTTTGTGGAGCTTCTCTTGACTACGTGCTTGTCTGCTATCAGGCAGGTTATCGTGCATTACTGTCAGCTTCTCTGACTGCTTGTTTCCAAGGGCAAAACATCTAATTGTTAATGATTACATCCCCAAAATTCACCAGCTTCATAACTACACTTCAATTCAACTAAAGATGCCTTGACAAAGCCTTCATATGCTCCATCTTCCCCAGTTTTATCCTATGAATAACTGTCCTTTGAACTCCTTTGTCTTCTATGAAGAAAACCTACCTGCGTGTGCTTCACATACACAGTACCCTCCCAGTCCTCAGCAGGGAAAAGGGACATGAATCTTATGTAGAGAAAAAGGGTTTTCCTCATTTAAACAGGTTTTCAGTGGGAGCCATGTGAAAGTTTGTGTATCACCCAAATAATGCTGTTCAGGATGAATATTCTCTTTCATTTTTTTTTTTGCCAAAATATCAATTGCTGCTGGGAAAAAGGAAGCCTTAAACTCTTTTCCAGCCACATTCTCCACATTGGATACCTTGCTGGATCTTTGCTGATCACTTTATAATGCTGCCACTGCTTTTATTTTTTTGCCTGTTTAATTTTTTTTGTTTATTTTCACATGCTGTCCTTCTTTGGAATAATGCAGATTGATTCCCCAGTGTATGCTGCTCCCATCATTACCTTAGCCACAGGTTGTGTACAGCTGTTTTGGCTGTATCCCCTCATTATTTAGCGTAGGTTACAAACTCTGTCTGATATTCATTCAGCCCCCATGCTGATCTTTCAAACACAGAAACATAGCCCACCAATTACTTATCTTCAGTCTCTTATTGCAGGAAGTACGCTGTCATTCATTCTGTAACCCCTGGCACCTCTGTTCATTGCCCTTAAAAAAAAATTAAAGTGGAGAGCATGCAACAGTACTGGCTTTTCTTCTGCTCAAATGACTAAGTGGGTTTATTTTCTTTTCCTGGAGGAAAATCTGAAGCTGAGTCCTCAAAGCGTAGCTAAGCATATCACCTGCCATTTGCGAGCTCCTCCTCAGGAGATTTGGTAGGCATGCCACCAAAGCAAAGCTCTAGAGCAAGGCTTTACCAGGTAGCTGATGCCAAGTTCAGGTTGTTCACAGCAGGGTTATGCTGGCAGAACACGCAATCCCAGATTTTAGTGGTGCAGTGATTTCTCAATCGGTTTCCAGCAGGAGTCAAAACTCACTAGGATGTTCACAGAAAAGTTTTCTGACACACGTTGTAGTCAATTTTCATTGTAGTCAATTTTGAATTTCCCTGCTACCCCCATTCTAACTGTCAGTTTGTCTTTTGATTCTTTTTTAGTTGGAATCCTTAGTGTTTCTCATGTTGTTCAAAGATATCACTGAGAACCGTAACAAAACCACTTCCTTGCAGAATTATGTATTATAATATATTTTAATGGGGAACAAGTTAATTGAAATATAAAGGGTACTGAAGTCTCAGCAAAGGTATAGACAAATTAAGCCAACATAGTGAACAATACATCTCCTGAACTTCCCAAATAGAGATCATTCCTTTTGCTTTAGTGACTATAGCTACAGCCTTTAGAAAAATCTCACATTTCTAAATTATCTCTGCTTTCTCTCAGTCACTCTGTGGTGTCAAAGTTATTAGTATTTAAGATTTGAGGGGTCTGGTGGCTAAGAATTTTATCTTACCTAAAAGAACGTTCCTTTCGACTAAAAGCTAACAGTGCGTGATGGTTTCCCACTCCCCGCTTCTGAGCTAGGGTAATATGGGGTGTGCCACTCCAAGAGCCACCTCCCCCACATTGTCACATTATTTAGTTTGATGCCTTCTAAGAACTGTGGTGGTTAGCAAGCTGCTTGAGGAGTCCATCCCTCCCAAGGATGGGTACCTGGCTTTAAGATCAAAATGATTGTTCTTCCTCACCTCTTTCTTTTTTTCTCTGAAAGAGTCTATAGGTTGGGTCTCCGCAATCACTTGGCGGAGCACAGGGGCACAGAGGGGGAGACGCCATCCCAGTGTTCTCTCGCTGTGACCATAGCGAATAAAACTTCTGTCTGACCTGTCCTAAATTGTACTTGTGTGGTTACGCACTTGGAGTCCCCAGACTCTGACAACTCTGTACCACATTTGTTTTCAACACAACAGAATCGTATCTTTCCAAGAGGCTCAAACAAATGAAACCAATGACCTTATTTAATTTACTTTTCCTCAAAGGAGCAATAATTTCAGTGCTGCATTGTAGCTGGTGGAACAGTACGTCTTACAAATTAAACAGCGAGAAATAGCATTCCCAACAACATACTGCGTAACGCAGGACTCCGGGATTTACTATGTTATTCACGAGTCTTAACATACTGTACTCATCTATTCAAATAGTACTGAATCCTCCTTTTTAGAAAAGGCTCCTACATGTGCTATGCTAACAAAGATGTCATTTACGAGTTTTTACCATGAGCCTTTTTTCTCCTCAACTAATTTTGTCGTGGTAGGAGTATGTCACTTATTTATGGCATGCATTTGGGGGTGGAGTGTGGAGTTTTAATCACCGGCTTGAGGAATTTGTGTTGTTGGACTTTTTGGCCAAGTCTGTGTTCATTTAAGTGGTTCAGAATTAGTAACACTGAGGAGCCCAATTAGAGGCACTTTAGAAATACCTGTTTTAGGGCACTTCTAATTAATCTCAGATTAGACACCCTGAAGTTAGAATCCTAATTATGGGTCAACTCAACAATTGCCTTGGACAGTGTCCTAATTTTTAATGCTGAAATGACATCACTTATTGCTGCCAAGAAGGAAACAAAGTAATTAGTTGGTGCTCTTTAAAACACAACAGGACAACTGGGAATTTAAGTTTCCTTTACCTGGACATAGTCAAAATTGTAGAGTTATCTGCAAATAAATCTTCATTGAATTGCTTTCTCCACTGCCAAGAATAGGCTCCCATTGCACAGAGAGTAGAGACTGATGGGGGAGAATTGCATCATTAAAAAGCTAAAATGGGTATGTTATTCCACTTTCTCAAGCAAACACTGCTTCTCCTCTTTCATAGCCTTAGGCACAGAGTAAGAACATCACATCTGAAGGCAACCTTCCCTCCAGTTGCTTCAGAGGGGGGAGTAAAGTAACCAGAACAAGCCTACATAAACTAAAAAAACCCAAAACAAGAAAATAAAAAAACACCTAGAAGTGAAATACCATGGTTTGAAACTCTAGTTACCCTCCTACCAAATTTACTGTCGAATACTTGACCAGATCTTCAGGTGGTCTAAAATAAGCATCAATGAAAGTCAACCGACAACCACAGACAGTCACACAGTACTCTGGTACTTCATGAACAAAAAATTAGACATCTAAGGTGGGGATTTGAGAACCACACCACACAGGCCCTAAAGCTGCTCTCACAGAAGAAATCAGTAAGTCTCCCACTGACTGTACTGGTAAGGGATGTAGGCCAACATTACGCACAGCTGAAATTCTTGGGCCAGGAGAGAAACAGAATCACGAGCAATAAAACACAAGAGCAAATCTTGTCTGACACGATTGCTTCTTTTGCACGGAATTGCAAAATTAGTGGATTAAGGGGGCACAGTGGAATTAATATAGTTAGATTTTAATGAAGCAGCTGGTGTTTTACCTCAAAATCTTAATTAAAATATTAATTCAAATTGATTTGAATAAAAATAAGGCCTTGTGAATTAAAACTGAAAGGCTGAAAAGAAAGAATACTGATAAATGACAGCGTTTCAGTTTGAAGGAAGGTGCCTCGTCAGTTACTAAAGGGATTTTTTTTTAAACATCTTCCTTAAAGATGTGACAGAAAAGACAGTGTACTAGTCACAAATTCAGAATTGTTAATGAAGTGGAGGGAATTCTGAATACTGGCAGCAGAACAGGAAGACAAAAATCTAGAAACTGAATCTCAAGCACAAAACCTCCAGCATTTATCTCAGAAGCCATACCTCTACTTGTTCACGAGCCTAAAGTTTCACTTTAAAAAAAAAACTATTTCTAGCAGGAAATCTTGAAAATATGAGCCAAGTGTAACTGTTACATACACGTGCACTCAAAACTGCAGAAAGACCCAAAGGACAGCTCAGAGATGCCACCTCTCCCCTTCACTTCTGGCTGTTAAGTCTGAAACCTAATGACAACAGTTTAAAGGTCAGCACAATTAACTATCTCAGTAAGTCTCGCTACAAAAGAAGCATCCAGCTAATGCCCATACATACCCACAAGGGCAGATACCCCTTCCCAACAAAATTTCCAACATCAGCTGCGATGATGCTCTCCATAGAGAGACACTGCTTAGTCATAAAATTTTTTTTGAAGCAGATGTCCAAATATTGCACCAGAGCCTTCCTGAGACAGTAGTAGTTGCATGCAATTTGTCTTGGACTAAGTGGTATTTTCACTTATGGAATTTTTTTTTTAAATAAAGTATAAAATAACTTAAGGCTTATCATGCAGAAATAGCCAATATGAATTGGCACCTCAATGGTGCGCAGGAAAGAAGTTTGAAGACAGTGTCTTTACAATGCCTATTTTAAAGTATTCAGGAGAAGCTGCAGTAACACTAATCCATCACAAAACATTGCAGTACACTTGTACAAGCACAATTCTTATAACCATTTCAATTGCATTCACCATTCCTTTTATTTACATTCTCTTATCATACATATGAAAAGCCACTGCAAATATGCATGCAGTAATGTATTTGCCAGGGTATTTGCACAGTCCCTTCAGAAAGGCTTTGTGAGCTTGGAAGACTTTCTATCCAAGAGCAGGAACATTATGCAAAATCAGTGACCAAATACAGAGTACAAATAACAAATTGCAAATAACAGACAGAGCAATCAATAGGCTGAAACAGCCAACTAATTTTGAATGATGGGCAAATTCATGGAAATTGAAATCTGTCCTCACATCATTTGTGGACACAACAGCTGAAATGTCTTTTCTGCCTAACAAAGTTTCAAAATAAGCATGAGAAAATGTACTATAGGAAAAAGATGGCTACTAGGACCAAGATAGATAGATTATCCTCCCCCCCCCCCAGTTTCTTATAATCATTCAGTCTATGACAACAAAAACACAGCTCTACTGAATGAGTAAGTTACATAAAAATGTAGGATTTCCCCTTCTCTCCCTTTTTATTACAATGTGAATACTTCTCAGGAAGTGCAAATAAAAACAGAAACCCAGTTAACATCAAAAAATATCAGGATGAAGAGCAACTGAAAGAGCTTCAGATTTGATATTTTTTTGATCATCAACATGACCTTTACCTGCTAAACAGCCCAGAGATGGTAAGGAATGATAGGTCAGCTGTCTTCACAGATGAAAACTAAAGGACATCAAATAAAATCACAAGCGCCATGATGAAAACCTTACCGTAGGACATTGTGGGTGCAGAACATTACATACATTCAAATAACCACTGGACAAGTTGAGGGGTATCGCAGAGAAACATAGCACCTGTCATACAGCCTACTGGCATCTCTGAGTTAGGAAGTCCCTCAATTGCAAATCCCTGCTGGCAAGGGGAGAATACTGTGGAGCGAGACCATGCCACACGTCCTGCATCTTCAAGATGAGATTCCTATGTCACACCAACATTTATAGCCCTTCTTAGGCTCTTATATCCGATGCATTTATAAGCAAAGGGACTAAAACACCTAATGCTAATTTCCAAGGTGGGGGAAGATGGATAGTTGTTGTAGCAACTACTCATGCCCCTAGGAAATCAATGTGACTCCTCAAAGATGGAAAAGTTTTCTCTCAGTCAGTAGGCACCAGGAAGGGAAAAAAGAAAGTGGCCAGGGACAGCTGCCTTATACAAAGCAATGTGTTCAAAATAGCTTACACTTGTGGAAGGGAAAGTACAAGAACTTGGAATGTGTCAAAAGCCATTTCTGTCCTCTGTGGATATGAAAAGAGATATGATGATTAACAGCCTTATGGCTTTTACAATTATCTCCACCATATGATTGATTCCAGTATGTTGGAGGGAAGTTCTCAAGAAGGTAGGGACTGCTTCGGCTGTTATTTTTCCTGATACTCACCCTCAAGGAGATATGGTAAATATCCCTGTAAATATTCACTCTCAAGTGAATGAATAGTATGAATAATCCTGTAGATAAACGTCCTTAAGTGCTTTTCTAATTTTTTTTACTGTAATATCAATGTCTACTTAAGCTAATGGCAACTGAAGTCGCAAATAGCGCCACCATCAAGTAAGAAAAATACCCTTGCTGGAGGTAGAGAAGTTTCAGGACACCCGTTCCTTTTGTTTGTTTGTTTGTTTTTTGTTTCAAAATTCTCCCCTTTTCCCTCTGAGGAGGAAAATTATTTCTGTCCTTAATACTGAATGCTCACTGCTGTCATTCCCAGGAATTACCTGGGTGTTTATAATCAGGAATTAAATCATTTGCTCTTCTATAGCAACAGGATGGTGTTGCCTGCTGAGTATGAAATGTGTCTCATGTTATAAAACATCATTCTAGACAGAGGGATTTCTCAGCCTGCTATCACATCCCAAATTGAATATACCTTCACTCTGACCTGGTTTATCCCAGAAAAAAAAGAAATTAAAAATATACCAACAGCAGCTACACAGAATAGTTTCCAGACAGACAAACTACAGCTGGTATTCTTATACATTCATTTTTAGACATTTTGGACCAGAGAAACAAATAAGGCTATGGTAACACATGTTAACTGAAATTCCAGCCATTTGAGTCTGGTTTGACTCAAACAGAACTTAACAAACATTTCCTTTTAATTCAGCAGACAGCATAGAAGACCAAAACCCATTTTTTTTCCTTCCAAAATCCACAAAAATATTAACACCATAAGAAACTTCAAACATTTCAGTGATGGTTGTAATTTCAAGAAGCACGATGAACAATTTAAATCTACATTGCAAATCTGGTCCAACGCCGAACGCTCTGAAGCAGCAATACCAAAAGATACAGCTCTGAGCCTGAACAACTCAACTCAGTGTCACATTTGAATTTCACGCTGGTCCATAAGACTTCCCCTTGCCTTTGTATTAGAAGCTTTTAAATAGAAATGTTCAAAGAGATTGCTACCAAGCTTTGTTTTCCTGTTACTGTAAGAAACTTAATCTTTAAAGAGCTGAAGACAACCAGTCATCACCCAAATAAAATTTTAATTAGTTTAAATTTAAGAGGACAAGCGATTCATCAGGGTTGGGCTGTGCCTGACTAGACAGATGGCGTCAAGATTTCTTTCAGTCTTCAGAAACTGATGACAGCACAGTTTCTAAAATGCTTTAGGATTGCTGGCGAATTTTAACCAGTGTAAATAGTCGCTGGTAAAGCCCCAGGTGATCTTCCAATAAGCCATCTAAACATTACCTGTAGGTGCCTAAATTAATACTAAGGCAGTGAATATACGCTTACATACATGTCTATGTTTGGCAGAGAATGGGCCAGTTCAGGTTCCCACCTCTGACATCAACATTACTCATTGGACTAATTAATTTAGCTTATATTCTTCTGCCTCCCAAACAGCAAGAGAAATCCAAGCTTCCTGCCTCGCATTTCTAACAAACTAGAAGCATCTGTTCTGAAGATGAAAAGTGACATTTGGCTTTTAAGTTCTTTGAAATAATCCGCATGCTCTTCAGAGTGTAAGGACTAATGATTTTTGTCAGCTTAAATGTTTGAGGATCCTACTTTAGCGAGCTACATTTCTGTTGCATTTTTTTCTTGGATAAAATACAAAAAACTCCCAAAGCAAAAAAAGCAGTACACCTACAAAGCCTGGAGAACTGTATTTCTCCATCCAACCAAACTACACTCTTCAGGATACAGCATGACTTCAGACAACAGCACAGGACTCTTCACCCAAAGATTACTAAAAACCATGTCATGTTCTGCTTACAAGCTTTTACTTCAGTTCATACTGGGTTAGAGGGAAGCACTGTGGGTGCTCAGAAGACAATCCCTTGTGATTGGGGAATGTTGTTTTGGTGGGTCTGGTCCAGGATTAGAGGTACAGAAAGAGAAGTTTCAACATATCAGCTTCAGGCCAACACCAGCCTGTATGCATCCTCCCCTCCTCAACGCAACCCATTAAGGCACAAGGCATCCTCCTCCCCAGCCACGCAAGAGGTAAAGTGATTCACTCTCCCCAAGGATTGGCCTCAAAGCTAATGCAGTCAATGCTGAGAGACTGACTAGGACTCCAGGTGCTCACTATCTTCTAAAATGGAGTAGAAACATGCAAATCCAGTTGTTTCTGCAGCATCTATATCTATCATGTCTGGACTGAGCAAAACAAGTCACATATGAGCTCAGTGTTGCCAGTTCAGGCTGTCTGAACATGTACTTTTTAACTGTACCTTTAAATACTAACTGGCACTGAACACTTAATTCAGTTTCCCATCTCTTTTCTCAAACAGAAATAGACATTTATATGTGGCACTTGAGCCAATCCTGTCTAAATCATGTGACACAGAAGAAAGACATTGTCAAGAAAAACATGCATAGAATGGTACTGCTATAATCTCTCATGCTACTGCATGTGTGTTCTGGTAGGAACTTCAGATACAGCCCAAGTACTAAGATAACACTTAAATCACAAGGATGAAAGAATTAGTATGCACTAGAAGGTACAGCAAAAATAAGCAAGGCAAAATTCTTCCCTCTGAAATTAAAAGCGTAGTTACTTTGGTGCAAAATTTCACACTCATCTCACTGATATTTTAATAGCTGCAGGTCTATTCTTCTGAAATGTCTCCCTGTTGTAAACGTGTTTCCATCCTTGATCACTACCAGTAATAAGACTGAAGAATTTTCAAAGAATCCAAACTCCAACGGAGCCAAAAAACTTTCCTCTGTTCCATTTCTGCCTAAACCCCTTTCCATGCAGTGATGGACATGCAGTGATGGACATGCAGGACAAAGACTAGAATACAGGGTGTTCTATCACTGTCCTCGTAAAATAACTGCTTGAGAACCCAAAGGTCACCAGCCTTGTGATCGCTCTATCCAGTATCAGATCAAAAACTCCCATCACCTTGCAATAATTGCCTGCTTCTCTGGCAGACTGAAGAAGACTCTAATAGCTTACTGTATTCCAGAAAATATGGCAGTGAAGACCCAAACTGCTTGGGTTGGGAAAGGAGGAAGGTGGAGGGGAAAGCAGAAAAGAAAAAAGACAGGATAGTTCTAAAATTATTATTACTTACTACAGAGTTAAAAAGTCTGCGTACAGAGTAGGGAATTTGCTGGTCTTTCGTAACAGAAAATAAGTTAAAAGGCAGTATATGCCATCACTGACCATGGCACATACGATAGACTAAATGCACATTGATACAATAGTACTTCAAGAAAGCAAACACATGACTGTCTGGATGATCTGCCCAATAGCACAACTAACATCCATGCTTTTTTTTTTTATTGTGAAGCATTTCTGTGCAATGCTTGACCGAACATTATTTTGTATATTCACAGCTGAAGAACCAAACAGTTTCCCTCTGACAAGAACATCCTGCGCCCTGGCTTTTGTACTACTTAATCTTTTTACCAGTATCACAACTATATTAGTACTGATGATCAAGAAGTGGAATAGAGTATTCAGTAAAAAATCTGGCCATGCACCAAATTATCTCAGATTCTCAGATGTTCAGTCTCCACACAGTCTAGAACAAAACTGTATGGCATAATTAAGTACTCAAAGACCAGGACAATCTTGAATAGAAAGCAACCACCAAGTAAATGGAACACAAGTTTTTCTGTTGAGTATGTTTGACTGACAACATCATCCCTTCCTGTCTTGCCCCATCCTTCCTTGCTGTAGTTACCCTCAAAGAGTGTCAGTCCATGCTGACGTGGCTGAGAAAACAGTGAGATAAAAAACTTACTGTCAAAGGAAGTAAGGAAACTCAGTTGCCACCTTTGCCCAGCTGCCACCATACCAGCCTTACCCTCTAGTCCCTAATAAATTCTAGTTTCTTTGAACTCTTGCCAATCTATAAGACATACCAGGTTGATCAAAGAAACAATGGTACAAGAGAGAATTGACAGTTGACAGGCTCAAAACAGCCCTTCTTCATGCAGCCAAAGACACACACCAAATGGGATCAAGGGATGAATTTAACAGACCCCAACACCATTCTTGCATGGTAAGAATATGATGTTATTTGCTGCTCTATACTATTTGGATGTTATCCACCTATTGCTTGATGTCTCTGGAATGGAGCACCTGCCCAGATGACTAATGCTGACTCCCACAGTAAAGTAGAGGAGATGACACTCAAGATGCTATGCAAGAACCGTACAAAGAACAAAGAACAACAAAATATTTTCATGTCACATTTTAAAATCAGAAAAATTATATATCCCATTTATTTCCACCCTCTAGAGACTTCTTTCTAATCATTATTCAATAACGCCTGGTGGCAAAACTCCCAGGTTTTTTGTTTGTCAAGGACAATTACTATAATTTCTCTCTCATACAACTTTACCAGATGATGGTTGAGATTATTAACAAAAATTTGAACACTGCAGCATGCATTGCTCCAACAGTAAAAGCTAAGCAGAAATGAGTCACAACTGTTCTGAACACGGAGTCCAAGAAAACCAGTAAAAACTCTTTATGGAAGTACTCCGAGGACTGACTTTGCTTAATGAAACTATGCACTTATTGTAGCCAGTCTACTTAGAGACATGGCTGAGAAAGCATGCTGTTAATCAGAACAACTACAAAACAATGTACTATCATTGCTAAATACTCTAGTTCCACTTCACCAGTTACATACATACCTGTGTATGTAGTTTAGATTATTTTATATTATCAATATGCCCATTCACTTCTGCTTGTTCTTCCTGCAATCACCTGTCGAACACTGAAACTCTTCCTTACTTCTTGTGCAGTCTCAGTGACCACAGTTCAGTTTACCTGCTCACCAAAGCCCTATTGAGTGGCTGAAGAATAGAAGAGTCTTACCCTTGATGCACTTCTAGTTTTAACATTAATGTAATGTTAAGTTAAGCCTTATGTAAGTAAATGTAACTTTACATTAATGTAAAGTTAAGTTAAAGTTAAGTTAAGTTAAGCGGTTAAGCCTGTCTAGCACTCCTGGACAAAGATGATCATGAGAAGTATGCACTCAAGCATAAGCATGTTTTTTCAGTGTGATTCTTTCTCACGCGTACCCCACTGGCAAATGTGTGTCCCAAGTCTTGCCAATGCTAGTCCACAGAGCATGCAGGTGTTGGACTCTGGTCTCCTGCCCTTTAATTTTGGGACTGAAGCAGGCTGTGCTTCTCAAGAGCCACAGTTCAATTCATCAGCCAAAAGAGGAGTTACTTGGTCAGGTTCCCTCACTCCTAAGCTTGGGTAGCCTGGATCCTACTTAGCAGACCTTCTGAATTTCTGTTACTTGCTCCGAAACAAGTGAGGAAACTTCATGCAATGCCCCACTGTGAGGAAGATAGCTCCTCTGATGCAAAGATAAACAGGATTTCTGCCCTCCTTTTCCCCCACCTCTAAAATCAAACAGTGGCACATGGAGAATGACATTCTGTCAAAGCGCAGTGTGTTCTTCTAACAAAGAGAGCCAGTGATTAACACATAGTTGGATGTTTTGAAAGACAGGCCACAATGTCTGGGGATGAGCCAGCCGAATTCCCTCCTCCCCTCCAGAGAGATTTTAAAAAAACCAAACCAATCCAATGCATCTCAGATATCACAATCTGAAATTACATGACAGTCATACAATAAGGGACATAACAGATGAGATACTGTAACACAGAAGCTCTTCATTAATATACTACATACACTAGCTTGAAACAGTCATGATTTTAACAGCTGCGTTGAAGTGATTTTTGCAAGCATTGGACAGTTCATGTCAAAACAAAAATTACAAATTATTTCAAGTTTTCTTCCTTCTAAAGAATCTTTAGTAATGCTATGACAGGTGTGTTTTTCTCCCTGAATGCCAGATATGCTCAGCTAAATTTAAAAGAAAAGCCCAAAAGTCAATCTGAGATCTTACTTCTCTTGGACCATCACTGTATTTTAATAAAGATGTTTCTACCCAAACTACATCTTCAGTTTCTTCTGCATAGCCACTCTGATTAAAAATCATGTACCTGTTTACACCTGGGCAAGCAAGGTAGCCTTCGATAGATTTAAATAACTGAAACTGAGCATTAGGGTAATAAAAAGCCTAGTTTGACTTGTACATTGATGATTGGTAAGAAAAGCAGGAAAGTATCAATCCAGTTCTGATCTCCTGCCAGGCTACCTGGGAGGTCAGGGGCAGGAAGCAGTTATAACTGTGGTATACACACAACAAACACTCCTGAAACAGTGAAAATGGATAAGAGGAGACACAACATTTAGAGGGAAATTCTCTACACTTGTTGAAATTGTTGCCATTTCCTTTGACTGTCAGCATCATGCCCAGTGATGAACAGTCACTCCCCTTGCCATCCTGGTGAAGGGCAGATTAGTGTCTACCAATACAAGGCGGTCATCTTTACTTCCTCAAGATGGCTACAGAGATCATGACAACAGAGCAGGGAAGATAATGGCACAATAGAATGCTGCACTAGACTGGTGAAATAGCTGGTCAAACACTATGCACCCCATGCAAATCAAAAGGATAGTTCTCCTCCACAGGACACACGAGTGTTTGCAAGAGAGACTGACCTAAGGCCCAGTATGAACAGATTTTAACTCACTGAAAATTTTAGAAGGTATTCAGATTTTTTTTAAGCTTGAGTAATTAATAAGCACTTACAAACCACATAGCTGTAGATTTTTCCTAAACTCATTAAACTTTGAAAATTACTTTTCTCCTTCCTTCATGCATACAAACCCATTCAAATACCAGATCCTCAGAATCTGACTCAGTTGAACCTAAGATAACACTTTCTTTCTCCTTGGGGTAAGGGGTACTAATTAGATGAGCTAGTGACATGTCAGCAACAAAGAATCTAGCAACACTTGGGCTGATGTGATGGTTTGCACACAGCTCAAAATATGCTTCAGGCATTGAAGGGTGGGACAGGAAAGCAGTAGAAGAGGACATGACATAATGGACGCTGTACAAATCCTTTCAGATAAATTGAAATCTTAGCTGAATCTGTGCCCCTGAAAAACAATCACTCAAAAGCCCTGCTTTTCTAAACGAAGTCAGAACATGCAAAAACTCCAGTTTTAAGTGTTAGGATGTGATATTCAAAAGCAGTCAGCACTGATGAAGTTCTGCTCCAAATAAGTCTCCTGGCAATTATCAATAGGATCAGCATTAGGACTGATGTAGAGCAGTTATAAAAAAAGAATCTGAACTGTAATCTCTTCCTCCCATAGGATTAATGTTCATGGCCGATGTTCACCAAAAAGGCAAAACATCAGGCTGAAATATTCAAGTTCCACGGCAGCTAAACTTCAGAGCCACTATTTTGCTGGCAAAAAATGAGCAGCTGGGTGTAAGAGAAAGGTAGAATCCATTGTACATCCCGTATCACAGCCTGAGCCCTTTTTCTTCCCTGTTCCCAGCAGCCCAGGAGCAGAAGCAGAGATTTCTGGAGGGGGAGTTCTGTGCCAGCATCCCATACCCCAAGGAAACAGGATTAAGAGGTTGCCTCATGGTGCTTGAATGTTAGGGGAACAAAAGAGCTGCCGTCTCTCAGGCATGGCCACTCTTTCCCACCCACCCCCATTCCCTGACCATCAGATCTCCTCTACCCAGTCTTTCCATCCTTCCTGAACCCAACTCATCCCCACCATCTGCTTTGTCTCCACAAAATAGACTTTTGCTAACTAGAGGATGCAGAGAAAAACCTCAGAGCATTTCAGAGGGGGTATCAATACTAGGTGAGAGAAACCTGTTGCTGCACATCCTAGAACAGCAATGCATGCTGCTAGATTTAAAGCTACTTGCCTTCTGTCTCTTCTTGCCCCCAAAGGATAGCTTGGTAGTAATTCTTCCCTTACCACAGGCTACAATGGATAATGGGTGGCAGAGGTACTAAGAAGCATATGACTGTGAACACCAAGCCCTGCCTAGAGAATTACTCTAAGCACTGTTGAGCAGACTTGCTCACATTCACCTAAATGATTCAGGTACTTTCTAAGAAAGCTCTTCCTTTGTTTTCTCTCTCAAAAAAAAAAAAATTGTTGAAAAAACAAATCAGTGTTTAAAAACCTGAAGACTTGAAACATTATCATTCCACAGACGACTCTGACCAGCTCCTAATCCTCTGTGCATCTTCCTCCTGAAATCAAGAGAGCCTTTGACAGAGCATCCACAGCTATGATCAGTCTTTGGCTAAATTTGCATAAGATTTCTAAAACAGGAACAGATCCTGACACGGGATGAACATTACAGCCTGCAAACTTTACACACAACACCTGACATAAGGGTAATTTTCTTTCTGATTTCTCCCTGTAAAGGATAAAGAGCATCATGGAACTGATCAAGTTGTTTAATATAGCGGTAGCACAAATTTCAGAGCTGCAGGGAGAAGCAGTGACAGAGTTAAAGAGAAAACTTTACCTGCCAACCAACCTTGTAATCCATCTGAAATAACACAGTTACATATTTAGCTTTGTAACAATTAGCACAAAGAATACACTACCAGGCTAACAAGATTTACCAGCAGAAACAAGGTGTGTCAGCAGCCTTCAACAGCATTTTGTCAATGGACGCTGCCAGGTTGGGTTTAGCACCATCTGTCCTGGTCAAAACAGTTACCTTTTTCTCAGGCCAACTTTAAATCCAAGATGCACAGACAGAACTTGAAGTAACTGAATGTCCTTAACAGTCTGGAAAACCTGCTAACTTGGAGATAACCCCTTGACCATCTACGCTCATCCATTTTATTTCAAGTACGACCGATAGTTCTCCATGTTCTCTTCTTGTAGTCTGCATACTAAGATGAATTGCCAAGCATGATTCTCCTTCAGGAGGCCAGCAAAGGCTTCTGTTTAGTTGCTTCCTTTCTCATTATGTACTACACAAAATCTAGAGGCATAGAACTGAGCTAAGGAACAAAGCAGCCAGGAAAAGACGAACAAACAAATCCATTACCCTCATCTTAACTGTCATCAAGGCATTTATACCACTCCAAATAGATTGCAAAGCAAGGTGTAAGCTTTGCTTTTTAAACCGGTTTCATTACTTCTCCCAGCCTCCCCTATTTCTCAGTTTGGACAACAGCAGGCATTTACAGCAGTCCAATCAGCCGCATTATAAAGCATACATCTGAAATGAAGCTCAGGGAAAAATCTGCAGAGAGAACTAAGACTTAAAAATCCCATCTCATAGATGCATAGATGGTGTGTAGGAGGTGGAAAGAAGCACTGCTAAATCTGTTACCTTTCCTGTGAATGATAAGCGCACCACCCCTTCCAAAAATAGACTATGAAGGAAACATTATGCTGATGACCGTGAAAAGCAAGTTCACTACTCTGGTTTAGACAGCGGGTCAGCTGTACATGAACACATGCCCTCCTTCAAAGCTACTAGATTAGCTATTACTTATTTTTTTAAAAAGGACACACAAAATTTATTGGAAATAATGATGTTTGAAAAAAAAATAATCATCCTCATTTCAAGAGGCTGTTTTAGAAATTCCAAGCTAACAAAAGGAAACAACTGACATGAACAAAGCTCCTAGTAAAAGTTTCCATCTTCTACCTGTTCGTCTGACAACCCTGTGCTATACTCTATTACAACAGCCACCACTAATCCTTCCTGCCCTCACCCTTTAAAGTTCTGTTATGCAAATATATGCTCATAACGGGGCAGTACATAGCCTGTCTCCATGCTGTGGACAAGGAAGCACGTTTAGCTGCTAAATGCATTGGTCCAGCACCAAACAGCAAATGCACTTCAGACAAATTTCTAAGACCACAGTAGGGATGAGGATGATGGGGGAAGTCTTTCTTCCATCTGAGGATCTGTGCGAAACACATTCATATTTACATCACCTTTCCAGTGACTTTTCTCTTGACCTGTTAGAATAATTTTCTCCAGAGAAGGAAATTAATTCAGCCTCCAGCTCTGTTTGATCTCTGATCTTTCTTTACAAAATAATTTACATATGGTATGTCTATCTGAACTCTGTCAGTTATATCTTGAGGGATTTGTAAGATGAAATATTGCATGCACAAAATTAAAAGCGACCCAACCATTAAAACTGATGCTACTAGGAATCTGAAAGGAAGCATTTGTTCAGATCAACTACACAAAGCATTAGTTAAGTCAGACAGGGGTTAAACAAGCATCTTAGAGTGCAATTCTTACATGGCTAAGATACACTGGGTGTTAAGTAATGAACCGAAGTGTTTGATGCCACAGTGTAAGGTTATTATCTAATTGCCATAGGTATATTTATTAGGCAAAGCATAAGCGTTTCATGCGCACATTATCATCTATAAATTGCATTAGGGATATAAATTCTACCAAACTGGCCAGTGACTGCATACATGCTTAGAATTAAACCACACATTTCAACACCTTTAAAGTATTAACTGATTATAAATTGTTAGCTTAATTATTTATAAATATTTCACATTAGAAGCAATTAGAAGCTCATAGTCAGTTCTCAGTATTAGAACTGCTAACAGGTTTTACAGCTTCCAGCCTCCTTCCTAAAGGCTCACACAAAATTAAGAGAAGCTCCAAGTCTTAAAAGTGTTCTCTACCCTAGCTCTGCTGCCCCTGTAATTTCCTTCCCCTTTGCAAAATGCAAAGCACATTTTGCATTTCTAGCTGTAAAAACAATTTTCTTTAGATCTGACAGTTTGTTTCAACCACTGGCATCTTCCCTCCTTCAGCATGAATGGACACTCCTTGTTAGAAATACTGTCTCTATGGATAAGAACACATTTCTCATGAGTGACACTCACCCTGACACCCTAATTGAATTTTTCACACCACTCCAGAGTGCACCCTTTGGGCCCTAAAACCATCACAGGGAACTAGTAAGGAAAAAAAAACACCACATATCTTCTTTACATATAATAGCACATGAAGAAAGTTTTACATTTTACAATAAAAAGGTATAGCAAAGGTTGACCAAAAAAAAGCCTAGAGCCTTTGCTTTGTCCCACAGCCCCAGAGAAGAAATATGCATGACTGACAACACTGGCAGGGCATCAGCTTGCTCTAGGTGATGCCCCTTCCACACAGGATGGAGTGGGAGGTGGGACAGAGGGATTAAGCAGCTTCAAAGGCACAAATCCTGTTCTATGTGCTTCTGAAGGAAGCGCAGTTACAGACTGCTCCTCTTTCTGTTTGTAGCTAGCCTTCTAAGCAGGGCAGTTCTTTATTGGCTGTGTCTCCTCACTTTGAGCTTCATTTTGACTTTTCTGACCCAAGCCTGGCAAACCTCCTGGGCATGTGCTAACAAAGCACAAGCAAACAGCTCTGAAAGCTAAAACCAAAAGCTTGGAGAGCAATCAATACGTCCAATATGTTTCAGAATCAGGTTCTCTGCCTGCTTCACTCTTGCAAAAAGCATGGTTTTTTTTAGAGGACAACTTTAGCAGCTTACACCTCCAGTTTCCTCACAGGGAATATTTTGCATTAGACAAGCCACTGGCAAAAAAAGGTTTGCAATCTAAATTTTCAGATGTATTTCTGAGACATTCAATGTATCTTTCTCCAACAACAAATTCCAGCCTCCAGATATATCACGGAAGCTTTTGAAACACTGAGACAAGTACTTAAAAGCTGAAAAATTATTACCAATAATCCTTACACAGGCCACTTAACTTTCTCTAAGGGACAGATTTAACACAGCTGAAAGCAGGTGAGAGCCAGAAAGTTTAATGACAGTTTACTGTACAAAAGATGGGTCATCTCTTTTGTTATGAGCTAGCAGCTTTGAAGAAGTCCCAGACATCAACAGGCTACATATAAGCTTTTATCTATTAACCCACAGATTTTTTAGGAAGTTCTATCAGTGGTCAAAATAGCCACCAAAATGATGTATATCATATGCCACTGGTATTTGCCGATTATCACTAGTCCTCATATGAGCTTCCTTTCTACTAATAGTAGTAACAGCACCGCCAGTAATTAGGTAATCCTAATAAAAGCATTCTGCCTTCTTTCTTCTTCCCTTTCCTCTTAACCTACAGGTGGGGTTTATTTGTTTTTAGTTTTTAGGAGATGACATTGGATTGATATTCTGAAAATACGTATTAATCTATTTCTCCACAGAGAGGTATTCCCTCCACACTTCAGTCCTGAATCATTTTGAAGTTTATACAACCCTCATCACCACATCAATCCAGGACCTCAATTTGCCACTCATACCTATTAAGCATCCCACTGCAGTACTTTGCTGAACAGAGACTGGCAGACATAAACACACATTGCAGTGCTTTGCCAAAATGTCACTTCAGCACCATAAACTTTCATTGCTAGCTAAAAAAACCTGCCAGCTGCAATGTTTGGCTTTTACAATATCAGCAAATGGCACCAGCTATCATCACAAATCCTTTCAAGATAATGACTTCCAAATAGGCACTGAATGAATCACGTTTAAGTTCCTTACCTTCCAAGGCTTGCACACTTCATCTTGGCCAGCAGAGGAAAGGAACACTGAAACATGGCAGAAGATGCTAAGGAGACCGTTACCGTAACCCAGTAACGTTTGCAAGCCTATAAAACCTGTACCTTAAGTTGCACAAAAATGTCACTATTGTTTGCCCAACTATCATGGGTTACATAAAACTATTTCCCATCTGAAACAGCTTAATCTTTCGCGCAACAGTGGGCAAGAACAGGAATAGTTGGCATGAATATGAATCATCCCCAAACGAACTTAAACATATTCCTCTCAGCAAGAAGCACCTTCCTGAATATTTAACATGGGATTGGCAACTATTTACAGCAGGGGAAAAAAAAAATACATTTGAGTACTGCATGGACTTCAGTAAGGCCTTTGACACCGTCTCCCATAGCATTCTCTTAGAGAAGCTGGTGGCTCACGGCTTAGACAGGTGTACTCTGCGCTGGGTCAAAAACTGGCTGGATGGCCGGGCCCAGAGAGTTGTGGTGAATGGAGTTAAATCCAGTTGGCGGCCGGTCACGAGCGGTGTTCCCCAGGGCTCAGTACTGGGGGCCGGTCTTGTTCAATATCTTTATCAATGATCTGGATGAGGGGATCGAGTGCACCCTCAGTAAGTTTGCAGACGACACCAACCTGGGAGGGAGTGTTGATCTGCTCGAGGGTAGGAAGGCTCTGCAGAGGGACCTGGACAGGCTGGACCGATGGGCCCAGGCCAACTGTATGAGATTCAACAAGGCCAAGTGCCGGGTCCTGCACTTGGGCCACAACAACCCCATGCAGCGCTGCAGGCTTGGGGAAGAGTGGCTGGAAAGCTGCCAGGCAGAAAAGGACCTGGGGGTGTTGGTCGACAGCCGGCTGAACATGAGCCGGCAGTGTGCCCAGGCGGCCAAGAAGGCCAATGGCATCCTGGCCTGTATCAGAAATAGTGTGGCCAGCAGGAGTAGGGAAGTGATCGTGCCCCTGTACTCGGCCCTGGTGAGGCCGCACCTCGAATACTGTGTTCAGTTTTGGGCCCCTCACTACAAGAAGGACGTCGAGGTGCTGGAGCGTGTCCAGAGAAGGGCAACGAGGCTGGTGAGGGGTCTGGAGAACAAGTCTTATGAGGAGCGGCTGAGGGAACTGGGGTTGTTTAGCCTGGAGAAAAGGAGGCTGAGGGGAGACCTCATCGCTCTCTACAACTACCTGAAAGGAGGTTGTAGCGAGGTGGGTGTCAGTCTCTTCTCCCAAGTAACTAGCGATAGGACGAGAGGAAATGGCCTCAAGTTGCTCCAGGGGAGGTTTAGATTGGACGTGAGGAAAAATTTCTTTACTGAAAGAGTGGTTAAACATTGGAACAGGCTGCCCAGGGAAGTGGTGGAGTCCCCATCCCTGGAGGTATTTAAAAGACGTGTAGATGAGGCACTTAGGGACATGTTTTAGTGGGTGGTGGTGTTGGGTCGATGGACTCAATGATCTTAGAGGTCTTTTCCAACCTCAATGATTCTATGAAGTCCCACAGACGGATGCATAGGAAAGACTGCAACACTGTGAAACAGAACCGGTCCCACATTAACCTGGGAGACTTGCATAATGCAATGGCTGTACATACACAAGGGAGACAAACAGTGCAGCCTGGAACGTGCTACAGGGGCATATTAGGTTAATTAGAAAGGAAACTGGAGATCGAGGATATAGGAGGTGGAAGGGAGACCGGAGAAAAGAACGCAAGAGGGAGGAAAAAGAGCATAGACTGCAGACAAGCAAACCCTTATAATAAAAAGTCAGTCTCCAGGTAAAAGGACAGGGAGCATCTTTTGCTTCTCCCTTGCAAGTTAAAGAAATGAAAAATTGTGTTCTGCTATTTGTAGATACTACAAATATTATCTCATTATCATGTCATATGAACAACTCCTAGTGGAGAATGTGTTCACCCTTCTATCAGCTAGCAAACAATTCTTGTTCTTGGAGACCAACGGAGATAGGCATATTCAGTTTAAGGATGGGGGTACTTTATTTCTCCAGGGTCAAAGCTAAATCTGTGGTTGAGCAATTGCTAGAAAACAAAGAGCAATATGATGCCACCCAAAAGCTCAACTTAATTCCTCCACAGGTAATTAGGAATACATTATGGTCAGAAGTAGTGAAGGCAGCAGGTAGACCCAGAACATCAGTCTGCACTAGAATGTTATCTCACAGCATGAAAGCCATTAGGAAACCAGGAAAACTCACATTTACATTAAACTCGTATTTGTTCCTGAATTAATGAAGAGCAATAACCTCCAGGATATTTAGATAATACCACACAAGTTTTCTTCCCTTGTGACTCAGCTCAAGCTCTGCTTGAGTCACAGATGCCAATGCATGAAAATGCTTTGACACAGAGAACATGGTCTTCCTTTAAGTACTACTATTTTGCCCCCTGAGAAAAAATACTGACAACATGCCCCACAGCAGGAAAGGCATTTTCTCTGCTAATCAGGGAGGCCAAGCACAGGTTGCAATTCAAAATCCTCCCAGCACTTCAGCACTCTCTAACAAACACAAACTCTAGCACTCCTACCTGGAGTCATCCATCTTTCACCATCTTCCCCCCCGAGTATTGTTATTTTCTGTGCATATTCACCTCTATCTTGCCCAGCCTAATTTTAAATATTTCAAATAGTGGTGTTCAGAATGAAATAAAATTAAGCTACTCATGTCCAGAATGTGCACATACCTGCCGAGAAGGAAGTGACAGGTAAGATCTTACCATAAAGCAAAAGAAAGGTAGAAGAAAAACATGGGATTTCCTTGCTGGCTTTGTGACTTCTGTGGCCTTCCTATTTATCAGCCTGTTTTCTGTGGGCTTCATTAGCGTATTTCACCAAATAAAGTTGCTTGTAAACATTGGAGCCTGCTTCAAGCACTCTGTACTGCATAATGGCACTGTAAAGAACAGTATCAACATATACTAAGCTACATACATGGGGCTTGCCCACGTGGAAACACCAAAGGAAAACAGAACTGTATTAATGAAACTGCATTAAGTGGCCTCAACTGTAATTGTTGAATTTATTTTGAAAACAAATTACAAATCATTGAATCAAAGCCACTTGCATTCCCAATACAGAGCATTCATACAGGATCGTAATGCAATTTCACAAGTCTACTGACATTCATACCTCTGTACAACCTAGATGATTCCTGAGCTTTCCCATCCAAAACACATGTGCACTGTCATGAGGGGGAGATTTGACTGTGTACATAAAGCAGATTCAAAACCTTAATATCGCCTACCTATGGGCGCCTTACGATTTATAATAAATCAGTTTCCTGTTTCAAGAATATGGAATAGCTTTACAGAATTGATTCATTACAGATGTTTTAATACAATACACCACTGTTAATTCTGAGACCAGTAAGAAAGGCCCTACCAAAATAAATCACTCCAGCTACGCTACAATCAAAGAGAGATGTCATTTCACTGACAGTCCCACTTCCTTCATGAATTCAAAGAAACAGCTAAGAAATACTTTCTCTTAAGGGGGGTCTTCTGTGATTCAGCTCCTGAGCAATGTGTATCCCCTAATACGGAATCTCTCTCCTCATTCTTCCACTCTCAATCCATCTACATACATTAAAAAAGGAAACATTGCTAATTGCTGCTAAGTATCCTTTCTGTTTTGCAGCAGTCACTCATACATTATGCATAGCTCAAGAAATAAAACTGTAAGGGGAAAAAAAACCCCAAACTATCTCAAACTATGTGCTCTTCATGTGTTATGATTTAAATAGAAATTTGAAAGCAAGTATTGTCTGATTGATGTTCAGTTGTGACTACCTGAGCAGGCCTTCTCCTATACATCATCTAAAACACTTTGTCTTCCTTGAGGAAGATTTACTGTCTGCTAGTTATCCTACCAGAAACCACAGTATGCAAGCTTTCCAAACCACTGCTGTAATTGCTCCTACAGACCAAGCAAGAGTGTCACATCAGAACCATGGTCGGGCTCACCCTGAATAACCAAAAATCCCACCCCTCTGCATTGAACCACAAGGCAGAACTGGCACTGCTTGGCTCAAGCGTAGAGGGTTAGAACTCTGGCTGCTTGGCAGGTTTGCTAGGGATCTAGATTACATATATTTAATCATAAACTTATCCATTCTCTACTGTGATCTTATATTAAAGCCATAAATGGCAAGAAGTAGTTGAGGAGGGCAATTTGATGTTGCTGCACCCCTGCAGCCTGCTTGCTCTACAGCATCTACAGAAAAGCATCCACTCCAGAAGTTAATTTGGTGGAGGCTATTTCTGCATTTGCCACACCAAAATCTTAAAGTTTTAGCTTAATTCAAGGCTTGACTTCTTCCTCGTAATAAGCTCTAGGGGAGATGAATAAACCTGCTTATTCCAACAAAAGAACAACAGTTTAAGTCTCATGTAACTTGCACTTACTGTCCTGCTTTTCATTGGGGTCTATTAGCCTTTTGGGACATCAGCTGGCTAATAGCATAAAATGTAATGGAAAGGTGGAAAAACTCCCTAATTCCCTTTCTGAAGAAGGAAATTGGGTATCTCTGCTCAGTAGCTTAATTGACTCACCTACAGACTGGAAAGAAGATGGGGAACAGTGATCCTTCAATAAGCCAAGCATCCTGTACAGTATGCTGAGCATAAAGACGGTCAGGAAACTAGGAGATATTCATATTCTATCAAAATGCATGGTTCCACCTAAACCCAAATTTTTTGCATGATTAGACCTATTTCTGAAACCTTATTTACAAAAAAAGTACATTAAAACAGTCAGTTTTAAAACTTTCAAGAATTTTCCATGTGGCATGTCAGTATTACGGCACAGTAAGAAATAAAATATGCAAAATATATCTCAAAAAGATAAAAAAAGACAAAATGAGAAAATGCCTCTTTGAGCTTTTTCAAGTACTAAGCAAGGCATTTACATTATATGCAGGTAGCAAGGGGACTACTAAAACAGTGATGGGGACTTTAATGTTGGGCATTTAAACTTTGGGGACTGCTACCCAAGATCACTTCAGTAAAAGTCAAATGTCAATCCTAAGTTTCTGGTTATTTCCGTGTAAGATTTCTACAGAAGGATTTCTAAACCAATCGCTGTATTTTTAAAATTCAAAATGTAAAGTGCAGAAACTAAAGATTTCATATTCAGCTTTTTTTTAAATTACAGGTGGTAATTAAAACTTCTTTGGGAACACTCAGGAATCTTAGTTCACAAGACAAAACAGAAATCTTTGAAAGATGAGGTATCGCTTGCATTTCAAAAATGGGCATTTAATAAAGCAGAAGAGAAACCTCCATTCTGCCACTGAGAGAGACAAATTTTCAGAGACACTTACAGGGTCTACATCCCTTCTCCCAATAAGACTGCCCAAATGAAAAAATAATAGCTGGCTGGAGTACACTCTGATGCTGGGTGTCTTAATCAAAACTGAGTTCCTCTCATCTTATCAAAATTAAAAAGGTGTTTCATCATGTCTTTATTCTCAGCAGTGTACAATGTCTCATGAAGCTTCCCTGTAAAAAGGATGAAAAAGGCTCCTACATATTGGTATATTTGATTATGATGATTCCCCAAAGTGGATTCACCCTGGCTCTAAGTAATGTATAATGGTCCATGGAAAAAAATCAGGTGTTCTTAAGACTAGCTATTCTGGCCAAGAAAAGTAGTTAAGACAAGAAATACTCTATACCCGTGGGGTCCACTACACTGAATGTTTATGCTAAGACTGTGTTTGAATTCTAAGGAGTCCCAGGAAATACAGGCTGGGAAGGAAGGGAAGAAGGTATAGCAAAGTTGCCATCGCTTTCATTCTTCTATATTAATTTTCATATTAAATGCAATTAGCAAGGGCTTTTAGTTAAATAATATTTTCTATGGAAAAAATGCCTAATGCCTAAATTGACTGTCTTCCCACTTACAGTCGTCTTTTTCTCTGAAAGCTTGGTAATTAAACCAATGAGCTATTACTACCTGCTCTGTAAGTATATTACCTATCTACATGTTATTTGCTATTGTAATTTTATGCTTGTGTTTACAGTGCTATTTACTGTAAACACATTAAATTAAGAGACACTTTAGAAGGAAAAAGGCTTTAGCACATACAGATACCAAACATGATCCATATAGATCATATGGATCCCAAACATGGTAAGGACAAGGCCTGCTATTCTATTTGCTTTAGTAAGACCTACAGCACACAAAACCTAACTATATTTTTGCATGGTACTCAAAGTACCTTGAGGTTTCAGCTTGACTAGGGATTTTGGTGCTAAAACAGTATAAACAAAATTATTCACCATAGAAATCATAGAACTTACCAACTGATTTATTCTTGAGATGCTATAGAACCAAATGACATGAATTTAGTGAGGTTAAGAACTTCAATTAGTTAATTACCTATCTGAAAATAATAAACTTTGTAATCCATATTTTGTTCTCAGGCATATTACACACTAGATATTCACTAGCTAGTATCCTTCCACACTATCTGGATTTATATGTTCATGCTGAGCTGAAAATACAATATTCAAAGGCTTCCACAGCTTTCTTAACTTAGGAAAAAACATGTTCATTTCTACAGTAAATGCAATTACCATTAATCTTCCTTTTTTAACTCAATTAATTTAGAAGCATACTCACACTGTACACAGAAATAAAACATGCACAGGCACAGAGTAAATTTAAAATAAATGTTTTATCTGTATAACCCAGTACTTCAGCTTATCATCTTCTCTTAACAGAGAGAAGAAAGCATGAAAAAGAGAAGCAACTTCTTTTCTGCTTCCAGGAAGAGTCCCAATGATTATAAATAACAGTATTATTACAGGCAGGTTTTAAAATTAGGCTCAAATTTACAACTAGTTTATAAAGAGTTAATCGATTTTTAATAGGCTGCATGCTAAATGCTAGCGTGCATCAGAAAATTTGTGAGTAGATGCGTGCTGGCAACGCATGAAAGAACTTTTGGAATCTAAATAATCTTAAGAATTGTTTTGTCACTTATTAAAATACTACTTGCAGTATGTTAACCCCTTTATAATTAATTCAAGCCTACTAACTGCCACTACCCTTGCTGTGTTAAGCAGTGAGAGTTTCTGCCAAAGCATAAATCCCCCAGGCAGTCTTCAGACGGGCACTATCAAGTCAGCCCTGTCACTCAGTAGTCTCAGCTGTCACTCCGCACTGCCCGCTCACACTGGCTGTGGGGTGGGCAGGTGACAGAGTGGTGTGACAGCAGCCCTCCAGCCCGGCCTCAGTTGGATGGTTAAACCTGTGCTTCATGGTCCAAAGCATGCCAGTATTAAAGGCTGCACTAGGCAACCTCAGACAAGCTTCTCGAGAAAGCATTTTACCCATAATCTACTTAGTATTTCCTTTGCATAAATATTGTTGTACCCACAGATAAAGAAACACTACGACTGTTTTCAATTAGTTGACAGTCAAGACCAGACTTCCATCACAGCACAAGAAAAATACCAGTCACTGTGCAAGATTGCAGGCTCTCACACAGGCGAGCAGATCACTAGTAGCAGATCCCAGCAACGACCATTAGTTTAGCTGGGCTTCCAGACACATGCTTAGAAACAGCTGATCCCAGCAAGGAGTTGGACTCAATGATCCTTATGGGTCCCTTCCAACTTGAGATATTCTATGATTCTATATTTATTTCAGTCCCTGATCCTGTAATTGATGGCAAAAAAGCAAACTCCTCCAGTTGCGTGGAGGTTGAGTTTATAGCAGTTCACAGAATAATTTGGTTTGGAAGGGCCTCAGGAGGTCACCGTTTGCTACCTTCAGTTGGAGGATTTGGACTCGATTATGTGGGTCCATGTGAACTGGAAGAAATAATTTGTCACAAGTTTAGAAGCCAACTAAAATAACAGATTATTGGCTAATGCCTTTCAGCCTTCTGTGTAAAAATAGCCTGTAATCATACTTCTATCCACTTTCAATGGATATGCTTCATTTGCAATTCCCTGTCAAATCCCATGACTTGCTTACACTGTGTAAGCAAGGTAAGTGTTTATCTTGCACATGGGACACCCAGCCATTTGCTTTAGGACAACTCCAAATAGATGTCCATAGGAAGAATAACCTGCCAATGGCACTGGCTAGCCATGCTGAAGCTCAAGGAATGAATTTGCTAGTTGTGGTCTCTTATTCCCAGTTTAGAGTAGACTAGCGATATCACAGCCTTAAAAGACATAACCTTACAGAGATAAAATACACAAAGTTACACTGATATTTTGATTGTGTGCCTGGTTGGCACCTTCTTTTATTTCAAAAGGCTCACCCTGTTTCCTACAAGGGACCTGTCTCTCACTGGTATTCTGAATGCCTGCGCCTGGTCCCCACCCAACTGTCAGTTTACCTGGAAAATCCAAGCAAAAAATCTCTCTCATGTGCCTCTGAACTGCACAGAATGCAAAAATACTAGGTTTTAGAATGCCTTTACACGATTCAATTTTGATGTTAACACTTTTGAAATAGCTATTCATCCCTTGCAAAACCAGTAAGAGACAGAGACGCAGAGCAGTCTGCTAGGAGCCGTAGATACTAATCGGCTAGGTGGCCATACTGTGTAGACAACCAAGAATCCCAGTCTAAAAATACCAGTATCAAGAATCAAATGAATGGTTTTGCGTATCTAAAGAACAAAGCACCAGTTCAGAATAATGATGCTATTTATAGGGCTATGGAATAATATGCATGTACATTATGGATATTCTTTAACTTCACAGATGTGATTTTATTCTGTTACAGCCATCATGACTCATATTTAAGACTTACAATATACAGAACAGAATTAAATGAAAGTCAGCAGAGATTTGTGTCATACTTTATAAGGATCTATATGTATATATTAACATTAAGATAAAAAAATACTAGGTATGGCCAATACTAAAGTAGGTAATTGCGTATTACAGCAATGATGATCCTTATGACACTGAGTTTGAAGAGCTATGAACAGAAGAGAATATTCTCAGCGTAAAACTACAAAAGAGCTTTAGCAGAAACTAGGGGCATAGACTACTGTGGCCAGGCCATACTTGTGTGTCCCCTGGCAGTTTATTAGATACTCGATTTTGTAAATCTTCAACACAGCTTTTACAATGGACCATGGCCACATTTTACTTATAGCTGAACAAAAAAAGGACTATTTTGGGTTATTTTTGTGTCCAAACAACACTATACACATTTTGGAAAGCATCATTCCCACTAGCTATCTGGGGTCACTTTTCACCTAGTGTAAATGGAAGAATATGACTGCAGTGTACCAGCAACAGAAGTGTAGTAACTCGTGGTATTGTGCAAATACTTAATGTTCACCTCAGTGCTGGAATAAAAATATCTACAGGGTGTTTTTTAGGATGAGCTAGAGCAAATTTAATGTGAAGAGTTCAGAACAGTTGGAGGCATTTTTGAGTTCATGTCACTATATTCATGGAAGATAGTGACTCTCCAGTTAAATCTTGACTGTAGATGCAATGTATCTAACCAGTCAGTGGATTGGTACACGATCCCTTCTGCTGTTCATCTGCAGGGGATACAAATTGTGCTGTTAAACCTGAGGTTTGCTGTTTGACCTTTCAGCTCTAGCAGGTTGCTTTTCAATCCTGAGTTATTTGGAAAAGTAGTTATCTTCCCCTTCAACCGTAGAGCGATCCTACAGCTGCTGGCCCCCACTGGAGGCGGCTGAGTTCAGAATCACCACTAGATCACACTTTAAACAGTGATCCAAATTTGTTAAGACTTTTCAGAATAGCAAAGCTAGATGCCCAATCGTACTCAAGTTCCCAAATCCTGCAAGTCACTCAAAATACAAGCTATAAACAGCAGGTATTTCCTTTGCTGTTCATTTGTTTAGCGTAACACAAATCATCCTGCACTCATACCACTGACAGACACAAAAGAAAACACTCCATTTGCCCTTCAGTTCAGAGAGGCCGCTCATTGTTCACTTCCTCATCTGGAAAAGACTGTAAACAAACCAACCTGTTTGGCCAACTGATCCTTCTTCACCAAGCCAGTGGCTGCAGCAATGTTCCCTGCTCCTTCCACTGTCTTCTGGGCCACCGCCGTCACTCCTGTCACCACAGCTCCCCCAACATTAGACACTTGCTCTTTGGTCTTCTCAGCCACTGAGAAGCAGAAGATGGAAAAACACATTACGGCTCTGGGAGCTGTAAGTTTTTCAGAGAATCGTATCTATCGCTGACAGCCCAACATCATGAAGAGCCATAAGGCCATTACACTTTGTGTACCCCAAGCAGATCTTAAGAAATAAGACTATCCATCTGGTAACACTGGAGCAACAGAGGTAAAAATAAGCCTTATTTGCGGCTCAATTTCTTTCACGTGGGAGACATGACAATTTCATTCATGTCTAGTTGTACTTTAGCGAAGAAAAGTTATTACTTAAGGGCCCTTATTATGCCCAACTCACTGTGTAATGTGTAATAATTGCATTCAATATATCCCAGTTTGTAAATGCATTCCAATTAGTCCACCAAACACTTACTGCATGTTACAGGGCAAGGAAGAGAATATTGTTTACATTAGACTCAAAATCCATTAATTAGTCTTTCATTTTTATTTTTTAAAATATACTTGATTAATAAGCAGAGCTACTGTTGCTCAGAGAATTTCTAACACAACCTTTTATCTGGTTCTCTAAGATTTTTGCCCCACTGCTGATGTGTCCATCCATAACATACTAATCTACAAAAAGACTGAATGCCAAAGATGCCTAGGCAAACTGAATTAATAGCTAACTTCCAAGCCCCAGGGAAACAACAACTCATTTAGCCTACATATACATCAGTGGTTGCCATTCTACCTTTCAGAATATTACTGGGTTCTTTCTGCTCATTCATCCCCAAGGGCTCTTTCTGATAGCAGCCTGCACTATAGTGAAACCGCTCTAAGAAAAGAGATGGGATGACTTCATGCCTTCAAGTTACATGGCCAGATTTTCAGGAAAAAAAAAAAAAAACGCATTTACTCATCTAAACAAGGGACCGTTCTTCAAAAACATCCACTGGATAGCTTTGTAGTTCTAACTAATCCTATAGTTTCCTTCAGCCCAAATCCCATCTGATCCACAAAATTTATTCATAGCTCTATTTGCACCCTTTATGAGCACAGCATGGATTCTACTTGGCAGATAGGCCACCCTTTCAGAGACTTTTTTGGGAAGCACACATGAAGAGAAGACTTTCTGTGGATAAATTAGATTTCTTTAATTCCTTACATAAAGAATATCAGCTGTCCATATCACAGGGCACACAGCAGAGATTGCTATGATTGACAGTAATAAAAATCACATATCAGGCACATTGTTTACCTTTCTAGCTTTTTCCTAATTGTTATTTAAAGACCCAAATAATAAATATCTGCTGACTGAAAATGGAGGCAGATCATTTAGCACTCATTCTAACTAACTTAAAGTGAAAAATTAGTAACCCATTGAGTATTATCTCTATTATGACCAACACCAGAAGCTTTCATTATAGAGCAGGACAACAATGGACTATACATTGTCTGAAACTAGAAACAGAAAAACAGCCTGTTCCAAAGACCTTTCAACCTATACATGCTAATAAGATATAAATCCACAAGAAATTTCATCGTATCCATCCAGTACTCTATGGCCATGCTTTTTCCAGAAAAAAAGTCAAAAATGGGTTTTGCTGAAAAGCAAATGTTGCCCTCAGGGAAGGTTTGACATAGTGCAGGAAGATATCTATTAAGATGCCCTATTTCATTATTACCACCTACAGACTACAAAAGCTCTGGATTCTACACATGAAGTCTATATAGAAAGTTTTTCACTAGTTCTTGCAAACACATATCTTAAGGTCGTGTCCTAGTAACACGTTATATCTTCCAAAGAATATTAAGATCTGATTGTGCACGGAGTCGTTCAGAAACAAACTGAGTAACACTATGAGATGGAAACTTGTGAACACTTTCATATTATTTAGAATGGCAAGAAGAAATCTCAAACAGAGCTATGTAAAGAAGTAGCATCTTGCAAAAATACGCTTTAAGGTAAGTAATATTCTCCAACAAATTAAAAAAAAAAAGAGAGATGTGTTTTGGGTAAGTTTTGGTATTGCTTTTTATTTTTTGTCTGTCTCATTTCTTTTCTGGAAAAGAAGGAAAAAGAAAACAAACCCAACAGAAGATATATACATCAAGGTCCTTTTTTATGTATATATTTTTTTCTTCGGGTTTTTTTTTTTTTAAAGGAAGTGACATACACTGTTTTGAAAACTCCTTTTTCCAAAAATAAGTTGAATGGCAGAGCATTTAAAACAGACAAATTCAGCAGGCTTGATGCTGACAAAGGATCACATGCTCAGCCACTCTTAAGCAGACTCCTCCCTTCTGATAAAATGATAAAGCATGGCTGCACTGTGTCCATTGTCAACAGTCGTAACTAGTTTCATTATTTCAAGATCTTAAAAAAATGTACCTCAAAAGCAAAATGTGAAGAAAGAGAGTGAAGTTTGGCGCACTGTGGATGCTACAATATAAAACACCTAATTCCTGATGCCACTATTAAAACCCCATTTCTCAGACTATGTTGTCATGGCAAGTACAACCACCTACCAAGAGCAACTATCCAGTGGCTGCTGTTCCCACTATTGGAGCATTTCGGGAAAGCTCTGTCTGAAGCCTATTTTCTCCTCCCAGAAACACAGTACCCTAGGAAAGGCACGGTACACGCAAACAAAACAAAAAAGCAAAGAATCAGGCTGCTAGCACTGTTACTGGCACAACAACAAGACACCTGATAAAAGCAATAACAAAAGCAGTATATTTAAGATTGCTTCTACTTCAGACGTAGCCTAAGAAAGCTGACACAGAAGGTAGCATGAAAGATCTCTCATACACTGCTTCAGAAATCAGAGCCATGACAATAAATCCGGTAAACTACACACATAGCACAGATTTGCAAAAGCACTCATAGTAGTAGGAGAAAGAGAGTCTTCCTTCCTGTCTCTATGGAATACCTAGACACCATCAAAGTCCCTATTACCAGAGTGACTCTAAATAAGCTCCAGCTTGGTGACCCTTCAGCTCTGGAACCCTAGTGACAGGAGAAAAACACAAAATAGGTTTCCAGTCTCATATTTTATTGCTTACACTAAGTAGCAACAGGGGAAAAGCTTTAAGTGCGCACAAACAAATCAGTTCAGAATGCAGGGGATTGATACCAGCTAATTAAATTAATCTGAATACCAGGTTGTTTAACGATCTTAAGCCATTAAGTCTTTCTAAAGCTGATGTCTGCTTTGCATCACAGTGCTGAGAAACAGAGTAAATCAGTGCCTGCAAAGCTCTGCCATGCTACAGCCTGATTACTTCTGTCCATCTATGCAGAGACTGTCCACTCCAGTAAACGATCCTGGGATTGTGTACAATGACCATGCCAAGGCTAACTTTGAAACTGAAGTTCTAATACTGACTATAGCACTGTGCAAAAATTATTAGCATTGAAGCTTTCTTTTCCCTACTTATTACAGACAACTGGGTAACATACGATATTAATGAGAAACCTTTGGAGCAATTCAAAATGAGAACTAGTTGCTTTCAATTTTGAACAATAAAAGTGGATGAAAACCACAAGGTTTCTCTGAATTAATGAAATTACTCTTACTGCACTAAAAATACTTTTGAATATATATTTCAGACAACAAGGTTGCCTGAGGTACTTGAAGAATTTGTTTACAAAGAAGCCATAAATACATTGGGGGTTCTTTAATTCATACAATTTACTGTAAGGTACCTGATGGACTTAAAACAAACACAACAGGAATATCAGTGACTAAGAATGTTAAGAAATACAAGAGTGATCAGATAAAAGAATTAAGCAAAACACTTGACTATGTTTCATAACTGTTGATATTGTATCTTGACTCAGCTTCAGGAAACAGTCAGGTGGTTGAACTATCAAGGGCTTTTTGGCCCTGATCTTTTGTACAAACCAGTGCTTTACTTTGATTATCAGGATATGGACTGTAAATATTTCATCTTTGATACTGTACATTTCTGGATACTTATCCCTGGGAGATAAGCAAGACAGATGAATTATGCATTTACAGTCAAAGGCCAGTAGACATGTTAATTAGGCAGGCGAGTCAGATACGCAAGCTAACACCCCATAAAACCAATAAGCAAAGCTTCTTCATCTTCAGAAGTTCTGAGAATGGGTGACCTGACGAATAACATGCTCACCGTATTCCTGTGAATCACAGCCTGGTATCCTCATTTTACAGTGTCTTGATGCCAGTAAACCTGGTACAATCAGGTCATACTTTGTTTAAAGCAAGAAACATCTCAGTCTAGTATTTCTGCATTTGGAAAGCAACTGACCAAAAAGCATATTTAGTTGTTCAGCACTTTGAGGTGTGTCAGCTCCCAGTCCCTTCACCAGCAAAGGGTTTTAAACCACAAACTATTAAAAAATAGCAAAACTAGCAAGACCTTGGAAGTCAGACAGTAATAAAGGACTGACTGCACAACTGTGAACACACACTCATTTTGATCTGCGATTCTAGTTTGCATTTGACTGTCTCCAACCTCTTGAATCCTTTTTATTCACATAACAAAACATGTTATTTCATCTCAGGTTTCACATGATATTAACACCCTGGTGCATCATAAGACCACCAGAACTGGCAAACTCCTAGTCCTGTGAAGAGAGACAAGTAGGTCTTTACAGGTGCCCTAAAGGCTGTTTTGTCACATCAATTTTAATAGCGTTGATTTAAATGGATTTGATTTCTAAGACAACTTCACTAGCATTTCTCAGTGTCTTCGTATTATATCTCATAGCATCGCTACAGTGAACCCAAATCTGTTTTTACCTACCTTCTCTGCTTGCCAGAGCAACTCTTCATAGACTTGCAATTTTTAAAATTTTTTTATTTTTAAAATATGTACCCAAGCAATTCCTCTGTTCTTACACTACCAAGCCCATACTGTTTCATTTTAGAAACCATGCTCTCTGGATTTTGCATTAGGTCTCCTCTTCTCACTGCCACATTTCAACCTGCATGTCCTCTATTCATTTTCCATTTTCATTCAACAGCCAAACTCCTTTTGAACAGTTTAATAGGCCAGAAGGAAGCAAACTGTGGCACAGAACCCATTATTCCCAAGCTTTGGGTGTTTCACTTTGTGTCACCCATTTCGTAAAGTTGGTGAGGAGCGACCACTGTTTTGCCTAAAATTTGCAGTAACTTTTCTGAATTTAACATCTTTTGAAACCTGTCAAAAATTCTATTCATCTACTTAAAATTTCCTGTCTCACTACACATATTGCAATCAGATAAAGATGGATACTCACAGCATTCGGGACCAGGTGTTTCTCTCAGGAGGAGAGAAAGAAATTCCTCACTAAACTAGCCTACTAGAGAGTCCCAGTGCTTCAGGAAGTTTCATACATGTGCAAATGCCCTTGACTTATTCTACCACAGCCCAGCTTGGTGAACATCACCTCCATTAACTTGCTTGCTAGTGCTGTCAGTTGCTGTTCCCACATCTGTGATATTAGATATATGTGCTTCATTCTACTGCAATCCTCTACTGGTTATGGTAATGATCCCTCTGAATATTTCTCTTAATTGAGGTCTAACAAGCTGAGATTTCAAACCTCATAACAAGAACGTGCATGTTTAGCCTGAGGCTAAACTCTGAAGGACCATCATAGATGCTCAGTTTTGTTACTAAAAATACTCTTGACTGACTTCTCAGTCATTTATTTGTGTTGTGATATTAAGTGCTTCCAAGTTTCCCTACAGCTGTTTATCCTTTGCATTGGCTTATGTGAGCACAGGTGAATGATACACTGGCTATACACAGAACAAAAAAAGAAATCCTTTTCTACTCCCTTATTTGATTTCTAATTTCTCAGGGGAAAGACACCTTAAATTTCTTGACCACGCATTTTCTTCACATGTCCAGAAGTCCCATATTCTACAGCAGAAAATTACACATTCTATTCAATGCACTATGGTCAGCTGAGGTTTTCCTACACTCTGTACAGATCAAAGACTTCCATTCATTTTGCCACTTACTACAAATTATTGGTTACTGGTTTCAGTTCATAGCTAAAATGATCCCTGCAAATCAATTTAAAATGCAAATTTACTCTTTTTCAGTGTAGAAATGCTAATGTGAATATACATGCCCAACATTAACTTCAAAGTTTGAAAGTGCTGTTGCTACTGAGAGATTAGGCAGTTCTAAAAAACATTTCAAAACCCTCAAAACTGTGACAAATTCAAATCAGTTTATCGAAACTCTGAAATTTGTTTCTTTCCTGTAAGCCATTTCCCTTCTATCTTCCCACCCAACCAGCTCCAGTAGGACACACTGATGAGTCACAAGAATCTTTCAGGAATGGAGGGAGCGATGGGGCATGTCCACACTGCAGCGGCAGCACGACTGGGGGTGCAGCAGGCACGCCTTATCTGAAACTGCCCTACCTGTGTGTTGTCGGAAACAGACCTCAGGCTGGGATGAAGAACCACTGAGAGCACAGGTGATGCCCAGGTATTAAGCTCACATGGAATTCTCTGCAGCCACAGATGTACCAGTTTAAAGCCCTCTCAATCAGTCCTGCCAGCTTACCAGCAAAGACACATTTTCCTCATTGGGACAGGTGGATCCCATCAGGCCCCAGCATACCTTGTGTTTCAGACTCTTCCATGATCATAAAAAACAAAGTTCTGGCAGAGGCACCAGTCCTGGAACCAGTATTGATGTCTTGGGCACGCCTGTTTCTTCCAAAGTCTCTCCCCATTACTGGGAGGATTGAGGAAAACACTACCTGTGCTTGTGAACCTTTTAGCAGTCTTCCCAGGGCCCTGAAAGCTCTTTTGATCAACCTTGCACTTCTGGTTGCAACATCTTTAGCACCCACATGAAAGATCAGGAGTGGGTAATAGTCTGAGGGCTGTACTAAGCTCGTCAGTCACCTGGTAACATCCCTGATTAGGGCCCCAGAGAGGCAGCAAACCTCCATGAAAAGAGGGTCTGGTCTGCAAATGGGTGCCTCCGTTCCGCTCAGGAGGGAGTCACCAGTGACCATAACTCGCCACTGTTTCTTCTCGGCGCTGGTCTTAATGCAGGTCTTGCTGCGAGAGGTTGGTTGATGCGCCCTTGGCGAGGGTGCTCACATAGGTCTCTCCTCTTCTGCCTTATCGTGTGCTTTGTCTACCGTACCCAGAGCCTCATACCTATTCTGTGAAGGTAGCCGAGAGGGTTCCTCTTACAGCTCCGTGCAGTAACCTGCTTCCACCCCTCCCTATGCCCCGTAACACTGCCCTCCTCCTGGCACAAAACAGATCCTGGACCTACCTCCGTAGCGGCCACGCTGAGCTGGCTCGCGGGCACCAGAGATGGCAGCGCACAGCTCCACGGGTCCATCTCCTTCTCAGACCCTCTGATGCAACCCGTCCCGCCCACCTCCTCCTGCGGCTCGGCCACCGGGCAGAGCAGCTCATCCGCCAGGTCACACCTCCCGCAGGCACGCACGCTATCGCCCTCCCCCTCGGGGAGCGCCCCCCGCACACAACCCGCAGCCTGAAGCCCGGACGGCTGCACGCTGCGACCGGGGCTCCGCCCGCGGGGCTGCCGCGGTTCCGCCGGGAGCAGCGGAGGGGAGGGGAGGGGAGCGGAGGGGAGGGGAGGGGAGGGGAGGGGAGCGGAGGGGAGGGCAGGGCAGGGCAGGGCAGGGCAGGGCAGGGCAGGGCAGGGCAGGGGAGGGCCGGCCCAGCCCGCCGTCAGGCGGGCTCGTGGCTTCAGCTGGTGTAAATCACCCGCGCGGCCGGGCGCGGGCTCCGCCCCTTGCCGGCTCGTCCAATCAGCGGGCCCGGGCTCGCCGCGCGGGGAACGCCCCCTGCCGAGCCGCAGCCTCTCCCTGCCCGCGTGGGGGGCGGGCGGGGCCCCCGCCGCCGCCGAGGCCGCCATCCTGAGGCGACCGTTAGACCATGCTACAGTCGTACGGCAGCCACCTTAGCGGCAGCTTGGGTGCCCTCACACAGGCTGCAGCGAACAGCAGCGATCGTACGGCTGGGCTGAGTTAGCGGCTGCGGAGGTGAAACTCCATTTTGCTGCATCCCAGCTTCGCTGCGGACAGTCGAAAAGACCAACGTGTGGAGACGCTGCTGACCTCATTTGCCTTAACTGCAAACACGCCCTGTGGTTCTTCCTTTCTACCTAGCTCTTACAGTCCCTACTGTACGAAGGAGGCTCCTACATTATTTTCCCTCCTTCATTTGTTGCGGTAATTCCTGTCCCTAGCATCGGCCCTGTCCGACCACGAGCTCCTAAATCGGCAGATTAAAAGTCCTCCCGACACATGCCCAAGTCCCTCCCCACTTTGCCTTCCACAGTCCTCCTCCAGGCATTCCTCCCCTTCACTCCCACCTCCAGATCCCACTTTTCTGCCTCCTCAGATCCCAAGGAGACAAACGTGGGCGCCCAAGCCAGGCTTTCTCTTTCCATAGGTCGAAGCTCTTCATAGCAAAAAAAAAAAAAAATTAAGAAAGACACTTACTTTTTTACGCCAACTAGTTTATAACTTTCCAGCACAGAATATTTCACCTTTGGCAATAAAAAAACAACAGAAAGACCCTTGATTTATCTATTTCTACAAAAGCAAGTTATTTCCTTCTGTTTAGGAATCTGGTTTCATCAGTCTCCTAGCTCGTACTAACACAGCTTGACTTTGATTCAGAACACCCCTCAAAAAACCCTTCTCACATAGAAACAACTATATTAAATTTATATATTTGATTGTAAAACAGTGTATGAATTTTGACAAAAAGAATGTTGCTTTCCGCCTCTAAATTTTTCTGTGTTTTTCTATCATTCATAAATTGGAGTGCTCTCAAAAAAATACACAGAATTTTTAACAGCTAAATGATTGGTTAATCAAACGTAGGGAGGCGGTTGAAATTAAGAGAAAATTGTCTTACCTGTTGTGACACCATGAACAACTCCTTCCTTGGTCCTGGAACCTAAAGAAAGAACAATATTAGGTTGAAAATACATGTTCTTAAGTACTGGTAAAGCCTAGATGGATGATAAAGAGGGATGAATATATAGATTACATACAGTTGCATACAGTATTTCCTAAGATTATTAAAATGAATTCAAGAGAATTCAATCTAAAGGAAAGGGCAAAACCATCAATAAAGAACAACTGCACGAATGTATATTGACTGTGGAAAGGTAAATAATACTGGAAACACTTCTGCAGTTTATTTCTTGTATGTACTGACTTTCTTGCCATTTTCTTAATAGACGTGTTAATTAAGCCTCTCACTTTGCAAACTCACATGGATGACTGCACGGAAACCATGTTACTGTTAACGTCCTAAGGAGACTCATGCATGCGTTTGCAGAAGATCAGAGCCAAAGTTTCCAGAAGGTCCTTACAATTCCATCTTACAACTCTTCTCCAGATCTCAGTTTGCAGGGGTTAACAACCGTTACTGAACTACAGAAAGACCTAGAGGTTAAAATCATGGGGAGCCGGTAGTGCTAGTCAGATTTAGACAAAAATTAATCTGAAAGGGAAACATTAAAGAGTAGATAGGATTCAAACATGAAAATGCCACCGGGGTCAAACCCAAGGTCTGCCGCATCCAGTGTCCTCCTTGTCACAGGCATGTGTGACAACTTAAGTAAAGATTCTGCAGACAGAAACCTAGACCTAGCACTAGACTGAGACGTAAGACAAGACCTGTGTAAGCAATGTAACTCTGCCACCCTGAAGACCAAACCAATTTCTGGAACACCTATGTAAAAATATCATGACTTTTTACCACGCTGCATGAAAGGGAACAATCTCTCCTGTCTTCAATGGGAAGAGAAACAAATTGGCACGTATTGCTGCTGAAAACATAACTCCATGTCTTTTCCCCTGCCAGAGCTCCACTTGTCCTTGTCAGGTTTTGTAATTTGGCTACATTTCAGGGATTAGTACTCATCTGTGGACTACGATGCTTAACAATGTGCAATTAAGCATTACAGAGACAGTTTACGGCTCCTAGTTTATCATCCTACCCTAGTCTGCCTGAGATAGAATGACTTTTTTTTTATTACCAAAACAGAAATTGCCTTATTTGTAATGCAATTTTTTTGTCTGTATGTCATTCAGTACTTGAGACATCAAAAATTATACTTCTGACTTTATACTTCTAACATCTATATAATTTTAGTTTAACACTATGTATAAAACCATATACAAACTGATATAAGCAGAAATATATTATAAGAAAATGTATGAGCAGAAATATATTAAAGAAAGCAACTTTGTCCACAATTCTTTACAATAATACAATTAAACACTGAAATAAAATGTAAGTTCATTCATCAATATGTCTTACTTGCTGCTAGCGCCAATTTATGGAACTTAAGCCATGTATTTATGGCACTATCAGATTGATTACAGCATTGAAAAGGGTCTGTTATCTATGAGCTAGAGCAGAATAATAATCCATGATAAATAAGAGGGAAAAAAACGTTGCATCAAGTAAAATGACATGTTCCTTTAACTAGCAAATGAAGAGGTTAAACAGCTGAGAAATCTTTTCCCCCCTTCATTCTGATTTTCTCTTTTAAAAAAGCTTGTTTTATCTCAGTGAAAAATATTTACCATTGAAAGAATCATCCATTTTATTAAATCCAAGGTGTTAATGTCTAAGGACTTGTTTTAGGACTTTGGTTCTCAATCTTGCGGCACCATGAGACCTAGGGAAGCAAAGCACTTTGAACTCATGCTGGAATCTAAGCAGATGATGGTTCTACCAACTTCTGGAAAGAGACTAAACACCATTTCAGGCCTACAGTGTGTCTATCAGAATACTTAACATCAAGCATATGCTTTTAAATGTATTGTTAGACCTGGCCAATATCTCACTCACTTGTTGAAGTTACTGTCTGCAAGCCAAGCCACTAACACATGGAAACCTGTGAATAGCAAGTACTCAGTTCCCTAGGGCTGGTAAGAGATGGATGATATAACAGAACTCCCTGAGGACCTCTGTGATGCATCTATCTCCAGAGGGACATAGGCAAGTTGATTCTTACTTCACTTACCCTGACGTAACATTGCTATAACCACAAATAACATAGAAATGCTAGTCTCTTTCTGTTAGTGAAAGACAGGCTTTTCTTTAGTGAAAGCTCGGCTCACAGACACATACAGAACAGAGATATGTATAGCCAAATCCATTAATTGGCAAACAACCAGCTAAGTGGTGGTCCAGACCTTACAGCAGTGTTAGAGCTCGATACTATTTCCCCCACTGCTGCACACTTGCATAGAAGTAGCTGTTTCTGCAGTCACAGCTACAACAGGATCTAGAAGTACAATAGGATCTGCCGGAACAGGCCTATAAATACAACAGTTGAATTCTGTAGAACGACTTCTGGCTGGCAATGAAGGAAAGCTGGTCATCCACATTGTTTCTGAGAGAAACTAGTTGCCTTTCATTCTGGCATTCCCAAAACATCAATAATCTTGCTCATTATACCCTGCGTAAGAGACGGAACGGAGGAATCAGAGTAGGGATAATAAAAAGACCAAGGAACCTAACACTGACCTACACTACTTAGGTGATGCAGAAGCAATAGTAGTACATGGTAATGCTACTTTTCCTTGCTATAATACATATTTATGCGAGGGGAGGGAGAAGCCAAAACCAGAATTTTTTACCTTTGTGTAATTATTAAAAAAAAATACAATAGACTCTCTTCATTATTTATTATCATTCACTTTCCTTTTGGAATAATGACAGTGATATCAGCAGTTTGGCAATATACTAATTTCTGGGCTTTTTGAGAGACAAACAGACTATTCCAAGCAAGCCCTCCTTGAGATTCAGGTCACTTAGTAAGAGATGGTTAAAGACAGGGAGACATAAGCCCAAATTAGGGGAAGAAGAAATCATCACCTAAGGAAAACACTTGCTCCCAAGTGCTGAAGCCCCATTATTCCACCAGATGGACTTCACGTCCCTTCACTACTCCGCTGGCTTTTCTATTACCAAAGGAAAATAAGAAACCTTATGACAAAAGAGTGCAGCAGGGGAATTTGGATGGTCTTGCCAAATAGGTCACGACTGCACTGTTCTACTCTAAGGCCATGTGCCAGCTAAGCACAGGGAGTAGTGAACAACTCATCCACTAGCCACCCCACTCCTGATAAACTATTCCTTTGTTCTGCTAGGGTATAACACATCAAAAATGATCAGACTGGAAACTTCCATTCCTGAACACTGAACGTGCACTCAAGAGTCAATTGAGCAAAAACTTCAGCTCCCTGGTAGCAACACAGAGCTCAGAGGTACTCTTGAGCAGTACATCGCTGAAAGCATGCAAGGGCATCCTTCTTGCTCTCAGTTCCTGGTTTCAAAGCGAATGGGGGTAAGTATTGCCACTCGTTTCCTCACTGCTTCACACCGACAGCTCTTGAAGGACACATAGAGACCCAGTTTTAAATTTTTGGCATACACGACGCAGCCCAAGACTGCTGAGTGTCAGTCCTCCTTCCTAATTAGTGATCAGGCCATTCTTTGACACATAGGGAAAGGTTCTGATGCTGTGCTTGTATGAGTCAAGACAGAGCCACTGATTTCAGCTGGCCAATGCTGAAGTACATCAGCAGAGGAATTTAGAGAAAAAATAACTGAAAGCATAAAAATATACAGACTGTATTGAACAGTATCTGGGGTATTAAAAAGCAGGACAAAGACAGTGGACTGAGGGAAGAAAGAACAGACTTCAGCATAGAGAGGGGAAAAAATCCCCAGTTAATCCTCCAACACGCCACTCTCCCTCAGCTCTAAGTTTTCCCCTGTGCCAAAGGGAACTTTTCTTGTGCCAAAAAAAAAAAAAGAAGGAAAGAAGAAATAAGTTACAACCACCACATTTCATCCCAAGCAGTAGCTTTTGTTAACAGAACTCTTACCAGGTAGAATTATGTTACAATCTTTCCCATTATAGCTAACGGCAACCTGGACAGAAAGGTCCAGATGCTTTCAATATTTACTTAAATTCCACTGATTTCATAGTGGAGACTATATCACCTAGGGGATCTGGACCAAAGACTTTGCATCTTATTAATTCTCCAACAGCAATGGAAGGCTGAATGTTGTGGAGCTGACTGCCGAAACCAAAAACGATAAACAGGTCCCTCTCAGCCCAGTGTTGTTAGGTTCTTGTTTGCAAGATGTCAGGCAGCTTTCACAGCATAATCTGGCTGTGAAACTCATATCTGAAAACCCAGCTACAGAGAAAGGGAGAGAAAAACCTTCAGGAGCTCTAATGCAGTGTGCTGCTCCTCTCCTCTGCTCATAAAGGAGTTTCACCACCTTTTGCATTGCAAGCGTTATCAACCTACAGAACCGAGAGATTATCGCACCAGCCTTTGCTCATGCTGCTCAGGAGAAGAGCCACCCCTGCTGTGTGGTTGGGAAGTAGACAGAGAAATACCCAGCTCCTCATTTCCCCCTTACCCTGATCGATCCTGTTCAAACTTCAGCTGGGGAAACTGTGGCTCCCTACAAGCAGGTATGGGCAGGCACACACCCAGACACATGAGCTGCCAGAGCTCCCGGAGACAGCTTCCAACCAAGGGCTTTTTTACCTGCACGACTGCAACCGTGCATATAGCTCTTTCCCCCTGCAAAGCAGGCATCTGCTGTGGGAAAGATCCTTCACCATTACTACAGTCATATGCACGGGTCCCTATCACGGCTCAGGGCTCCGCTGTCCTCAGTATTTTATTCTTGAAATAAATAGCGAGCCTGCCCTCCAAAGTTCAACCTCAGCAAAAGCGTCTCTGAAGACAATAGGAAATCTGTTGCCTTTGGGAGCAGAACTAGGTTCAAATATTATTATGGCCTGGAGAACAGGTCAGACACAAAGATTAATTCAGCATACAATGCAGGTTTCTAATACAAATAAATCAATGACTCTAGAAGCATGATGAGGAACTACAAGAAAAGAAAATAAAAAAAGAAAGCCCTACCCCTGAAAAATAACTCTGAAATCAAGCACAACGTACAGTGAAAGAACATCTATTTTGATACACTGAAAATGAGCAGACGCTCATTTTAAAATAGACTCATCTTACAATTAGTTTTCAAAATGACTGCCATCTCTGTTGGCGAGAGCACCGAGCTTTGCTATGGCTCAGCAGAAGAAAAGTGTATTCCAAATGAGTAGTCCAAACTATCTGGAGCAGAAATAAATTGTTACGGACTGGCACTAGCCTGCAAGGGCAAAGGGAATCCTGAAAAGACATCAGAATTGCAGAGACCTCAGTGCTCCCATTTAAAAGAAAATGCCTCTAGTTTTCAACTCTGTTTCACTTCTCTTTGGTATCTGTGCACATCCCCCTAGGTACACACAGCGACCATTACAGAATTGACCTGCTACAAAATCAGCAAAAAAGAAAGGACCTACAGAAAAGAGTATCTTTTCCTCTCCATTCTTTTATAGACCAACTTTATTTGATGAATAGCAGAAAGAGATCCATATTTTTTTTTTTTAAACAACAACTTATTCATATGGTCTTGGCAGATTCTTTTCCTGTGAATTTTTCATGGTCGCATTTGCAAGATAGTCCTCTAAAGCCCGGTAATTGCTCAGTGAAGATGATGATTGCACAATCAAAGTACTGATCTGGGATTTGAAAAGAATTTTATCCCTGGCTCTGTGCAAGACTCTTGTGTGGCCTAGATAAGTCACTTAACAACTGCTTTGCGACCTTGGGGTCTACCTGCCCTACCTCATTAACTGTAGTGGCTCTTCTTTGAGAAGTCATGGGAAATATCTGCTACGGATATGCAATAGTAAGTACAGAACATGAAGTTAATTTCAAAAGATGAGAGGATGACACTTTGCCATACAAAATGTTACTGTCGACATGCCAAGCAGTCAGCATGGCTTATGCTCAGTTCCTGAATTAACCTCTCAAGTTTCTTCTGTTAAAATCCCACTTAAAACCCACGTGTTCTATGGGATGCTGTGAAGCTACCTTCCACTTCAGCTTTTACATGATCTTTTTAAATTTATTTTTACTGTACCAACTACCCCTTCAGCCTTAACCTAGCAAACTTCTTGAACAGAGTGCCAGCTAGTGACCTGTACTGTAAGGCACCTCCTACAACACGACCTTGTTCAGTATGGCATTACACATGTGGCTCTACAGAGCAGTCATGCATGGCCAGCACAACGCAGTGATGGAAGAACCCACATTTGGCTTCAAAGAACTGGAGCTCAGGAGGGCACAACTCTCCTCGTTTGTTTTGCAATGGTCTCCTATGAGTGACTACATATTTTTTTTGCAGAAGAATAGGTCTGATGAGGATCCAGCAGTGAATGTCAGAGCACACCGACCAGCAGCGTGATCTCTGCTGCCCACCTACCCACATAGAGGACGCCCTCTTTCGTCTTTCCTGCCGCTTCTGCCACACCCTGCTTGGTTTTTTCTGCTGCTGCTACGACTCCCTCCTTTGCCTTGGAAAGTCCTTTCATGAACACATCCATGGCTGAAGAATTTATTCACACAGCTCTAGAGAAGAAAAAGACAGTACACTTTCAGTAAGATTTTTTTCAGCTTTTTATCCCAGAAAGGGAAGAAAACTTCATTCAAACTGAATGGGATCACAATTACTTAAAAATTATATTATTTATACCCCCATATTATGTAGCTTTCATCCACATCTCTATTAGCAATACACAAACAACTCTCTTGTATGTGAGGTTGCACTCAGTATTTCAGGGATACGGTTACATGAATCACCTTTACATTTTCTCACGTGCTGCCATACACAGCAAGTTAAACAGTGCTGCAAGACCAGTTCCCTCAATCCAAGAAAAGCCTGGGGATCCTGTTTCCACCGAATCCTACAGAGAGGTTGCTGATAACACAGCTCTGGTTGGAAGATGGACTCATTGATACAAGTCCCTTCCTTGCCTACCAAGGCATCATTTCCTCCAAAGGACAGTTCTGTTCATGTGCTGATTGCAAGATTTAGCCCCATGATTTGATGATACTCCACCTCTCCTCCAGAGGAAAAAAGCCATCTTAAAGAAACACTAGCAACTTCAAAAGAAAAAAAAACAAAACAAAACAAAAACCCAACCACCTTCTAAATGACAAATGTCCACTTGTTATAAGAAACTGCCATTACAACCCAGAAGGACTGGAGCAAATAGAAAATGCTGCTTTTCCAGTAGTCCAGCATTTTGTGCACAGTCCACGTCACTCTTCTGGAAATTGAGTTCTACCGAATGGGTTCTTTGCATTTATCAGGACTGAGAAAACATTTTACTAAAAAGCAAAAGCAAGAATGCAGGATTTTAAAAGCACTGCACTAAAGCTACCAAGCAAGTTCTATGGCAGCGATACAACCCAGCGCTACACTGAAACTACTAAAATAGTAATTAAAACCAAGAAGTCAGGGTCCCTTCAACGAATCCGTTATTGATAGTCCTTTCTCTTCCTCCACCCACACAGAAAGAAGCGCTGCCTGTTATTTTCTTTTCTCTGCCGGAGGCTGAGTAGGAGGAGTGGATGTCTAGGAAGGCATCTGGGCTGCTGCAGCTTTCTACTAACTCGTGATGAGCGTGTGAAGAAAGGCAGTATTTGTGCTCCAGCCAAACTGCCTACAGTACCTGTCACCTTGGGGCTGGGGGGGGGGGGGGGGGGGGGGGGGCGGTGTGCCTTACACACACAGAGACGGGGGGAGGCAGGCGCCAGCCCGCGGGACCCTCCGGCTCCTCCACCAAGGGGGTCCCCAGGCCTGTCCCCAGGCGGGGGGCGGCACCGCGACCAGGTGCGGGGGCACCTGTGGACCGCGGGCGGGCGGCGCGGATGTATATCAAACAATACACAGGCACCTGCAGAGGGAGGGAGAGGGCAGGGCGTCGTGACCATATATATGCATATATATAGAGAGAGGCGCCTACCGAGGAGGGCAGGGCGACGCGACCGTATGGGCATCCACAGGCTCCAGCTGACACGCCGTCGGCACAAGGCGGCCACAGCGCCCGGCTTCTCCGCCCCCACCGCCCCCCCCCCCGCCCACAAGAGGACGTTCAACAGGAAATATATATGTATAAAACATTTCAGATATTTTATATCTGTATAATTGTATGTGTATGTATATATACACACACACGCACCCCTATGGCTACACAGACATAGAAAGCCCAGCCCTCGGCAGCACCGACACGGAGCAGAGCCGTTCACGCCCGCCGCGCCGCTCCCGCACCGAGCCCGGAGCGCCCCGGGGGGCCGCCGCCGCCCCGCCGCGGAGCCGAGCGGCCCCCGCGCCTCCGGCCGCCGCCGGAGACGGCGCCCACCCCGCCCCGCCACTTACCGCCGGGCTCCTCCGCCACCGGCGACCGACCCGTTCCGAGGAGGCGTGGGGCGGTGGGGGGGGGGGGACGGGGAGGCGGAGGGCGACGCGCGGAGGGGCCCGAGGGGAGCTGCCCCTTCTCAGCACATCCCCGAGGCGGGGGAGAGCGGGCCGGGTCTGCTGGCGCCACCCCCGACGGCAGCCCCGCAGGCGGCGAGTGTGAGGGAGAGGCAAGGGCGAGGGGTGGAGAGAGGATGCGCCGCGGGAGGGAGGGATGGAGGGAAGGAGGAGCGGAGGGAGGCAGGGAGGCTCCCGCCACGCTCACCCGCCTTCTCCCGGCCCACCCCGTGCTGGGGTTTGCGCGGAGGGGCTGCGCCCCCCGCCCGGCCTCCTGCGCCCACCCCCTCGTGTCCTCCGTGGGAGCGAAGTGGGAGGCGTGATAAACTGGGAGCACTTGTTCCTTCGACGCAGACCAAGAGAGGGGCAAGAGTAAAAGGGAGACCAGGCGACTTGGTCCCCCTGTGACTCCCCACACCCAGCGCTCGCCCAAAACGCTGGAGCACCACATCTTAGAAGAAGCGTAAGGAAGCTGTTGATGGTGACTGCAGTACACCTACGTTTCACTTCACTAAAGCCTTAGAAAATCTCTCCAAGCATCTAATTGCTTTTTCTTCTACTTCTGAAATCTTCTGCCCTAAGTGACTGGAGCTCAATGTCAGTGTTCTCACAAGGTGCATGATCCCAGCTCATTTTTAAGTGTGGGAGGTGATGCTCTTGCAGCTGTAATTTGAGTCTTAACCCTATTGCACACCAAAAAAAAGTCTTCATCCCAAATCAGGAACACTATGAGAAGCACCGTCTCACTCCTGCCAGATTTGCCCCACCTCTACACCTCTACTAGCACCCTCCACCATATACTCCATGGCCTCTGCTATTCAAATCTTAACCTGATGCACAGAAGTCACTTTTTCCCCAGAAAGGGAAAGCTATCAAACTTCTCTATTTTGGTAGCAGAATTTAGGCATGAAAAGCCAAGACCAGTAGGAGACAAGGCATTAGAACAGATGGACCTTCAGCTTCAGTACATCAGTTCATATGCTGTATAAAATCCTGCAAGACCTACAGAAACAGTTTGTTTTTTATTGCACTCCAAAAGGAGAAACAACATGGTATAGTTGAGATAAAAGGTTGTGAGCTGCAAGGAGCATCTTTTATCCATCATCTCGTGCAGACAGCTGATGCATCCCTGGTTTTGTTTTCATTCTGAACACATAGTGCAGTCTTCCTCTTCTCAGGTTTCTTCATAAGCCTTAATATATCTATACTGTTTGGTAAACTTTCCTTTGGTTCATTTCACTACTAGTTTTAATCAACCAAGCATTCGGCAATATATTTTATTTCTTTGTGTAAGAAGGTTTGGACTGGGAATACAAATCATTCCCTCATAATTCTGCCCTCAAGAAAAGCCTTTAAAAAAAAAAAAAGGACCCCAGGAATTAAATTACGTAAGGTGCCTCATCTCATTCATCCCGTGCAGCACATTCATACTTAGTAGTGCAAGAACTAGATGTGGTATTTCTATTCCCTCCCAATTTGGGGGGGAGGAAAATAGGTATAGCTTCAGACAGTAAATCAAAGTGAATAAAAAATCATATTCTTTCCACATGTTGTTAACTGGCCCAGCAATTTATATACCTTAGTATATAAATTGGCTCATTGAAAGCCCCTCCCTCAGTCATTCTCTACTACCCAGGCCAGTAAACTTAGACCCCAAATTAGAATTAAAGTGAATACTGCACTCCTTATGCAAGTATTATCTTCTGGATTTAAAGAAGCCTTTTGTTTCTCTAGCCTGCAAGCAACTGTGGGCATGAAATGTTGCTTTTTATTATGCTGATATAAATCTGGATAGACTTACTTAATTATGTTAGCAATAACAGAGAATCTAGTACGATAAATATTCTTGTATATTTATGGCTCTATTTCTGAAAACTTTACAAAGAAGAGCTCAGATGTTTGCAACTCCTAGCTTTTGCAAGGGTTGTTTTTTTGCCTTGTGTTTATCAAAGGAAGGCATTATGTTCTGCTGTTAAACGAAGTAACAGCTTGTCGGTTAATAAAATCATGCAGCTAGAAATAGAGAGGTAAAGGCAAGAGGGATCAGTTACCACAGCAGAAATAAAGCTTAAAATTTCAGCTGTAGCATTCAAAATAGGCAGCTGTTAAATTCTAAATCAGAGGGCAAGAGGCACAGAAAGAAAAAAAAATAGAGTACGAACGTTGACACAACAAATTCTTCATTCTGAAAATGGATGGGACTTAAGTGGAAAACAGAATTAAATATGGTAGGGAATTAGCATTGCATCTCCAAGGTAATTCCTATTTAAACCACATTGTCTACAACAGCTGGGTGGTTTTTTTTTTTAGGTCGTCTCCTCAGTACTATTAGTATCACAGTAAGTTCTCCCCTGAAGCCTTTCCTGTCTGAAGAAAGGATAGTAGCAAGCAGATTGCCCACTGATCGCATTTTAAACAAATCTTTATTTAATGACACTGTTTACTTTGCATGAGCATCTAGAGCAAAAATCAATTAAGCATTAATAAAAACTCCTTCAATCCACCTTGCGTTGCAGGCTAACTTATTGGTTTAGTTGCTAGTGATCAAGTAAATCTACTTTATCACTATGAAAAGAACAATTATTGACAATTGAACAATGTTGCAGAGTAAAACTGATGAGAATTTACTGTCTTCAGGTTAAAAAATTCAAATGTAAAACTCTTCATGTGGAAACACTGGAAAGGTGTTCCCCTTGAACACTACACACTAAATTGAAAGCTTTCCGCCGTTTATTCAAAGAGTGACTCACACAGGCTTTCTCTGTTACCACAGAACTGATAGGTGATGTTACTCAGGAGAAAGGTACCTTTGAAAACCTGAAAAGCTGCAGTATGAAAGGAAGCTGTCTTAGGGCAGGCTATTCACAGGTAACACTGATTATTCCGCTGCAGGGTCTTTCTACTGATTGCCGATAATCTGAAAATGGTCTTAATTTCATAAATCCGTTAACTGTGTGAAAGAGTGCAATTTTTATGCAAATATATTTCAGTCTTTGGATTTCTTACAGAACAATTTACTACGTGCATTGCTTTAGAGGCAACTGGGAGTTCAGACCATTTTCATAGACTCTTGCATCACAACGTTTGCATATCTGTTCCCACTCAGGTCCCTCTGTGGGCCATTGCTGTCATCACTGACCATGCTGTAATTACCTGTGTGCATGAGCAATTCCTGAGAACTCAAAAACATGCTCAATTTCAAAAAAAGTTGAGTATGACCTCTCATTTGCTTACAGGTAAGCCTGAGGTTTAGCACATCATTATCTTAATCCTTAGCATGCTCATAAGTGTTGTAATGTAACACTCCAGAGCACGTATGTGCCTCACTTGCATGGTGTTTCCAGTGATGTTTACGCAACTGAAAATTAAGCACATGTATTAAAGCCTTCGTGCAATCAAGTTGCAAGTTATCATTTCAGAGTTAGCTTTCCAGTGGAAGCATTCTGCTTATTATTATGCAGCAGTTGCCATTTCCAATTCATTTCTATTGCAAACATTTCTGCTCGTGAACTGTTTTGATAGATATAACTGGGTGCTGACTATGGGCTGGGTCACTGGATGTCCACTGTCATGCCGTGCAACCATTGACAAGAGAGACAAATAGAGCTGAAGCAGGTTTGTTTGAAATTCAGATCGACATTCTTGATGTCTTTGTGCATCCGGAGTCCTTCATCTCAGATCAAAACCAGAGCACGGACAGAACACTTCACAGAGATAGACCTCCATGACCAGACCTAGCTCCAGCCTTTATTCTTGTTGCTTCTCGTCTGCTTCTGATTTACCTGCTCCTCTCTGGCATCAGGTTCTTTCTCAGAAATCTCATTTCTCTGCAGTTCCAGCCCTTGTATTTGACCTAGTCAGATCAGACAACTGGTCTAGTCCTTCCTGCTCCCCGCTCAGGTGCACACAGTGCAGCATGTACCATCTCATGTCTGCAAACTACAGGCCAAGCCATGTTCAGCTTCAGGCCAGAACATGTCCAGTGCAGGTGGATGCATCAGAGACCTAACCAAGAAAAAGGTGCATGGGTGGAGATCACGGAAGAAGGAGGGCTTCTTCCCTGTCTTAGCATTTGAACAAATTAGGCAGGAACTGAAAGCATATCTGAAAAAACCCCACATGTATATTTCGACTGAGGTTGCTAAAACTCAAATTCCTTCTTCCAAACATGAACAATATAAACATTCTCAAACTAAACGTTCACCACAATAGTTTAGCATAGGTAAAACATAAGATTTCTCCCCAAAAGCTACTCAGGCATAGCTCAGCCATTTTGGGTGATTTAGTATATGTATATGTATATGTATATGTATATGTATATGTATATGTATATGTATATGTGAGAGAGAATATTTACAAGGTATATATATTAAAAATGTTTTAATTGAGAGACATACATGCCAAAATACCATGTTGGAAGTATGTACACACATACACACACGTGTGTATGTATACATATATTTAAAAAAGGTTGATGTATGTCTCTGACCTGGTAAATATCAGCCCAGCTACACTAATCTTGACATAACTCTAACCAACAGAAAGAAGGGTCTTACAGCTTTATACCACCTCTGTTACAGGCAAAGCCTGCCAGACCTTCACCTCCTTTACTTGCAGTCAAGGCTGAAGTTACAGAGACATCACATCTTTCATAGGCAATGGTAACATTTCATAAATTAATTAATTTATCTGGGCTAGAAATTCAGTGCTGAAGGGCAAAGCAACTCTGTCTGTTGCACCTGGGACCGTAAGCGAAGCTGTACTCTGAAAAGCAACAGCTTAAGTGCCCAGGAGGCCATCTGGCAGCATGTTTCTACTCAGAGACGCCCAGTACATCAGATGAGGCTGACCTAAGGGTGCCTGGCAAAATCAGTGTTGATTGTTCTTTAAGATGTTTCCCGTTACACAGCACCAATGGGTTGATTGTAACTGAAAGAAAGAATCATCTTCCTCACACGTGATGCAACATGTTAGCAGTATCTCATATAACTGAAAATGCTAATGCTAGAAAAGTGGGAATCGTCATGCAGGGCCAGGTCTGATGTCTGTGTCTTGTCCCAAATCCTGCTTGAGTGAGAGGTCAGCACCGGATGTCTCCAGGGTCAGTGATAAGACTGCATGCTCTAAAGTAGCCTGCTGCAAATACAGGTATCGGAGCCAGTGAAGGCACAGCACGTTAATTACCTGGATGGCAGCATTTCTCAAGTGATACACCAGGAAGGCAGCAGCTTTAATTAGATACTAAAGTCAGTTAACAGCAAACTGTTTAAACAAGTGCCAAACCCAGACAGGAGCATACTTCATTCTATCAAACCGTCTTCTTTCTACAATTTCTAAGGGAAAGTAGACATCACACAAAAGAAAAGTCACAGTTTTCACTCAGATCCCACTTTTGCCGACAGAGGTATAATAATCCAGAGGTGATAAGCATATGAGCAATCCAAACACATGACTGCATCTTCACACAGAAATTTTTGTTTTTCATGTTGCTTGTGAACAAGTTTGCTTTATTGCTAGAAGTCTGTTATCTGATGCATTTAATAAAAACAACAGTTCTCTGTATCTGATGTTCACCAACATTTGCTGCACAAAAAGGAGATTCCCTTTTTGAACATTCAGCGTGTACAAAAAATATATGTATAAACAATGATATACGGAACAAGTACGTAAAGACTACATAGTTTGTTTTATTATGTTTTGCCATATTAACCCATAGGGAAAACCTAAAGTCTTCTCTGGAAAAGGCAACACATCATTCCTTTCTCATTTCTCTGATTCCAACAGGCAAGCTTCCCAGCCAAGTAGGTCCCTTAGATATTGGTTGCTGGTGCCACTCCAATCACCAAAAACTCATGACACAGTCATCAGTTGCCAGCGCTTTTTTTGTAACGCCAACTACAGATCCAATTCAACTCCCATTCATGCTGACATCAAACCAGAGATTGAATCGGGGGAACCAAGAATGACAAAGGAAATGTCTGTATAAGAACATATATTATCTGTTCCCGTTTCTTTGGCTCCATCATTTGTTACACGGAATCACTTATTGGAATCCTATCCTATCCAACCCACAGGCCTGTACCTTCTTGTCTATGTTTTTATTGCCACAAAACATTTAGGCACTTGTCTTGATTTAAAATTCTTAATTTTAAGGCAACACCTGGGCTATTAAGATCTATCTATATGCAGCACTAAGCAGGGCAGAGGGTGACTGTTCAGAGCCGTTTCAGATTTCTTCAAAAGGGGAAGTATACTCAGGCTTGGGCAATGTAGACAATCAATAGAAAAAAAAGAATATTTTTCCTCATATTCATGCACAAAATAAATGTACCTGTAAATTAATTTAATTTAAATTACCATTCCAGTTACCGCCTCAAGCTTAGATCTTGGAAAAAAACCTACCTCAGAAACATTTAATTTCTGTTAGGGTCTCCAATTTGTTTCAATTCACAAGCAGCTTGAAGCATTCGCATTTGCAGTGACTCCCAGGAGGCAGGAGAAAAAGACTAGAAAGATCACTTAAGTAAGGGACAAGTTAATTAGGTAAGGGACAAAGGGAGGACAAAGCAGCAAATGTGGTGGCAGTAGTCACAACGAAAGGCCACAGTCAAACTCAAGTCAAATTTGCGTAGGCATCTCAATGAGGGCTTTGTCAAGAAAGGAATTGCAAGTTGTCAGTGGGCTAAGTAGAAGTTTCTGGAGAATGACTTTTCGTGCATGAAGTTCGATGGGGGAGAGGGCATGAAACGTTTTCAAACGATCATTAATGGTCAGATGGCACAGGAACCTGGCAGAAGGGAGGCAAGAACTGGCATGTTGGCAGCAGACAGGAGGTGGTCGGTTGGGTAAGGACAGGCCACAGGAAGCCTTGAGGTGTGCTGTCCAGGAAAAAGAAGGGACAGTGAGGACACGCAAAAAGAGAGGTGACATGGTGGAAGCAGTGTGCTAGGAAAATTATTTCTCCAGCAGTTTATTGAGGGGATACTGGAAAAAGATTGCATTTGTCAAAGTCAGAGTAGAAGCTGTATTTGCCAAAGCCTACAAGCTGTCAGACGACCAGGTCATTTTAAATGCCCCAAGCCAGCAAGGTCAGAGTTACAGCAATCACGTCCTACCTCTACTAGGATAAAAGTTCCTAAGTCCCAGCCGTAGGAGTGCTTGCTTCCCAGGCTGTTCCTACCATCAGTGACCCTAAGGCAACTCACTGTCAGACAGAGAGAGATTCAGATTTTAATGCTTGGGTGAGTGAAGTCAGTCACCCAAAGCAGCTAAACAAGTGGGCAGATTTCAGCATTGTTGCCTGTAACAGCCCAAAATCGGTTGCCCCCCAAAATAGGGCTACTGATTTAGATTATCTAAATAGGCTTTTTCATTTGGACAGTTAAGGCTTTGCACTGTCCTGAAGGCAATGTTGTGGCTCAGACACCTCAGTAGTCCCTCCCCTGCTATGTGCTCTGTGTAAGAAATCCAAATGATCTTGCCTGAAACAGCTGAATCTTCTTTTTTAAAAGAAGTAGTCAGTTCCCTGTATCTCCAGGAAAAACATCCTAAAAGACTGGTCTGCTTTCATATTGGGCATCTGCATTTTTCCCTAGGCAGGTTTCCTTTTGTGTTTTGAAACACAGATGCAGAACTTGAGCAGAACCAGTATCCCAGGAGTTTATCCGCTCCTCATGGTCCTAATCTATAGCAGATATTCAAAGTCTTTTCAGAGTTAAATTTGTTTTCCCTATCAATATATTTTTGCATTCACTTCTTATTAGCATTCATAACTGCTGATGAATGCCCCGTTGTGCTTGATGTTTTACAGCCATGATCAGACAATATTCTTTGCTCAAAGGGCTTATTATCTTGGTTTCATGACAAGATACAAACAGGGAAATAAAGCACAGATGAAGGATGTGAGAAGGAGTAGTGAGAATGAAACAGGTGAACCATTCACAGTAACCGATAATCACAGATCACTGCCTGCCTAGGTACCAAGTGCCCTGTGAAATGAGAGTTTAGCATCCCTGTAGCTTTTTTAGCGGTGAACTTGGAATATGGAGTGGATTGTTTCTCTTCAGCTTTCACTGTAATCTTCTCTGCTGTTTGCAGCCAAGGTCTGCATGTGTTCAACCTGTGGCTAACGCACCACAAGAGGCTGCCTTTGTTGCCGCAGTTTCAGGCTTCTCTGAAAGAGACTGATCTGATTTGTTGTATAATTAAAAGATTCCTGGTTATGCCGTTGCTCAAAAATGTCTGTGTCAAGATGCATTGAACTTGATGCATCCTCTTGTACACCACACACAAACCCATTCAATACCTTCTTCCTTTCCGTGCCATCAGGCACAGTGCTGTTCCGGTTAGGAGCAGCAGAAGCTAATTGCTGTTGTGCCTAATCAGGGCCGTCTCACAGGTAATAGTTTATATGTTTTGGCTACAATCTACATTAAGCTTTTGTATATAAACCACTTATAAAAGGCTAATGTGTTTTCAATGTTAATCAATTGTTAATAATTATTATTTACTGCTAATGTCTAACCAAGCAGTAAATTGTTTGTACCTGTGACATATACTCATCAGTACTATCTTCTGCCGGCATCCTCATAACCATGTTACTAAGTACTTATGAAACTCCCTCGAAATATTAGACTCTTTCAGTACTACTTGAAATGGGCATAAATTGGAATTGTAAAGAATTTCCTCTTGCTATTCATGACCCAAATGCAGCTTTCATTATTCTATGACTAGCTTGAATGCTCTGCTAAAGAAAGGCATTCCCCATCATCAGCAAGCTTGTGTTTCAGTTTGAAATTTGTCTGATGACATACTTTTAAATTGAACATTCAGCTTCCTAAATGAACTTTAATTTTTTTCACTTAAAATCAGTGTGCTGAACACCTTAAAGAAATGGTGAGTATTATATTTCCATTTAGTGATTTTAAACGATTGTGTTTCAGTCACTGCTACTTTTGTCTGTTGTGGATAATATAGCATTCACTCTGTGAGGGTCATCTGTGCAGTGAGGTACTAACAGCATCAATGAGAAAATGAGACCTTGACACTTCATTAAGCCATCTCAGCCTGAGAACAGCATTTCCAGTGTCTTCAACATTTTCCACAAGTCAGCTATATTGCTCCCATCCAGGAACTTCTCAACACAATGTTATAATTTTGCAGTTTTGACACATCTAGTGTGTAGTTACCGAAAACCATCCTCGCATGCTTTTGACTTCAGTGATCTTCATTTGACTTTACCTGTCTGACTGGGGCTACCATTTAGTCCAGCTCTGTGGAAGATTGGTTCCTTGCAGGGACCACAGAACTAACTTTACACATGGCCTGGTATGAGACACTGAGTCAACCAAAGCTTTGAGGTGGATCTGCCTTGTCCCTTTCCCTAAAGAAGCTCCCTAAAGAAGATCAAAACGTTCAAAAAGCCGGGTATGACCTGAATAAAATCTAGGCAAGTAAACCCAACTTACTAGTGAAGCCCAATTAGATTAGCCCAACCAATTAGCCCAACAGAAAATAAAAATAGTTTATACTCGACTTACTCCCTGATTGCCATGTTCTGGCAGCAACTCTTGCTTCCAGACTTGCTTTCAGATTAACTCGGTGTCTTTCTGAGCTGCAGCAAGCAAGCCCTGCACATTCACCTCTGGTCCTTGTGAAGTTCTTCAGCCCCACCTGAGGCCTGTTGGCTGCTCTGAGCTCTTCAGAGCAGTTCCACAGTCTGTGAGCTACGGGCTTCTGGCTCCAGGTGGTGCTGTATGACCCTGCCATAGGACCTTCTCTCCCTTAACGGTCAGTAGCTCCACAAGAGAAGTTGCAATCTCCTTCTGCCTTCTAGAAGGTCTTCCTGACACAGTTTTCTTGGGCCATGTCTACACTTAGAAGCAGTATGGTATTGTAAGGAAAGATCTGTAGAAACAAATTGGTGCTAGGACCCAGAGTCCATAAGATATATATTTGGAACAAAGATGTTCTAGAGTGGAACATCTAGAGCATCTAGAACACTTTTGGAACAAAGGTGTTCTACAGTAGTTCTAATTTGGTCCCATGGACAGGATACCCATGAGTGGAATGAGCACAGCTTCCAATTTATTTTCATCCAAAAGGAAAAGTTTGCATACTCTGAGACTGGTCTGTGATGCAAACCAGTAAGTCAGACAGAGTGGGAGGTCTGCTTCAAAAGTACTCTCCTGATCTGATCTAAACCAGTAATGTAGATGCACTGAGATGAATCTCCCCTAATACAATTGTGATTTAAAAAAAAATAATTATCATATGGCCTAAACCAATTTTGAACATCATTGTCCAGCAATAGAACAATGGATCCATCAATTAATTTTCATAGAATCATAGAATCATAGAATCCTTAAGGTTGGAAAAGACCTCTAAGATCATCGAGTCCAACCGTCAACCCAACACCACCATGCCCACTAAACCATGTCCCTAAGCGCCACATCTACACGTCTTTTAAATACTTCCAGGGATGGGGACTCAACCACTTCCCTGGGCAGCCTGTTCCAATGTTTCACCACTCTTTCAGTAAAGACATTTTTCCTCATGTCCAATCTAAACCTCCCCTGGCGCAACTTGAGGCCATTTCCTCTCGTCCTATCGCTTGTTACTTGGGAGAAGAGACCGACACCCACCAATTTTGTACAACTCTCATTTTCTTCTGAATTGTACAAATGCACACAACTACAGAATGAACAAAGGCTCATTTTATATCAGTTAGAGAATGTCTTTTTATGGTCTATCTTGTTGCTAAAAATGTGGGGTTGGGATTGTAGAAGATAATGTTCTTACATTGTATGATAAATTTAGTACACCTTTAATGTGGAATTTCCAGTATTGTCAGAAAACACAACTATTGTATTGCAATTATGCAACAATACTACCTCTTCTTCTATGTCTAAGTCAATTTTACCACTCTTAAGAGTGGAAATAGGGGTCAGTTTTAAAGATAATTGTTATTGCTAGCTTCAAATGTTGTGTAAAACACATACCAATTAATCTAAAAGCAGTAAACTGAGATTCTCAGTGATGATGTAGGAATTCTGGCATTCCTAGTGTAATTCAGCTATTGTATTCAGCAAAACAGGAGGAGGTTGAGGATTTTTCTTTTGTTAATCTTTTTCTTATTGCCAGATGCTCAGAAACATTTAAAGAGTTCTGCTCAATAAGCAGCAAAGGGTACAAGTGCACACCTGAACTATACAATCTTTAAGCACATTTCCTGGCACAAATGTAATCCCAATACAAATTTATGGAAACAATACTGAAGATAAAATCTGAATCTACTCTCTTGTGGGTGTAGACCTGAAGAAGCCACTAAGAACAGAGGAGGAAGAGGAAAAGAATTTGGGGTAGAGATGAGCTGGAAGCAGAGCTTATAACTGATTTTACACATCGCTCTATTTCTCCGTTTTGCCTCATCTGGTGTGATGACTGAGGTGAGTGCAATCAGCCCTCGAGACAAAACTAGGAACTCCAGCCCATGAGCAAATCTGAGACTTAAGAAGATTGAGGAAGGTGGAGAGAGGGGAAAGCAAGAAACTGATTGTCTGTCTTATCTACACACCTGCCTTCAGCAGGACAGCTAATCAGGGCAAGAACTGCAAGTGCAGTCACCTATTTTATAGTAAGCATTATGAATTTAGCCAAGGATTTTCCAGCAGCACCTAGCTGTCATTAAGCACTTGCCAAGTAAAATTTCCTTGGAATTTTAAGGAGAGTAATTTATCCTGCTGACAAAATAAAATTAAATAGTAACCATTTCAAAACAAATGTAATAGAAAATGTTTTGGGTTTTGTTTTGTTTTTTCCTCACTTTAAGCCTTGCTGACACATTTCAAACAGATTATAAATCCATTATTTTATGACTTGATAGAGTGTGTTGAAACACTTCAGGAAGGGTTAAATCCTTTCTTTGATTGAGGCCTTAACAAGTTTGAAACATAATTTTTAAAAGTATAATGTCATTGCAAGACATTTTAATGTGATGACTTAAGGGTTTTGATTTGTCGGAAAAGGATTACTGGCATTGAAGATTTGCACACCATACTGAAGGATGACTCACAAGCGTAATACACATTAGTTATATCCTCAAAGTGCATTCATGATAGGGTTTATAGCAAACTTAGTATTACAACAGTTTAAAAGTCCTATAGACAGCCATCTATAGAAAATGAGTAGAATACGGTCAGTAATATCAGGACTCTTGTCAATGAACTGAGCATTAATCATACATGAAGTCGGGGTTGCTCCTGTGCGTACTTTAAATTTAAGAACACGCTGATGTGCACTGTTGAATTGAGGAGTCTGAGCTACCAGTGTTCCCATATAGAGAAATTATTTCATACAGGCAGATTACCAGATAAAACTTCTTGGAATATAACAATTTTTAAGCCTTACCATATTGAAGGATGTTGTGGACTGCATGCTAGTATATATTTGGTGGCACTTTTACATGTATAATCATTGAGAATCTTACAGCTTTAGCTGAATTTTGAAGATTTTTTTTTTTACATCTAAAAAATCTGCAGTCCTCCACTGAGAACTACTATTCCTGGAGCTGTTAATGTAGAACATGGCAGAACTTTTTTTCTTAGGAAGAAATTGAGGATCAGTTATTAATTCTGCTTTGGTTACTGGTTGCTTCTCAAGGAAATTATTTTTGAAACACACCTGTCTATCCTTATCCAAAGCTTGTTGGAGAAAATGGAGAACCTCCCATTGATCTCCTCCATTTTGCAATCTTGTCTTCGGCGTTGAATTGCTTAAACAAGAAGTTTTCCCTTTTTGATGGGGGTAAATTAAAAAAAAACAACTTGGCAGGAGAGCTGCTTGATACCTGACATTTTTAATTCCTATGGGAAAACAAGAACATATAAATTATATGTAGTATTTGATTTCCAGTATCATTCTTCAGTGAATACTCAGAATGGAAATGTATGTTTTCAGATGAAAATGTTACTTGTGAGGTTTACATACTGGTTGTTAAGGTAACAGAAGAAGGAACCAGCAGAAATTTTAATCTAAGCCTAATTCTCATTGAACTCAACACATTTTGGCTGACTAGAGAGTTCAGCATCTAAAAACTGGAAAGAACATAGCAAAAGGTCAAATACAGAGAAGTGTTAATCCTTTGGAGAAAATGCTTGATGAGTCTGCCCAAGTTATTGAACCACTTCTTCAACCACAACATAATGACATACTCTTCAAGTCTCCCTATGCAAGTCTTGTACGTTAAAAAGAGAGAGACAAGGTTGTAACTCACAAAGTATAATAGAGGATAGGAGAGGTAGTGTCACAGCAGAGCATCTCAGAGCTTAGAGCTTGGTAAACAGATGTAGAGTTGAGCTTCTAACGGTAACGGCAGTTCACGTGTTTGGAAGGAAGCCTAGAAGGTTGCAAACCAGACTGAAAGATAATTCAACCATAACTAAGTGTACTGGTTTGTCTGGGAGAGAGTTAAATTTCTTCATAGTAGCTTGTATGGTGCTGTGTTTTGGATTTGTGCTGGAAACACTGTTGATAACACAAGGATGTTTTAGCTATTGCTGAGCAGTGCTTGCACAGTGTCAAGGCCTTTTCTGCTCCTCAGACTGCCCTGCCAGCGAGTAGGCTTGGGGTGCACAAGAACCTGGGGGAGGGCACAGCCAGGACAGCTGACCCCACCTGACCAAAGGGATATCCCTGACCATACGATGTCCTGCTCAGCAATAAAAGCTGGGGGAAAGGAGGAGGAAGTGGGGAACATTCACAGTTAATGGCATTTGTCTTCCCAAGTACCCGTTACATGTGATGGAGCCCTGCTTTCCTGGAGATGGTTGAACACCTGCCCGCTGATGGGAAGTAGTGAATGAATTCCTTATTTTGCTTTGCTTGTGTGTGCAGCTTTTGCTTTACCTGTTAAAATGTCTTTATCTCAACCCACGTGTTTTTGCACTTTTACCCTTCCGATTCTTTCCCCTATCCCACCGGGGGAGAGTGAGTGAGCTACTGCACGGTGCTGAGCTGCCCACCAAGGTTAAACCATGACACTAAGGCAAAGCTTGGCAAGACTAACATGCAGGAGGCAAGCAAGCTGAAGTCTTGATCTACTCTGTAAATGAGACTCACTAACAGTTTTATACAGGGTGCGGCAACATAGACAAGCTAACTTTTTCCCTAGCTAAGCCTGCAAATGTAGAATACCCTTGGCTAGAAGGGGACCTTTTGTTTCCGTGCATGCCTACTTAGATCTGGAAGCTGTACGTCACACTGAGCCTCTTAGCAGGGCTGGGTTTTGCTATACAGCCTCCCAGACTGATCTCACTCTCCCCAGCAGACTCAGGTCTTTCTACATGTGCCTATGCAGACATGTTGAGAAAAATACATTTCATCTTCACCAGATTGTCAGCTAGAAAAAATAAGCCTGTCATTGCGGACTTATATTGGTAGGGTTTTATTGCAAGAACTATCTTTCTCTCTCCTTACAAAGTAATACTGCAACAGGATCCTACTGTTCTATTGCTTAATGCTATTCTGCTGTTTCAACCAAGACCCCCTGATTCCCATCCATAAGCTGATTCGTTGACTGGAGAGCCAAGGAGTGATCAGCAAGACTCGTTCACCCTTTAACAGTCCCATATGGACAGTGCAGAAGTCTAGTGGAGAGTGGAGACTAACAGTAGACTATCGTGGTCTGAATGAAGTCACGCCACCACTGAGGGCTGCTGTGCCAGACATGCTAGAACTTCAATACGAATTGGAATCAAAGGCAGCCAAGTGGTATGGCACAACTGATACCGCTAATGCGTTTTTCTCAATCCCTTTGGCAGCAGAGTGCAGGCCACAGTTTGCTTTCACTTGGAGGGGTGTCCAGTACACTTGGAATTGACTGCTCCAGGGGTGGAAACACAGCCCTACCATTTGCCATGGACTGATCCAGACTGCACTGGAACAGGGTAAGGCTCTGGAACACCTGCAATACATTGATGACATCGTCATGTGGGGCAACACAGCAGGAGAAGTTTTTGAGAAAGGGAAGAAAATCGTCCAAATCCTGCTGAAGGCCGGTTTTGCCATAAAACAAAGTAAGGTCAAGGGACTTGCACAGGAGATCCAGTTTTTAGGAATAAAATGGCAAGATTGATGTTGTTGGATCCCACTGGATGTGATCAACAAAATAACAGCCATGTCTCCACCAACTAGCAAAAAGGAAACACAAGCTTTCTTAGGTGTTGTGGGTTTTTGGAGAATGCACATTCCAAATTACAGTCTGATCGTAAACCCTCTCTATCAAGTGACCCAGAAGAGGAACGATTTCAAATGGGGCCCTGAGCAACGACAAGCTTTTGAACAAATTAAACGGGAGATAGTTCATGCAGTAGCCCTGGGGCCAGTCTGGGCAGGACAAGATGTAAAAAATGTGCTCTATACCACAGCCGGGGAGAACGGCCCTACCTGGAGCCTCTGGCAGAAAGCACCAGGGGAGACCTGAGGTCAACCACTAGGGTTTTGGAGTCGGGGATACAGAGGATCTGAGACCTGCTATACTCCAACTGAAAAAGAGATATTAGCAGCATATGAAGGGGTTCGAGCTGCTTCAGAAGTGATCGGCACTGAAGCACAGCTCCTCCTGGCACCCCAACTGCTGGTGCTGTCGGGGGTTGGATGTTGTTGGATGTTGTTGGGTGTTCAGAGGGAGGGTCCCCTGTAAACATCATGCAACTGATGCTACATGGAGTAAGTGGGTCGCACTAATCACACAACGGGCTTGAATAGGAAACCCCAGTCACCCAGGGATCCTGGAAGTGATCATGGATTGGCCAGAGGGCAAAGATTTTGGAATATCGCCAGGGGAGGAGGTGACACATGCTGAGGAGTCTCCAATGTATAATAAACTACCAGAAAATGAGAAGCAATATGCCCTGTTCACTGATGGGTCCTGTCGTATTGTAGGAAAGCATCGGAGGTGGAAAGCTGCTGTATGGAGTCCTATGTGACAAGTCACAGAAACTGCTGAAGGAGAAGGTGAATCAAGCCAATTTGCAGAAGTAAAGGCCATCCAGCTGGCTTTAGACATTGCTGACCGAGAAAAGTGGCCAGTGCTCTATCTCTATACTGACTCATGGATGGTGGCAAATGCCCTGTGGGGGTGGTTGCAGCAACGGAAGCAGAGCAACTGGCAGCGCAGAGGCAAACCCATCTGGGCTGCCGCATTGTGGCAAGATATTGCTGCCCGGGTAGAGAACCTGGTTGTAAAAGTACGTCATGTAGATGCTCACGTACCCAAGTCGGGCCCCTGAAGAACATCAAAACAACCAGCAGGTGGATCAGGCTGCTGAGATTGAAGTGGCTCAGGTGGATCTGGACTGGCAACACACGGGTGAGTTATTTATAGCTTGGTGGGCCCATGACACCTCAGGCCATCAAGGAAGAGATGCAACATACAGATGGGCTCGTGATTGAGGGGTGGACTTGATCATGGACATTATTGCACAGGTTATCCATGAATGTGAAACATGCGCTGCGATCAAGCAAGCCAAGCGGTTAAAGCCTCTCTGGTATGGAGGACGATGGCTGAAATATGAATATGGGGAGGCCTGGCAGATTGATTGTATCACACTCCCACAAACCCGCCAAGGCAAGCGCCACGTGTTTACAATGGTGGAAGCAACCACCGGATGGCTGGAAACATATCCCGTGCCCCATGCCACTGCCCGGAACGCCATCCTGGGCCTTGAAAAGCAAGTCCTATGGCGACATGGCGCCCCAGAAAGAACTGAGTCAGACAATGGGACTCATTTCCAAAACAACCTCATAGACACCTGGGCCAAAGAGCACGGCATTGAGTGGGTGTATCACATCCCCTATCACGCACCAGCCTCCAGGAAAATCAAGCAATACAATGGGCTGTTAAAGACTACGCTGAGAGCAATGGGTGCTGGGACATTCAAACATTGGGACACACATTTAGCAAAGGCCACCTGGTTAGTCAACAGTAGGGGATCTACCAGTCGAGCTGGCCCTGCCCAGTCAAAACTTTTACGTACTGTAGATGGGGATAAAGTCCCTGTAGTGCACGTAAAAAATATGCTGGGGAAGACAGTCTGGGTTATTCCTGCCTCGGGCAGAGGCAAACCCATCGGTGGGATTGTTTTTGCTCAAGGACCTGGGTGCACTTGGTGGGTGATGCGGGAGGCTGGGGAAGTCCGATGTGTACCTCAAGGGGATTTGATTTTGGGTGAGAATAGCCAATGAATTAAATTATATGATGTTAATTGCTATATAATACTGTATATCATCACTTCTATGGTGGCTATATTACAGTAAGAATCACCTAGATTAATGAAGAATGAACTTTGATGAAACTGAGCAAAGTGCAGCGATGATAGAACTGGACAAGTGCAGTGACAATGGAACCAAAATTGGCTTCAGAATGCAACAATCCAACACCACACACCATCTCTCCTGCCCTGAAGGACTGTTATGACAGATGGAGTCCAAAGTCATGGACTAAATAAACTCAACGAACATTTTATAGGGATGGCCCATAGACTAAGGGAATGATATCAGTGTGTATATATCAAAAGACAGGAAAAGTGGTGGTGATTAATTGGGATATATCGGGCTTTGGCATGACATAGATGGTATAGAATAAGGAGTGGATACTGTCCTGGTTTCAGCTGGGATAGAGTTAATTTCCTTCCTAGTAGCTGGTACAGTGCTGTGGTTTGGATTTAGGATGAGAATAATGTTGATAACACACTGATGTTTTAGTTGTTGCTAGGTAGTGCTTACACTAGTCAAGGACTTCTCAGCTTCCCATGCTCTACCAACTGAGAAGGCTGGAGGTGCACAAGAAGCTGGGAGGGGGCTCAGCCAGGACAGCTGACCCAAACTGGCCAAAGGGACATTCCATACCATGTGATGTCATGCTCAGTACATAAACTGGGGGGAGTGGGCTGGGGGGGGTGACCACTGCTCGGGGACTGGCTGGGTATCAGTCAGCGGGTGGTGAGCAATTGCACTGTGCATCACTTATTTTGTATATTCTTTTATCATTATTATTGTTGTTGTTGTTGTTGTTGTTGTTGTTGTTGTTGTTATTTTCCCTTCCTTTTCTGTCCTACTAAACTGTCTTTATCTCAACCCACAAATTTTACTTTTTTTTTCCCGATTCTCTCCTCCATCCCACTGAGGGGGGGAGTGAACGAACAGCTGTGTGGTGTTCAATTGCCTGCTGGGTTAAACCACAACAACCATGAATGCTACATTCATTGCTCTCTCAGGAAGCCTTGTTCTCTCAAGCAGCTCTGGCTCTCCCAATTTTCTCCCTGTATCATATATAGGCTGTCTGTCCAAAATGTGTAATCACAATAGCAGATGAAAAAAGTCTCAACCCCTGCATTACAGTTTAGACAGACTGTGTCATTAGCACTTGGGTCAATGATCCATGCTAAAATATGTAATTTTCTTTGTGCATGCTCAGACCGTCACCATCTTCAGTGTGGGAATTCAGTTCAATATCTGAGCTTTGTAATATCTCCAGATTTACAAGGGTGCACGTGACACAGCTGCTTCCCTGCAACAAAGCTCATTCTGAACAGGGTATGGTATTTAAATGAACAAACATTTTGGCTCTCAGGGTAGCATAGAGAGGCTGTATGAATGTTTGCATGACTAATGAGAATAGCATCATGGCCCTAAGAGCACCAATAGCCTTAACTGCCCGGAATAACTTCATTTGGGGCCCCCACCCCATATGCTCTGTGCAAGGGCCTAAGAGTCCTATTTAAGCTTGGTCCCAGGCCCCAAAGCCTTGCCTGAGCTCACCATGAGGCAGCAGCAAGAAGGGGGGCTGCCCCACACAGCAGGGATGGGACAGGGTGCAGGGTGGCTCCATTATGCACCCTGCCAACAGGCAGGATAGGGCTGGTGGTAGCAACAGGCTCCTGCCAGCCCAGGGACAACCAGAACAGTGCAAGGGGACAAGGGTGGCCTGGGTCACACCACCAGGGGACTGGGGCTAGGGCTGGGCACATGTGCTCAGTGGGCTCAGGTGAGGCTGCTCAGGGCGGAGAAGGCCATTTCATGCCCTCAGGACCCTGACAAATAGAGGGGCTCAGCTGCATATTGCTCATTTTTTCTGCAAATGATTTCTCCAGTTAACTACTTTGACTGTCTAAAAGTCACATACAGGATGTATTCTCATCTTCGTGATGGCTTTATCAACTTATAGAGTGGTGGTACGGTTACATCTTGCCTCTCTGTCATAAATATGTGACGTATTGCACATCAGTGGTAAGAGTCCAATTATTTGATAAGCTGTTTAGTTTAAGTGTCATAATTCATGTTAGTTATATATTATTTTACATACAGAATCAGTTGATTGTATACACTTTACATGGTGGATGGATGTAATTTGTTTCATTTTTTGCCAGACTTTGATATATAGAATTATAAGCAATAAACATAATAAGGTTAAAACTAATAAAGCTACAATTGAATGCAGCATCAAATACAACATTCCAGTTGCTGTTGGTGACCATCCAAAACGAGGTCCTGACCAGTGATGTTCTCCATCTTTCTCCATTCTTTCTAGGACTTGGTGTATCTTCTCTGCATCACGATGGACGCTAACAAGGGTCCCTTGTCCGTTTTTCTGAATTCGTTTTAGCAGTTGACTCAGGTCATCATGTTGCAACAGTTTTCTCACCAATGTGAGATTCATTTCAATGGGGGTAGGCGATAAATCTTGATACAATGTATAGTTAGATTGTAGCAATTGGTGGGTTGTGACAGGAGCTGAATAGTTAGTCGCATCCCATAATTTTGGTAAAATTACAAATACAGATGTTTGAGTTATTATATGTCTCTGTAGTGGTGTTGTCTATAAATATAGAATCACAAAGAATTCTCATACAAACACAACCATTTCCAACATATATAAGTATAGTTTCAGGGGTTTCATCAGAATGTATTTCAAAATGACAAACATTTTGTTCAGTGTCAAGACAAATGTCTTGGGCCTTAATGGTATTACTTTCACAAATAAATCCCTGTTGCTCCCGTACAACACATGCATCAACATCAATAGTTTGCCATTTGTTCCCATTTTGTTGGGCCCAGTGGACTCTATGTTCCATTGGATAGAGGACAGTTCCGTGGTGATTTCATCCCAGAGCAACGATTGGGTGTATGGTGTATACTGAAGCATTGCATATTGTTAAAACAAAAGCTGTGGCGTCGTAAATGAAATTAACCAGACGCCACCAGGATTGGAATTCCCTTTCAAATTCAGTTGCATTATCCCAGATTACCTTTCAAATCTCAGTGGGCAAGGTGTCCTCATCGCCTTCCCTTACAATTGCTGTCACAGTAGATTGTGCCCACAACGGAGAAACATGTATGGTGCCAAATGTACTATAGTTACCATACTGATTAGCACGAATAAAGGAAGTGAGGGTCTCCACCCCGTGCATCGGGCTTGTTGGCGTATAAGCCAAATTTGGTCCATGCTGACGGTGATTGCGAGAAGGATAAGCAATCCTCTGCCCATTGACCCAATCTCCAGGGGCAGGTGTGCTGGTGTCATTCCCGGTATCGTTCCTGGAAAGGGAAAACAATACAAGTCTTGGCGGGGTTTTTCCCCTTAGTGGCTCAACTTGTTTAACTGCTCGGACTAAAGACAAAAGTCCCTTTTCCCACTCAGAATATCTCTGTTCTGTCTCTTTAAATGCAGTCAAGTTAAACATTAAAGGTATTTTTGGCCCATTCGGCCTGGTCTGGAATAGATTGCAATAAGTACTATATTCTGCAAAACCCCATTCTGCTATAATAGGATCGCGGGGGTGTACTGGCCCCCTTAACTGACATGTCTTTGATTCCTGTATTAGAGTTTTGATTGCCTCTTCATGTTCTGGGTTCCATTTCCACGGTTTTCCCTTTCGTAAAAGTGAGTACAGTGGGCGAGCAATGATAAAAAATCCAGGTACCCGTTTCCTCCAGTGCCCTGAAGTACCCTGTGTTGTAATTCTTTCCTAGATTGGGGCATCTGCAATTGTTCTGTTTTACTTAGGCTGTCCAGTGGAATTGCTGCACTACCTGCAATCCACCAAGTACCTGAAAATTTTACTTCTCTACTTGATCCCTCACATTTTTCAGGAGGGACTTCAACTTCTGCTTTATATAGTGCCTGCCACGCTGTTGCTGCCGCTCCTCTGAGTTTTTCAGGGGAGGTCCCTCCAATTAGGATATCATCTATATATTGGTACAATTTCACATCTTGAGAGAGTGAGACTGTCTGTAAGAGTTCAGCAAGTGCAGCACGAGCAATTTTAGGTGAATGTTTATAGCCCTGTGGGAGTCTGTTAAAGGTGTATTGTATGCCTTCCCAAGTAAAAGCAAATTTCTTTTTATCTTCTTCCTGTAAGGGGACCATAAGGAACATATCTTTCACATATAGCACTGCCATCCATGGGTGTGCGGCTGCCTGTAGTGTGGCTGTTAAAGTTGTAATATTAGGGACTGCAGCCGTTAGCGGAGCTGTGTTGGCATTTAGGCGCCAATAATCAATTGTCAGACGCCATCTCCCATCCGGCTTTCGGACTGGCCAGACCGGTGAATTATACGGGGAGTGGGTTCTGGAAATAATGTGCCATTTTTCCAAATCTTCTGTTACTTCAGAAATTCCAGTTTGTGCCACAGCAGAAATTGGGTACTGCGGGACATTGATGATTTTTGAATTGGGGAATGCAGGGGCTGCGCGGAGTACACGTACTGTAGCCTCCCAATTTCTGCCGAGGCGGGGGTCAGTACTTGTACCGAAGGACCACACGCTGCCATCTGGCAGGCACCAGTTTCACCTAGTCAAGATGTCAAAACCCAAAATATTTTCATTGTGCTTTTTAATCGCAAAGCAAGTAGACAACATGCGTTTCTCGCCCAGGAGCCATAAATTAACTTTTGCAGTTTGGCAAATAACACTTGCTCCGTTTACTCCGGTGACTTTAACTCTCTGCCGTCCGGGTTGCATACCCAGTTTCTCAGCATCCTGTTGTGTTAGTACTGAAATTTGTGCTCCCGTATCTATTAGAAATTTTACCAATTGTCGTTGAGGACCAACCAGAGTCAGAATGTATTCTGCTTTAATGATGGGTCTAGCCTCATATTCAGAGGAATCTGAGGGGAGCAAGGGGTCATCAGTTCCCTCATCACAGTCATCAGGATCACCCCAAATATCACCATCCCAATCCTCTGGGGCCACTATTAATTTCCTCATTTGCATGGGGTTAGGCAGGTGTGGGTCCCGCATGAGCATCATCTCGATCTTTTCTTCCAACTCTTGTTTTTTCTCCTTTTCTTCCTGTAACTGTTTCTGCAGCTGCTCAGTTTTCAAAGACAGTATTAATTCAGCTGCCTTTCTGCCTTCTATTTCTTCTTTTAGGTCCTGCTCCCTTTTATTGTTATTCTTCCTATCCTGATAAGCAGCTTCTAAACAGGTACCTAGCATTTTGCAAATAATTTCTCCTTTTCCATTCTTTCTATGCCCCCTGGCCTCCTTTAGCTGTTCTTCCACAGCTTTCCAATCATGCCAGTGGTCACAAGCCCATTCTTCTGAGAATTTGGGACTTATTCCATGCTTCCATATGTAATCAGTGATACTACTTGCCATCCTGCCGATTACGCCAATTTGTCACGGAATGAGTGATTTAGCTCGCTTAAAGAATCACTGTCAAAGGTATTAGCAAAAGTGGTTTTAATACGTTGTTGTAAAAGTGCAACTTAACAAAGTCCAATGGCAAGGCCCACTCTATTAATTACTGCATGGAAGAAACATACAAAGGAAAACTGAGTTACACTCAAGTTAGAATGATTCACAGAGAGACCGGAGACACAAAGGGTAAGGAAGACCCTCCTGTTGAGTCACAAAGTTCAGAGTGGACCCCCTTGCTTTCTAAACTCCTTCTCAGACAGCAGTCTAGGTGTGGCTAGGTCCAAACCTAGTCTCGGACGTGTCAACGGTTTATGTCTGAAGGGTTGTATATACAATGTTTCATTAGCATCAATCCAGCATGCAATCAAATTTACCAAGACAAAGTCAAGGTCACCATACTACAAGGTTATGTGCGATATCAGTCGCTTACCAAAGATCTGCCATTGGTAAAAGGTCTCTCTGCCTCGAGGAGCAACCTTGAGAGGTGTCCCAGCTGAAGGGGAGATCACCGACATGCAGCCACGCTGCCTGGCAGGGAGAGCTCAAAGAAGGCTCACCGAGGCTGTCATATTTATGGGATAAAGTGGTTGGCTCGTAGTCAAATTCCATGCGATGGAAAAGGTATGCATGAGACTCCTTGTACCCACGACTTTCTTTGTTCCTTGATAAATGAGTCTTGGAAAAGCCACTTGCTATTCATGTGTTAATCACATGATCGGTGTTCCAAGCTCATATGCATCGATGCTCACTGGGTCACTCTGTTCCTTTGTGGGTTTTCAGAGAACAGGTGGAAACTAGAGGAGTTCACGCCTGGCTACGGCTCAGGCCTTTACCCCTTCTGGAGCCTTCACCAAACTGCCGCCAGTCTGGTCAGGGATCGAGCACATCCGTCACACATACATTATGAAGGGTAAGAGTTCAAAAATCCCATGGAAACATACTACTAAAACGGCATGGATTGTACTTCTGAGGCTCCCCCTACTTCTTCTCTTTGAATAAAGAGATGGTTCATTCCTCTTTTATCAACATAAAGTTCACCATACAAAGTGGGGGAAAAAAAATCGAAATGTAACCTGGTCAAATTAGGGGTCCCTAGCCACCTCCCAGCCTATCCACCAGTTTGCCGGTGGCCCTAAGAAGGAGATCCAGCCCTCAGGCTAGGGGAGCCGTGATGCACTGCCACTCCACACCTGAGCCGGACAGCAGTGAGGCTGAATGCTGGGGCACACTAAGGGGAGTATACACAGATTCTGTGTATTAACTCAATTTTTTACATGCCTGCCACTGTGGGTTATTCAACATGATGATGCACCCTCAGTCAGGTGTTCCCATATTCTTTTATATACCCTACAATGCCTACCTGAGTGGCTGTAGGAAGGCTGTAGCCTGCTGCTTTAGATATGCATATTTTGTTGCACAGCAACAGCTATCATCCCAAAGTATAGCTATATTTTCCACCCCTTTGTCTCACAAATTTATCAGTTAGGACTGATTGAAACTCAGCAAATGTAGCTGGCAGTGGAAACCAACAGTGAAGCAGAACATGTAGAAATTTAAATGGGGCTCATAGGGAAAATTTTGTTGTTGCAAAGGGTGAGCATAGCTCACACACAATCGTAAACAAGTATCTTAGGCCCTGACTTGCCACACGACAGTAAAATGTGCTGCTCAGTTCAAGCAGTTTGAAAAGCCAGGAATAAGCCATCGTCTTTTCCTTTTACTGTGCCTTGTAAATTTGTCAGGCCTATATTTCCCAGCAGACCGCACAACCCATTTTATAGAACCATGGAGCTTCCCAGGAAGCCGGGCACAGCCTGGCCTGCCCTGTTCTGCTACATTTTCTTTGGATTTTCACCAGCAATGCACATCATTGACAGTGAGTCTTTTTACAAGAAATGAATCCACCGAAACTCCCCCTCCAGTAGTTGGAAACACTCCTGGTTAACAGCCCCAGTTACTGTGCTGGACTGCAACACACACTGATGTTTTTTTTCCTGCTGCCTCCAGTCTGCTACTCACAGGACAGACTCTGCTCTGCACTGTTACACCAGTTTGTTGCATCCATATTAAAGACTAGATTGCCTGAATTATCCATCATTATACTCCAAATCCATAAGCAAAAAGGGGAACACAGCTTTTATGCAAAACCAAGAACTTATTTTTAGTTTAATTAAACCCTAAGCCATTTAATCAAATAACTATTTGTAGTCTAGTTACAATGATACTTACACAGTTCAAATGAAATACAGTTAAAAATGCCATACACAAATGTCCTAGAACCTACCCCTTTCTCTGGTATTGTGCTCACCCTTGCACTGCCCCTCTGGTATGAAGGTTGATGGCTTCAGGCCGTGGGCAGGGGCTTGCAGCACAGTCAGCATCTCCTCTCTGGGAGGAGTGGGATATTGATTCTTCCTTCTCAACCCAGGATCTGTGGCTGGGGTCGTTTTTATGTTTGGTAACAGCATCTACACTCTGGTCTTTCTTCCTTGGTCTGTGATACCACGTTACAGCCACATGTGTGTGTTTAACATACGTTATATACTAATTCTTTGTTCTCTTCCCTTACCACTAGAACTGGTTTTACCCAGCTGCCAAGGTTGCTTTCCTCTGATAAGCAATAATTGACCAGTGCTGAGCTGTTCATTGTCGTGGGTCCGCTGATATGATCCTGTGCCTGTGCTTTAAAGCTCCTGCTCTGATTCCATGCCTGTGGTCCTTTATGCTGCATTTTATTTGAGGGTCATAGATAATTCATTCTACACATAATAACTGCTTGCTAGTTACAATGATACTTACACAGTTCAAATGAAATACAGTTAAAAATGCCATACACAAATGTCCTAGAAAGAACAGAAAAAGATGTTTTCCAAGCATCGAGCAACTGCACTGTTCACACTTGGTACAGGAATAGCAAAGGGGCTTTGGGAACCCAACCTCTTGGAATGCCCAGCGTGAACCCATTTTGAAACGGATAGACAGAAGAATTAGGAGTGAGCAAGCCCTGACCTTCCCTTCAAGACTACAGCTTAATCCGTAATAATAAGTGTTACGTCACACAATAGTACAAAGATAAGCAAACACTAAACCAAGGTCAGTAATAGTTACCTGGTCATTAGCTAAGTACTGTTACAACCAAACAAGCTAAAACAAAGCTTCAAGGAAACCAAAACAAGTTCAGAAATTCCAGAAATGCTTTTTGGTACAAATAGAGAAGCATCTAGCTCACCCCGCTTCCTCTGAATAGAAAAAAAGAGCTAGGGGAGATAGAAATAATCAGTCCCCAAAGGGCTCAGAGCTCCGGCATTCCCCAGGAGTAGAAAGACACTTGCACATGCAGTAGGAACAGCTAGAGAAAGAAATTCTGCAGATGTTGAAAGAGCAGGACAGGATTTCTCGCTCTATTAAAATTAGATCGGAAGAGCTTAAAATAATGTAGAAAAGTTACATGGTCTTTCTCACCAGTGATATTCATTGCAATACAATATATGAAGTCCAGGTCACCCCCCTCCCAGGCCAAGAAGCAGCTGGTTAAATTAGTGGCAGTGTTGTTTCTAGGTCTCTGAAAGATCCTGGTGCTTATGGCCCATCAATGTGACTGGCAATGAAACCCAGGGCTTTTCATAATAGATGTTTCCCATTCCCTCTAGAAAGGGAAATACTGGATTAAGCTTTAGTCTTAAAGGGAAGGTCAGGCCTTGCTCACTCCTAATTCTTCTGTCTATCCATTTCAAAACGGGTTCACGCTGGGCATTCCAAGAGGTTGGGTTCCCAAAGCCCCTTTGCTATTCCTGTACCAAGTGTGAACAGTGCAGTTGCTCGATGCTTGGAAAACATCTTTTTCTGTTCTTTTTTGGTGTCTGAACATTATGTAGAAGGCTTGAGCAAATCTCAGTGCCTTCCTGGCAAGGCTCAGGGAGGCTGCCTGATCTTTTCATAAGCATTTAAAGGCACTCCAGAAGATAGATCAGACAGGCCTATATTGCTGTACCTCCTGTAGGAACACCATGCTAGGTGTCATACTACGGTCTTACATTTCTCAGTTGCTAAAAGAGCTGGTAGCAGGTCCTACCTTTTAGCTACACATGATAAAACATATCAGGTTCAACGCATCTCCAGTCTAGCTCTGTAGCAGAGCTGACAGAAGAGAGGAAAAGAGTTTCACAGGAAGCTTTGAAATTTAAAATTCTTAGCTTAAAAAGTGGAGCAATTTTACATTCACTTTTTTTGTTTTGTTTTGTAAGGGATTTTTATTTTGAAAGCTTTTTCTCAGTTATTCAATTTGTTTCTCTTATTTTTATTTCCCTTTCATCTTTTCACCACTGGTGACTAGCATGGTGATGAAAAACATACCTTATTAATTTGGGGATTTTCTAACAACAACAAACCCCCAAACAATTTGATGAAATAAGACTTTATTATTATTTCTATTTTTTTTTTAAGAAATAAACCTATTCTGTGGATTTACTGGCATACTCCTGGGTATTCAACCTGAAATGTGAACAAAACAAAGAATCTAGGGTGAGAAATAAGAAATCATGCTTATATACTTGGTAAAAGTTTTTCCAGCTCTTCCATTTGAAATCAGTTGCTGGTGGCCATTACCGCTTGCTGTTACCTCCTCTGAACCTCTCTTAACCTCCAGTTTTCCTCTTACTGATACAGCTAAGAAAGAGAGACCTTTCAAATCCAAGCGCCCATGTGGCACTTATGGTGTCATGGCTACCATACATTAGCATACATACATATATTTAGATTTAGTACTCACTCCCGAAGCTCATTATTTTCTAAATTAGGCTCCTTCAGGCATCAGTCCAACTCTAAACTCCCAGCTGCAGCAACAATTGCATAGCACATTAGTCAACCCTCCTTCGCTTTTTGGTTCCAAGGGAAAAATTAGTCACTACAACAAATCTACAATTTCTCAAATTGGAGATTACACACAGAGGTTCCTGTTGCCCTCTTTTTGTTTTTCTCCAGGGGCATGTCAAGACTGCTAACTAATTTTCTAGGAATAGAATTAATTGCACGGGCCAGAGAAAAGTCTCTCAAATCTATTTTCCATATGATGGGGAAAGCTTCTCTGTAAATAGCAGAGGGCTCACTCCTAGAGCTTGGAACAACATCCTTCTGTTGCAAGATCAGAGGACTTTGAGAAGCCTTCAATATAGATAAGTTTCACATGTTATCTAGGTTTCCAGGAAAACAAAGCATGGCCCCATATAGTAGCAATCCACACAGTAGCAGCATGCGAGGTTTTAAGTCTGGGTGGGAAGGATATTTTTGAAACTCCTGTGTCAAAGGCTACAATGAAGAGTAAATTTCAGCTGGTTTGGAGTATCTTTTCTGACAAATCCATGTTTTTAGGCTTTCCCCATGGCTATACACCATTTTCTGACTGGTAAATTAGAACATGATCTCACTGGACACATCTGGAGGTAATTTGCCCTACCTTCAAATGCCAAATCTTAAGGAACATAGATCCCCAAGTATCTTTATAAGTAGAGGAAAAGGGAGAACAACATGATAAAGCAAATTCTATAAAAGAAACTGAGCAGGTTAAATCAAAATCAGTGCTGGAAATTGGCTCCAGTCAGTCATTGCAAATCAGATTAATCTCTTGTATAGGCATTCAGCATCTTCAGCTCTTCTACCAAGTCTATTCATATAATAACCCGCTTACAGATCCAGCTAGAGAAAACATCCCTCTGCCACAGGACTGCTCCACTCTAGAGAGAGCTACTTTTGCAGATCCCCCTGAAATGTGCAGCTAACTGGTTCAGTTCTGGGACTCAACTTACCCCTGAGTCACATCTGAATGAAATTAAGATGCTACCATAGCCTGACCCAATATACTTCAAGCCAGAGATGCCAGCTGGGAAACACCAGGCAAATCAAGTTTCTTTCCTTACTGAACGAGAACATCAATAGCAAACTAAAGCTCACTACAAAAACTAGAGCCTGACACATTTATTCCTGTGCAATTCATACACCCACTCTATGAACAGCAACAAGCTCTAGTCACGTACCCAACCAAACCTGGACAAATTTCAAGCACAGCAGCAAAAATTAGGAGACAGAATTATGGATAAACTTAGAATTAAATTTATGTACACTGAAATGTCTACAGCTGTATTATCACTTTCCCTTTTAGGTTTCTATCCCACTAAACCTTTCAAATGCCCCAGGCAGAGTTTGGCACCAGGCCATAGCCTGATGCGTAATGGAAGAACTTCATAGCTATCCGGGCACTACCAGTTGCAACACTGGGGCCTCAGTGCTGGAAAACGGAAACAGCAATTCTGTGTATAAAGTGATGAAAATGAAATCAACCCATAGGTGCCTCAGATGAGGAAAATGCAGAAAACCAAAACATCATGAGCAGAACTCCTGTGATCTTAGGAAATCACATGCAGACTTTTTATAGCAAATTTTTATCTTGCTTGTATCCATTAAGACTTGTTCTTTGCATATCTTGCACAAAGTTCCTTCTGCTTAAAAAAAAAGCAAATGGCTTCTCACTGTCCCTTAAAGGAGCTGTGACTCTCACTCCAGACTGAGCTGCTCAGGGTAGGGGGAAGAAATCTATTTTCCATGAAATACATACCTACAAGAAAAGTGATAAAAGAGTGTGGTTGTAGAAAGCCAAGCCTGTATATTTGCCATGGAAACAGCAGTTATAAGAAACACAGTGATGGGAGGAATATCAACTATCACTTCAGTCTGATATTTCCAGCATGCAGACGTAGCAAACTGTAGGCTGCTCCTCATGCAGCTTGATAGACTCGCCAGTTTTATTACCTTGGTAATTATGGGTCGTTTCTGGCTGCTACTTTTGAAAGGTAGGTATCCTTTATGATATTCAGGAAATATAAGGAGTGAAATGGAGAGGAGAAAGCAAGGGTGGAAAGGGCTCTCACCTTAGACTGGACTCCCACCTCATTTTTGTGAGGCCAGCAGTAGCCCTGATGGACATTTCATTTACTCATCTGCCTGCTTCTTTACATCCTGGCACAGGCACACAGTATAAGGAAGGAGAGGGACTTCTTTGGACACGCCCTGGAGACCACGCAGTGTAGGCCTTATTCTGGTGTTCTACTTTTTGAGGTTTTTTGTTTCATCCATATCAGGAAAAGCTTGAAAATAAAAGCACCTCCGAGCTCGAAGAAAGCTCAATTGAAGTTGCAAATCCAAATTTTAGCATGGGGTTCCCTTTCCAGAACTGTCACCAATTCTGTAATTGTCATCTCTCTGTTCTTTGCCTCTTATCAGTTTCCTTTCCATATGGTGCCCTGTTCCCCTTCAGTCGCCTCTCTCTCACTTCATTATTCCCTTCTTTTTGCTACCAAAGCTGTAGTGGAAGCACCCCAATCTCCCTTCTCCTTCCTACTGACGTGAACAAAACCCCAGCCAAACCAAGGAGCCATTTTTGCCAAAGCAGAGAGACACACATGCTGAATGCAGTCTGTTAGCACTAGACTCTGCAAAACAGACATGATTCACGCTCCAGAGGAATTAGCAGCACTTGATGACCTGCCATAATAAGAATGCCAAGGGGTTTGACTGCTGCCAGTGTTCAGGTAAATGCTGCTCTTCCAGCACTGCTGTTCAGGAGGGTTGGTCACTCCTTGTGGAGCCACCTTCAGCTGTGAGAAAACAGCCCAGCACAGATATGAATGTGTGCTACCAACAGAGGAAATTTTTACTGCTCTGGTCTTTTGTCACAGCCCTGGCTTCCTTCTAGTTTCCACAGAACATTACTGATCGACATACTAGGGAATGAGGTAGCATGGGAGCTTTTCAGTGCTTATCTCTAGCAGCACCAGTTTGTTTTTCACAGGGTGTTGCTAACGAAGCTTTGTCAGTAGCAGATATGTGTGGGAATTTCACACTATCAGATGGACAAAAAGTGCATCCAGGAAGTTTCTGTCCTTCAGAAATGATTACTTAGTCCCCAGCTTGCCACATTCTCCTGAAGATAAAGCCTTGACTCCTGGGGCTAGCCAAGCTTTTATTAGTGTTGGATTTAAAGGCTATATAAGTAACTGTTGCTTTCCTATGTCTTTTGCTGATTTCTTGGCAGTTGGGAATGGTTTGGTCTCCAGAATAGTGTGAGCATTCCCTAAGCTAAACTGTCTTTTAGCACCACCCCCTAGAGGCTGCTAAAAGAGGCTACAATGCTCACCAAGGATCAGTGTCTCCATCACACTTGGGAGGCAGTACAGGGAAGGAAATGGCCAAGGTTAGAGTGCTGCACCGACGAGTTATTTCTTTTGTTCTAGGAAAATCCTAGCGTTCTTTGGTGTATTTGCATGTCAAATTCATTTCTAGAAAGGAAATGCTAGGAACAGCTCACGGGTTTTTTTTAAAAGTAACCCAGACCATTGCCAGTTCCCACTTACCTGATGTCGACTTCGCCCTAAGGATAGGCTGAAGTTAGAGCAGAGCAGAGAGCAATCTCCTTCATTGGCTGCCACAGTTCCCACATAAAAGATGTTTTCAATACATAGATGTCTCTGAAGGCTAAAAACTTGCCCACAGGCAAAGGAAAAGAATATACTGGAATACATTTTAAAATCACAGCTATTACATGATACTTCAGCAAAGGTGTACTCAAATAGTGTAGGGTATTTTGTACGCTTAGTTTGATCAAGAGTGATGCTGATGATGGAATATGACTCTCTGCCTTAGCTGGATCCAGGTTGCAGCTGAGTCATCAAAACCACTAAGAACTCATGCTGTAAGCATGCAAACTTCACATACTGACCTTTAATCGGAAAATCCCTCTGCTGCTATGTCCTTTCTACACAAAGTAATGATTTTTCCTGTTACTGCTGTTCTAAGCAAAGTAAGATTCAAAGGAGTCATTTTTTGAGAGGGACACGGTGGTCTGTATTATGCAATCAAAAGTAATCTAAAGAAATCTTATTGATTTGTTGAATCTTATTTTAGATGTAAAATTTGAACTTCCTGGATTGACTTTTATAGAGAAATATTCTTGTCTAAGTACACAATGGTTACAACCAGTAAAATGTAGCCACTTTGAGCATGATGTGGCTTATATTGTGTGCTTTTAATTCATGCTATTCAGCTGTATACACTGGATACAAGTTGTTAACTTAAAAAAAAAAAGGGGGAATTCAGAATTGCTCAGATGCCTTCAATATGCTTTTGGAGCTTACAGGGGAAACATTATGACAAGAACAAGATACTTTCTCTTCTGATATAGAGGGGTGTTAGAGCTCTTCGTATAACTTGATGAGAATTTTCTGCATCGTTGCAGAGTGACTATGGAAGTGATTTCTTCTTCCTGATCCTCATGTGCCTATTTTCATGTCTTTAGTGCTGCCCTATCCCATCTGTATATGAGAGAAGAAAGCAAAGTGGCTTTTTCACTGGACCAGTTCAGCTGGTACCAAAAGGCACTGCAAGCAATGTGAAAAATTATCTCAAATACAAATGTGTTTTAACTGGGGCAAGGGAAAGCCAAATTCTCCCAGCAGTAGGCATGCCAGTGGAATAAAGTGCTATTCAATAACAGCTTTCTCACATAGAAACTCTCATTTTTTTACCATATCGCTTGTGACACTAGGTGCTAAGCAGGCATACAGCCCATGGTCTGAGCAGCGTTTTACCGCTGTTATTGTAGCTGCCAGCATAGGTAGAGAAGATGATCTGGCTGTATAGTCCTTGGCCTGGATAGTTCTGGGGTGCCTAACCCCTGTGCATTTGGACTACTCTGACTGAAACTGGGGACAGCTTTACTACCGGTAAACCCCAAAGAGTGAGGATGATAGCTGTGAGACAGACCGCGGCTGTGCAGCAGAGGTGAGCTTGTAGAAGTTATTAAATAATCTGGAGAATCAACAGTAGCTCTGCCAAAGTGGCTGTGCAGTCTGATAATTGCAGAAGAGAGCAAACCTGATGCTCCCTTTACAGTGCTTGGGAGAGTTGAAAGTCCCTGAAGACGGTTCAAGTTATTCAATGAGATGAGCAGGGATTTGTCTGAAGTCACAGTATTGAGTGTGTGCCATTGGCAGATGTTAAATACAAAAGTGTTTCTAAAATCCCAGCCTTTGGTCAGCTTACTCAGGCTTCAGTAAAGTACTTGCCTTATCTGGAAAGCCACAGCTGTGACCCTGAAAATAAATACTGTTCTTTCTTCCACAGTACCAAACAGGGGTAACTCTTTTGTGAGCAGGAGGGTACTGTTCTTTTATGTAATGTAGCCGGGTGATTTAAATGCCCCCCAGGAGTGCAGTTGCACCTTCAGACTCCATTTCCACCTCCCAGGAAACCGCTTCTTTTACCATCCTGTGCTCTCATGGGAGATGAGAGACTCTCCATCCCTCCTGCTGAATGTGCCAATATATATAAAAGTTAAGACTCATTGGGTGAAAGAATATGTGTACAACAGCAAGCATGAGTGTCGACTCCGGGATGGGCACTTAATATAGACTGGGAACTTGAGATCCAGCTGCTGCTCCAAGGTCAACTTTTAAATTTTACAATAAAAGCCCATGAGGCCAGCCCAACATGCAGGGATTTCAGTAACACTGATACACAACTAATACAAAAAATGCGGCACCTATAGATTTATGCATAAGGGAGCAAGCAGCATGTTGAGTGGGAGTTTTCAGGATAATTTTGAACCTATTTCTACCTAAGTTTCACCAAATGCATCCAAGTGTTTATCTTTTCCTAGGTTCAATTTGCACTGAGATGAGCGGCACTTGGATTTGAACTAATGCTGAAATACGATCTATAATGAGCCTGGGATTCAGATCCAGCATGCAGCAATCTGAAAATGGATGTCCTGAGTTTCTTACAGTCCCGAGATTGTTTTGCTAAATAAAAACAGCTTCAAACAATTTTATCTTTTAATCAACAGCCCAGACATGTACTAATAAAATCATAGTAACAATAAATTTTCATTTTGGAGTATTCCGACAGGGAAATAAACACTGTTGTAATGAAATCTACCAACCACCAAAAGCCAGACTCTTCTACACTGTTATTCTCTGCACTGGTGGAAATCTGCAGTTGCTTCCCTGACTTTAGAGGCAGAATTAACACTTGCAGTGGAGTAACTCAAAGCAGAATCCAAGCTTTGTTTGTTATTAGGCACTCTGACTGTATAAATAAACACAGTATGCAGCTGCTGTGATTTTTCTTTTTTAAAGCCAGCTTGCATTCAATTTGCAAATATGGTCAATACTAATTTACCCCTCATTTTGTCTTGGGATTTCTAAAAATATGGGATGACAAATGCTAATTCAGGTAATGGTATTATTTCAAAATCTCAAATATAGAGCTCAAAAAGAGAAGCGCTCACATGAAATAGCTTATGTTAGCCTTTAAATGAGATTGTTCATCAGACTGTCTCCTGTGCCCTACAATCAAAGGGCATTTGCAGATTTTTGCTATGAATAAGAAAAAGAGAGGGGAAATAAAGCCTCCAAAGGGGAGCACAACTGCATTTCTTTTCTAACATGTTGTATCACAAAATTGCATCTGTTTTACTTGCACAGTAGAAGCCTACACTTCACCGAGACAATAAAACAGAAAAATAAAATCATAGCAAATGGAAAACCCAACCCTTTAGCACACCTAAAAGGCCAGACTGTCACATGGAAACTGAAAGCAAGGCACTGTTATCCAAATCTTTCAAAGCAGGAACAGCCATCACAGAGGTTTATTTGACTGCAATAAGAGCTAGTGGTTTATCCTCCATGGTGTTTTGGTTTTTTTTAAAGTATCTTCTGAAAGGAACTGGAAGTCATTTACCAGCTTTTCCATGGTGTCACTGTTAATCATCAAGCTTCCACGGAATGGGGATTTTGCTTCTGTTTTTGAGAAAAGGTGATCCTCAAATAATATGAAGCATGCCCAGGAGATGCTGTTCTGTTTCCAGGTTTTAAGGTTGCTTTCATAGATGCATTGTCCATAGTCCTTAGTGCAGCAGTTGTGTTGGTGGCTAGGGGGTTTTTGAACAGGTTGACAATAGCCTCTCAGATCTATTTGGTTTCTGAAAGGTCTATTCTGTTACTGCTTTGTCCCTAATTTAAAATTTCGTGTTACATTCCTCTATGCAATTTCTTCAGCAATTACCTTTTCCCTTTCTTTTCCTTCAACAAGAAACTAACTCTCCTTAGTCTCAGAGAGCTGGAGAATGGCAGTAGAGGAGGAAAGATTCCTTCTCCTCTTCCCTGACTGCAATATTCAACCTTGCAGCCACTAAGCATAATTTCATAGAGTAATATAGATTGGAAAGGACATCCAAAGGTCATCTCGTCCAAAACCCAACTCAAAGCAGGGCTTAGATCACGTTGCTCAGGTTCTTGTCTCATTGAGTTTTGAATATCTCTAGGCACGGAGATCCCACAACCTCTCTGGGTAACCTGCTCCAGTATTCATCCACCCTTCTGGTGTAAAAAATTATCTTTACTCTTTATACTGAATATCCATCTCCCCAGATCTTTTCTGCATGTAAAGTTACCAATATTATGTTTAGGCTGCAATTAATATTGTTTTAGATTAATATTAATTGTAATTAATTAATTGTAAAAGTATGCATAAAAGGGAAGGAATGGACTCAGTGATTCAGGATATCCCTTTCAGTCTTGTCTACGGGTGGAATTCAGCTAGTAGATTTAGAGATATGCATTTAGAGGTTCATAAATATGGATCTGCATGTGAACTAGGTGTCTAAACTCCAGTTACAGTCAATGGGGATCTAGGATGGGATTCAGTTGCCCCTATGTAAGCTTTTAACACCATTTGAAATGCCCTCAAGTATCCTGCCCCAGAAGGGCACGTCTCCCATAGATAATATGCCACCTCTGCCAGGCCCACGTAGGTATTTCTCATGCCCTAGCGAATCTGAAGTTACACCAGACACCTGTGGGCAATGCTGCAGAAATAGTTCATAGACATCGTTGTATGAACTATAGAAATAGGATGCGGCATAAATGGCCAATGACCTACAGGTAAATGATTACATTCGAAGGCTTGTGGTACAATGATGAATACAGTGTGAACCTCTTCCTTATCATCTCCCCACTTTTGGCAGCAGTGTGCTTAACCATTCAAACAAAAAGAGAAGACACAGCAAACTTTCAGCTTTACGTAGCACACCAGTTTGGCCAACTCTTTTTTCAATAACAAGGTCACAAGTACGAACCATCCAAAGGGCACGTGACAAGTCATTTCTGTTCTCTGTACACGTACATGTGAAAGGAAAATTACCTAATAATTTCATTTTTTATCTCTTAGGATTACTTCACAGTACATATTTTTCCACATTTCTATTGTGCCATTAATCTTTATCCTGTGCCTTCTGCAGAAACTTCTTTTTTCCTCCCACAAAGGCTGCCAGGCTCCCGCTCTCCAAGGGGTCACAGGTTGCAGAGGAATCCACAGAAACAGGAAACCAGGCTTCCTCAGTCAGTTTTGAAACACCAAAACCTGTTTCCTTTCTACAAAAATAAAGCCTGTCAGGGCATCCTCTGGGTAGGCTCACTGTATGACCAGCAGCTCAGAAGGAAGGAGAAGCTACAGGATTTCTTGCTTGGGAAATAAATGTGAGATAACTTGTAGCATTTACAAACCAGCAGAATGAAGGAGATAATCTTCTTGCTGCTCCTATTGCATTTACAGAGTGGCAGCATTGGATTTAATACTCCAGGAAAGCTCTGGACCACAGGCCAGGGTGGTGAAACCCGGACAAGTCACTCAGACTTGACTCCATCTCCGACCACAGTTGTGGGGTCACCCCATTCTGAGATCCAAGCCGACGAAGTGAGTGCCTCGCAGGGACCTCCTTTTGCATCTTCAGGCAAGACTCTGGGAATGAAAGCAGTGAAGAAAACCTCCAATCCTACAACCTCTACCCCTGCAAGCCAGTCAAATGGACACAGTGGTGGTGACTCTGACAAAGATAAGATGGGAAGCTCATCTAGCAGCAAAGGGACATCTCTACAGAGCAATGCTGGAGAGGTCCCTCTCCAGCAAGAGGTCACTACAAGCCGGGACACAGCTACAGGGAACAGATCTCTCAAGCAGTCATCCCACAGCACTGGTATCACCAGCACCCAGCAGGATGCCAACTCCAAAGCATCCGGCTTTGAAACTACCAGGGGAAAGTAAGGAAAGTTACCTATTTTTTTCTTGTCTCCTATGTACTGCTTAGGAATGGTTATTTTCCTGTTCCCAGTGAAATAATTGGCAAAAGTTCTAGTAATTTCAGTAAAATTGTTTTCTGAGCTTAAAGAAGACCATCTAAAACAAGCAAGGGACCAAACCTGCAGTATTTACTCAGTCAAAACCATACATTTGTAACAGAGTAAATGCTGCAATATTTTATTCCTCAGAGTAGTTACCTCAAAACCGACAGGAAAGTGATTACCACATATGGGTAGGAAAGGACTGCAATAGATGCCTCCCTGTTTTATACACAGTAAACTTTTGTTGGTTTTTTTCTTTCTTTTCTTAGGGGTAAAAGAAATCACAAATGCACCTTTTCATTTGGAATCTATTAAAAACGATTGTATTTGTAAACTTCTCCCCTAAATTGAAAATACAAGCAATTAAGTGTACAAAATGCATCAATGTCTGACAATTCAAAACACCTTATTCTGTGATAAAAACTTATGGAAAGTGGCATTGCAGGTGAATGTGCATTCAGAACTGCGTAACTTCATACATAATAGCTATGCATAACAGAGTGTATCAAATTGTACTGTCTAGTTTTATAGCTCTGGAACACTCAATTATTTTCTTTGTACCCCAAAGTCTTCAATTCTCAATGGGGATGTTAATACCGACTTTGGAGATGTTGCAAGGTTCACTTAATTGCTGATATAAATTCAGATACTGGTAGAAAATGGAAGACAGAAAGGATTGGATGTTTTCCATAGTATTTATGGAGAGTGGGCTTTCAGAATATAGATTTCTTCTTTTGATAGTACTTGCCCAAATGTTAGCATCCAAAAGGAGGAAAAACTCTTGTTCCTTCAACTCAAAAGCTAATGTTCCTTCAACTCAAAAAGATTCCCATTGACCTGAGCATGTTTTGGATCATGCATAAGTGAAACAATGCACAAAGACCCAAAGGAAAGGAGTCCTTCGCCTCCACTTGGAAGAGGTACCCCAGGAGCTGTGCTTCCCAGATAGCTTTCCTAGCATACTCCTTCAGCTGTGAATGTCATCCGTTACACCACCTTACTGTGCTGTTTGGCAGAGTGTCTGAGTTAACCTGAGTTAAATGGGTTCTCTTTACACGTGAGAGCTGATAACTGCGCCTCCATTAAAATAGGTCTTGATATATGCTAACCTTAGAGTCTTTAGCTTTCTCAGCTTTTTTCAAGAATAGTATTCCAGTGAAATTAATCTTAGAAAAACTCTGTGAATCGGCAGGTATTGTTTCTACCTTTTACATAAGATATAAATATCGAAAGCAAAAAATCAGTCTCCGGTGAACAAGGTCTCATATTTCATTTATCATAATGGGATGTGATTGCAACTGCAGAGAGGCAAAATAAGCAAATCTTGTATTGGCTAGCACTTTATTTCAGGAGTGGTCAAGGAGCAACCTGCTGTGCAACATGCATAAAGGTCTTTTTTTTTTTTCTTGAGTCCATTGAGCAGGTTAGCGATAAAGCTAGGATTGCCTATCAAAGTCACAGGAATGTGTAGCAGCATGAAACCCCAATATAAAACAGAATGCTGAATCCCCACTCTCTTTCTCAAACTGCTGGGCTACATAGCCTCTCCCTAGCAAATGTCTACAGTTCTAGGTGTGGCTCAATCCTTTTTACATTAAGATTCTTGTGTTAGAAGCCTTGTCCTCCTACCACGTACAAGTGTTTTTACAATCAGCTAAGGTGTTTTGAGCTTTTCTTCCGGTTTTGCCACTGACCTGGACTGTGACTTAAGTAAGTCACTTCACTATTCTGTCTCCCTTTCCCTATGAATTCGACCTGGATGAGTAATAAAGTCACTAGTGACTCATTTTTTTTCAGTAAAGTCATGAAAATATGCCAAGTCTAGTGTGCTCAATGTTACTGATCACTGCTGTGAAACACCTGGAAGCTGCTGCTGAGAAACTATGCATAAGAACGCAAGCATTTTTATTTATTATGTGCAGGTGTTATCCATTTCTAGCATATGTTTTCTTTTTAAAAAAAATTTTGCATCTTTATTGCAAATAAAATGAAAGAGATGTTGTAAATCTTCCAATAAAGACATACAGCTTTCTTCGAGCTTTACTCATTTAACGCCTGAGCACAGCATGAATGAGTCAATAGCAGATTTCATAGTTGTAAAGTGTACTACCTCTGAGGAAATTTGGAAGCACAGTTTGCTTTTTGGTTTTACTTTGAATTAAAGCAACTCTTCGGTTATAGTCTGTATTCCAACCGGAATTTTTGAGTGACCTTGTAGGAACTGCATGACTCTCTAATTCTTTATGGCAACCCATTGTGCTAACATATGTGCAGAGATACTGATGTTAAGAGGCTCCACAGAGGAGGAACAATAGAGAGAGGTCAGTGAGAGACAAGAGGAAGGAAAACAAAACAAGAATGAGCATTTGTTTTTTAATATATTTATAATTAAAAAAATAGCGATACATATACTTTGTTGAGGAGTCTCCAGGGATGTCAGATTACCCACAAGGTACAATATGCGCCCCTTGTACAAGCTTAATTACCCAAATACCCCTTTCTGAAGGAGGTCATGTGACTTACTGGCTTAATTACAAACATAATTCCCTCGCTATCTCTACCCTAGGTTATCTGAAGACAGTATTATGTACACATACCACATGCATACTAGAATTAGATTAGAAAAAAGTTCTTTTCGTTCATTCTGTTTTTGCAAAATTCCCATTAAAATGTCAGAGGAGCATGATTTGGAAATATTTCATGGATTTTCAAAGTCTGTACCTGAAGAATATGTCTGACAACCACCAAGTGTGGCAGGCAGGACACAGCCAGATATAGAAGCTAGCATCACCGCAGAGCTCAAATTGTCAGGCGCAGCTGTGGTGCTGCTGCAGTGCTAAGATCAAGCTGGGAAGGCAAATCAGTGAGTCAGGATCAGGCCTGGTGATGGTGACCAGGGTAAGACACAGCCCAGTGATCACTGGGCAAGTCCACAGTGATGGGGCAAGGTCAAAGTTAGGCCAGGATGTCAGCTTGCAGGTCAGGACTGCCACAGGCGCAATCTAGCCCTGGGCTGAACTTTACTGCGGCTCCTGAGCCCGTGGGCAGTGGAGACCCCAGGTCAAGCTGGTCAGAGTGAATAAGACCCACAAGTGCCATCAGGGTTCTGACAAGTTTCCATTTCATTTTATTGAAGGAAACGTGCTATTAGAACTGTCAGAATAAATTTATATTTTTTTTTCCTACTGAAACAGAACCATATTTGCCATAGACCATGACTTTATTTTACAAACTCATCTCAGGTTGACTTTTCAGGTTCCGGCAGAACTTCTGAGGGCAGAGACGTATGGCAACAGGCAGTCACTTGATGAGGAGTACAGTCAGTAGGGCTAAAGGTTCCAGATTCAAGATTCTGCTGTTAATAAGGCAAAGCTTGGCTTTGAGCCCCTCTATATCACACCCCGATGTGGTATTTTAAGTGCTAAATATTGGGCATATCCTTATCTCTACAACGACTAAACTCTTCCTTATTCTTCACTGGAATGAAAATGCAATGACATCCTGTTCTTTTGCAGTGAAGTGGAACAATTTTATAGTTAACCTTAGAATAGGTACAGGAGGACGTAATTTATAGATTCTGTAGCTACCTGCTCTCACACCATTTCAGAAGAGTGGTTTCTCTGGTGAGGTATCCCCCATTCTGGGAGGACCTGCATCCAAGCTTTCAGAAGGATAAGGAAACTTCACAGGAAGCACATCTGGAATAGCCTGAGCTGAAGGAAAATTCCTTTCTTCACTCCTCATATGAATTTGACTTAAGCGCTGAAATGTGAGGCTTATGTCTCTACGAAAAAATATGCATCTTTTTATTATTTCTACCTATCCTCAAATTTTCATGCTATCCATATCAATGAATAAAGACATGCTGGAAAACTAGAGCTGTGCTTCAGCAGCAGAGAAAGAGTTTTTCCAAAGTTCAGTGACATTAAATGTGAGCACCAATTTGGTGTCAAAAAAGAAAATTGATGATACATTCTTTTCGATTGAGTTCATGTGAGATACATCTTTTTTAGCCCATGGAGAGAATTGCAGTATTTCACTGTATAAAGCCGCTTAAATAACAGTGGTGCTATGGAGCAAGTCTGAGGCTGAGTCCTGAGACTAGCACACTCATCCTTCCATTCTGAACCCAATTTTGTTAATTACTGTTCAAGGCAGCTCCTGAATACATGAGACATTCATTCAGGCTGTAAATTAACCACACTATCTCCACATTGTTGGATGGCTCTACATTACTGTTTTCTCTTAGTATGTGTATATTACACATTTTCCAATTATCATGAATCCACTGAGGGTCTTCGTAGACTTCCCCTGCCATTACCTTGGGTAGTGGTGAGGTGACAGTATTTTATTACTAAGCACAGAAGTGTTTAATAAAGTCAGTACCAGGGACAGATTTGCTTAGCTGTCACATGTGGTAGGAGTGCTGAAATATTTCATTCTCATGACCAGACCTCTGCATTTCTCCCCGGAAATTGCTTTTGCCTGTATCAGCTTGGTAGAATTTCTAGTGTACTGACAAATTAAAATGAATGGTTAAGCTCAGCAGATGGTTCAAATACACAAGACGTAGAAACCTGATTTAACTGCCTAGTTAGTGCAAGGTTCACAGTCTCTTTTGATCATGTCACTTTTTAATGGAGCAGAGAGAACAATTCTTGAATCGATTTCTTAAGATTTTGCATCAGTGTGCATTTACAATAAATAAAGTCACGCATGGCTTAGGTTTCTGCCTCACTAGGTATATTCACTATGACCTAGAAGGAGGAACCTCTTACACTGGTACTTAGGTTGCCTTGGTGGCTAAGTGTCAGAGGATGTTTGACATGCAGTGCTTGCTTTGCCCTCACGATGTTGTATTCCAGCCATGCAGAAGACCTTTGCAATGAGCCCCTCTTCTGCAGCAGCATCTTGAATGTACTTCTGACGCTTGGCTGTAAGCCCACAGTCTAATTTTCCTACACATGCCGAACGCAGTGTTACTCCCATTGCAGTCCTAAAGACCAAAGCAAATCGTTCACCCAAGTGCTGGAATCCACTACTTTATTGCTATTTCAGCCACAGAATAAATGGGGCAAAGGACATAATTATGCAGTTCCATAATGAAGCCTGTGGCATAGTACCAAGAAAATGTAACTGTCCAAAGAGAATTTTAACGCAAGTATTTAGAGATTAGTGCTGCCGTCTGCTGAGCACAGAAGTAAAACAAATGACTGAGACTGCTGGTGTGAAGTAGCAAAACACCTTACCGCATCGTGCAGATGAGGTACTACTGCACACTGTACAGCAGTACTGGTATAGGGCAAGAGCTGCACAAAGGCCATGTGCTTCATAGACTTTTTGTTTCTATCAGTGCTATTGTACCCCATGCATTGAGGAAATCTTTTCCACTGCTGATGTCCCATGCACGGAATGAATTACAGGGTCTGTTTGCTCCATTGTGGTGGTCACCTTTCAAGTGGTTCCAGTACCTGGGTGGGAAGGAGCCATTGTGGGACATGGTTTACCCAGCTTGCACTACCTCCCAGAGACCCTGTAGGATGTTTTGTCTTTCAGGGAGAGAAGAAATGGTAAACACGTGTCCATACCATTCTGAACTGTAGGTGATGAAATAGTTTCGGAAAACTAGACAAAAATTCAGGAAATAACAAAATCCAAAGTTCTGGTTTTCTGAGACAGCCTTTCAGCAATGATGGCAAGGCAGAGACATGACAGACTGTTTTCAGTAGCACAGGAAACATAGCACTGGGGAAAAAAAATCACATCTCCACCATCTCCAACACTCAAAAGTGTTGCTTTTGAGACACTCACAAGGTACTTATAAAAGACAAAAAGCCCCAGCAACTTTTTCTCTTAGCCTCCTCAGAGTCTGGTTATTTAGTTTTTCTGCGATCAGAATCAGATAAGGTGCTACTATACAGATGACTTCCGAAATTTTTTAATGAATATAATAAAGGTTTCCGCTCATCTCATTACACTAACTACTGCATTAATGCTCATGCTTATCTTTGCTCTTGCTCTTTGTTTCATCTGCCATGGGAACAGCGAGGATTAGGAACAGACTGTTTTCCATCCCTACTAACGTCTCTTCACCCCACTGCATAGATTAGGAGCACTGTAACAAACTGGACACAGTGTTGGGATTTACCTCCCAGCCACAGCAAACATTCGACTCTGCAGCATTTCATTTAAGGTACACCAGAAGCATCTGCTCAAGTCTGCACAGAAAATATGCATTCTTACAAATCTGAATATAATTAACATTTTAGAAAACTGACACTAATTCCTAGAATAGATGGGGCAAGGAAAAGAACAGCAGCAAGGTGTTCCCATATGTTTTCCAAAGGCATTATCTGTGTTGCCAGTTAGAGAATGCAAGTGTTTCAAAACACAATTTTTCTGCCACATCCATAAGCATCTATTCTGTATTACACTCCTGGTAAGTAACACCATAGGTCATGTGGAAAAGCCCGGGAAAAAAATGACCTTGAATTTCATGGACTTTGGCTCAGATTCTTTTTGTTCAAGAGCCCCCTAAGAAATCAGTCAGTGACAGATAAAGATACAGCTCTGCATGAGTAAGTGGCAAATCAGGTACAAAGCAACTGGCAAGGCATTTAACCATTTAATGAAGCTAAATAAGAAAAGAGAAGCTGTCCAAAACAACATTATAAACGGATTAAAGAACAACATTCACCCCCGAAATTGGGATGGATCTTCTTTTTTAACATTTTCATTTTGTCACCTATAAAGGGGTTGGGGTTTTTTTTGGTCAGTATTTCTCAAAGTGGAGAAGCCATTACTGACATACGGCAATCTCCTTTTCTGTAGATTAGAAAAGGACTAACAAACCAGTTAAAACCAGTACCACTAAAGGTCATCTGAGAAGCAGTGACAGTAAACTAGACCAGAACTAGCTTAATGAATTTTGTACTCTGGGTCAATTAGATGATGGAAAATAAATTTATATTCCAGAGGGAAAAATGCAGAATTAAGACCCTTCTAAAGAGCAGTTTGGGGTTTTGAATGTGTTTTACTGGATGATTCTCAAAGCAGATTAATGGATATCTTCTCAAAAGTCTAAATTCTATCTTTAGGAAAGTTTGATTATTTTGAAGGGCTCTGAACACAGAGAGGGAGATAAGGTCTAAAAGAGCTGATCTGGTTCACAACAAGACAACTTTTTAAATGCTAAAATAGATCAGTGAAGCACTAGATAAGTGGAAATTGCAAATTAATTTTTGCAGCACAAGGTAGGACACACAATTGGTCACAACAGTAAATAAAAACTTAGATGAGACAGAGGCTATTCACAGTCCAAGGCTTCAGCACTGTACATACAAAAAAAGGAAATGAATGATGAGAGTAGAATTTGTGTTTTGTAATAGGCAGGACAAAATGTCAGGACCCTGAATCCTGAAAAAAAACCATTAAATAAATGGTATGACTCCCCCCACCTGATACTTCGGTGTCAACAAGTCAGCTGTTTCTCAGGCTTAAAAACCTATCCTATGACATATTTTACCATCACATATTATATCATATTGCATATCAAATGCACTTTTCAGAGGCTGTCCAGGTTTTCCATTCCAATCAGCATGTAAAAAAGATTTCCGAATTTGATTTGTTTGTGGTTAGTCCCTAGTGAGTACTGAAATTTTGTGGCAGCTGCGATTAGTAGATTCATACATTTCAGAACAAAGAAAACTGAGCAGTGAACCTAAAAATATTAAACAATTTTTATTCAGGTTTATAATTTCTGTTTGAACTAGATCTTATAATTTCAAAAGATGTCTGATGTTCATATAAAGGTACAGAATTTATCACTAGTATCAAAAAGGTGAGAGGTCTCTGTAGTCCCCTAGTGGAGTTCAAAGGAAGTTGCCAAAACCAAAACTTGGTCTCCCATGCAATAGCAAAAAAACCCTGTCAGGGTTCTTTCTATCCCTATAATCTGAGTGTTTTCATTATGTCAGCCAACATTATCTCTCCTCAACCAAACTTGGCAGGATGTTTAAAGCAAACTGAAAATATATCGCAGCAACATACTTTTATACAACCTAAATTTAGGGTCTGTACTCTGATCCTTGTATAAAAGTCTTTTAGACTGGGAAAGATCCTAGCTTAAAAAAGAAATAGAAAAAATGGTTTTCTTCCACACCGTGTCATTATATGTTTTTATATATGAATGCACTTAACCTACTGTATTCAGAAGAACAATCAGATCACCCAAAGGAGATAGGTATATAAGCAAAGATCAGAGGTTCACAGAATCATTCACAGATCATTCAGGTTGGAAGGGACCTCGGGAGGTCTCTAGTCTGACCTCCTGCTCACAGCAGGGCCAGGTGTGAGATCAGACCAGGTTGCTCAGGGCTTGATGCAGTCAGGTACTGAGCTCCATGCTCTGGGCTGGTGACTGCACAACCTCTCTGGGCCCGCTCCAGTGCCTTGGTGTCCTCATGAGGAACAAGTTTCTCATACCCAGTCTGACCCTCTCGTTTCAATTTGGACATGTTGTCTCTTGTCCTCCTGCCATGTACTGCTGGGAAGAGCCTAGATCCAGCTTCTAAACGCCCTCCCTGTAGGGGCTGGGGGGGGCTGCTGTTAGGTGCCCTCAAAGGCCTCCCTTCCCCAGCCTGAACAAGGGAAGGGCTTCCACCGCCTCAGCCTCTCCTCACAAAGCATCTAGCGGCTACAGATGCTTGCAGCATCTTTCTACATCCCCTTTGCTGAGGTGTAAAGGACAATATAAAGTGAAAACAGGTGTAGAATTGAGATTAGTATTTCATAAACTATTCTGTGAAATACCAATAAACTGCATACAATCTGAATTGTATGGTGCACAGCCACCAAGCTGTGCACGGACTTTAACAACGGCTCCAGCTCTGGGTCCTTTTGTATTCCTTCAGCAACACAATAATCTCATTTTCATGATTCAGTGATGTTCAGCTGTGCTGATTCAATAGCATTTCTATTAAAAGCCAGGTAATCTAATTTACTCACAGATAAAAATAACTCATTTTCAGATATAATATGAAAGGGGCAAAACAAAATCTACACCCTTTTTGGCACGGCTGCCACCCGTGTTCCTGTTGTGTGGCTTTAGGATCACTTACAAGGACCTGTGCTTACAAGCAAATGGAAGTGATCGCGTACAGATATACCTGATACCCTGTAGCTGGCAGTTTTTGTGAAGGTTTGTTTGGATTTTTGTCTTGGCAGTGTACCCAAAGAACAGTTTACAGTGGAAATGTGCTGTGGAAGGGCAGTCTCATAAACTTCCACTCACCCTCACACCCTAAGGAAATTATAATTTTTCGATGTTAGTGTAAATTGCACTTCGCTTTTCAGCAACATGGGGTATCACAGCATCAAGGGGACTTGTTCGAAGCCTGCTGAAGTGAAATGGAAACATTTCCATTGACTGCGAATTTATTCAGAACAATCCTGTCATAGAGCAGATAATTTTACAAGCAAGCAGTCACAGCACTCCTTCTCTGGAGATAAATTTATTTTCTTCTTTTGCTGCCCTCCTTCCTGCAGGCCCTCTGCTTTCCCTAATCATCCCTGGGGAGCTCAGCAGAAGGCGGCCGGGCTCTCCCTCGCCGTTGGTGCCGGTGAGCCGTACGAAGCCATGAAGCTCCGCTCTGGGCTGTTTACAGGGCCACAACACCCACCCGGCCCGGGCCCCTCAGCAGGCGTGAGCGGGGTGGCGGCGGCGGACAGACGCGCCCGCAGGGCCCCACGCGTCCCCAGCGCCGCGGAGCGACAGGCGCCTTAGCCGTCACCGGCAGCTTCCCGCCTCTGCGGGCAACGGCCGCCACCTGCCGGCCCTGCCCGGCAGCGCCTCACACCGCCCCGCCTCACACCGCCCCGCCTCGCCTCACAGCGCCTCACGCCCACCGCCCCCCCCTCTCCCCGCCGTCTCCTCAGGGCGCCTGGCGCTGCCCCACGGCAGAGCCGGTAGCCGGCTGCGCTTTAGGGCGTGGGGAGCTCTCAGCCAGGCGCCAGCTTGCTGGGCAGCAGCAGGCAGACGGCGGTGGCTCCCGCACGGTGGTGGCAGCCCGCGGGGGGCGACGGGGTGAGCCTCCCGCCCCTTCTCCGGGTGGGGGCGGGCAGCTCAGACGGGGCACCCAGGCTGCCACCAAAGAGGTGGTAAAGCAGAGCATAAGCTCTGCTAATTGCGAATGAGACGAGCCTTTTAAGAGTGCTGGCAACACGCCAGCGAAGCAATGATGAGTTTAAGGGCTCTCGAGTGTTCTCAGGCACGTGTCCCCTGAATCAGGAGCCAGGGATATACGTAAGAGCACGTGCTTATACAGCTACTTCAAACCAAGTGGGGTATTTTTCATCATATAAAGTCAAGTCCAGCTTCAGGAATCTGCACAGTAAATTAAGAAACCATATTTGCTGCTTATGAAAGCTTAAACAAGAATAGCTAAATAACTACTGCTGAGACATTACCTACTGTTCATCTCCTAGCTGTGCATCTCAGGGCAGGTTTCCCTAGGCCACATGGTTTCATTATGCAGACAGGGAAGTTGCTTTTTGCTGGGCATCACATCCCTTTGAAGTTGCAAGATGTTGCCCAGTAATTCACACCATATGTATACCTTCATAGCATGAGGTTGATGTAAAAGGCTGAGTCAGCTGAACACAGGGAAACACTGTGGTAATCTGTCTTACACGCTCAGAAATAAGCTTTTTTTCCAGCTGAGGAAAATACCTGCATTATTGGTACATACTCATGTAGACTGGGCTCTGGGCTTCTTGCCATGGACACAGTGTGGGCAGCCCTTGCTTACAGTTGCCCTGAAACTACTTCTGTTTCACAGTTATCTCCAGGCTGCATCCTTTCTCTTTTTGGGCCAATTGTGGAAATGAAGAAATGCTTCACGGGAATGTTTTCTCTGTGGAAAAAGAAACAGGACTGGTATAAGCAGAAGAGAAGAAAACTTTTCTGAGAGGGTATGAAACGCAAGATCTGAATAAGCTGTATGGGATGGTAGGATCCCAAAAGCTAAAGACAGGCTTAAAGGCACCATCTGGGTCCCACTGATGCCCTGCCGGTTGTAGGTGCTTTGCTCCAGCGGCACAGGCAGGCTCCACGGCGCGTTAGCTATTCAGGACTTGGAATTCGCAATGGCCATAAAACCCAGAGGACTGAGGCCTGCCAAGGCTGCAGTGTAGACATGCTTATTGGTTGCAAAAGAAACAAATGCTGCTCTTTGTATTATGCCCTACTTCTCAGATACGGTCAAACCGCACTTGATGCAGGGTTGGGGTAGTAGTATTTTGATTTGAGCTGGAAATACTGCTGCAAATGTCACAAGCAAAGAGGCTATTTCAAAGGCCTGAGGACTCAGAGGTACTCTCCCACACCTTGCTACCAGTGAGTTTTCCTGGCCAATACGTGCAAGAGGAGGATGAAATCTGTCACATGGGCCTTACGCCAGTTGGGGCTTGCACTGCTGTCTCCAGGCTGGAGTTCTGTTGTACATTGCGAGGATTTTGTTTTGTTTTTAAATACAGCTTTCCTGATTGAAATCAGGCTCACTGCAAAAGAAACGCCAGGCTCCTGCAGCTCCCAACAAAATCTGCATGTTAGAAGCCTGTGTTGCTGATCTGGAATATATTATTCCATGGAGGGTAAAGAGGATTTTCAGGTTTAAAGTCCTGTTATGCAAATCAGTTGTCTTCTGTTCTGCCTTTGCATTAACACAGCCTGTCATAGTTCTTCCGCCACGCTTCATCTTCTATTTCCAAATCTACATTTTTTCAGACAATTTGATTTCAAAATTATATTTACATTCTTAACATCTCTTAATGAGCTTATTTCATTGGTAGCGTAAACCTAATTATGAGTCACACCAGGGGCTCTTTTGCTGTGAATATTTCCTCCAATTTAGCCTGATCAAAGATTGCTGGGCCATGTGAGAACCAAAGCTTTCGCATTGCACTCATGTAGCTTAAGAATGAGTTAAATATTTTAAATAGAAACAATCTGCTCAAGTTGAGTTAAATTTTTGGTAGAGACCAGAGACTGAGTTCAGACTATCTTTAAAAACCAAGAGCAGTCCTTAACTGATACATTTGTGATGTATTGTACCGTGTTTTCCTTTGGAGGGCATCTCCAAATGGGCAAGTTTGAATAGCTGTTACCTTGAAGCTAGCCACCCTCAATAATAATGATAATTAGTGGATTTACATTATGAATTTTAAAAAGTAGATTTTTTTTTTTTTTAAACTGAACTCTCTGTATGCCAGGGCTTTCATGTATTTTACAACTGCTTTTTATGCCTGTTTTCATTGTTTTATCTTTTCATTGATCACACTTGCTCAGATGTAAAATGGAATCCAATTACCAAAAATTATACCCCAACAGTATGCACTGCAGAAAATGTCAGCACTGAGAACACCGCTATATGTCTTCTGCTTAATCCCTTTCTCTGGTGAGCCATCGGGTCTGCATGCAAGGGTAGAGCACAGGCTGGGGAGCCACAAGCTCAAGGCCTATCCTCACCGCTGGCTCATTGTAGCTCAGATGTTAAAATCTGACCCCTATATTTGGGTTCTTGATTTGCAGAGGTGGCAAGCTTAGCACCCAGCTGCCCAAGGTGTTAGCTCTTAGTTCCTCACTTTCCAGACAGCTAACTTGCAAGGGTAACAGAGGTCTGGTACTGCATAGCTGCTTGAGGTAGTGTTGCCACTTCAGAGGTCTTCTGATCAGACGATATGTCACCAGTTAATTGCTGAGAGTTATTCACGAATTTAGATGTTTACATTCTCCATACCAAGTTTAAATCATAAGCAAACCACCATGCTTAGTCAGAGCTCCTCCTGAATAGACCACTGTCAGTCTGGCCCAGTATCACTTTCTGCATCTGTTAAGAAATGTTTAGTATCCCATTCATATGCTGAGATTTTTTTTTTTTTTCATCTCTGTGCTGCGCTTCAAAGAAAAACACAGTTTTTAATCTCAGGTATGAATACGCAGAACCCTCACTACAGCTGTGAAATAGAAGAGACCTCATGCCTGTAATGAGAAAGGAGCTCAGCGGTAGTGCCCTGGACAAACTAACAGACCCCAATGGCGCTGGGCAGCCTCACCTGAAACCTCTGGCCACTCATGGGCCAGGGGCTCCATTTAAGCCTAGACTTGAGCCTGTTCTCCTCATAAAGGTGCTTGTCCCTAGCAGTCCTCTTGGACTTGTTACCTAGTCTCTGCTTGATACTTGCTGGGCTGCTAATTGACCTGTTTCTGTCACCCTAGTGCTGCTTGCCTGTCTCTGGTGCTGTTGTACTGCATGCTGCCAGTGAGGTCAGTGCCTAGCTTCTCCGGTTGCCCCTCCCCTCCTGGCTCACCTTCTGTCAGGGAGAAACCCTGCTCTTGCTGCTCCCCGATGCTCAGCAAGGAAGCCCCATGGAAGAGCTGTCTTCCTCGTCGTGCCCTGCCATGTCCTGCTCCTACCGAACAATTGGCAAGAGGGGGTGCCTATTCTCCCTTGCTGCTGCAGAGGTGTGCTGGAAGGGATGGAGCTACAAGCTCGCTCTCTGGCTAACTGTTGGCAATGTTTAACTGCAAATATCATTATTATTTAGTTACTACTGCTAGCCTCTGAGTGATACAGGAGACTGTAAAGGACCCATATGCCTCAACCAGAGGGGTGGTGTAAGTAACTTCATGATTCCTCTGCAAAACTCAAAAGACTTAAGTCTTCTTCTGATTCTGCCAATTTTACGTGTCTCACTTGCATAGAGTTGCTCCTGGCTTCCACAGAGGCAGTGAGAAGAGTACCTAATCTTTAAGCTTATGCTTGAGAGCTGCATTTAATTTTTAGTAAATATTTATTCATGGAGTCTCTAATTTATACCCACAGAAAAAAGGCTATAGCTAGAGGAGACAGAACATAAAGGAAGCATCAAACAAAAGCACAGCCTTTTTACACCCAATTAAAAAGAAATATTATCCTAATGAAAACACTCAAGGAAGTAGAGAGTGAGTGAGCAAAATCAGATCAAAGAGACTCAATAGAAACCCATTTTATATGAAACACATTATTCATCAATTAAACAATATGTGTTGTGTGAGGGAGCACCACAATACTGGCAGCAGAAATACTGAGAGGTTCAGTCTGTTGGCCTTACTTAGCATCTTACTTCCTAGCTTATCCTGCTGTTTTCTCAGGAATCATTTTCCAAGGAAAGCACTACTGAATTTAATGCAAGTGCACTGGTAGGATCTCAGTAGACAAAAGCAATCACTTAAGGATAGGTGCTGATACTATTTTGTGTTTTGTGCTGTTGTTCCTGTTTGAAGCAGTGTAAATCTGTACTAATGCCACTTAAGTAAATGGAACTAATCTGGTCTTAATTGTATTTTGATTTCCACTGTAAGGAGCCCATAGCAAGATACTGATTTCAGAGGTAAATACATATTTCCTTACTGGATTATGAAACACTAACAGAACTACTACAACCGGAAGCAAAGGTTAGCTGCAAAACATGACACAGGAAGACAAACTCATACGCAAGTTCTCATACACAAATATTGGTATGGAAATACTTGCAAGTTCACCAGCCCTACAACTGTCTTGTCACTAATTTTAAAGTAAAAAATGAAATATGTTTCAGCATGGACAAGGGAATAATGTATGACCCTGAGAAAGGCTGTACTAAGTTAGAGGGGGCGGGGGGAAATCATTACTAGACCAAACAGACATTTGTTCTACCGGCAAAAATGCAACAATACTTTCTTCAGGATGCCTTCCAATCTGCAGCTGGGGGACTTTCTGAGACAGAGGTTATAGCTACAACTTAATGTTTAAAAAAAAAACCCAAACCAACAACACCCTAATGGCATGTTCTTTCATGAAATCATTTAACTGCTTTTTAAAATCCTTTTTGGCTTCCCAAATTTCCAAATCTGGCACAGTCTATGTTTGTGGAAACACCACCCTGACCCTTTTTTTTTTGAAGTTTAAACCTGTTTTGTTTTGATGCCTCTTTGTCATAACAAGACCAACTGAATAATGAACGCCACGACTTCCCATCCCTCCCGCTCTTCATCTTCTATTTGTATCTTTCTTTTCACCTCTGTTTAGGATGTAGGAACAAACCTGAGTTCTGTATTCAAACTGTGGGCTAACCATAAACTCATATACAGCAACAAGGAGTTGATGTACTGAAACAGTGGTGATTTCTGTTTGTCGTCTAGTACTTCCCTAATAATTTCATGTATTTGATTTGCTAGTTTAGTTAATGCAAAATACTAAATTGGCATATTCAAAGAGCTAATCACAATGACTCCAAGACCTTTTTCCTGATTATAGTTAATTTAGGTAGTCATACTGTCCGTATAAGGCTGTCTGTATTTGTGCTTGACTCTGCATTACAAGACCCTTTTCTGACACTTAATTAGTTGGAAATTCAGTATCATGAGATTTCCGCAATTCTTCAAGATCAGCTTTAGGTTTACTACACAAAATGATTTTGTTTAGCTTTGTATAACTCTGTCATCTCCCTATTCATCTACTTTCCCCCTCATTAATTAATATAATGTCTATTACAGATTCATGTGGGATTCTGCTGATAAACTGTTTCTTGAGAAAGCTAACTAGTCTTTCACCTCTCTGATTTAGTACCTTATTATACCTTATTAATCTATAATAGGATCTATCCTCTTACTATGTGACAGATTCCTTTCCCCCCCCATCTAATAGCTTTTGGTGAGTAATCTTGCCAAAAGCTTCTGAAAATCACCTCTTTATCTACCTGCTTCTGATTAAAAGAATGCCAATAGATTTCTGAGGCATGATTTCCCTGTACAAATCTGTCCCAAGCCATTATACAGTTTATAATTTCTACTTAATTCTGTTCTCTACTGTAGCTTTTACCAAGTCACCTGGTTTCAAAATCTGATTTAACAGTTTGTGGTTTCTTGCAACATCCTTAGAATCCTTTTGTAAAAAACCAAACCTGGCCTTGCACTCAGCAGCTCCTACGTCCTGTACTGCAGTGATCAAGAGTTTGATCATTTTGTATGTGACTTCTTCCTCTGGGTGGGTAGCCAGTGGCACAGGCAAGCGTGGAGCTATGGCACGTTATTGCTGTGTGTGGCTTTGACCTCAAAGTGCACTGCAAAACGCAGTCTATGTGTACTCACAATATTGCTGGGGAAAGGGAGGAAGAGTAGAAATCTCTATCCATGAAGTGAAAGATATGGGTGGTTAAAAACCTTACTAAACAATCCTTTGAATTCTGGATAAACAGTTTCTATAATCTGAAATACAGGTGTATTTTAAGACCTGTGATTACTGCAGTCTAGAAGAGCTTCTTTGTACTTGGTGCTCCACAAACTTTTACAAAGAAAAATTTAGATTTGCAATATAAATATATGTAGAGATGGAGAAATGATTGTCTGTTTTCTTTGTTGTTAATGGGTAGCTGAAGCACAAAGACTAAGTGATTGCCCAAGACTACACTGGCAGTCTGAGAGAAACCAAACTTAATTTTCGTAACTTAGTCCTATCCCTAAATTATGGGTTTAACTTTCCCCTTTAAGTACCATATATCATCATATTGTGGAAAATGTTCTTTGTACTTTTAATTATATTTACCTTCTGTCTCTTACAGGAACTGGTGTGCTTATGTTCATACCAGACTCTTACCTACCGTGGTAATGGACAACCTGGAAACCTTCTCATCAGGCAGAGCGAAGCCTTGCACTTGGCCTGTTGGATCCTGTGCGCAGAGGTGTGTAGAACTAGGAAGAAAGAGTACTTGCAAGTACTTTAATTATCACCAGCTGCATAATTCATACAACCATGACTTTAGAAATGAAAATTAAAACAGGAGGGAGCAGATTAGCATGTTTCCAGGTCTCATCTTAACATGTCTCTATAGCAAGTGTAAAACCTCATGACTTGGCACACCTTCACTCTGGCACCCTCTGATCAGTTCAAAGTCTTCAAGTAAGCCCACTGCCTGCTCCCCTCTTCTGGAGTACTGCAAGGAAAGGTGCACATGTACAAAGCTTTAAAGCACATGTGGGGAAGAAAATCCTTTCCATGCAGTTTTCCAAGCATGTGCTTTGTTGGAGCAAAAAGCTTCCCCTGAGAGGCATCAATATTTTTGTTATTATCTCTCTGCTGGGTGCTTATTTCTGGCACAGCTTTGGTCAGGCAGTGAACATAGAAAAGTAATTGGCCTAGATACAACTTTAAATAAGGACTCTGTTAAACATATTCAGATTGTCCTCTGTGCTTTGGGTCTCTCACTGTATTCTCCAAACATTAGATTTCAGTAGTCAATGAAATTGAGTTTTAATGCATGGGCCTGGAAAATGGCAAACTGAAACAGCACCAACAAAGCAGAGGTTGTAGCATATTTTTCCCTTGAAAAATTTCAAAAGCCTCTTACAAGGCAGTTTGACTGTTCCGAGAATTGTCCTCTAGGTCGTATGGCAGAACATGCCTAAAGCTTTGAGGTGAAACCGGGAATAGAGTATCCTTAGGATTTGGTGACTCTGAAATATAGTCGATTGTGTTGCAAAACTGTGGAATGGACCCTGTGATTGAAATGTTGCCTTTTTTTTCTAATTCAATCTAGAAGATTCACAATAACTCTAATTTATTTTTTTGTAGGAAAATTAGCTCCTTGTGCTGCTCCTGTAAATAAGTCTTTACTATATACATTTCTGAGGCTTGTCTACGTGGAGAGTTATTCTTGAAATAGCTATTCCTGATTAACTCCTGTCATGGAGTGCTTTCAGGAATTGTCGTGGTTTAATCTCAGTCGGCAACTGAGCACCACACAGCCGCTCGCTCACTCCCCCCAGTGGGATGGGGGAGAGAATCGGAAGGGTAAAAGTGAGAAAACTCATGGGTTGAGATAAAGACAGTTTAATAGGTAAAGCAAAAGCCGCGCACGCAAGCAAAGCAAAACAAGGAATTCATTCACTCCTTCCCATCGGCAGGCAGGTGTTCAGCCATCTCCAGGAAAGCAGGGCTCCATCACGCGTAACGGTTACTTGGGAAGACAAACGCCATCACTCCAAACGTCCCCCCCCCCTTCCTTCTTCTTCCCCCAGCTTTATATACTGAGCATGACGTCACATGGTATGGAATATCCCTTTGGCCAGTTTGGGTCAGCTGTCCTGGCTGTGCCCCCTCCCAGCTTCTTGTGCACCTCCAGCCTTCCCAGTTGGTAGAGCATGGGAAGCTGAAAAGTCCTTGGCTAGTGTAAGCACTACCTAGCAACAACTAAAACATCGGTGCCTTATCAACTTTGTTCTCATCCTAAATCCAAAACATTGTACCAGCTACTAGGAAGGAAATTAACTCTATCCCTGCTGAAACCAGGACAGGAATGGATTATGCTAATGCAGAATAAGGTAGCGTTATCATAAAATAAGAGCATCCGTACAGCAAAATAACGAAGAACTCTCTTGATTTGAGTTCACCTTAATCTTTATTGAGTTCTTGCTGCTGAAAAAGCCATTTCTCAGAGGCAAAGCTGGTTGGGGATACATGCAAAGCTCCTGCCAGCTGCTCTAAATTTTAATATATATAATATTACATCCCTTGTGAAGAGGTGACAAGATTAACTACAGTGTAAAACAAGGTGGCATTTTTTAATTCATTGGGATGATATTTTTTGGTCTGACAGACTTTAAATTTGTCCCCCTTTCTGGAATGGTTTAGACAGGGATTATGTGTCCAAAACAGTTCTGTAACCATTTTATCATTGTATTTTCTGAGATTTGAGGTGTTCTTCATGTTCGTGTTTAGCAACTGGCAGAACTGTGCCATATTCTTTTTATTCAAACTTTGTATTTAGCATATTAAAAGAGACAATTAAACTTGCTGTACTTAGTTTCTTCTGTATGCCCTACTGCATCGTGTTCATTCTAAACTGACTTCTCTGAAGTTAAGAAAGCTAAAAGAAGTGATGGGGTAGCCAGGACATGCAGAATGTGTTGGAACACAGAAACAAAATTGCTGCCGCCTCTGCAGTTACATACTGTAACAGTAATAACTGAGGCATCATAATTACATAGCCATACCCTCCTTACATCGACTTCCAGAGTGGAAATTTTCATGCTTTATCAGATTAATGTTTGTATAATCTTGTTTAAAGTAATCAGAACGGGAGGCTTCCAGCGTGCACTAAATGTGAACTGACGTGGCATAAATTCATTGTGAATGCTTTTTTCCACTGATTTCAAAGAAAATGGTATTTCACAATTGTATTTTTGGCTCACTCTGTCCAGTTTAGTAGATATTAATTGTAATATCTTCCATAAAAGTTAGTAGTATTTGACTCCTGAATAAGATATTCAGGGAAGAAGTCTGACAGCACTAAATAGACATCAGTCAGATTCCTTTAAAATCCATGCAGATGATCTGAAGGCTGCAATATTAAAACTGTGATTGTTATTGAAACACCAAACCCTAGTTAGGCTTCACTTTCAGTTTCAAGCAGTTATTGAAAGGATACATTTGACATGTAAGATAACATAATGTAGTTATACAGGTATCCTACAACTCCTGTTTTGTCACCTAAAATAGCTCTAAAATGTTCGTGTTTTGCAGGTCCCAGGCAACAACACACCAAGCCTATAGAATCAAACATAAAATAGCAACATCGCTGGAGTGGAAGTGCTGTCCTGGGTACAGTGGGCAAAACTGCCAACCCAAAGGTGAGTAGAATTGTAAGGATTTGAAACTATTCACTTCAACAAAAGAAAACAATGCAATCTGATTTGCAAGCAAATGGCTCTGCTGAAAATCACTACAGTCCTTCCTGTTAATTTAAAACCAGGAAAAATGCACAGTAAACTAAAATACTTTGGGATGTTGACTCTTCCCTGCACATGAATTGCCAGAGTAGCTAAGCAGAATGTCCTTTCCTCTCTTCCACGCTAAATAAAACTCGTAAAATCTTCAGCTTTATTCCATTTTGCTAAAATAGGAAGTTTGCATTCAGAGCATCTCTACTTTTGACCTTTTGTTAGAGTATTGCAGTGCTGGGGATATTAAATCCAGGTCCTTTACTGAATACTTGCTGTAAAATTCATCTACAGCACTGTGACTCTTTTGGCATTCAGTTTCAGGCTCTAAGAATATATTTTAGACATGATAAAATAATGTATCAACTTTGTTTCCCTCTGAATTGAGTAGGACTTTTGTTGTTCATTTCAACAGTGACTGAATCTTACTAGGTATTACACATGATCCCTATATAATTGTGCCCCTTTTTGACAGAATAGAGTGTTTTACCTCTGCCCTCATGATCAAACATATGGCAACGTACTGTAGTTTAACATCTGTATAATAGCTATTTCTTTGCTGCCGGCCTTAAACAAGCAGCCCTTGAAAAATAAGATATGGCATCAGCATACATATTTTAAATGAATGAATATTACAAGAAAGGCCATTAGATGTGGTAGAGAATTCAATCAGCAGTGGTAAAGTAGAGGCTGTGATTAAAAATTAATGTAGAGGAATGAAGAGAAATCACTGTTATTCACATCCAGGAGGGAAATTTCAATGCCGAAAAGCCAGAATCTCAGCAGGCACAGAATTCTCTTCTTAACATGGGACACAGTCAGCAAGTTCAGTGAGCATGGATCAGATGTTTCAAAGGTCTGCTTTTAAAAAATGCAAGCATTAGCAAAAATAGATTAAAAAATGCTTATTGAAGGGGGAGGCTACAGTTGATAAAATTGAAATGGCATCAAAACAACAGGGAAGCACTGACCAGGAAAAAAGCTGTGTAACTCAATTTGCAGTGGCATCTGTGTAAAAATAAGAATAAAGGAAAATGTTGTCAAGTGTTACAGGAGCGGGTTTGAAATTACATCTCCTGGGTTCTATTTTCAAATCTCTTCTGGCTTGCTGAACAACTTGGGGAAGCCACTTATAATCTGCATACCCAGGTTTACCCATCTAGAAAATTGAGATGACATTTATCTCAGAGGGGCACTGGGATATTTAATTAATTAATGCTTGTAGAAGTGCTTAAAGAGATTGGGATGAAAGGTGTTATGTTAGAAAGGCTCCTCTTCCCTGCTTCTGGAATCCTGCCTCCCATGAGGAGCAGACCACCAGCACAAGCCCTGCCTGTATTATTCAATTCCCATGAAGGGACGTCAGCTAATGAACTCGAACAGTTGGGAGCCCAATAGCCTTGTCTTCAGGCACTCCGTTTCTACAACGGCAGGGGGAGAGACAATGTAAGGTCTGACTGGGGCTCACCAGAGTTGCTGAGCCCTTCGCTTGGCCTCTCTGCACTTGATCTGCTCAACAACAGAACTGTTATTGAAGGGTTTCTGTGCCAAGGGAACGGGGGTATTCTGACAATATGTTTTAGATCCTGGGAAGGCACTCTTAGTGTGATGCGGGTTGCTTGTAGCAAATGCCTTCTGGTTTAGCTTCTCTCTCAAACCAAGTGAAATCATACATAACTATTTCAGTCTGATAGTCTAGGCAGGAAGAAACACTTGTCACCATCTGACAGTTATTACTAGACATCTGTAAACCATATTTGGTAGCCTCATTGTAACTGCTTGGTTACAGATGCTTCTCAAGGTAACATAGTAGTAAGTGAGACAGAAGAGCCTCTGGGAAGAGACGTGTTCAGATCACTATTTCTAACTTTACCTCCTATGTGGCAACACATGACCAAATTGGATAAGACACGGATCCTAGTCGAGCACGGACAATGCAATTTTACAAGAAACTTTTTAAGAAGGGAAAAATGTAGACATAATTTCTTACAAGTCTCATTAAACAGCGCAATGTGGACAATTCAACAAATAAAACATCATTATTTTGATTTGGGAATATCAAATGCTTAACTGGGAGCAAAACTGCTAAAATAAAAGGGCTTGTAAATCCTGACTTGCAAAGTTCATGACATGTCATTTTTACTAAACATAGCTTTATTTTACCTTTTCATCCTTAAGCTGGAGAAAACAATGTGCGTGTAGTAATGTCTGAGGGGAAGAAATCCCAGTTCGCTCATGCACATGTGGTCGCTGAACGCTATATTATGTGTCACAAATGATTTCAAGAACTGGAAGATGCATCTTCAAATGTATATCATGCTGTGTTCGAATTCAGCTTTGCTGTGGAGTGAGGCTGAGGTAACTTAATGTATATGAATTCATTTCCGTCTGCCCTGGCTGTGGTTTAGAGCAAAGAGCTGGTTCTCGGAGTTGCTGACAATGCCATAGCCATTGTTAGCACTGAATTCTCTTGCATGGTAGTGATGTCATCTCTCCAGCAGATGGCTGTAAAATGTTCTGCACAGGAGCGAGTGCTATCCTCTGCGTGGGGTGAGCTGCAGACACAAAAGGTAGCAATTCACCTTGAAACACAGGGAATGGAAGCAAACTACCAAACTCCCCACAGGGATTCCCCTTCAGCCACTCCTGCTTCATCAAAAATATATTGAGAGAAAAAGATCCAATTTCCATATTTTTAATATTCCCTGAAATCATTTTGCACGCCATGTTTAAAAATACATGGGACAATAAATTATACATCTAGGCCAATATATTCCATGATAGGAGCCTAATGTTGGATTCTTATGTGCGTTACCTGATATTCAGAAGTGCTGAGGACCTGGAAGTGCTCTTCATTGCTCAGCATTTTGAAATGCTGCGCTTTTTTTTGGTTGGTGTTGCTTTCTTATTTTAAATGGCACCTATAAGGTGGGTCTAGAAGTCTATTTTTTATTTTATATTTTATCTTCTTAGCTTAAACTGAGCATAGCATCTCCAATTTTTAAAAAGTCTCAAATGCGAGTCACTTGATGGCTATTTCTAACCTAAGGACTATATGTAGTAGAGTTTCAGTCTGGTGCTCCCATCACATCTGCTGCTGTTCAGCATCTAGGGTGGGGCATCTCATCTGTGGGACCAAGGAGCACAGAAGACTTAATCACCATATGATGTGTCAGAGTGCTTCCTTTGGAAAAGGACTGAACCACACGGGAAGAATGATGTAGGAGAAGCTATATTGCCAGTGACTCTTCTGAATTTGTTTCACAAATGAAAACCCTGAATTTCTAGTGCTGCCTGAGAAGTACCTTTCCTATACAGTGATGAAATTTAATAACTGTACAATAAGAGGTATTGTCTCTGGGTGAATTTTTGTGTGTGTGTGCATCGCTGGCTACAGTCCTTGATGCTTTTAGAAGCAGTATAATGCACTATTGCCTTGCTCCATTACTGGTTTGCTCCAACAGGGTGAGGTCTATGTCCTGGGTCTTACAGCGATTAAGTTATCTGAACAGTTTAAAGCATTAGTAAAACAAGCACACAGCGATAAATATATATCCTTGAAACTCTAAAAGTGAATAAAACAGTAAGGGTTTGGGTATTCCACAATGTGAAGCTGTGAGTGGGGCAGTTGATTTAATAGGGAGGATGAAAGAGAAGATGGATAGTATATAAAAAATCTGGTGTCTGTAGCACTAACAGTGGCAGTGAATACATTTAGAGCAACAGAAAGATCAGTAAATGAAAGAATAAAAGGACACCGATCAGCTGGTCTTTATCACAGGCAAGTAAGTGACTCCCTTGTCATAGATTATACCATCACATCACCACCGATAAATCCTGTGTAATGAATTGGGCTGAATGCAAGTATTTAACTCCTGTCAATAACCATGCCACAGAAAGATAAGAGAAGCTATTGAAATTATAACTATTTGAAAATTTTGTATTTCTTATCAGCCAATTTCAATAAATTCTATGAGACTTTCAGTCCATATGATAATTTCCTTTGAGTTCCTGTCCTAATTGTTACTTCCCCCCACCTTAATTTACAACCTCAAACACGTTATATCATCCTTAAACGTAATCTATTGATCCTCATATACTGCCAAGAGGCTGATGAAACATAGGGAATTTCTTGATTCAGCATTTTATTCTGTTTCCTAGGAAACTCACATTATGGCTAGACTAGTTTTTAATATTTGAACTGGAAAATAATGTCACCATACCCAAGTTATTCTGCTTGTACTGTACTAAAGACTGGAAATCACATCAGTGCCACATAAGTGGCATTCCTTAGATGTGCTCCAACTGGGACAACATCCACATCAAAATGCTTCATCAACTGAGCAAGCATACAAAAATTGGTATGAATTTACACTAGCAAATTTACAACCTACTTTGTACATATTTCATTTTTTGTAAACAATAATTAAATTAAAATGACACCATTAAGCCTAATGGCTAGAGAAGTCAGGAAGGTGGAAATCTCAGTTCAGTTCCCAGCCATCCTATCAGCTGTTCCCTACTTTTTGTGAGTGAAGGTACTTTAACTTTTCTGGACCTCAGTTTCCTCAACTGTAATATTGAAATAATAATAATGTTAGTCTAGCTTTTTGCAAATTGCTTTGGGATCTTTGGGCTGAGATGTAAAATAAGCACAGAAAATCTCATCTGCCACGACCAGAGAAAATATTTACAAACTTGTCACCTTTGTGAAGTTTTTTAATGTATGTAGCAGTTGCAAATCTCAGATGATATTTGTTGTAATTTGGAATTTGATTATGTTTTGAAACAGTTTTTGTTTTTAGGTGCTGCAATAATGTAATATCACCATTGCCTTTAGTGGGAAGATATCCATGGTTGAAGATTTATGTAATCTGTAAAAAAAAAAAAAAATCAGTTTCAACAAATGTGACTAATTTTGTATTTATAAAAAAACCTAATTAATTTTACAGCTGACAATCTCTGTATTGTCTTTGTACTGCTGTTTTATATTGATCTAAAATATTCCTCTAGAATTTTTAGCCCTGGAGATTTCAAAATTCTGTTCATTATAGGGCAAATTTTGACATTTTAGTATTAACACCAACCCCTGCCAATCTCAGGAAGCCATTTATAAAGCCATTCACTGTCTTCATCAATGTGGTTCCACACCGTGTTATAGATGGACTAAGCAGATAACAAGAATCACTTCAGATGATTAGGCTTTGGTAAAGTTGGTATAGAACAGAGAGAAAAAGCAATTGTTGTGGAATCCTGATTGTCATGTTCCGTGTTTCACCCACATCCTTTCCTTTTTCTCCCTCTTTTAGCTCAAGAACAACAATCACTTATAAACAGCAACCAGGCTGAAAGCAGCAGAGCTGTCGGTGAGAGGACACCAGGAGCTCCTCAGGACCCCAGTGGGCCAGGTCAGCTGTTTTAATGACTATCACCTCTAGCCCAACCACTGACCATGTGACTCACTAAGATCACTGCAAAAACAATTTGAGAAAAATCCCTGTCCACTGGAGGGACCTGAATGTGCCGTTAGAGTTTCCAACAGTCATGGTTCAGCGGTACGCTTCTCTGATAAAGATAGGCAGAAGAAACTGAATTTAAAGGTACCAGTAGCTTAGCATTTATAGAGTGTCTTGTGACTAAACTAAAAGCAGGAAAGTCATTCTGCATAGAGATATTTAAACTATTATATTACTGAGTAAAATAGATGAATTAACAGAAAAAAAGAAAAAAAAAACCAAACACCACAGCCAAAAAAACCCAAAACCAAATCTAGGAGTAGTATAGACCAGCATTGGTCATAAAATAGAATGTAGTGATGTTAATTGTATTATCTGAATACATGATTATTGTCATATATTTTCTTATAAAAATTGGTGCTTTATTCAAAATTGGTACAATGACACTTCAAACTTTATCAAGGGTAGCTTAGGTGTGTTTTAAGCTACTCCATCTAGGATGATCAAATAGCTAAGCAACACAGGGACAGTTTACAGCTTTATACCACGGATGTTTGAGACTGTTTCTTATTACACTATTCATTTGCTCACTACTGTGTTTACTTCAACCTATCTAGACCATAAGGTTTCGGAACATAATGTCGGTGTTTTCTTGCAAGGGTACAGACATCAGCATTGTAAGAGCTAGTTAGTAACAATAATGCTTTTATTCAAATAGTGATCTACATTGAGAAGTTACCTTAGGTGATTGCTGCATGAAAAGCTTCTCCATCTCTTAGTCTCTAGAATTGTTGGGTGTGCTCACTTCCCTTTATATTTATTTTCCATTACCATCTGTATGATTTAAAGTTTACCACCAGAAATGTTCCAGAAAATTAATTTCATAGTTGTCTGCATAAGTATTCATGGGAATGGAATTTTATTCATCCCAGGCGTGTTTGCACACTCACTAAACTGGGAGCAGAAACAATCATGGTTTATTAGATCATTCCAATTAACCATGAATTCAAATATTTAGTGTTCACTATAGAGAAACATGAAAAGGTAACCATGATTTAGAGGTATTTAAGTAGTTGACAGACTATACTATATTCCAGTCTGTACCACCTGAAGGTGTATATGCCTTTGAGGGTATAGAGATGTTGGTAATGCAGAATTATTTATAAAGTCTGTGTATTCAGTGAACTGTCAACAATCAGCGTACCGTGTTTAAATAACAACAAAAGAAATATGTGAAACATGCTTGAATAAGGAAGTTGTTTGAAAAAATTTTTCTCTGCTTGTGATATACTCCCCAGCAAGTGAGTGAGACTGCAGTTGTCAAGTAAATTTTTGGTGGCAAATTATATGCAAGTTATTTGGCAGCGTTCTCTACATACTGTCAAATGAGCTTGTAGTTTACATGGTGAGGAGCCAGAAGATGGACAAGATGTGAAAGATAGCGTAAAGGAGGCATGTTCCTTGAACTTTCTTACTACCTTCCTTTTCTTTTGAATCTGTTGATGTTTCAATTATGGATGTCTACACTGGCTTTTTGTAAAATCATCAGCTGTTACACACTACAATGTTATTGTCACTCACGCAGTTGGCCTAGATCCGAAAAAAATTTATGGAACTAAATAATAAGGCAAGTTATGTTCTCAGGTCTGTATATTGCAGTTGTCAATATAATATATTGAACAATATAATTGTTCTGTTGCTGGGATATTCATGCATGCTGGGAGAACAGGATGTCAGCATCCAGACTGCCACAGGGTTTTATGGAGACAGTACACCTGTATGTGCTTATGTCCATATATGTGTTTTACTTGAAATCACAACAGACGAATAGAAAAATTAGAAAGCATAGGCAGTAGAGGGAAAGACTGAATCTGGCACGGAGATAGAGAAAGGTATTTTCAAATGGGATTTAGAAAGGAGAAGGCTGTTGCTCCCTGGTGATATCGTGTGAACAACCAAGTTTCCCAGTGCTGGAGGGAGGAGGGTGTCGTCCAGTAAAGCAGACAGGACCCATATGAAAAAGTGAGCTTGATCAATAGAGCATTAAAACATGCCACTTCTCTTAGTAGGAATTCTGCTCTGAAACATAACTCTGAAATTGGAATCTCTGAGCTCCATTTAATTAAAGCATGTTAATTGCTTTTCAGTTATTTTTAAATCAAATGGGGTCAGTTTAGAAGGAGAGCGATACCTGTTCTGGCTGCCAACCCTGCAAACATGACCTGGGGCCGGGGCTGACTGCCCTGGTCTGTCGTTCCATCAACAGCTGCCAGGACTCTACAAACCAGATTCTGTTTCCAGCTCCCACTATGCAGCCATGCACTTATAAACCTCACTTTCAGGTTCATCTATGCAGCTTGTCTTCCCCTTTCAGTAGGAACTGACAGAAACTGAACTGAAGAAAGCATTGCACCCTGCAGGTTAGTTATCAGTTTGGGTGACTACGCATGAGCCAGTAATGAATTCAAATCACTTTCTCATAGTAACAATTCAACCAGGAGCAGAAGTATCCAGACCTGTCTGTCTGTCACAGAGTAGTATTATGATGAAGAGTTTTCAGACAAAGCAGATCCATCAATGGCTTGTCTCCAGTGCCGTTGGGGAGAATTGCCAGACTCTAAACTAGGTGGTTGAGTTACAGACACAAAATTCTGTTTATGTAAGTAGACACCATGGGCAAAGTAAACAGCTGGAGATGCTAACATCCTAACCAAAAACAGCCAGCCTTATTCACCAGGCTCTACCAACTACGCATTTTACAGCCTCTACAGGAAAGCATTCTTGTGGGTGTTGGCACACTTCATCTGCACTGACTGGGTGCATTTAGTGAATTTTCTGGATTTTCCCAAATGCTATCGAGTTAGGTATGATACATTTATTTTTTACATGCTAGAATTTTGAAGAATAAAAGTCTAGTCAGAAGAATATGTCCTTTTACATATAAATTGGGGTTTTTTTGTTGTAGTCTTTAGGGCCCTGTGCTTCTACATGTTTTCTGATTATAACTGTTTACTGCCATGGGTATAGACACTGATGCCGTAATGAAAAGTGACATAAGATCAATAGCAATACTGTAAATTTACACTAATAAATATTTGTATGTACTGCTAAAGAATCTCTTGCATAGCAGTTTATTAAGTCATAGTATGGCCTGGATCACGTAGGGTAGTATATATCATGTGTCAAGGGTTGTCGCGGATGGAGTGAGACTGCACTCATGAGAGGGAAGCGACAACGCACTTTATTGATAGAAAACAGTGAGTTAAAGTTCAGTGGTAAATGTGACAGTGGTTTAACAAGATTCAATGGCAACGTACACTTGATTATTTACTGCATAGAGGACAGGGTCAGACAAAACTGTCAGGGAGACCCTCCCGTTGAGTCATGAGGTTCAGAAAGGACCCCCTTGCTTTCTAAGCTCCTTCTCAGAGAGGAGTCTAGGTGCGGCTGAATCCAATCCTAGCCCCAGACTTGGTCAACAGTTTATGTCTAAAGGATTATATATATGTGCAATTAATCCTTTATATCACTTAGCTAAGATTTCAAAGTTTAGCACGCTATTAGTCTCTTACCGAGGATCTGTTGCAGCAAGGAATCTCTCAACCTCAAGGAGTAACCTTGAGAGGCGTCCCCACTCAAGGGGAGATCCCTCCATGCAGCCCGCTGCTGTGCAGGAGAGCTCAATAGGCCCTGGGCTGTCCACTATTTGTAGAGTAAGATGATTAACTTATAGTCATATTTGCATACTAGCAAGATGTTTGGGTCACTGCTCCAGACAGCCCTTGGCTACTACGTTGTCATCCATCCCCAAAGTCCAACATAAGCTGGATGCAGCCATCACGACCCGCACTGGTGGTCATTGCTTACGTCTTAATTTGCAAGACAAAGGCCTTCTTCACCACTACCTATCTTAAAAGTGTCCAGCTAGGCCTCTTTATACCTGAAGAGACTACAAGTGTCAGACACAATTTGGGCAGGTTTTAAAATAAAATTGACTTCACAGGTTGGGCATCTTTTCTTAATGACAGACTAATGATTATTCCAAAGTCATTTATCTGTTAGCTGTTTTTCTGCCTTGCTGCTGTGTTGAACAAGTCTTTATTTTGACCCCAACACTGAAAATATGATGTATTCCTTCAGACACAAGCCTTGCAAATTCATGAAGTTATGTTATAAATGGTAAGCAAAATCAATGCTTTTGTGATTGTGTTAAAGGAGGTAGACTAAATGAGAGTTGACTGAATACTCTGTAGGGTGCTAGGTGGAGGAAGAATGGCATTATGCTGATTAAAATATGCTAACCATTCAAAATACTCTTGTAGAATTATAAATACTTTATAATGGATACAGATGCTTCAGTAATTAGTTACTGCTGTGCTGCTGAATGTCACTAATACATGATACATGACAAAAATCAAGATGATTCACTCAAGACAAAAAATTCAGAAACTTTTCACCTCACTTCCAGCTAGTATCTCTCAAGTAAATTACACTTTCTTTTTCCCCTCCCCACAATGTTTTAACACTACTTTTTCTTTTTCTTCCCGTTTTGTTCTCTGACCAAGCACTTACACAAAAAATGAACAAGAAGATTAGCAGCCAGGAGATGAAACTGACTTTTCTACAGAAGAGGGTTGACAGCATTGCTGCTGCAATGAATGATGTGAGCAAGATGCTTTCTTCTCTGGAAGGCAAAATCAATGAAGATAAGGGCAGAGACTTCCAGTCTTTTCTAAAAGGTAAGAAAAATAAATTAATATAATCACTCACCCAGTTAAAGGTGCCAGAAAAAAATAAATGCTAAAAACATTCGTAGACTGTCCTATTCTATTGCTCAACATTTATAGGGAGAACTCTTTTTAGTTTAATTTCATAATAGAGGGATTTGTTTATTTTGACATTTGTTATGGTGTCTTTTATAGTGACAAAAAATTTACGTTCTTGGGTACTACATCATCTACATGGTAACTTAAGCCACTATCAAGGCATTTTCATTTACTTAGAGCTTCTGCAAATATTCTTATGTCTGTTTTTTGTTTATCTGACAGCTGCTAAAGGACATAGTATTTACTTTGCTACCAAGTCTAAGTAATATTCTTTAATACATAATTCACATATGCAGGGGAAACGTATAAGGAATTCTGTAGTTGTTGTATTTATAACATGGCAAACATTCTGCTGAATAATTTGCCTCTGATCATATTAGGCTACCTTTGATAAACATCTGTACTCATGTTCGGTAGATGAGAAAGACACAGACAGGGATCAGGAGGTTGGGCAGACCCTCGCCAGCAGAATTAGGCATCCATTCTTTGTGAATCCTGCAGCAAGATCTGTTTGTTACCCAACTACAAATGGTGCTTAACAAACAGATTGGGACTGAAGCTTTCATTTCCTTGATGTGCAATATTTTTCTTGTTTTTCAGGAATTTTCCCCAAACTGTTTGTATTATACACTTTAGAATCCAGAGAATTTTTCTATTGTCTAAAAATAGAACGAGGGAATTGGAGCTCCTTACGTTGAGATAAAACTAAATGAAACAATAAGTGCTTTCGTATCTCCCTCAAATTTACCAAGTGTGGTCCCATTTCTTGTATTTTCAGTCCTCCTCTGTCTCCTGAGTTGCTCCTGCCACATGCTAGATGGCTCTTGTACCCTGGATCAAGTTTATCCCATCTCTCACTCAGTGACCTGCTTTCACCTCTCCACATATTGCTAGATGGCATTCTTGACCCTTGGGCGTACATTTAATTTGTCTTTGAATATTTCCCATTTCCCTTTTGCTTTCTTTTAATTCTTTTTTATATTTCACTCATTCTAGCTGTCATTTTCATGGTATTCCAAGAGGTCTTTTGCTGCATCCTGTGCTCCTGCTTCTCCATTCCCTATCTATATTTAAGGGTCCAAGTCCTAATTAAAATGTACAGTACAAAAAACCCCATTATTTCACACTTCTCTGCAAACGTGTTTCAAGCCTTTATTGTTTTTGTCTGCTGTGCTCTATGTTATACCTGCTTAGATGAAATCTCCAGTTGCTGGCCCTTTTTTGATTTATGTTCTCAATCTGTCTCCTAATCAAGTAGCTCTAATGAAAATGCTGCTATCAACTGCTTTCATTGACTCTAATTATGGGCACTCCAATACAGGTTATTCTTGGCTTGTACATAGGTAAACAGCAGGAATGAGGGGAGGAGGGGAGAGAGAACAAGATTAGTGTTTCTGTTGGCTTGTATATGTAATGTCAAAGGGCAAGTGCAGTTTCTGTCCAGGGAATATCAGTCAGTCATACTCCAAGTGGGCAAAGAGCATCCTAAAGTAGCAGGAGCTGGAAGGAGTTTCCATGCTGTCCTCTAACTTGGTACAGATGTGCAGTATAGGTACATCAGACTTGCTAAAAATTACTCTTAGAAGCTCACGTGAAGCAAAACACAACTTTCCCCACTACCACTGCCATCCTGAAGCAACATGCTTTCAAAGCACAGTTAAGTCTGTAGTTGCCTCATGCTATTCAGACTTCTTCCTTCTTCCCCTACTTTTCAATTTTCTTCCCATGGTGCCCAGGTCCTTTGCTCATATCCATTAATCACCTTTTTTCTTATTGCAGAAATTCTAATGGCTGCCCAGCTTTGTATCAGAGTTTGTTAGGAGTGAGGTCTGTTTCTGTGAACAAACGATTCAATACAGTTTACAAAGTCTTTATTTCATGGTTCCATCTGTAAATAGACTTTGGTCCCACAAACCTGTCATCTGTTGATACAGGGCAACACTCACTGGAGTAACAGATATGCTCCTCTAATTTTATTAGTCAAAACTGTTGTGCATTTTTTAAATTGTTTTCAGTACTCAGGAGACTGTTCCTACTTTTTACTTATAGAAAATAATTTGGTGTTCTCCCTTTAATTTAATAAACTCTGCTTACTTCTTGCTATTCTTTCTTCCTCCTTTCACTCCACATCATCTTTTTATAGACTCCTTTCCTTTTCGTTATTAAAATGTACACTCCTTTAAAAATGAACTCAACAATGGAGTGTTAATCACTTCCAAGTCAAAAAGGTCATTTACAGCTGGATATATAACTTTAACTCAGTCTCTTCTGTACATACCTTTATTTTGTGCATTTTTCTTCAAATAATTGAAACTGCAAAGGGAGTATATGTTGACACAAAGTAATTACACACTTTGGATTTCAGCCAGGGAGTTAAAATTAAAACATACAATCTCATTAAAAGTGCAAGAGATCTTTAATGTTCACAGGTAGTTTGGACCTTTATATTTCAAAATGAGCAACAGAGAAATTGAGTTATATCCATGAATGTATTCATGTGTCTTCTCAGCTCAAGCTTAAGAATATACCCAATTGTCACCTACAACAAAAGTTTGGGTCAGGTCTTTCTGTGCAGAAGCGTGCTCCCACAGCCCCTGGTGAACTTTGGAATAACACTTGCTTACCAGGTACCTAGTTGTCCTAGCCAGCAAGTAAGGGAGAGAAACCCAAAGCAGTCTGTTTTACCAGGTTCCACCCTCTTGATAAAAAGAACACCTGAAAACCAGAGCTGAGCTCCATACAGCACCCGCTATCCAACTAAGTAGAGTAGGAATGGGAGAGGGCGAGGCTGGCAGTTTCTTGACCGTCACAGAAAGAAAAGGCCAGTGTAGATCCTGTGGAAGACCTCTTGCAGCAGGATGGTCTGTTATCAAGATTTGTTGCCGAGATGAAGAAATTTAATTAGTTCCTCACAGGAGGTATAGAGTAACCTTGTTTCTTTCCACAGCCATTAAACTTTTCTTCACAGCTCATTGTGTCTCTTAAAGCACAGAACATTTTTCAGCATCATAAAGTAAACTGACCAAATCATCAGTTACAATGGCTTCTCTACATGTCAGTTATTTTACTCTGCATTCATATCTTGGTTCTTCCTCTCAGCTGCCAGGACATCCTCATTCTCGGGTATCTTATCTTACTGTTTTTCCTTCACTGAAGTTCACTGACAAAGCTCTGTGTGTAAGTGTGCACATTCATGTGTATACATCTGTCTAGTCATTTACTTGCTTTTCAGGTAGTAAAAAGTAAAATAATAAAGGCAATCTCAGTATTATCACTTTGTTGTTTTTTATACTTTGTGTAAAAATTGCTGTAACATCTGTGACCACAGTTGACAGTAATTGAGTTTATTGCTTAGGAAACTTCATACGCTATTTCTGAAGTGGCTCTTTTCCAGGCTAGCAAACTTATTGCACCTGCCTATTATATCCTGCCTTGAAAAAAACCACTATCTGAACAAGTGACAGATTTCTCCCCTAAGCATCAGAGGTGTTTACTGTCCATTTTACCAGACATAATGAAGACTGAGACTCATTTATAGTTCATAAAAAGCAAATATTATCACTACTTTATGTTTCCAGCTGGAAACACACACACAATTCAGATGAATCTCCTGAATAGAAAAAGCATTGTGCTTCTCTCTAGCTTGCTGAACAAAACCGTTTTTATTTGGAATCCTTTTGCACCCCTGGAGCCCAAAGTTGCATTGGGTTTCACGGGTCTGATTTCCTGCCATTTTGCTGCTCTTGCTGAGAATGTACTTTCAAATAAGGTTTCAGAACATGTCTTGCTGTTTTAGAGTTGAAGCAATAAAATCCAGGCTATAGAAGTAATTGAAAGGAAGATAGAGGAGGGCAACAGAAGAATTTCTGCCTTTATCAATAGGGTTTTAATCAGAGAACTGATGGTCATCAAGGCATTGTAGAGGTTAAAGGGTTTAACCATTATATCGCAAGCTGGCTGCAAGTGTTCATAGGGTTTAGAAAAAATGTGCAAAGAATGCTTCAGTGCTTTAGCTGGACATAAGGGCTACTTTTGGAGAACAAATTAAAAAAAAATTCTTCTAATCTCACACCAGAGCAGAACTACTGCTCTGATTAATTCAAATATGTTATGCAGAACTCTTGATGAACACTATTTTATGACTGTCTTAACTCATGTAGGGCTATACGGGAGACAAATTTTGATGTTATTCACAGGAGCAGCATTCCTACACGTTCACCTCTGCCTAGTGCTTTTCAGGATCAGTATTCCTAGTAGCTATTTAAAGAGTTGTAGTATGCAAGACTAACTAAAGGTTTGTACCTTTAAAATGTCTGCCTTTTGCAGCAGTGGTCATGTTACTAACTTCAGATATTCAATAAGGCTATTCTTTTTATTTTGCGTCTTTCTCACTATACTGTGTTGTATGATCACTTACCACATACGAATCAATAGCAAGGTAATAATCTCTGCTTTCACTTCTTCTTGACCATAATGTTGATAAAGCAGGTGTATTCTCCTTACTTTCCCAGTGGAGAAAGGACACATCATTTTCTTATGAGCAAGCCACAAAAGCACACAGATGTCCTCATCTCAGTGCTCAGAAACAGCTTAGGTAGGAGATCAAAGTTGATACTGCATATGCAGTGTCTGAGTTTGCCCTTTCAAAATAATAACAAAACTCCCAGTAGAAACAGGGATGAGTCTTCAAACACTATTAGCCATCCTCTACATTCCTCAGCTTTAAAGTTTGCTCTATGGGTGGGTAAATTGGGGCAGGGATGTGTGTGTTTCACTTCTGTACAGCACTGTGTTTGCTCACATTGTGGAAAAAACTTAGATGCTGCTAACACAATTGGTTTGATTGTTTCCATATTTCTCCTTTTTCCCAAAGGTCTCAAGTCCAGAAGTATTAATGAATTAGTCAAAGACATTGTCAGAGAACAGTTTAAAGTATTTCAAGGTGAAATGCAAGAGAGCATGGCTCAAATTTTCAAGACTGTGTCTAGTTTGTCAGATGATCTTGAAAATACAAAAGATTTAGTCAAGCATCTGAATGAAACCCAACAAAAATTTGCTCAGGAGAAAGACAGTGGGCCAACAAAGCTTGACATTCTGGAGCTAAAGAGTCATATGGTGCAGATGAAAGAGGAAATGACCCTCGCTTGTGACAAGCCTATGAAAGCTTTACAGGAAAAGCAGAAATCCTTGGAAGATAACTTGCAGCATCAACAGTCAAGAAGTGTCATTTATTATGAATCTTTAAATAGGACTCTTACTGAAATGAAAGATGCTCATGAACAACTGTTATCAGCTGAACAGTCTTCAAGCCAAAACATCCCTTCAGCAGATAAAGTCACAGAGCACAATGTTACAGAGTACCTGTTCACACTGCATGAGAAAGTAAAGAAACAAGGCATGATGGTGCTGCAAATCTATGATGACTTAAGAGTCCAGAATAGCAAGATCAGTAATCTCAGTGTTGCACTGGAAATTCAGAGAGATTCTGTTCTGGGAGTCTGTGATGACATGTTGTCAGAGAGCAGGAGGGATTTCGGAACACAGCTGGCAGCAACCCAAGAGAATGTGCTTGTCCTAAACAAAAGTGTCTCTGACCTGGTCCTTCCGTTGGACAATAAGATGGACAAAATGAATGAGCAAATTAATGATTTGTGTTATGATATGGAGATCCTGCAACCCTTGATTGAACAAGGGGTACCTTTTAGTCTGACCTCAGAGTATGCACAACAAATCCAAGCTGAAGTAATCAATGAGAAGCTTGAAAACCTCACGACTGTCATTAACAGAATGAGTTCTGCAATTAAGGAGCTTTCCAAAACTCAGGAAGGACTTAAAAATGAATCTCAGGCTTATCAGGAACTGTTTGAGAGACGTGTAAATGAATGCTCCATGGAAATAGAAGATGGATTAAACAAGACCATGATAGTAATAAACAGTGCTATTGATTCTATTCAAGATAACTACGTACTGAAAGATACGCTACGTGCTCTAAGAAATGAGACTGAAGTGTGCTGTGGCAGAGCTGAGAAACTGGACAGCCTCCTGGCTTTCATTCCCCAGTTCCAACAGTTGAATGAATCCCTCCAGACACTGCGCATTGGCAAGAAGTATGAATTCACTTCACAAGTAGCTCCACCCCTTTCTGATCTTCCATACAAGGAGTCTGACAAAAGTATTCTCCACAATTTCAGAAGATTTTTCTATATTTTAAATGAAACCTCATCAAAAGTGGACAATCAACAACAAGATATCAGCCGCCTGGAAGAGAAACTGTTTGACTCAGCGGAGGAATCAAAGGACCATGAGGTTCGCCTTCTGAGTGTGGAGTCAAAAATTTCCAAGTTTTTGGCAAACAACTGTGTCTCACTGAAAAAAAGCAAAGCTGCCTTGACAGAGAAAGAACAAGTGGTCTCACTTCAGCTCCAGACACTGAGTTCCAGGATCAAGGCCCTGGAAGCCAAGTCGATCCGCTTCTCAAACAGCATTCCACTTCTGAACAAGACTGCTCATGAGGCCTGGGGGCTGTGTCAGGATACCAACAGCAGTATCCAAAAGGTGAATGCGAGTATACCTGTGCTAATTAAACTTGCTCAGCCAGATATCCCCCTGCTGCAGAGGGGCCTCAAAGAGCTAATTGAATCTGTGCTTGAAATAAAAGCAGGAACTATCTTAACAAATTTAACCCAGCATGTTGACATATTGGTGACAAGTGCAATGAACAACATCACCAAACTTCAGAAACAGGTGAAACCAGTTATAAAGAAACCAGCTCCAGTGAAAAAAGGGGCAGCAAACGTCACCATGAGCCTGGCAAGCCGAAGTCAGAGAAACACGGATAATACTATAGATTCAGGTAATGCATTTTACTCTACTAAAAATTAGGGTCTTTGTAATAAAGTCTTATGTAACCGTTGTGATGAACAGAAGTGGAAGAACTTGACTGAGGGTGAATAAAAAGTCCAAAGAATGCCTTAAAGAGTGTTTCAGAGGAATCTGAGGTTAGTCTAGTCTCTTGCTTACAAGAGAATTTATTTTTCTTATGGGGAGGCTCTGCACTAAGGCATCTAGAAGCTCCACTTAATTTTCCTTAATAAATTCACATCTGATCAGTTTAAGATATATGTGCATGCACGCACACTCAGCTGAGAACCTGACCTTTCAAACATAAATGACAATTTAGACAAAATCTAAACTACAAGAGTTTTGTGCCTGTATCTCAATTAGCAATTTCAGTAAAAAAAACATGCAAGCTGGGAGAGAAATCTGGGGTTGCATGAGTACTTTGCAGTGTCGGTGGGGATGAAAAGTATGAAAAACCTGAAGCAAGTGAATACAGCAAATAACTGTAATGAGGCTTTTGCCAGCTCCTTCAGGACTTCATTGAGATTATTAGTGCAGTTACAATTACAACAGTGTGTTCTTGCAGAATCAGGAGCCCAGCCAATAAAGTAGGTTTGACTCGAGTCCATCTAGAGAACAGCTCAGCTGAATAGGAGCCGCCATTCTTAAAAAGGACATTTTGAGTGGGATTCGCTTCTGACCTTAAATTCAAACGTCATCATATGAAATGAATTCATATGGATGAATTCACAGAAACAAAAACTCTGAGTTATGACTTTTGGAATCAGACTTGAGTGAAAATCAATAGCACAAGCTAATGTTTTATGGAAATATCATTTCTGGGAAAATACAGAAAATGAAGAGTGATTAAGTGACTAGAAATCTTCACAGGACTCTAATTCACATGAAAATAAGTGAGACAGATTCCTAAATGACAGATAGATGTCCAGATACTTTTGAAGACCCAGACCTAAATCTTTTCTGTAAAGCATTCTTAAACTTATGAACACTTCTGAAACAATATTTGGTCCCTATTGTAAGCAGATGTAGGGGTAGTAAGAGCTACCTTGAGCTACATGAGCTACATCCTGCTCATATGCTAAGACCATGGGCAATCTCCCTTTCCTTTTCCCTCCCCGTGCCTCTTCCCTCCCCTTCCCCTGCTCCCTCCTTTGTCTCCTTCTGTCCTAGGTACAGCACTTTTCAGTAATCAATGGAAAGGATCCTTTTTAAAGCCTCAGCCCCATGAGTATCTTGGCTTCTGCTGAAAGCCATCCCCACCGAAGGATTTCACTCCTTGGTTATCTTTTCAGTTAGAGAGGACACACAGCCATTCCAATGGACAGTCACACTTAAAAATGCACTGAGATTTGCCAAATTCTTACTACAAAGTAATTTGATTATTTTGATATTAGAAATGGCAATTCTTTCTCAGTCATTTCTGTTTTCTGCCTGTTCCTGCCACTGCACAGGATGGAAATTCAAAACCCTTGTTCACAATTAAAACTAAGGGAAAATGAGATGTGATGCCTTTGATCCTTCCTTCTACTTTGTTGGAAAATGTCACTAGCGCTACCTGCCTGGAGCACAGGAAGCTGCCACCTGCTCTGTTTTTTAATTCCACATTAATGAATTAATGTCTTTCCTATTTATTATTTATCTCATGCTGAATTTTAACAAATAGCTTGCTTGATAACATTGGATGTATGCTCGCTTTTACAGAAAGTGCAGGCCTTTGCAGATGTTGAAAAGCTCTATTTTTAAACAAGGCTTCTACATAGCAATGTTTATGCAGACTTTTCCATCGGTAATGAGCTTTTGCACTCAACGATATTTCATGCCTAGCAAAGTCATACATTACATTTGTGAGTTAAAGAAGACCATTATCCTAATTAACAAGTATCCATCTTCTGCCTGGATAGGTTTTACTTCTCCAGGAAAGCATTTTCTCTCTAAGTTCCAGGAGACCATCCAGAGATATGTGCCGGCTCTACTAAAGTTTCCAGAAGAAACCCTAAGGCATAATTGGCCATTATAAAATGTATTTGATCTTAGATCGTCTTTTTCAATTCAAAACGATTAGAATAAAATTCTAGAAAGAGGTGAATGACAATTCTCATTGATTCCAACATGTTCCATATTTGATCCTACTCTAACAGATTGGGATTTTCATTGGCTTTAATGTGTTCAGGATTTGGCCCTGAGGTAATACTTTCCTCAGCAGTAATTTGAAATCAATGGGAAGCAATGTGAGTTTGCATTACGTATGCAGGGACATACAGGTTTGGAGACTTCCCATGTTGTGGAATGAACAAAAGAAAAGGTTTATGTCAGCTAGAGGCTGCAATATGTGTATGAGGGGCAAAAAAATTTAATGCTTTACCTGATATTAACTGTAATGGCAACCTGGGGTGAATAAAAAAGTGATTGTCTTAAGACAACTTCAAGTAGCTATCATAGTGGAGATGACAGCCTTTAAAGAAAAAATACACAGTAAACTCTTCATTAGTCTTGGTTATGGATTATGTCTGGCCCTACCTTCCAATGCACTGTTCTACTGCAGAAATACGTGATGCAGCGCGAGGGCAGCTTAGCTCAGTTCCCATTTTCCCGTTGCCATTTAGTGCTGTGTCTGTTCTCTGGAGAACCTAGAGGCTGCCGTGCCTTTCAAAGGTGAACGCACTCTCTTGTTGCATGTCTTGTATTAGTTGTGGTTTTGCTTTATTCAGATTATGCCACCCTCCCATCAACATGAATAACTGAGAGTGCAGCTGTGCTATTTATGTATTTAAAACAGTGCATCCATGTGTGAGAGAGGTAATTTCTTTTCATTCTTGTTTTCTCTATGTCTTATTTCTGATTTTGTTTTCACATGATTTCTGACTCCTAACAGAAATGCAAACTTCCATTGTTGCTTTATCATTCGAGCCTGCAGTGAAATTAACCTATTTAAATGTTTTGCATCTTGTATTTTAATTGCACAAGTTTGATGGTTATTCTAGCTCAGTTTGATGACATATACTTCAATTTTGCATATTTACTCTTTAGACTAATGGGTAGATGGAACTGTTTTGTTGTTTTTAATTTAGTGGTCCTGAAATCATCACACTGGAAGCATTTGATACCTCTGCTTAACAGAGAAGCGGAGTTGCCAGAGTCCAAGTAGCTCAGATCAGTCTTGACAGTCTGCCCCCACCCAAAACTGGAGAGCACAGCTGAGGCACCTCTCCTCCTTACTTTTTGCCCAAGAGCACTGTGGCTGAATCTTTGTACTTTTTTTCACCACAAACACCCTACACAGCGCTTATACCTGAATTCCCTGTCAGGGCCCCTGAGTGCACTGGTAGCTTTAATTGCCCTGGGCATCCTGACCTAGCCCCCACACTGTACACCCTGCCCAGGGGCCTGGGATCCCTGTTTCAGCTCAAGCTGAAGTGCCAGGCCTTTTCAGTCGTGCTGGGCTGTGGCTAACCCTGGTTGCCATGATCAGCCTGCCATGCTCTGCTTGTCACCTCTCGGGTGAGGCACCAGCCCTGCTGTCACTGTCAGTTCCTGGTTGCCGGTCCCAGTGGGGCTGCCTCTCTCCCTCTGCTCCCTGGCACTCCTCACATCTAGGCTACTGGGGATGCTCATCGCTTTTATCACTGTCAGACTGAGCGCGCTAAGTCAGAGGTGATTAATAATTGTAGGCTGACAACCAGTCTGCCCCTGCGCAAGCAGGGTGGTTTAGTAGATTCCCAGGCTCTTCCAATCTCCCAGGGCTTCCTGAGAGACAGTTACTGATAACTAAATATTGAGAAAATATTGGTAAGTTACTTCCTGTTCAGCCATTTCCAAATTGAACCACTGGAGCCACTTCTTTCCATAAGGAGACCATTAAATTGCTAAATATTTGATTTGCTTCTAAACAACACCCCAGTAGATACTGACAGAGCTTCATTATTTGTTTGAAGATTTGTTTGTACAGCATTGGCAGTCTATTTCCCAAAAGAGCTTCTGGCTGTTTGCTCTCCCAAAGAGCAGCAAAACTTAGCTTTAACTGGCTATCCTCACTCCTACCATACTGAGTGTAAATAGCAATTGCATTCAGTTTATTCTCTGCTTTTAATAGCTGCAATTCAAGCCTTTAATTTAATTTATAAAGTCTTTCTCTTTTACTCATCTACACTACTAAGTTGTGAAAGATTAATTAAAAATAGGATATATACTATAGTAGGAAATCCTTTCCTAATCTGAACCTCTTGGCATCTTTACCCCAAGCAGAGAATACAGACATAGTGTCTCAGGATGCCCTTCAGCAAGGAAAAAGAAAAAGAAAATACTGGGCAGTGGGGCAGCCTCAGCCAGAAATGACAGCAAAAACATGCTATTGTAAGACCACATGGAAGTTACACAGAGATTACCTGCTCAGTGGAGATCTAGGGCGTTCACCTCTTACTCTGAAAATCCTAACTTGACTCAAACCTCTTCACAGCTTCTCCTAGTTTTAGCAAATAGAGCAGACTCCCCAGCTGCTGTTAAGCAATGCTGTACCTGGAGGGTGAATTTATTGTAGGTAAAGCTATGTCTGAATTTGATTTAACTCCAAGGTTAAGTTCAGGCAAAATCACCCTTCAACAGACTTAAAACACTAGTCGCAATCTCATTATCATTTCTTTTGTGATCTTTTTCCTGTTTCTTGGATTTACTTATTGTTTATGATAGGCAGAGGCCAATTAGCAGGGAGGCTGCCATGTATTTTGTATTTTGGGAATATGATACAGTCAACACAATCAGCTGTTTTCCTTCCCTTTCTGCTTTCCTTTCACACTTGGTAAATATGTGGATGCTTGGTAAATGAGAGTGAAAAATAACTTCAATTAAGTGTGCAGCAAAAATATTATCTGAGAAGAAAAAAATTATTTCCTCATGTCCAGTTGCCTGTGCTGTGACCCCGGTCATGGCAGTCCTAAATTGCTTTATTTCAGGCAATGGGATTCAGGCAGTTATGGGATGGATGTTATTTTCTGTGAAAAGAATTACTCTTGTGTTTTTAAGTCCATATGCTCCATCAGTGCAAATTCAAGTGGCACTGTACAATGTGCTTTAGCATGCTGCTCACTGAACTAAAATTCCTCACAGAAATAGTTTGCCTTAATGCAGCAGTCTGTGAAATGGCTGCATGTGAATCTGAAGATAACTATGGGCATTACTGAAATATCTATGCGAAGATCCCGTTCAACATTTCCCTGGCAATAAGTAGACCCTTTTATGAAAGGCTTTTTCAGTTCCCACCCACCAATCTAGATTTACCGTCACAGGACTGTGTGGTGTTCTTTTTTCAGAGCTCTGCTGGTAGATCCTGGCAAAGAAAAGGTTAATTTTCTAAAACATCTGACTTTTATTTGACCAAAGCAAGAGAAAGGAAAAATGTATGGCTTGGGAATGCTTTGTGTTCGGAATTTTTCATAGCAATATTTAATTTTTAATGTGGCCTGAATGTTCTTCCCCCCAAACTGCTATGACAACACATTATACAATTACAGTCAGTAGTTACTGTCTCAGAGCTCAGCAGCACTGGACTGACAGATTTCTCCGCATCGGATGGGCATGATCTGGCCAGCTCATACATAGTCGGTAAGAGAGGCAAGAACATCCTCAGTGAGGGTGCTCCGCAAAACCACCTGTTTGGTATAATTTGTGTTGCTTGCAATACAAAACTTTTACGACAATCTTGGTAGATATCCTGGAACTGAGTTATTTATGGGCAAGGACAAGTGCTGGAAGTGGTTTGGATATCGTTCATCACCAGTAGCCAGACTCCTCTGCGATGGTTGTGACACATCTGGGTGAGTAATGTCACAGACAGTTCAGTCCAACCTGTACACCAGCAGTACAAATTCTGTGTTTTGATACGACCAAGGATAAGCTGGCTCTGTCCAAAAAGAGCAGCCTTCTGTGCCTGTATTAGTGAAACCAAACCAAAGCACAGATTTGCCTGAACCAGCAGGAAAATAACTATTTATTTTGTCTCACCAAAAGAAGGAAATAAAATTGGGAATGTCAGTATTGTCTCTTCCAAGTTTTGCTGTTTCTGAAGGGCTCCTGCAGTATGGTCAGCTCCAAGCGCCTCGGCACATTTCCATTCTGAGTAAAGATTAATTAGCTGATCCAACATATTTCTTTAATCACATGATGCAGACCGCCTGATTTTCACTGGTGTCTTGGCTTGCTATAGTGTCTGAGGGCAACCATACAAGAAGGGAAGAAGGAGGCGGAGCCACCTGCATGGGGCTCAGCACAAAAAGTCCACTGCCACTGTGACCAGCTGGAAGAGGGAAGTGAGCAGCTGGTGCTGGGTGGACTGCAGGTCTCTGTGTCAGGCTGTGACAAGGAGGGGTGGATTCTCAGCCCCCCCTTCTCCCTATGGGAATGAGTGTCCTCCAGACTCAATCTGTCCTGAGGACCACCTGCAGAGCCACCCTGCCTTAGATTGTTATGGAAGGACTTGTGTAGGGAACAGCAGAAGGAGAATTTCCTAATGCTTGGCTGTAGCCAGGCTTTGCTGGCTTTAAACTTACATTGCAGGGAAGGAGGTCATTAAATTAAGGAGGACAGGAGGGAAGAAATGAGCAAGGAAAGGTTAGTGTTTGTTGACAGGAGTCTCTTGGACTGTACAATCACAGCTGTTCAGATACCCCAATCTTTTGATGGTTCTCATAATGTTTGTGGAGTGAGATGCTCCAAAGAAGTTAGAGTTGTAATATCTTTCATCTTATTACATATACTTGACCCTCTGAGACAAGCAGAACTCAGCATTTATAGGTAATTCTGAATATCTTGGAGGCTAGCTGAGGGTATGCTGTGTTCAGGCAAAGAGGGAGTCTGGACTAGCAAAGGGTCTGAACAGCCTGTACAGGATCTGAAGTTGGCCTTCACACAGAACCTCAGCAGAAATTCCACCGGCTTTATATGAATTGACAAAGAGGCTTTCCAAAATACTGAAAACTTGGGAAGTGTCACTGTAATGACATTGCACCTGAGGTGGTTGGTTTTCCTCCCTCTCTATCACAGGGCAGTATTGTGTCAGTTCCCCGTGCCAGAATGGAGGAACCTGTATCAACGACAGACAGAGTTTTATTTGTGCTTGTCGCCACCCCTTTGGAGGAGTCAACTGCAGCACGAAGCTGGTGAACGACAATTCTCTGAGTGTCGGCAAGTAAAGAATTTAGTAGTGCAATATGCTAGCAGTACCGGCCTCTGCCCCAGGGCCTAATTAGAGAGCATTTGCTGGTCAAAGGTCTCACATTTCACTTTAATGAGTGCCAACTCAAGTAGTAGTGTCCTGTGTTTTGGTGCTGAAGACATCAATCCCCGTGGGTGACTCACGATCTCTTTCTTTAATATGACCAGATGATGGTATTAAATTGGGCTGGGACCAGCCTTAATAACTGGAAAGCTCCCTGCTGAATTGTGCAGAGTGGGAGTGTGTACAATAGATGTATTTGAACATGATATCATGGAATTCGAAGGGGGAGGTAAAATCACATCACTGGGGAATACTAGCTTCAGCACAGCCACAAATGCTCTATAAATACCAGTAGCTACCATGATGTGTGGGACTATGGCATCAAGGAGTCATTTTAGGCATGCCTCTGATTTTCATCAGCAAAGGATGCAGCCCTTTCAGACAATTTCAGATATTTCAGAAAAGCTAAGTGGAAACTGTGCTTATTAAGTCCAGAAAACAAACAAATAATTTACATCCAGGCCACATGGAATGTGAATTTTATGCAGCTTTCAGCAGCCATTTGGCTGATTCTCACTCATGACAGCATATGAATAGTGAATAAAATCATTTGTACAGTGGCAGGGAATCATAGTGTGCAGGCTCAGCTTGAAGAGAAAAACATCTACTTTTATTCCCTCATTTAATGTCAGGAGTGCTAAACCTCTTCAGTGTTTGTCTAAGATTTGTGGAGAAAATTCTTGGCTTCAGCGCACACAGATGAACAATGAAAGAGATCCTGGGGTGGGAAAAACTTGGGGGGGGAGAAGGGGGGAAGAAAGAAAAGAAAAATAGCAGCTCCGTTAATGATAACATAGTATAGACAAATATAAAGTTCCCTTGCTGTTTCTAAAATTGTTCTTTTGTGGATACACCTAGCACTAATTGCGAGGAAAATTACTTTTTATACAATACAGAAAAACTCTGTGTTTATGCAGAAATACTATGTTTCAGTTACTCAAGCTCCCCGTTGATGTGACTTCAGAAAAGCTGCTTTTAATCTTCCGGCTGGTCGGAGTTGCCTTTATACAATGTAACGTTACTTGAAATTGTTCTTTATTCCTTTCCAGATTTTTCAAAAGGATCATACAGATATGCGCCTATGGTGGCTTTTTTTGCCTCTCATACGTATGGAATGACGACTCCGGGACCCATCAGATTTAACAATCTGGATGTCAACTACGGAGCTTCCTTTGCCCCAGCAACCGGGAAGTTCCATGTTCCATATCTGGGGGTCTATATTTTTGAATATACCATTGAATCATTTAGTCCACGTGCCTCTGGCTATCTGGTCATTGATGGAATAGACAAACTCACTTTTCAGGCTGAAAATATTAATGGTAACAAGTACACTGACAGAGTAATTACTGGAAATGCTTTATTAGAGTTAAATTATGGTCAAGAAGTCTGGCTTAGACTGGCAACTGGCTCTATACCAGCCAAGTATCCACCAGTAACTACGTTCAGTGGTTACTTGCTGTATCGTACCTAAGTCAGTTATAAATGTAAAGAGTTACCATCAAATGAAGCAACCTGCATGTGTATTTATCTTTGCCTTTAAATACTTTGTTTCTTTAACAGCAGTAAGTTTCTCAATGTAATCAATGCGGTGGCCTTTGAAGTGCCGATTCTCAGGGAAGTTGCTTCGTAGTAGCCATGTGCACATCTACAAAGAGAGTCCACAGGTTGGAGATGAGGGAAAAATAAGCATCTTCCTTATATGAGCATGACTGGGAAGCACAAATCTAATTATGTTCTACATTTACATTGCATAAACATACTTGCACAAGGTTGCTGAGAATCAGTTCTTAAGACGAATCAAAGCTGGGTTTGATTATTCCTTTACAACCTGAGTGCATACCAAAGGTGGTGGCTAGATTTTCATGACTCAGATGCTGGGTTACTACTTAGCTCACTGTATCAAGTGATAATCATGTGTATATATTCTGTTTGGAAAACGTATATTTCTTTTTCATTTTGCCTGACATTATTCACCACATACCTTGATATGTCAGTGTTCAATTGATTCATGATTTTTTATGTAACCAGTATGATAACAAACTGGTTTTTTATCTAGCAGAAAAAAAAAAAAGAGGGAATACTTAAAAAGCTGCATGTTGATACGTTCAGGTTAGAAATAAGGTGCTCATTTTTAGCAGTGAATATAATTAGTCATGGGAAAAACATTATAATGGATTTGGTGGAGTCTCTCTGTTGCTTGAAGCATTTAAACTGCAGCTGGATTTTCCTTAGGTGATATGTTTTTGGGCAAACATCATTATATTGGCTTCACACAGATTTTAGCACATAAACTTTGGCCTGTAAAGTACACAAGGTTAAATGAGATAATCATAGTACTTTCTAAGTTTGAATTTTATAAATCTATGATTTTGTTTGTTTCTGCATTATATTCACTAACGACTGAGGCAAGATGAAATGAACTTCAGTCTGCATAAACCAGAATGTGATTTCCAAGCACCAATCCAATAAAAAATATTTTTAGTTCATGCTATGACTGCCTGGAAAAATAAACCCTCAGGTTCTCATCCTTATCAGTTGCAAAGTCCTGGGTTGCTGCAGTTTCTTGATATCCCATCGACTGGTGTGACTGACCAGGTTTGTTTCTGGTTATTGCCTTTGTTAACGCTAATTGATCAGGTTTTACATCTCTGTGTGTTTGTCTCCCTCCCTTTCCTTATCCTCCCAGCTGAAAAAATAAACTTTCTCACACTCCTCATGTCCTTAACAATTAGTGCCACCGACCAGGATTGTTCTCATCACTACCTCCCTTACTATGTCAGGCAGGTTTGTCTCTGCATGTTCTTGTTTATGACTCCTTTGACCAGCTGCTCTTAAAGGAGCAGATGCTCTCCTTCCATGGCCCTTACATTCAGTTATTGTTAATCAGCGTGCTCCAGTGATGATGCCAATTTATTGAAGCCCAGAATCATAGAATCATAGAATCATTGAGGTTGGAAAAGACCTCTAAGATCATCGAGTCCAACCATCAACCCAACACCACCATGTCCTAAACCATGTCCCCAAGTGCCTCATCTACTCGTCTTTTAAATACCTCCAGGGATGGGGACTCAACCACTTCCCTGGGCAGCCTGTTCCAATGTTTCACCACTCTTTCAGTAAAGAAATTTTTCCTTACATCCAATCTAAACCTCCCCCGGCGCAACTTGAGGCCATTTCCTCTCGTCCTATCGCTATTTACTTGGGAGAAGAGACCGACACCCACCTCGCTACAACCTCCTTTCAGGTAGTTGTAGAGAGCGATGAGGTCTCCCCTCAGCCTCCTTTTCTGCAGGCTAAACAACCCCAGTTCCCTCAGCCGCTCCTCATAAGACTTGTTCTCCAGACCCCTCACCAGCCTCGTTGCCCTTCTCTGGACACGCTCCAGCACCTCAATGTCCTTCTTGTAGTGAGGGGCCCAAAACTGAACACAGTATTCGAGGTGCGGCCTCACCAGTGCCGAGTACAGGGGCACGATCACTTCCCTACTCCTGCTGGCCACACTATTTCTGATACAGGCCAGGATGCCATTGGCCTTCTTGGCCACCTGGGCACACTGCCGGCTCATGTTCAGCCGGCTGTCGACCAGCACCCCCAGGTCCTTCTCCGCTGGGCAGCTTTCCAGCCACTCTTCCCCAAGCCTGTAGCGCTGCATGGGGTTGTTGTGGCCGAAGTGCAGGACCCGGCACTTGGCCTTGTTGAACCTCATACAATTGGTCTGGGCCCATCGGTCCAGCCTGTCCAGGTCCCTCTGCAGAGCCTTCCTACCCTTGAGCAGATCAACGCTCCCGCCCAACTTGGTGTCGTCTGCAAACTTACTGAGGGTGCACTCAATCTTTGCCTCAGTCTTTAACAGACAGACCAGTTATCCTCAGGGTACTCGGCCCCCCGAGCTGGAAGACAGGGACGGCGAGCAGGATGAAGCCCCCATAATCCAAGAGGAAGCAGTCAATGACCTGCTACGCCACCTGGATGCTCACAAGTCTATGGGGCCGGATGGGATCCACCCGAGAGTGCTGAGGGAGCTGGCGGAGGTGCTCGCCAAGCCACTCTCCATCATTTATCAGCAGTCCTGGTTAACGGGGGAGGTCCCGGACGACTGGAGGCTTGCCAATGTGACACCCATCTACAAGAAGGGCCGGAAGGAGGATCCGGGGAACTACAGGCCTGTCAGCCTGACCTCGGTGCCGGGGAAGATTATGGAGCGGTTCATCTTGAGGGTGCTCACAAGGCAGGAGCGGGACAACCAGGGGATCTGGCCTAGCCAGCACGGATTCATGAGAGGCAGGTCCTGCTTGACCAACCTGATCGCCTTCTATGACGAGGTGACCCGCCTAGTGGATGAGGGAAAGGCTGTGGATGTGGTCTACCTCGACTTCAGCAAGGCCTTTGACACCGTCTCCCACAGCATTCTCCTAGAGAAGCTGGCGGCTCACGGCTTAGACAGGTGTACTCTGCACTGGGTCAAAAACTGGCTGGACGGCCGGGCCCAGAGAGTTGTGGTGAATGGAGTTACATCCAGTTGGCGGCCGGTCACGAGCGGTGTTCCCCAGGGCTCAGTACTGGGGCCGGTCTTGTTCAATATCTTTATCGATGATCTGGATGAGGGGATGTTTTGAAGCTCCCTGAATTATTCTGTTTTCCACTGTCAGGAACTTTTCTTGAAAACACGTGAGAATCTTCAGCTCTCTTCTTAATGTGCCTTACCAGATCTTAAGATGAATGTGCATGAAATGACTGAATTCTCCCATGCTGTATGTGGATAAGAGAATTCACAGCATCTTTCCTCAGGTGTATAAAACTACACTTTGTTGTTCAAAACTGAAATGCGCATTCTCCACCAGGAGCATTGGTAGTGAAGCGTGCCTGTGGGCGTGTGCCTGTGTGCACTGGCTACCTGAACTACAGAAGTGTGCAGCACTGAACGGCATTCTCCCAGCTTCAGGGGGGCATCCTACCATGGCTTGTGCTTAAGGACAGCGTCTGAGAATTGATGAAAACTTCCAATCCAAGCCCATTTTCTGAGGCTCTAAATCCACTAACTAACCGTTAAGGGATCTTGCAGCACATAAATAGTAATTAAAATATCCTATGTTTCCTTGAAGGATCTGAAAACCCCAGAGCCACTACTCTAAGGGTCAACTGCAAATCTTGTTAACAGGTTGGGATGTTTTGCTGTTGTTTGTATTTTTGTTTTGGCTTTTTTGAGGCCAGAAATCCTTCTTTCTTTGTACCTGATGGATACTTAATGTACTGTGAACCCTGAATGAGTGTGCTACACACCTTTCTCCTGTTGCATATCATATTTTTCTGTAAACACTCAAAATCTTTGATACGACACTAACTCAGCCTACCGTATCATTGAATTTTATCAAATATAATGACCACAAGCCCCAATCGCTCCTTGTATGATTTTGTCATTTTAATGTGTTTAGTCCTCTTTATTCCTGCTGTGGCTATGGCTAAATGGCATGAAAATTACACTGCAGATGAAATTCAAATGACCCACCAGAGACTGCATCTCTGTTTTAATGTGACTTTCTTCACCCTTGCTGCCCTTGCCACTAAATTCTTCAGGCTGGGTCCTCATCTTCACAGGCACTGTTTTCCCCTGGCAGCCAGCTATTTTCTATGTCATTGTACCGGTTTTCTTTCCTGTTTTCTTTTCTCCTTTTTTCTCACAAAACTCCAAATTCATTGGGGTAGAGTAAGAATTCTGATTGAAACCACATCTGTAGGAGTAACACACAGAGAAATAATTTCCCTAATAGAAAATAGTACTGAAGCTAATTCTCATTGTACTATTTAAAATATGGAAGAAATAATATTTTAAAAATATAATAAATGTACACTCCCCTTTTTATACTGTGCAATAATCCTTTCAAATCTTTCCTTGGCTGTATTAAAACTAAGTATACTTGGCTTTGTCTATTGTTAAAAACTAAAATGCAGATTCTTCACCGTGAGGATAGGTTTGCATTGGCCACTGAGGCTTATTTACAGGCCTGTGATGATGTACCTGGGCTGCCTGGACTAATGAAGCAAAAAATATTGAAAAATAACTGAGGATCAATAAAACCAGTTGGCCTACCCTTTATGCAGAATAGACAGCAATCAGTCTGAACTCCCAGGAGAACTTCTTAGGCATCAACCAGGAAAGCTGGTTCCTGAGACACCTTGTCACCCCTCCGCTTTCATTTTCATGCTCTGATTTGCATTCCTTAATGATAGCAGGCAGCAAATCTGAACGTTCACCTCTACCCACAGCCCTTGTGAGGGACCACAGAGCCATCCTGAGCCTTTGTACTTCAGAGTGAGCGGTGTTCTCTTTATTTGGGTGACTCAATAACCATGGCAACATTTTGTCTGGTTTGGCTTTGACAAGCCCATCCAATTTGCTCTGGAGCTTGCATTATCATTTCCTCACCTATATCAACCAAGTTAACGCTGAACGCATTCCCTAGCCCCTCATATACTCAGCATTCATACTGAGATCAGCAGTTTATTTTCCTCGCATACCTTTTCTAGCTGAATAGCCAGCCCAACCCTCCTTCGCTCCAGCTCATGCCAAACTTCCCTGCTAACGCATGCCTGCCTGAGGCTGACTGATGGGTATTGCCATCTGTCCATACATCTGGGATATTTTTGTTCAATTGTTTTTTTCCTCTGATATAAGAACATCTACATTGGCAGCAAGCGGGAAGAAAGCCATCATTTCTGAATTCAGGCATTGACCTGAAAGCAACTCTTAGAAGCAACACTGCAGCTAAACCCCACCAAAATTAGTGGGTATCTGTTGATTAAGTACTTTTGACAGTGGGATAACAAATGCATTGAGACAGTTGCAAAACTGAATCTTCCTAGCAGCTAAATTCAGGCAGGTGAGCAGAAGAGTGTAAAACAATGCAAAACAAAATAAGAAAAAAACCACTTCTGGCATTTCCAAGAAACAAAAATGTATACCATGCCTCTACACATCTTTCACTGGTGGCTGCTACTTGGGTGCAGGAACTATTGCCTAGCAGCTCCGTGGATTTCATTAACCCCTTCAGGCCATCAGATGTATCACAGAGTTAGCAAGGTCTACATTTTTTTCATCCAGCTTTAATTTGCTTAATTCATACTTCTTTCTATGCTCAGCTGACTGCTAGAAAGCCCGAGCCCCATACTCCTGTTCCCATGCTAGAGTGTATCAAAAGCAGAAGACGGGAATCTTTAGTTATTGAGGAGGAAGTTTTTGTACTTACTAAATCTTCCTGGTGTAATCACATTTTCAGCATACTTCTATAAGAAGTACAAGTATTTATCACCACTTTGTATTTAAAATATACAGTAGAAGTCCCATTATAGTAATTTTCTCTTTGCAAAGCTGCCATTCTCCCTTTTTGTATGATAGCAGTGATGGCAGGGGAGCTGTCAAGAGTGAGATGCGACGAAGCACTGTCTTTAGATGGGACTCCAGTCAAGAGCGCTTGGTAAGAAAACTTTATCAGCAACCTGCTTCCGAGCTGAAGTTGCTGTAGATACATTACCGCCAACACACTGGCTCGTAATGAACTTCCTTGCCCTGCTTCCCCACGCTCAGAAATCTGTGGTGGCTGCTAGCTGAAAACAGTCTTCTGCATTCACATATTACATGTAAACAAACTGAAGTGTTTCTGAAAATATTTATTGCGGTGGTTGCTGTTGAAGATTCTTATCTTAGAAAATGCAAGTTGCAAACAAAACCGACCATGGCTGTTTACAAACAACATAGAAGTACTTCCAGAAAGCTCGCTATTGGGATCAGCAGGAGTTGGGAGATACCATACAAATGATGTGAAGCGCCCAGAAGTTCTTTATAAATACCAAAAGCCTTTTGAAAGCTCTTTGAACCCATTATTGGAAACCAGTATATCTCACATCCACACCGATTTAGCGTGATGAAGGCTTGTACGTCTCAAATGAAATCACACATTTGACACTAAGCATCTGCTAAAGCATCCTTCCTTCTTATCTAATGGCAAAGTCAAGAACTGTGGCAATTAAAAAAACAATTACTAGAATGATGGACATGTTTAGACAGAGAATTATCCTCAGCTCTGTGTGACTGCTCTGACTCCTCTGCAAATTGCCTTGGAAGGGAACAAAAAAAAAGTTCAGCCATCCATTGCTAGGCTACTTATTGCTACTTACTGAAGTGAAAAAATACACGTGAGAAAATTGTTTACAATTACTTCCTGACAAAGAAAGGGCCATTACCAGCTTATGCAAGCAAGAGACAATTTTCAGGCTCAGCGTTTAGACACATTCTAGAAAAACATAGTAGACCTCAAGTATGGTTTTCGTCAATAATTTCTAGGGTCTAAGCTGATCACTCTGTTACCTTGGCCCCAACACCTGGGCATTACTACAGCTTGTTAATAGGTACACACTATCATAATACATTTAATTCTGGAAAAACAGGAACTATGCTTACAGGAAAAGGAGAGAGATCTCACTAAAAGTTAAAAGGCAGCAAAGGAAACCGTGGAACGCCATCAGCAATGCATTAAATACAGCCTATCTTGGCCAAAAAGTGCTAAAGGTCATCCCTTCACATGTTGAATAATTTGTGTAAGCTAAACAGAAATACGGTGAGAGCTATGAGGAACTCCTAGCGTCTAGAGCAGAAGATACAGATCTAGGTCCACCCTTCAGTTTGTCTGTGGGCTTGTCTTGTTTGCATAGGTTTGGACTTTGACTTAACTAGTACGTATGGCCACTTTCCCCAAAGGAAGTTCAGATGTTTAAATAGTTGTGAAGGAAAGCCACAGATGCATAAGCCAGGGAAATAACACAGGCCCTGTTTGTACCTAGTAAAGCATAAAATAAATTTTTACCCTTTTGCTTGTTTGATCTACCTTACAAACATCTACATATTAAACAGTCCGCAAGTTGTTTTTTTACTCAGAAAACATTTGCAAAATTAAACAATTGAAAGCTTTAAAGAAAATGCATAAATAACAATACATATGCCGCCTTAAATAAGGATGAAGAGAAAAATAAATTAAAATGAAGATATTTTAGTATACTCGACCAATAAGGGAGAGTGTTCATCACAAATAAGATGCCCAGCTGAGAGGGACTGTATAAAAGGTGAGCTTTTTTAGCGGTCTCCCCTACGGCGTAGAAAGGCTTAATTCTGAATTATTTCAGAATAGAAACTAACTTTCCTCGTGGAGTTGTTGTCTAGGAAACCAATTTCCATGTTTCACTGTGTGAGGTAGATTTTCTTGTGGGACTTCACCTCTGTGGTGTGATACGAAGCTTATTTGTGTGATGTTACCACACAAGCACAAAGCCTCACTACAAATTTCAGTGGAGGCTGAGGGCTTGAACCCCTGCTCCTGTGAAGCCCCGTGCCAGGTGCACCCAGTACATGTTCTTCAGGCTCTGGCAGCACCCGTGTGCGTTCACTGTGATGCTGAGCTGAACAACAGCCCTGCCTTTTCTCAGCTTTTTCTGTCCTACGGGCACCCCAATTACTGTCATTTTATTTCTGTTATAGTACACCACAAAACTCCCAAAAGCTCGTGTGGAAGAAGGGGTGGAGTATTCTTCCAATCTATTTATACACAAACACAGTATTTCATTGTTGTTGTTTGCATGTGGATCCTTTTTTTTTCAGGCAATAACAGGAAAAGCTGGTGGGGAGAAATTGCTTTTCAACCAGGTGATATACGCTTTTGTTAGAGGAGAAAGTGCACGTGGCTGCGAAGCTGTCTAGTGGTCCCCTGTTTTAAACTTCATACCACTTCATGCCATGCTTTTCATTTTTACAGCTGTATATACAATCTGACCACTCATTTGGTAGCTTGTTTCATCCCTCTGTCTGCAGATTATACTCTCTGAGGTTATTTTCCCAGTGACTGTTAATGAGACAACCTGTGTACGTCAAAGGCTCTGTACTGGCAGAGAAAAATAGTCGACCTGTTCTAAAAATACTTGGAGATCCTTTCAGGTTAAGATATACTGCTGGTCAGCCAGCAATGCTGCCCAGCAGAAGGCTGTAGCCAGCAGGTAGGCCTTGATCTATTTTTTGAAACAGAAGCAGGTTCAAAGATACAAAGGTGGAAGAGGACGGTTAAAACCAGAGAATAATTAAAAACATCGCAGGAAGAGTTAGTCAAGAGCTGGTATGTGAATTTGTTGCCCAGGGTATAGGATAGACTTGTAGAGCTTTTTACCACTGCTGAGAGTCAGGTGAAAAATTCTCTTCTGTGCTGATCAGAAAAACTTCCTATTTACTGAAGACAGAGAATGAATGGCAAGACATATAGATCTGTAAAATTAGACTGAATTAAAGCATTTAAACACAGGTAAAGTCTTGATGCCCACCTGAAAGCAGAAGGCAGGTACAGAACGAAGAATAATGCGACTTCTGAAACTTGCCAGGAAAGCTATCCACGGGAACAGCAAAACTGAATCTGAGTGGATCTGAATAGCATGCTCGCTTTGTTACTGGGAAGAACGTGGATAAGCTGGGGGCATCCAGTGCGTCTTGGGCAATCCCAGCTCTTACTGTGCCGTCTCCAAGTATTAGATGAAAACTGGGGTATAACTTACAAACAGGTACGTAACAAGCCTAACTCCAGCTTGTGCATTGATGTGCATGTACAGCGCTTCCCTTGGCTTATGAGCACTGATAAAAATAAACTCATTGAGTGAAGTGCCTATCTCATGTCAAATTACCTGATGTCAGCTGCATGAATACACTTTTGCAATAACTTACCGTGGAAAAAATTAAATCCTTATCTAAATGAGAACCACTCAGTTGAAGTTAAGCCAAATAGTATCTATTACAAAAATATCTGTTTAAGAAAATAATGAGATTACATTTTGCAGTTAAAAATCCCAAAGTAGACTTAAAAAATTGTAGCAAATGATGTCCAACGATTTTTCAGCATGTATTGAGGGAAGCTAAAAATGGGGAGTTGGTTTTGTAGCCCTTTAGTTCTGCTAACTGTATTGAACTTGTAGAAGGGAGGAAGGCTATTCTTCCTGCACACAGAGAGCAGTGCTGGTGGCAGTATTAGTGTGGCAAAGTTTTTAAAATCTCAGGCTTAGGTGGTTATAGCGATGAATAAATATCGAACTGTATGTGCGTCGCTCTCCCTGTCTAATGGGATAGAGCTATGTGGAGCAACACGTGCACCGCAGGTAATTTGCTGCAATGATGTTGAAAAGAGCAGTATGTTTGACAGAAGTAAATTAACATTTACAGCAGGCATATAAAAAGTTGAAGTACCGGAGAAGTAGAAGTGCCTGACAGCATTGACAGGTTAAGAGGCAGGTTCCTGCTCAAGTCAAGTATTCTTGCTAGTTTCCTGTTGTGTTTGTACCTTTTCACCTTCAGGCTGCTCTAAGATATGATCATGAGCCTCACAGCCTGCAACCAGTGCGATTATTATGAACAGCAGCGTCTGTTTGCCATCTATGACGAGTGTGACCAAAACTAGTGAATGCTGGTAACTTGCTCCTAAGCCACCAAGCGTTAGGGTGGGTCACTCATCTCAGGACGAAGTGTTGCCTATAACCAGTTACGCTGCTGTCTTTGTAAACTGGATAGCTCTTGCTTCTCAACTGTTGACTAAAATAATGATGTCTGGTGGTAAAAGGACTGTCTTGGGGTAATCTTTCATCGCCGTCCAATTCGCTACTCTTCTTCCCACATTTATTTTCAAAAATGCTGGCAATGACAGCTTGGTTATGAAGCCACTTCCCAGCTAACACCTTTAACGAGAAATTTTTGTTTGGGTTTTGATCTTTCCCCAGCATGATGACTATCCTCTGCAGAGTCACAGCACCAGCCATGTGCTCATGTGTGCTGAGAACAGCATGCTGCAAGTGCTGATGTTGTTGGACCTGTCTCTTGAGCCTGACAGAATTGATCACAGCAGTTCACGTCTGAAGTGGTCAATACTTCTTCGGTATTTCAGTCTTTCTGTAGTGAATCCCATACAGTTTCATGCTTTTAACTTCCTTTTATTTCCTGCCAGTTCTCTTCAGACACACTGTGAAACCTCACGAGGGCTCAATTTTCACATCCATGCTGCTCTGAGCTTCTACGTTTCTTTGGAGCAGGCGGCACACAACATAATTCCCACCGTCGTTGTTATGCTGATGATTCACTGGTTTATTTATCGAATGCTTGGGAATTTGCTTTCAAAGCCTATTCCTTCCATAATCCAGGAGTGTAAAAGGAATCGCCTTGGGAACGGCATCTTTCTCTACCACCTCAGTGCACCTTTGTGTTTGTTTTTAAGGGTGTGCGTTGTGTGATCTTTGATCCATTTTGTCCTATGAACTTTACAAACACAACTGGGTTCCCATGCACCTGTTTAGAGTCTGGTCTGTGAACACACCGCTTCAGTCATCCCCAGAAAGCTGATTCATGTGGGCCTTAAAAAATCATACTCTCCTTTCGGGGTAGCTTCCCTTCAAGGCTGCTCCCGAATAGCTTTCCCTTCCCCACTTCTCTGGCAGACGTGTCTCTTTCTGTCACACCGGGATTGCAATAGCAATTTCCACCTCACCAGCCTGGGCTTTCCTGCCCGGCTCAGGGACACCCGGCTTGAGAGCGGTGTGAACAGGAACAATTTCTAGATGGTGGGTTTCACATGGAACCAGAAACTGCCACAACCACCCAGAGCCAAAGATAAATGAGAGAATTCTATGTCTCTCAGCACAAAAACTGACTTCAGTAAAGCTACGCTTACTGGTAACTGCAGAGACCCTAGCTCCTAATCTGGTGTCATACGTGGCTTTATACACTTTGATTGTGAAAAGTAATTTAAAATACATTGAATAATTCTGTTTTCCTCTCCTCCTGGGATCGCTTTGATGTCCGATACTTTCTTGTTGGAGTGGGACTATTTGTCACAGCATTTCAAACAGTTAGCTTGAAACTATGTATTCCTCTGGAGTCCCCGAAACATTTGAAGCTAAACACTTTAAAATTCAAAGAGGGTTTGCTCAAATACATAGATACAAAAAATGCTTTCACAGAAACAGTTGCAACCCTTTTAAAAAAATCCCCTCATTTTCACACCCTGTTGCATTGCAAGACTAATTCTCCTTGCAGCTGGCAGATGCAAACTGCACATTTTGAAGTCACAAAACTTCCCTCTATTCTCCTAGGAGCTGTGAACCCAATTCTGCTGCAAAGCTATCCAGATTGTTGAACCGCTATAATCTTTCAGAAAATAGTGACATTTTGCTTTGGAAACTCGCTCTGATTTACTTGTATGTTGCCAGTTTTACACGAATTGCCAGATACTCCTGCAAATCTAAAATCCTCCAAATTAAATGTCTTTACCGCGCATGTGTCCTCACGATTCTTTTATCCGACCATATGGGATGAGTTTGGCATTTACGGCAGCTAATTTGATAATTATTGTATTGTGCAGATGTACAGAAGGTTAACAATTCAAGATTTAAAGACAAACCCGATGAAAACAAAAGGAAAGCATCTTGCTTTGTCTGACCTCTCCTTCCTTTGTACCAATACCATCTAAAACAGTTTTTCCCATTAAGATTAAAACAAGCAGCTTGATTCTTAATGATAGCAATTATTTTTTAGTGCTCTGGTGAGTATAATTACACTGTCAAGAGTTCACTTATGTTCCTCTGGTAGCCATGTGGCTCTGTTTCAGATTTCCAATTTCTCTCTCCTACAGGATCTGCGCCCCTTAAACGGCTGTAACGTTGCTACCAGTCTAATACATTTGTGCTCGTGCCGTGGTGAGTTGCACGCCATCTGCCCACAACTGTAACCTAGCGCTGAGCAGATAAATATGATGGTCCGTTCCCCAGATGCTCCTGCTCTCTGCTTCCTAACAGGTGGCTGCACGGCAGGACCCGAGCCTGGGAATGTCACCAGAAAATGAAGGTGGGAGAGGGAGAAAAGGAGAAGCTATGTTGAGAATGTACAACAAAAAACCCTTAAAAGCCCAGGTGTGAGATGCATCCTGATAATGATGAAAGAAAGCATGCTACTGGAGTGAGAGAAGTCAGACTTAAGGGAAATGCCTCACAGGGAAAGGAAAGAAGATGTGAGCTGAAGGCTGCCGTGCTGCTGGAGGAGAGCATCCAAACCTGGAAAGCAGCAAGCAACAAAGAAAAAGCAATAATTGACAAGAGATACTGAAACAGAGGAGAAAAGTATAGGAAAAAAACAGGATTAAGAAAAAAAGGAAATACAAGGAAAAAATGATTGTGGGCGGTGTAGCATTCATGGGATCTGTGTGATTTCCAGAAGGCTAAAGCTCGGCTCAAGGTATGCTTCAAAATAGATTCAGGTCTCCTCAAGGAAGGGGGGATGAGTCCAGCTGGTGAGCAAGATAGAACAAAGAGCAGGAAAGACACTGAGAAAGTATTTTGGTCCTACCGCTGATTTTCTTTCTGTGTGACTCGAGCCGTTCTTCAGCTAGGCAGTGCCATTTTACCCAGTCAGCACACCCCTTTGACAAAATTAAGCATCAATTATATCAGGTTTGCTGGTTTAATGCCATGAGGGGAAGAACTGAAAGATTTTTATGATGAGCAGAGCATGTTTTCATACATTCCTGAATTTTTTAAGCCCGATCAAATTGTCTTTGTGCTATTCTGTAGAAACCTATTACAAATCGCTACTGCTTGGTTCCTTTCCCACCAGTATATGCTATTACAGCTTGTGTTATGTGAAGCAGGAGAGGGAGAGACCAGGTAAGTCTTGGGGGAGGCGGAGTGGAAAAAGTTGGTCTTCCTTACAGGCAAAGCTTGAGAAAAGATGAAACACCACAGGCCCCACAAAGGCTCTTCCGAAAAAGTGTCTCAACTCAAATGGCAAAACTCGGTGAAAGGATCAGCCCGCCTGCTCTGCTTTGTCCCCTCCCATTTGCCCCTTCCAGGGAAAGAACATCCCTCTGCTTGGGACATGTGGGGGAGACCTGTTCTTCATCAGGAAGCAAGAGCACTTCTTCGCGGTGGTTTGAAGGGGAGAGATGACATCCCTTTGGGAGCTCAGAGTTGTCCGATCGCCTCTTCCCACCCGCCCTGTAAAATGGAAATCTGTCTGAGAAACCCTGAAACCAGCAAAGGAAACAGGAAGACCCAGTGAGAGTGTGTCCTGCTCCCTGATCCAAGGGGACAGGAGAGTCCCTGCACAGCAGGTTTGGGAGTGTGTGGCCTGGGAGAGAGCCGATGGCTGACATGCCTGGGGAAAGCTTGGATGCACCTTCTGTTTGGGTGGTTTGAGAGACCCCTGGAGCCACAATCACGGGGCTATGGGCATGTTGGCTCTAATTGTTAAAGATATGGAAGTACTAGACAGGGAACAGAAATGAACACAAAGAATGTGTTTTGGACTGTTCTTTTCATTTTGCTTTTTATCCCTTTTATCGGTTGTTGCTGTTGTAATGCAACTTGCAATTTGTGGGCTCATCTTTCCCTGCGTGCCATTCTCTCTTCATGCTCTGATTTCATTTTGTAACTTGTGTTTTTGGCCGTGCTATGATTGTCAACTGTATAATGATTTTTTTCTGCTGTTCTTTCCAAAAGCTCAAGAAAGCATCAGATGGTCTGAGTCAGCACTGTTCAACTGATTTCAAAACAGGTGAAGCAAAGCTAGCTTGAGGAGCTGGTACGGCAGGGGGGTGGAGGGAAGCGGAACTTTCTCCTAACATTACAACACAAAATTAATAGTGATAGATATGATTCTGTTTCTCATTTTTCGACCAATGCTGTTGAATCAGAATAGATATTAGGAAAGCTTTCCATTTTGCAGTCTCCTGTGAGATGACACTTTGTTGACAGAAAGATGATTTATTTGCTTTTCCAGCATCTCTGCGCAGTTCATGCTTGTCACATGGTGAAGCCTTCCTGATTCACTGGGTCTCTGTAGAAAAATGCATCTCCTTTTCTTGGTTTTTCATAAGATCAATACACGGGTCCCTTCCAACTCGAGATATTCTATGATTCTATCCCTTCCCGCAATTCCATTGCAAGTGATACGGGATAAGCATGGGATTAAAGATTAAAACAAAGAAGTGAAAACTCGTGTTTATTGATTGCCGGGTTGTGGTCACAAAAGTCTACTCAGACTCACTGTAAAGTGCAGAGGTTGCAGGAAGGTGCATCCTGCGTAGATTTGGCTCATCACGGGCAGCACAAGAGTGGAGTGAGTATTGACTGATTCTGTCAGATTAAGCAAGAGACAGAGGAAGAAGCAAAAAGCAGTGTGAAATTAAGGTGAGCGTACGAATGCTTTTCCTTGAAAACAGTCTATTTAAAGCTGACAAACCAGTCCCTCCCAGTGATTTGACTTGTTTCAGGAAATTGCTTTCTCATTTAGGGCGAGAATTCTCAGGGCTCAAAAAATGCACTGTACTTGCATAAAAATCATGAACTTGGTTTTTTTGTTGGGAATTCATTTGCCTGATTTTCTAACTCTCAGATCTTTGCCTGAAAAATCAGGGGTAGAAATGTATGTGGGGTGGGCAGGTGGGAAGTGTCAGTCTCGAGTAAATGTTAAGGTTTTCCTGTAAACCTTGGCTTTGTGATCTGGACCTTCAAGGAAGAGTCATGTGAGACTCTCGGAAACTTGACATTATGTTTGCTTGTACTGGAGGTCAGGTTTGTGTACCATAGCTGGTAAGTTGTGGTCTACATAAAACATGTCTTGAACAGGCTTGCCCATCCTTTTTTTTTTTCTGACACAGCATTCACGACTGTCCTGTTGCTGTTCAATATGAGTGCAACAATTATCTGTTTTGAAATTCAGGGATATGGCAATAATAAAACGTCAGAAGAATCGGTAAGTGTGCACGTGCAAATAATCACGTGATGCTTTTGTTACTGGATCTTAAGTATTCAAAGCCCAGTGCTGTATCCTGCCCAGCTAACACTTTGCATTTAAATATTACTCACAGTTAGTGACAGATGCTGAAATAAATATATGAATAGGGGGGTGAAGGTATTAGTTTATATACAGTCATTTATCTTGTGATAGCATGAGCAAAGCTTAAGTCAGATACAGTTAAATGGACTGAAGCTTTAACAGTGCCTTTTGAACTGCTTGAATTAACAAAATCAATCCTCATAAATTAAACTATCATTGATCTATGATACAATTAAGTTCTATAATCAAAATACACTATCGGTGCGTGCAGCGTAACCGTACTTGTTCCAACGCTGAATTTTAACCACTGCTGGCTAGCTGCTCCTGCCATGTTGTGTAAGGCTCCCATCTGGCATGGGAGACACTAACATTATGATACAGTATTTCTTTTCCATTTTTCAATTTAGGCTGACATCTGCTGGTCTCCGCAAATGGCAGGCAACCCTGCTGAATGCAAACCAATTTGAGGCGGCGGCTCTTTCGTTTTTTCCCTTTGTCATTTTCCCAGAGCTGGGAACGGCAACCAAGCCACTTAATTACAAAGGAAATTCACACAGAATAATAACTCTCTGGAAGAAGAAAGGCAGGAACAATACCGTGTAAAAGAAAATGAGTTTGACATGATAAATTACATGCGTGCACGCCCAGTGTGCTGTGCGAGTACTCAAAGGAGCCAATAGCAGCTACTATATATTGGCCAATTAGACCTACACAAAAAAGGTGTTATTTAAGGGCACCACACTGTGGGTCGTAATGAGGAGGCTGTGGATGGGGGTTCTCTCTTTTACGCTCTCAGTAAGGTTAAAGAGAGGGGGAGTGGCACCACGTTGGGCAATCAGCACTAGACGTTTGAGCAGGCATATGGCAATGGTCGCAAAGGGCTTGGCGTTGGAGGGGGTGAGAGGTTCCCACAGGAGCTACCAGCATTCCAGGGGGAGAAGTGCTACACGTATCTGCCCAGAAGCAGCAACAGAAATGAGAGGCTGCTCTCCACTGCCGTGATTAAATAAAACAAGAGACACCTCCACGTTCCCAGCTTGCTGTAGGTTTCTCGCCTCTGACTGTGATTTTAGAAAAACGAGTCGATTGGCATCTTACGTTGACTGCCCAGTCAGCTAGCTTCACTCCTGGCCCAGTCAGCTAGCTTCAAGGCCATTCGAGTGTATCTCCAGTGGTCCAGCCTCCACCTGTGTGGACTTTGAGTTGTAATGTTTCCTGGTTGTTATTTTGGATAGGAATCCGTTCACAACCAGCTGTACACCTACTGCTTTCCCACTGTGATTTGGAAATCCTGAGTAAAACCAGTCATCTCCAAATGAACTGTGAATCTGTGGAGGTACTGATGCTTGAGTTACAGTGCAGATACTGGATAGGCAGCGCTTACTGATTCCCCGGAGGTAGTTTGTCGCGCACTTTTAAGTCCGAACTGTTCGCAACATTTTTGCTCTTGCCACCTTTAATTTCCATTTGTTCCAGCTCTTTGTTTGAGACCGCTGGTGTCCCCGCTTACCTCAGCAGCTGTATTTCCCACTCCAGTTGCATCATTTTATCTTTCCCAAGATAATTCCTGAGCGGACAGAAGAGAGAAGGGAAGCTTTAATTATGCAATGACAGCTACTCCTGTAATGCCAGGGTGTTTCAAGTGTAGGTTACTGACACTGTTGTCCATGACACCTACAGGCTGCCTGGCCTTCAGTAGGAGACGCATGAGAGATGGAGTATTACCCTGTTCTTCCTGTGGTGGCTAGCCCTGCTTTTCAGCAGGGTGATTACCCTGTGTTGGCTGTCTGAGCTAACGCCCTGAGGCATTTCGACACATAAGTCATTGCATGGGGCAGATGCACTTTAAATCCTGCACTGCGGCTCCCCTGAGCTGGTTTTGGCTTTGTAGGGTGTAGAAAATACTCGGTGCTAGTTGTGATAACTCATGGCACTGGCATTTCTCCTTTGGAAACTGGGTTGAAGTCTCTGCTTCCTTACAGCTGTAGCTTGGAAGAGCCAAGAGAGCCTGAGCCAGTGATGCCGCAGAGCCCTTCCAAAGCTGCCTGCTCCACCTCAGTGAGCTGCCATTGCTGGCAAGGTGCTGAGGTGCGGCCGCATAGCACACACGGCAAGAGAGAAAGGGCAGATGAAATCTACATCCTTTTATTGTCCTCCTCTGTTCTTCTAACAGCACATTACATCTCACAAGCACTAAGGATCCTCCAGCTGATCCTGCCCAGAAAAGCAGAAAGCCTCCCTGGTTTTGGGAGGAATGAGCAGAGAAATGTGTGCAGTTTATACATGTCGCTAGTATTGCAGCCAGAAATCTGAAGTCAAGTTGGTTTTTGGCACAGGTTTAGTGATGGTTACTAATTACAATTAACCGTTATTGTCTGTTAAGTGCTGACAGACATGAAAGGAGACAGTGCCACCCCCAGGCATGATAACAATCAAATAAATCAGCAGTTGTTGCCAATAATCTTGATCCCAGGTGCTAAGGTGCTACTGAGGTACAGACTTGGGCTCAGTGAAGATCCTGCAGATAGTGCTAGGTTAGCACTGCTGCGATGTGGGAGCCAGGAGAGTCCCTCACATTTCTCTTGCTAAGATAATTCTGCAGGACTTACAAGAATAAAATGCAATTTCAAAAAGTGTCAATCCTTTGGATCCTGACTCTGAGAATGTATTCAGGGAGATGGACAAGCTAGCTAACAAGGTGAGTTTTTTCTCTTAGTAGTTCAAATCACGCCAGTTACATGAACTAGAAAACTACGGGACTGAAGCTGGCACAAAAATTTGTCTTGATTTTTCTAAGATATATAACGTGGGGGGTTTTTTTGCATTTAGGTTACGGCTTAGAGCTTTAAATCCTCTTTATAAAAATGATGTAAAAAATAGTAGCGAACTATAAAGCAGATGCCATGGCAATATCAGTGTAAGCATCAAGAAAATCCTTAAACTACCTTGAGCCTTTAAATGACTTCTTACATAGCAGTTTGGAGTGCTATGTAAGTAACTGTAGTGACATTTGGTGCTTCTTCAGGTTAAAGCCCTCTGAATGCTCCTAACATCTCTGAATTACAGTTCAGATTGCTCTGTGTAGTTGCTTCCAAATAAAGATGAATGCATTTACCGCTGAATTGCTGTCCTGCTGCTGGTGTTCATTTCTCTCACTCTCAGATTCTGCAGACGCCCTGTTTCTATCAGATGTTTAATAGTGACATTAATATACTGACAGATATACCCAAGTATGATGCAATTTACTATAGCTGATGGGGAAACGTTCTCAGACCTACACTTGCAAAATGTAGCTGTTTTATAACTTTCATGATTGCTGTTCTTGAGGACTTCACCTCTCTGAGAGGGCTGATAGACAATTTTCCCTTCCATTCATTCCTCTGCTTATCGTAATAGATACTTTCAGCACAGATCAGTGAACTGTAAATCTGAACAGGCTCCTCAGCACTTCGTACAGTAGAAGGGAAGCATCGGAGAATTCAAATTTGTAACAAAGCTAAAATAAATTATAGCACAGATATCTTGCTAAGGTGGATTTCGAGTTCCAGATCTTCAATGTCAGAGCCAAAAAAACTCCTCAGGCCAAGGTTTTATGTCTGCCTACTGCTATGCTTTGGGTAGTAGACTTTAAATGGAGCGGTACACTGGGTGGCTGGATGGATGCCTGAAATTCTCATTTAAACGGATTCCTGTAAATGCAGAGTGAGGTTTAGCGAGTTGGGCATCCTGGATTCAGTTACTGCGGAGTGTAGAATCGCCGTGTATGTACACAACAGAACTTCTCTGTATGTACAAGGTACAGCAGACTAACGGTGTGCCCAAAAGTTTGTTAAGAGTTTAGCCAAAAGTCAAACCAGCTATTCCCAGCTGTCTTGCATCTTAGATCATTAATGGAAAACTTTATTGTGGATTTGGCTTTGTTACAGTTTCAAGCCACAGAGCACAATACACTTAAGATAGGACTACGGTGCATGGTCTTTTGCTATTAGCTTGCTGCTTTTTAGTACTAACAGCTTTTGCCATTTGATTATATGACAGCTACAGCTTTTCTTGTAAAAGTTGAGGTAGGTAATTTCACATTTATGAAAACTGTATAGTACTGCCTAAGCATTTAGGATATGCTGTGGTAACATTTAATTTTGTGTCATCGTAGGTGTTCAGCTTGCATAAATGCTGCCCCACTTATACAACCTCTTTAATAGTGGCGTTGCTGCTAATGAACAAGGCCTATAGATATTAATTTTCCTGGACTTGGATTGTAATTAGGTCTAGGGGATTCCAGTTGATCAGGATCTCATTTGAGCTGCCAATGCAGTTTTATACTCTGGACTCCTACAGAAATGAGCATAGACAGGAGCCAGAACTGCAGCAGTTCAGCTGTGTAGGGTTTTTTTTTTTTCAAATATTCAATTGACAACAAGAATCACCTTTATGTCCTTTTAGTATTTCCTTATGAAGCAACCAATTTGTTTCTGTTGGAGCTCATTAGGTAAAAAACTCACTGGTCCGAATTGAAGATAATAATCTCTGAAGGCTTTTCAAAGAGCTGAGATGAGTATAGAGTTGGTAACCCCTGAACTTAAAAAAAGAGACACAGATGGAAATTGCTGGACCCAACCATCTAGATGACCTTTCAGTAAAGTCAAGTCATAGAAAACTCCCCCAACAGTTTGGAGAGAGGAAGGAAAAGCTCATATTTCACAGCAATGTCATGAATAACAGAGGTTCTGAAGCGGTAATGTGATTTCTTGTCTGAGTCCTCTTTTTACAGACGACATAACCCTCTGGATCAGCTTCTAGCCACTTTAAAACTTCTGGTCTAATTTCCCAGGGCCTTCTGCTTTGTCCCATTTATGCCGGTAGGAGAAGTTGTGAACCATTCTAGAAGAGCTCAGATGGTAACACTTCATGCCCAGTTTGCCTCTGGTGACCAAGTTTAAGATGCTGGTGGAATTTAATGTACAGGCAATAGGGTGCAAACAGTCAGAGATTCAAATGGTGACCTGATAGAGGCAATCCCAGGGCAGCTCTAACAAAGACAGAGAGCAAGATGAGGACCTCTTTGCACAGCAGAGCTCAGGGCAGCACAGGCCGAGTGAAGCTGGGCGATCTGTCAGCTGCTCCTGTCGTACCCAGCTGTGAGACAAGAGCGGGATGTAAATTGGTGGGGCTGCTCAAAGTCATGCTGAAATAGCTGATCACAGCCTGACTAGCTCTGAGGATTTGGGGGCTACATGGTGGGTGCAAATCCTCCGTAAGCCTCAGCAGTGAAGAGCTCAGGCCAAAAAACTTCAGTGCTGCTGTAGCGTGTCTGCCTCTGCACCCGTTCAGCTCCCTCAAGAATGCATAAGCAGCAAAGCTTAAGCTTAATCAAGTTATGTGAGCCAGTAAACTTTGCTGCATTTCTTGTTGCCCTATCGCAGTGGTATGCTTCTAAAATATTTTGCTTAAAATCAAGGCAAGGATTTATAATTCTTCTAGCATAGTCTGTCCTCTTCACCTCCTGAACTTGCTGCTCCACAGCTCAGGTGGACTCGGGACTGCTTGGCGTGTACATCTGTGAGGAATATTATGATCTGCGCAGCTTTCACTTGACCTCAGGCTTCAGGAGGAATGTCAGGATCAGATCCTGAATATCTGAATTAAAGGCTTAACCTTGAAAAGCGTACCATCGAAGTGGTCAGAAGGTCTGTGGGGCACACAAAGCGGGCTATTGTGCACTTAGACCCCTGTGTTAGCTTTCCATCTGCTGCCAGCAACCAAGGCCGAAAGAAAGTGCTTGTGTTGCAGGTAACGGCATGAAAAATAATCTGGGATGAGGAGTAAAGAAGCAAAACTCCTTGTTAAAAGCTCAGTTTTGCAGAAGCTGGCCTTTCTACCTCATCCCTACAGCTTCACAATAATAAGAGAAACAGGGAGTTTTCCCTCTCGTGGTAACTGAGCTCACCCAGTTCCCTCACTGTTGCAGTGTTTGCAATCCTTGCTGTCTTTTATAAGCGGCACCTGTAACAATTATAAAGCCTTAAGAGAGGTAGGGCTTCAATTCTATAGATACCAATGACGCTCTCGGGGGGCAAATCTCTCTTGATCCAGGCCCTCACCAGCCCATGCCTCCCATCTCATCGTGAGCGCAGGAGGAACAGCTCGCAGCTCCCAGGCATCTTTCTTCATGATTCACACAGAAACATTTAATTTATAGAACTGACATATTAACTCCAGTGGCCTAAAAGAATAAATGAGTAATACTGTAGGGTTGTTCGCTCAACAACAGGAATGTTTTCCCAAAGATCTCTTTTTAATTGAAGCCATTTGTCATTTTGAATGTAGAATGTATTCATTCGAAAGCAGCACCTCAGAGGGGACTGGAAAGCTCGGGAGATTAGTAACGGGGTACAAAGCCTTTTGCCTCCAGGTTACCAGTTTCAAATCTGGCCATGTCATTATTGATCAGAAGAAGTCATTACAGGCTGACAGATGTTTGGCTGCTTATAAGAAGTGATCTTGTCAGATTAGTCAAATTCTTTGTTAAGAGATACGTCCCTACTCGCGCACACACACAAAAATCCTCATTAGCACCTTGTTGGTAGTCCTTGCAGCATCAGTAAGGACAGGGCAAGCTTGTTTATGCAAAATCAGAACAGAGGGAATTTTGGACCATGTGAAGGTTGATTGAAATGTTTTCAAAGCATCTCATGATGAGCTTTGAAATTTCCAAGTTGATTCTACGCTGCATCATCTAAAATGAACCCTTCTTACAATATTTGCCACACTTTGATCAATATGAGATTTATTTTCTTTTAAGAATCTGAGAACAGATTTTTTTGATTTTAGAATCATCAATATGTGTATCAACAGTAAAACATATCCTTAGCAAAAAAATGCATATGAAATAACTAAAAAAAAAAAATGAACAGAAGTACTGCATACATTTTATTTGGTAACTTTCAGAGTAAGGCCCAAAATATTCTTAGTCCTGTGCTGCATGTATTTTGCAGATTTTGCTGACTGATACTTAGGGGAGGGAGGAATCTTACAAAACCACCAAGGGCACTTTAGCTCAGCCTGCAGTAGCTCATATTTGTAGTTTGAATTAAACCCTTGCTCTGTGGACCAAGATAGCCATCAATGGTGAAAGCAGAAATCTCCTTTCACAAGGCTCTGTTACCTCTTCAGCATCACCCTTGTCTTTTAAAATCACCCAGGGCAATCACCTGGGAGAGTGTAAATGAGAATTTTCAAATGCAGGCTCTCAGAGGGATCCCTTTCCCGGGTCCTTTTGAAGATCCTACGAGGAAGATGATAATTCAGCGTGGAACGGGGCTTCCTCCACTGTCCCCCAGCTGGGGCTCAAGGGGACTTTAACCAAGTGAAGGGGAGAGCTGGGGCTCTGATGGAGATGAGAACCTCTGCACAAATAATCTGCATGGGAGATACACCCCATTACTTCTCTGAAGCGGAGGAAAGAAAATGCCAGAAATCCAGCGGGAGCTCAATTTGCCATAGGGAAGAAAAGGTTGTCTTTTGTGAGCTTTGCAGCCCACACTGCAAATTGAGTTTGAGACAGAAAATTGCTTTGAGGTGTTCATACTTTTTACATCACCAGCAATATATATCAAAGCTGGGTTGATAACTTTGTTGGCAGGAAAAGTCCAGGTGACATTGGTTCTGTATTGCAAACAGCAGGTAAAGCATCTCTTAGTCAGTGAGGCAGGTAGGGGAGAATTTGTGCTGTTGTGATTTTGATTCCAGGCCAAATTCTGCTTTTAGGGGACTGAATCAGGTTTTTCTCTGAGTTAAACTTGCCTCTATACAGGGGCTTTGCGCAGGGTTTCTTTAACTCATTGTAACCTCTCCGTAAGGGTCTTATAGGGTGCTGAGCGCATTAAATAATACCTTTGGGCTGGGCTGGATTGCTCTGAGAAGCAGCAAATTTTTGGCACACCTTGTCATATCCTTTAAACAATTACAGCATGTGACTTTGGCTCTTTCTGTGTCAAGAACATTTGTTGTAAAATGCCGCAAGGATATGGGAAGGTGTGCCAAGGCTTCTGTGCACCTTCAGCCATTCTCAAGGTGATGAGAATATAAGGGTGCTTACATCACCGACTTAAAAATGGCAATTTAGCCTTTTCAGAGCACAGAACAGCACATACCGTTCAAGTCTTGGGCAAAAAGATAAGATAATGTGCCGTACTTTAGAGTTAAAGATTATGAATCAGATCGTTAAAAAAAAAAAAAAGAGATGAACAAATATATGATGTCACAACACTTCAGCCACCGAACTTGGCTGATTTGATTTTTCTTACCGATGAGGAGCTTTAACCTGCCTGATATACTATTTCTTTAAGGCCTAAGTAATATTGAGTCTGCAAGAAGTAATATTTCAGTATGCATATTTGAAAATTTGCCTTCAGGTAACGTCAGCCATAAGTAATGCATACCGAGTACTTAGGAGCCCACAGATGTGACCTTCTGCTTGTGTCCAAGTAATGCGGAGGGCACCGGCCCAGAGCAGGCCTATGGATTTCATGGGTGTCTAAAAGGCAAAATATAAAGACAGATGTTTCAGTGTATTTTAATGGAAAAAAGGCAGAATCAACAGGCAGCTCTAAATTAGTTATCGTGGTGATGAATACTGCATTATCGACCTGCATATGTGCCTCGGGCTTTTATGGGCTTGTAATTATATTAGGAGATATTGCTTTGACCTAGACATAACTGTACAGGTTATTTACTATGATTCTTTGGCTTGAGATAAATAAAACCCAATGAAAACTCTATCAAACACTGTATGCCAAACATATATCTGACAACTTATAGAATAGAGAGTCCTGGATGACGAAAGGAACAAAGATGGCAGTAGAAAGCCGTTTCAGGGTAGATCTGTGAACGGGAATATTGATGGTTATTTTACTTGTCTTTCTGTGGTGGTGTAGCTAAACCGAAGTTTGTTCTGCCAGTCTGTGCTGTCAGCCTTCCTGAAGGCAGCGTGTCCTGACAGACTCGGAGAACTTCTTAGCCTGTTTCAAGGCAGTCAGCCAAATTAATTTAAATCACCACTGAAGGCATTTCAGAATAGCCTGGCTAACTTTTCTAAGTGGGCTCAAAGCCTTCACACAGCCTAGAAAAGCTGCTTAGCTGGGATGTTGCAATGAAGTAATTGGGCAGCAGCTCTCTAAACTGCTCCAAAATAATCATGAGTGTTCATAAAGCAGATGAAAGACTCCAAGTAGTACAGCAGAGCCGTATAAGAAGGCTAAAGTAGCAAGACACATGCTTTGTTTAAGACTTTCCCTCTATTTGCATTAATTTTGTTTCTTCCTTGCATAAAAATCGAAGCAATACCTTGAAACAAAAACGTAAACCAAAAGGTTAAGAATTTTCCAAGGTCAAAATTAAGGACTCTAAAAGTCTTGTGAAAATATAATACTGCAGTTACAAAAGACATTTGGAAAAAGAGGATATAAGGATAAAAATATTAAAAGAAAGCATAAGGAGTTAACAAGTACAGCTTTTTTAGTATTGTTTCAGCTAGACCCAATGGTCAGGCAAAGGTAGCCATGCAGTAAATGAAAGCAAACAGTGGATATAAAGGATTACAATTTCAGGGAAAAAATAAGAAAGCTGCAGCACAGCTTAGAAGGCACAGCTATTATAGCAAAGATAATTTTTGACGCTATTACAGATAGATGCTGCACTCCAGGAGATACTGACACACAGAAGGGAAAACTAAGCTTTGCTGACCAAATAGCCTTTCACCAAAAAAAACCCAAACCAAAACCCGTTGTGAGAGTTTACATAGTGGATGTCTTCACTTGCATTTCTCATTTGCTTCCCACCAAGTTTCCTGCCGAGATCAATAAATACACTACATATCCAAAGTGTAAACGCATAATTTTATTTTCTTGGTGATTTCTTTGCATTGCTGCAAGGCCTCCAAAGGACGAGTGAGAGAAAGATGTAAAGTCTGCGTAGCCCGAGCTACAATTTCTTGAGGCACTGAAACTGCTGTCAGTCTGACCAAGCTGGACTTTGCAGGGCAAGCAAAGGGAGAGGCAAAAGAAAATAGTATCGTGCCGCTCGCTGGTTTGGCCGGTGCTGTTTTAGCCTGTTTCTACTCCAGCAGCTCCCAAGAGCCTGCCGTGTCCGGGGGAAGCTGCCCCCTTTGGCAGATGCTATCCCTACTCCTTCGCTCTTCCCAGGGGAAAGCCAACAAGAAAGCTTGGGCTGGGTGTCTCCAGGACCTACACGGCAAAGTGCTCTTTGCGCACACAAACGCTTTCTTGAACCGTGGCTGCAAACAACTAATCGCTCTTTAATCTTACAAACCTATTTGCCTCAGCCGTATGTTGGGGTTAAAATTCCTGCCGATAAGATTAAGTGCTGTCTTGGACCGGGGCCTACATAAATAATAATGCTATTTCCACAGTTGCACTCATTAGAATAAAATGTAAAAAAGGATGCTGCTGTGGGACGTCAGCCAGCTGCTAATTGTTTGTGATCAGAAAGAAGTTCTCTTTTTGCCGTCCATTAGGGATCTATGTGTGTTGATATAGTTACATTTTACTCTTGCACTGAACTCAACTGTATTTATATACAATGTTTGAGCTAGATTTTTTACCTTTTGAACACTGGATATCTGCACGTGAACTCAAGGTTGTATTAACCATGTTTTGTCTTTAGCTTTCTTATAAGGTGGTATTTGTAATCTGAGTGGCACCTGCTATAAAATCCTTCTGAATGGCAAAGTTGGTCACACCTCAGATTTAATCCCCCCATTATAAAGCTGACGTGTTTTCCCCATTGTCACACCATTTGTGAGTCATTGCTCCTTTCTGCTGACAAGCAATCCATTATATTCATATGAGTCTGAGAAGTACAATGACACCGTTCAAGTAATCTGTATTTTAAAAATTCATCAGCAAACGCCGGAGAAACAAAGTGGCTAAGGCTGTTATTTTACTGAATAATCTAAGAAGCAACATCTGTTAGAGACTGAACATTGAAACTGTGGCTTTAATCTTTGGAGGTGCTCTGTGCTCTGTCACCAGCTTAGGCACGAAAAGCCTGAAGCACAGGCTTAATTTTAGGCACAGCTGCAATTGCCCTGTAGTGACTAAATGCTTTGGTTGCTTTAGCCGTACGTTGGCAGACTGAGGAGACCCTTGGATACAACCAGCGAAGTCTGGAAAGTCTTCCAAAGCAAATCATATATCAAGATAAAACACTCACTCATACAGCATTTTAAAACTAAATGTTGAAACAAAACCACCTGTTTTCTCTTGAAAAAATAAGGAGCCCAAAAGAGACCAAAAAGAAAGAGACCCAAAAGAAAGACTAGCTTTCCAAGTAACGAGTGTCTTGTGTAGAATAACATAGGCGTGCCTGAAACCACTTTTGATGTAAAGTGTACGACAACATGTGTGATACAGATATGTTAACATTTCCAGCACTTTTTGTCTGTTTGAATGCTTATTTTTTAAAAAAAACCTATTTCCTTGTAAATCTCGCTACCGGGGGATGGGAGAAGGGTGGAATGGAGGAGTACTGATTTTTCTCATTTCGTGAAAGGTACGCAGAGATTGCTTTGAAAATCCTAACTGAATGGCTATAATCGCAAGAGGAGTCTGGCTGGCTGGGGAGCAGTGCTTTGCCAAAGGAGCTATGTAGGGCACGCCTGCGTATATGTCAAATAAGACTTGTCTGTGATGCCGTTCCCAGTCGCGTGTGTCATGAGTTATCTTCACTGTTCCTGAAGATAGTTCAGGAACCTTCGTGCACTGTTAAGATAGAAATGCAAATTTCCTGATGTCTTCGGGAGGGCCATGGAGGGAAGAAAGTGAGGAAGGAAATCAAAGAGAATATATTATTGGTGACAGCAACTATACTAAGTGAGAGATGCAAGCACGAACCAAGGATCTTGTTAATGAGAGCATATGAGGGAAAGCAGGCCACCATGCACGCTAAACCTGCTGCTGGGGGAGGGGCTGGGGGTGGAGAAAGACACTTGGGGAAAAGAACAAAACAGAGCTCATCTGGTAATAGTTCTGACACCGCAACCCTGGCCTTCCAAGCAAGCAGCACCCACTTCAGCTGACATGGCAGAATCCTTCTAATCCTCTTATTCCTCTTGGTACATTCCTCCTCTAGAGCAGAGGTGCTCTCTCCCTTTCCCAAATCTCTGCCACCCTCCTGTTCTCCAATACCAATGCTAAAAAGATCAAAGCTTGGTGCCATTTTGACATTGTGAAATTAATTACTTATAACTGTAATTTCTTTTCTTTTGGTTTCCAGTTCTTTATTATTATATCTTCTAATATTTTCAGAACGAAATGTTTTCTCTATTCAAAAGAAGAGCTTCCAAGTAAAATAATTTTCTTCCCAGAATATTTCTTGCCTAGGGATTTCAAAATCACCATGTTCCATTGTAACTCATATTGAAGCCAAGACAGATTTTGAATTACTTGAAGCCTTTGCCAAGTAATATTTTCATCCTTTTGCCAGGTCTAGTTCAGACTTGTAGCAAGACAGCAGCAGAACCGATCTTGTATTATACATTCATCCCTGCCACTCTTGTGCAAGACTTGTACGAGTGTGTGTTCTCATCTTGGCCTGTAACTTCATTTCACTGGTTTAGTTTATTTTTGTTATGTTGTTATCACAGCCCTGCTTTTTCTCTTTCCCTAGAGGCTCAAAAACCGTACTGAAGCAGCACAATATCACAGTACCACTGTTCTTGTGGTAGGTACTTTTGGAAATGCTTGGTACCAGTTCTGCAATTATTATCTTCCTAGTGTAAAATTTCCAGACTTCTTAATTTATACATTTATGCAATATATATAAGCATGCCCCCCTACACCCCTTACCAATCATTCTTTGTATTTAACTAGTATTGGCATTCTTTCATCTATGATTAAGACGATCTTCTATGATCAATACAGTCTCTAGGTGAACATTTTACACACGCTGTCTTATTAGCATCTCTCCACATAGGTCTTGCCTTTGTATTCCCTACTCTGTTGCATTTAGGACTCCTTCAAAATATTTTGAAATCCTAAAATACCCAACCAATATTACCAAAATTATCTGCATAAGAATTATTGTCATGAGTGAGATGGAAAACTAGATGTATAGTACATACTGCCTTTTTCTGTATTAGGAATATTGCTTAAACTTTTGGTTTCTCTACTTCCAAGTAGAAACAGAAAATTTGGTGTTTGAATATACCGAATGTGTGACAAAGCAGGAGGGCTCAAATATTTTAGAATCAGGCCAGCAAGGGATGCCTGGACGTAGAGACTTTCAAAAACACAGATGGGAGTTCCAGCAGATGCATCCATCATACCTTTGAAAACCTTCACCTTGAAATTAACTATTAGAAACTTACTTCATTAACGCTTAAGCTTCCATACTCAACCTTCATCAACAAGCTGCGGCCTGTATCGTGGGTAGAAAAACATCAACATTTTAACAAATGGCTTTTATGAATGCATGCAACGTGTCTGTCTCGCTGATATTGCCATGCTATCTGAATGTCTCAACTGATCAGTCTGGAGTCCAGGAATGTGCTGATACGTTTAACAGCACAGTACCATCAAACAAGGCCTACAAAAAAATTACAAGTGTCTTCAGAGGGAATAGAAAAATAAGACTTCAAATAAAAAGTTGTATTGAATTTGGACATGTAATTATATATTAGTAATTTTAGAAATTTAGGTGAGTGGATTATAAATCATACTGAAAAGAGACTAATACATAAATCCTCTTTAAATTTTATTTTAAAAATGTCTAGTGACACTTTGCTTTCAGATCAGGTAAGAATGATAGCATATGTTGGTGAAAGCTCTTTTTTCCTCCTCTGGTAAGGAAAGTAATTTCTGAGATTCTATTTGACAGATCTTCTGACAAAAAAAGAAGACAGGTCAGTTGAAATGAATTAGTATTTCATACAGAGAAACAGCACAATCATTTTATCAGGAGACTGTTTGAAAAATAAAAGTCATGTCGGGCAGGAAGGAATAGCTCCTTAGATGATCAGGTTTTTGAAGAGCAGTCATTCATTTAAAATCCTACGGACTTAAATGAGCCCATTTCTCTTAGTCTGATATGAAATGAGTTTGCGCTTTGTAACATTTTTAACACAAACAAACAGAGTGCAATCATTAAATGATTAAAAAAAAAAGGCTCAAATAAAAACCTCTATGTAATTTTTATTCACTTGTCCAATCCCAGAAAGCTCATACTTCACGTGAAGCTCAAGTAACCTGAGACTTCTGGTAGGATGAAATCTGTTTCCACAAGAGTCCTACTGCTCAGAAAAACTGCAAATCCTTCTGGCATTTGATAAAACTGCTTGAGTTTTCCTGCTTTTCAGCATGACTGCCTCTTGGAAGGGAGCATCAGGCTTGGTTGTTTTTTTTCCTGAGCCCAGTAAGCACAGACTGAAATATTCCTCCGAGTCTAGTGGAAGACTCAGTACATGTCCTTGGTGGACCTAATTACTACTTAAAGTTCCTTTAAAGTAATTGAAAACTGAAATGAAAGAAGAGGGGGAAAGGATGAAATCAGGCTTGCAGGACTGAGGCATTATTTTACTGTATTATATGCATAGTCCCTCATCACTGAAGACATGTCAGGGCTCCGGTAACCGCGCAGTGACAGAGCCGGAGACATCTAGGCATGAATCCAAGGCCTTCCAGATAGACTTGTGGAGCAAAAGGCAATCATATAGCACAACCAGTAGAGCTGACCTGCTGGAGAAAAGGGGGTTTGTCTCCAGCTCCCATTCTGACCAAGAGGATGGTGACAGGCAGAGGGAAGGGACTTGCCGACTTCCAGCCAGCAGTGCCAGCAGCCGCAGAGCTCCCCTTGAGATGTTCATAGCTATCTGCAGCTCTGCTTCCACAGGAAGCTCCCTACGGTCTTCCTACCGAGAACAGCTGTAATGCATTACAGGAAAATCCACATTTTAGGAAAAGCCAAAATCCATAGACAAAACACCCTCCAGTTCTAGCAGCCTTACCCTGCTGGGGACACAAGGTGCATACGTGCACTTTCTCCTCTGTAAACACACAACTGGACGAGAAGGACCGTGAGGGTGATGATTTGAATTGCCTCTTGCCAACAGCAGAATCTCTGACTGCCTTATTTTTAATACAGTGTATAAAAGAAAAAATATTTATACAAATAATTTTCCAGACAGTGCATAAAAATCTTTTAAATTTAAATGTTGAGATGCTAGGAAATATGATTGCTAACTGGAACATAAAAAGGTTAACAATTTTATAATCCTCTTTTAATGTGGAAATACATGAATTTGAATAGAGATGTCTTCCTAGCTAAGGAATTGTCCCCTTCCCAATTAGCAATCACAAATCTGTCTCTCAATTCCAAATATAAAATAAGTATCAAGCTAGAAAGCAGGCTTGTAGTTCCCACTCTTCTTTTTTGTGCATTTTTAATCTGAATGCAGAAAACCTTTTGTGTGAAAATCACTAAAACCAGCATCAACATATTTTATTTTTAACACCGGTACAAACCTATGTCCACAGAAACCGCAGTTTCGGTGTTCACTTATAATGTGTTTCAAGAACTCCAGCTATTCTGCAGAGTATTACTAAAAGAACCGATTATCAGTCACTTCTTTTTTTACTACATTTACCTTGATCAGAAGCTGATGGCTCCTGCTATGGACACAGGGAGCACAGGGGAAGGATAAATCCTCTGCAAAACAAATAACCCTCATTTGAATTCTTCTCTCATAACAATGTATTTATGGATCTAGTTCACTCCTTCCCTTTTGGGAAAGGCATATTGCTGAATGCGGCAGCTCCCGTCCATCAGCTACCAGCAAGTTTGGACTACAAAGCTTGGGAAGATGGAAATATCAAATTCAGACAGGGTCAGTCCTGAAAACTGCAGAGCAATCAGGCCCAGGCTGAGCAAAGCACACGCTTAACTATGAGCAACGTGAGTCACATGGCAGATAAGAAAGCAACTTTTGTACTTAAAATTTTATCGCCCATTGCAGTGCTTTTTTGGACAAAGTCCAGAGGTGTCTCCACCTTGCAGGACTGAGCACCCCACATGACCTGCTCAGGTGTGAATCCAAACCCGCTGAAGGCAAGGAAACAGTGTCTCACTGTTAATGGACACTGTTATCTCCATCAGCCCTTGAATCGAGCCCTCTCATGGCAGCAATCTTTCTTAGCTTTCCTGAACACTTTGTAGCTTGGATTTGAACAGTGATGGAGATAGAGATTTCAACACATTTTTATTATTGCCATCTCTTAACTAAATCTCCTCCTAAAAATTCCATAATATTATTCCATTACTTCAGTCAACTGTTTCTTCCCTATTATCTAGGTCTTCATTAATGCATAATCTTTCATAACTCTTCACCTTTTTTCTCCTCTGGGTGACTGATATAAGATAACAGTTCATTAACCCTGCCATTATAAAATTCTTGTTAATTTGATTATCCCCCTCATTTATCAGTGGGCCTGCTTTTCCCTGATTCTTCTTTTATGCCCGTTCCATTAAACAGGCTTTTATTATCACCCTTAGCTTTGTTAGCTAGCAATAACTCATTTCCTTTCTCCACCTTCTCCTGTCCACTGCTGGTTATTTTCTGCTCTGTTCTTTTTTTCCCTCCCGTTTCAGGTGTGTCTCTGCCTTTCAGGTCTCTGTGAAGCAATGGTACATGCACGTTTTTAGCCAGCCACCTGTGATACGGCGGTTCTTTCCCTTTCTTTGGGCAGCTCTGAAAGTATGGAGAAGATACGAGGTGTGCCCTGGACACGTTTCTCCGCAGACCTCCCCCAGTGTTCAGCCTATCTCCCCTTAGAGAGGTCCAGAGCACATCAGCCTCAGGAGTAAGCTGTTTCTACTATTCACAAAATGCGAGCTCGATTCATTTTTACTGCTGAAAATGAGTTCACATTCTAAATCAAGAACTGCAAAGATGAGGTTACAGAAGAGGTGCATTTATGCTGGAGGGAGGAAAGAAGAAATCCTCAAGTATTTCAGTATCCTGCCACTATTTTTGGCATGCCATGTTTGGTGGCATATCACATGTTGCTACACAAGTTTCTTCTATGAAATGCCTGCTTCTCATTCAGGTAAAACTGCAAAACTATCATTAGTTTCAACGTGACAGGAAGGTCTTATTAGCTTTGCTACTGGTGGAGCCACAGCTGGAAAGCTTGCGCTCTTCCTTCAGCTCTGCCACCACACCAACAAGCGGGTACAAGGTTCTGCCTTCCTATACCCTGCTATTTCACACGCCCTTTCTGGTAAATGCATGGTTGAGTTTTTGTCTTCCAGTATGCTTTTACTGAATACTGGTGATGGGGGCTGCGTAACTGTTGTGGTTTAACCCCAGTCAGCAACTAAGCACCACACAGCCGCTCACTCACTCTCCCCGCCCCCCGGTGGGATGGGGGAGAGAACTGGAAGAGTAAAAGTGGGAAAACTCATGGGTTGAGATAAAAACAGTTTAATAGGTAAAGCAAAAGCCGCGCACGCAAGCAAAACAAAACAGGACATTCATTCACTACTTCCCATCGGCAGGCAGGTGTTCAGCCATCTCCAGGAAAGCAGGGCTCCATTACGTGTAACAGCTACTTGGGAAGACAAATGCCATCACTCCGAACATCCCCACCTCCTTCTTCTTCCCCCAGCTTTATATGCTGACCGTGATGTCATACGGTATGGAATATCCCTTTGGTCAGTTGGGGTCAGCTGTCCCAGCTGTGTTCCTTCCCAACTTCTTGTGCACCCCCAGCCTACTCGCTGGTGGGGTGGTGTGAGAAGCAGAAGAGGCCTTGACTCTGTGTAAGCCCTGCTCAGCAATAACTAAAACATCCCTGTATGATCAACACTGTTTTCAGCACAAATCCAAAACATAGCCTTATACTAGCTTCTATGAAGAAAATTAACTCTACCCCAGCCAAAACCCACACAATAACGCACATGGTGCAGACCTGCAGCTGCTAAAGCCCCCCTGCAGATTGCTCCCTTCACTGTTGCTAATTCTTTGCTGTTAACCCAAGCGATCAGGCTGAAATCCAAAAAAGGAGCCCAGCCTACATCACTCAAAAGAAACCTCATTTACCCTCCTCTGATCGCCTACATCTGAAAGATTTCCAGCCAAGGTGCTGCTGGTCTGTGCTCACAAGAGGGAGGAAATTCTGTAGCTTAACATCTTTTGTATTCTTTCACATAATCTCTATTTACGCGACCAAAACACTAGGATTAGAGTAAAAACACAGAAGTAGTCCCAACAGAAATGGCATAAGCAATTCTGTTGCTTATTTCCCTAGAGACCTCATCATGTTAAAGCCTCCCAATCTCTAAAATTGGTAGCTGGAGAAGAACAAATCACAAAAGAGCAAAGTAAGATAAACCCCCACAACTGAAATAGAAAAAAACCCCGCAAGCATACAGCTGTATCAGCTGGATCTGTGTCAGCCTCTTCTACTTAAATACGTATCACTGGCAAAGATTTCCGAGTGTTGTGTTTATCCAGAGAGTTACTCTCAAATTACTGGCTAAAAACCAAGTAGGCAAATGTTGGTTCCTTTAACTCTTGTAAAAACAATGAATTTACCCATTCCAAAGCACTCACTGTACTTTCTGCTGTATTTTTCTTTGTTCGTTAATACTTTTCTATGGCAAGACCCCAAAAATCCAAAACATGTGCGAGGTGCTATACAACTAATAAGAAGGCACAGCTTACAGTCCTTGGCTCCAGCCCATGCCATCCCTCCATACAGACCCGGGCTCTTCAGGCACGGGAATCCACCTTCACAAATGTGTTAAATCGTAGCTTGAGCTGAGGGAAGACTGTAAGAGGCCTTGACAAATCTGAGGTAAAAATTTAACTTGAAGGTTGGGATTAATGATAAATATACAAAGATTGGACACATAAACCGATGTAAGGATGCTACACTGATTTCTAGCTGGCATCTCATTCCAGAAGCCCATTCCCAGGAAGGCGTTGGCAAGCACAGATTTACCTGATCTGTGGGTATGTGGACGGTAGAGAACAAGGAGTCATCCAGCGTTTTCTTTGTAAATCTGTACATCTGGAAAAAGACATCGGAAACATGATAACCTTCTCCCTACCATATTCTGTCTCTTCTAAGTGTTTCCATGCTGACGGCTGGAAATACGGACCAGAGACACTTAAAATCTCATCAGCCCTGGAGTTCTCTTATTTTCACTGCAACAACTGCTCGCTTGCCTCCTCAAATGCAAGGATGCTGCAGAGAAAAGATGTGCAAAACAAATAATAGCCCCCTCCCCAGACTTGAAAACACTGTGAAGCTGATGTTTCTATAATACTTATATTAATCGTTCACAGAGCACCATGATTGGTAGGGTAATCTAGGGAATACACAGACAGCTCGTTAACGCATGGACATTAGTTGTCATGGGGAATATACTTCCAGCTCCCATTCCTAGCAAATTAAGTTTTATAATGAAGTATGCTATTCAACACATTATATCCATCAGGATCAGACAATAATTTTGTTTTGTACAGTTTTGTTGATAGACCTCAACCATATAGAGAAAAGCTTATTGTATCTACTCCACAGAAAAACAAACAGTTTTGGAGAAACTGTCAAAGATGGAAGACCTTAACCCAGAGCTCCCACACTCTGTTGTCTCTTGTCAGAAATGTGTCTGGCTCTCTTAATTTTTCTGGAGAGTACCATAAACCATGACATGGCTGCATGCCACTTATAACAGGATCATTATTCGCTTAATCCTCTCACTGTGATTTTTTCCCCTTGCATTCTCTTTTATAAAGCCCCACTCGCATGCCAGCTGGGACACTGCACTTGACAAGGGGGGCCTCTATTTGCAAATACAAGATTTCCTCTCAGACCTATCATTAACAACTCCCACATCTCTCCTTGGCTTTCTATCTCCGGCATGGGTCTTAGTCTTACATAAGTTATCGTATCTTGCCAGTGTAGATGGGTGACTAATAAGCTATCGTGACCTAGATTTTTTAAGAGTTATATATTGCCTCTAAACAGATGTGACAAGATAATATTTAATCACTGTAGCATTCTTGACATCCACTGGGCTAAATGCCTAAAACCCACCACTCGTATCAGAAGTGCATGATTGCAAAAGAAAAAAAGAGAAAAAAAGACTATTTGCCTTTTTCTTCGATTGCTGTGGAAACATAGACACACAGCTGTTCTTTTTCATTACTCTGTAGCAGACAGAGCATACTATTCATTGTTGAGCAAAATAATTGCAGAAGAAAAAGGAGAGGTGGGGAGAGAAGAAGGACTTGTCTAATTAAGATAATTTGTTTGGAACTGAAAAATTTGTAATCCTTCCATCCATACCTATTGTTCACTTGCACTGTATTTGCTTCCCTGTAGCTGAAAATAAGCTTACAGTTTTTTTCATCAGAGAAAACCACCAATTTTATTCATTTGGCATTTTTGGTGTGCATTCTTCTGTGCCCTCTGTCAGACTGCATTGGCATATTACTTGGCTACTCAGAAGCGATATCTGACACAGGAATGGGGGCAGAGAGGGGAATTGACTTTTTCAACCCATGACCATGCAGACACATCTGGAATTGTGTGATGTCTACATCTTATTATCCTGCATATGAAATATAACTCAGCTAATGACCATATGGAGCAGATTAATGTGAGCAGAGTCTAATTTAGTAAAGACAGGGGAAAAAAGGAAATTTCTTGCTTAATTATCTAGAGCAGAAATACAGCAACAGACAGTGTAACAGGAGGACCATATTTAAGGGACCACCCATCAAATGTTTTAATGGCATATAGGACCCAAGGCAGCTCTGAAAATGCCTGGCACTGCTAACATACTTGTAACATGGATTTGCTTTTAAAAGCATTTTGGCTAACGGTTTTGAAAATTATTTAGTTATTAGGAATATCTTGATTTTTTTCTGTCTGCCCAACTTGCAACACCTCCAGAGGAGATGATTTTTAGATGACTGTGTACAGTAATTACATAATTATTGCAAGGCAGAGCAAGGTATACTCTCAAAAAATCAAGGCACCCCAGACTTGATCCAAGGAGGATATAGCATGAGCCAAATGACAAGGTAAATCCAGATGCTGCTTGTTCCCAGGTGATACTCCAGCAATGTTTTCTCATCTGGGATAGCAGTCTGTCATCATCTTAGCAGCTGTAAAAGCAACTTTCAAATACTGTCTTCAGCCTGCGTGGGCAGTGGTCCATCACGCAGCGTATGTCATTGCTTTTGATTCCCTATCCAACCCAGGCAATTCCTTTGATTACTACTGCAGCCCTCAGAAGCCATTTGTTTTCTCATATATTCAAATTAGTCCTGGTGGATGATTGCTGCATGAAAGCCTATGGAGTGTGTTTTTCCTGTTAAAGCAATAGTTTTTTAACTGATTTTTTTCCATAGCACTGAAAGGTCCCAGCTGCTGTGGACCTCGTGGTAAAGTATGCTGTGCAGACACATAGCAAAAGGCATTTCTTTTTTGGGGAAAGCTTTCTGTCTGAGAAGCAAAGCAGGAGAAAAGTGATTTGTAGAAATCTAGAGAGAAAGTGAATATAATTTTAAGGCAGGTTTCACAGTAAATTTGAAGTCTTTTTTGCTGGTTTTTTTCATTATCATGTTAACATAACTATGTGAAACTAGTGAAATCAGAAACATTTCAGATTTTTGTTTTTGTTTTTACCTACGACCCTTGAATCTTTCAAAATGCAGGAAACAACACAGCATTTCTTTGTATTCCTGACAGCCTTCCTTCAGCTTAACTGCCATCCTAGCTACGAAGGCATTTTCTGTGTTGTCACATGTATGACACAGGATGGCTTGGATTATGTATAGCAAAATGTAATTAAAGATCCATATTCCACGGGAGAGGTAGACTCACCAAGGAAAAAGAAGGTTTGCCAGCCCCAAAATGATGATAAAGGAAGAAGGAGGTGTGCAGACACTTGAATACATTAATTTCCCTAGCAGCTTACATAGCAATTCAGAGACTTCTATTGTGTAGTGTGTAGTTAGTGCCTTCCTTGACCTGAAATCAAGAAGAAAGGGTGTACCTGTGTGGAATCAGATGAGAAAATATTTTATTTCAGAGTCAAAGAACAAATATCCTAGGCTTGAAAAGAATAACTGATAGACTGTAGCCAAGGATTAAAGTGGCTAGGTCACTGAGGAAAAAACACGTTCCACCTCGTCTTTCAGGACTGCAGTTAAGTGAAAACTAAATGGTCAACGAGATTATTTTCCCATATCTCATTGTTTTGCAGTGCTTGTTGGACTTTTCTTGCCTCGGACTCTTCTTGCCTCGGACTCATGACAAACTAGATCTGGGAATAAGATAGAAATGTCGCTCCAGTGTTATCTGTGAGCTGTTGAGTCTCAACTCTTAAACCAGCCTCAGTGGTTTGACAAAGAGCAAAAACATCTGTAACAGAAGAAAAATATTATTTAGGAGCTATGCTGGAATAGGGAGGTATGTTGTCTGTTATCCTCCATTGCAAATGTCTGTCCATCAACTTGCATATTTTATGCATCTTTTGCACTTCTGTGGATGTGTGAAAACACCATGAGCAACTACAGACTTTGCCAGTAAGATCATGAAATAAATGCAAAGTAACAGAGGGAAAAACACTCCACTACAGTGTGATGATTTTTATGATTAATTTATTTAAATATCTCTGTTGCTTTACTTAGAGATATGCTACAGTTGTGAACAAACAAACAAACAGAAGCGGAGAAGATGTGCTGATCAGAAGATTAAGTGTGGCAGCACAAACATTTATCCCAGCTCAGAGGCTACTGAGCAGGTGATATTATATTACTGAGCAGCAAATACACAGACCAAGTCACAGACCAGCATATAATTTTGATATCTGCAATGGGAAACTCTGTATTTCCTTCTGAGGCTAGAAAGACATTGGTCCTATCAAATAAATACATATTCTGCCACTGCTGCAGCATGAAAAGGAGCCCAAAAGACGCCTGATCTTTGGTAGTACTTCAGGAACATGAATGACTGCCTTTGTTTGCTGGAATCAACTTCTTTTCATTTAATCTTTATACTAAGGAATTATTTCTTTGCAGCCTTGTTTCACCACCCAGGCACAGGCCTGCTTTCAGCTCCGGCGAGAGGCTCCCCATGCCCTCAGAGAGCTGATTCTTTCTGAAGCCTTTCACGTGCTGCCCGGCTGTGTTTCCACTAGCTGCCCAGCCCTTTCCCCAGCTGCTTTTATTCAATGGGGATAGCCGCCCCAGTGCGGTGGGTACATAATTTCCTGCCAGTCACACAGAACAGTCCCCAGTGGCTGGTCATGTGTTAAATACGGGTCCTTGCAAGCATTGCGATATTTTGTGTTACGTTGCTTAAGTGTCTTAGTCATGTGCTAGGTGTGTTTTCTACGTGCTGAAAATCCTTGCCTTGGTTTTATAGGAACCTGCATGATATAACATTGTTTCTCCTGGATACGCTGAAATTTATTTGTAGAGTCTAAGGAATGAAAAAGAAAAAAGTGCAGCCAGCCTGAAGTTCAATGAAACTTTGCATTTTGTCCTGTAAACTGTGCATACATAAGGGATTTCCTTGTGAATAAAGATTAAGGCTTTTTTAAATTCAGGGATTATTATGAAGGCTGAGCTTGCTTTCAACCCAGTATTTGTTGGCAAAGTGAGAGCGATTCCCTCTGAACTTTACACCGCACAATAAACCCACATGGGCTCATTTCATCTGATTCCGCAAACATATGCCAGTTGCAGAGAGCAGGCGATTTCTCTTTAGTTCTTTTATTTTGGCTATGGTTTGCACTAAAGCTGGTGGGACAGTATAGTGAGAATCCATGGAACACAAGGGGTTTGTCTGATTTAGCCAGGATTTCTGGTGGGAGCTGTGAGGCTTCTCCCCCTCAGCTTCGGCCCCGGCCTGAGAAGTAGCACAGCAGCGGAAGCTTGGTCCTGCTGCTGGTGCATCCTCTCTGGGGAGTTTGACGGTGCTTCCCAGACCTTATACACCGACACTGGGCTCCTTTGCAGCAGAAGCTGAGGCTGCTCTGCTGTGCTGCTCACATCCCTGATCTCCCAGAGTTCTGTGAGAGGGACACAGCGGAAAAGTTCCTGCCTAGAGCCGAGAAATTCAGATCTGGATCCCCCTGCTTTTGCTTGTCCAGTAGGAGGGATGTCTGGGGCAGCCTTGCATGCCACAACCCTTTCCAATACCTTTCTTTCTTCCATTGGCAACATCATCCCGGCACACAGTCCTGTGTTCAGGCAGATCAGCATGGGTAGCTTTAACCTATGATACATGTTTTAAAAGCATATGTATGGATTGTATACTGGAAAATGCAATGTATTTTTGCTGAACTGAATAGCCTGAGTGTCTTGATAGCACGTGAGATCATTATGCCTAGCTTATCAGAATAATTACACTATCAATGACCTTGACTAAGAAGGTCAGATCCTTTTCATTCATCTCCCAGTTTAGTGTTATCTTTTTCATGCAGCTTACGTTGGCACTTAAGTAATCCATACAGTGCAATTAGCAGGGAATGGCCATGAGTTTTAAGTTGAAAAGTGGGAAAAAAAGGTAGGATTTCTCTAGTACACACTTGGCTATTCACTAATTAGCTCCTGTTGTATCATTAACACCAGATACAGATCTCAGGAAATGAAGGCCAGCTGACACTGAAAACAGACCACTCAGCATTAACTCACACACAGACTATTTTATCTGCAGAAGTTTCTGTCTCTTCTTATAACGATTTGTCTTACTAAGAGATTCATAATCTTAGGTATTACAGCAGGAAAGGGGGGATTCTTACAATCTTTCTTTTTTTTTTAAGAATGAGGTGAAGCCCTCTGCTATTAACTGTTAATTCATACTCTGGCATGAGAAAGCTCTGAACACACTGTTTACAAGAGCTGATTGATTGTGTTGTACTATTTTTTTCTAGAGGAACTAGTGTGTAAAGGCTGGGCTTTAACTATACTAAGTGCTATATAACACTGTATGCTCTGAAAAATCATGTGCTACATCCATCAAATGAGATCCTCACAGTAAAAGTGTCTTTTTTTTCCTGCCGTCTGTGCTTCAGTTCCTGTGCTGTATAACGGAGATACTATCATCCCCTCATCTCACAAAGAACGCAATGAAAATTAATTAATTTTTGCAATACACCCAGGTATTAGCGTAATGAGATTCCAGCCCTCACTCCCCCAACTTTCTGTAATATCTGATTCCTTTCCCTCTTCCTGATTCCAATTTTGATCTTAGCATTCACCTAAAAAAAGGCACTTGTTCAAAAGTCCAGACAAAAATTAAGAATAAAAGTGTTGTCCAACATCAAACATTTCTTCTATGCAGGATGAAGACTTCCACTTTCAGCTTATTTAACCATCTTTTGTGAATGAAATGAACACATTATATCAATTTTAAATAGTTTGAAAACTTTTATCTTTTCCAAAAAACTTCTCCTCCTCCTCTTCTACTTTACAGCAAATGTATTTGTTTTAAATTCAACTTGAGGGCAAAAAACTCATTTTGTTCCTGAAATAAGCTAAAACTGGCCACAGGTAAGTACCTAGCCCTGCTCTGTAATAAAATAAGCCCTGGGTGCTGTGAATCAGTTCAGCTGAGAGATTTAAACAGGGTCCTGCTTCAGGTGAGAAGAAGCCTTTGGGGCTTGCTTTAGGGTTAACTCATAAGAGAGTTTCTATTTTATCACTTGAGGGCTACTGTGGCCTGACCAAATGAGGACAAGAAAAGGCTTGTTATTTTCTTCTTTCTCAGCAGGTGTAGCTGTACTATTTCTTCCATTTATTTTGCGGAGAAAAGGTCTGGCTAAGTGGACTGGCTCTGGCGTTTATCGTCCTGCGGTAGTTAAGAGCCGCAACAAGTCTCAGGTGGAAGAAAACAGAACAATCAGTCCTGGAAGAAATATGGCACCTTTTTTCAGTTTGTAATGCCTGGAAAATGTCAGGACATCAGTTTAATTCCAACTTATAAAGAGATTTTTTGTTTTGTTTTGTATTGTTTTTAATGGAAATTGAGTTTTAGTGTTGTTTCTTCAAAGGGCTCTAATGTTTTGATTGCCGTTTTTACCAGCAACACATGGCTACGTCATGAGTCTTTTATTAACAGTATATGCCAGCTGAAAGAGATCTTGCTTTTCTTCATTGCTTCTTAACTGCTGTGCAGGAGAGGTATCTTCTATCTGCCGTGTGATGGCATAGTCAGAGCAGACCTTGCTTCTGCCCATACCTACCTGTGCTCTCTGCAAACAAGGCCCAAGGAGAAGATGCGGAAGAGCTGGGAAGAGGCTCCTGTAACTGCTCTCAGCATCCAGACAGTACAAGTAGCCAAGTGCTTTGCCTCACTGCTCCCAGAGCATTCCTCATACACCTTGGAGGGCTGAAGCAGCAGTGCAGAGGTAAATCTAAAGAGTGATGAACAGAAAATAGCTTCTTTAGTTGAGCAGAAGGGGAACAAGGAAGAGACGGTGGGTTCCCCTGTTTTGCATGGACTGGGTTGTAACTGCAGCAAAATGACAAAAGAAAATAGCAAATAGTCACCCTTTCTTAAAGACACTTTTTGCATTCGTTTCGTTATCTGTATAAAACTGTTCTCATTCTGGAGTGTTTGCACAGTTGCCATGCAGGCTTGTGCTTATATTCTGCCTAATTGTCAAATTGGTATGCTGGGGAGATGTGAAATTTCATACTATAGACTCAACTTGATCCATAATATTCCAGTTATGATAATAGCTAATTAAGAGAACGTTAAATTAAAATGCATTCTTATCTAGGGGGACCAAAATGAGAATACAGAAGAAAACTAGAAGAAAAATATAGTGAGAAGTGTTGCCCCTTAACATCCTATCTCTAGAAACTGCTTTTGAAATACAACGGATAGATAAATCTAGGTATTGGAAAGTCAGCTTAGAGAACAGCCGTGCATTAAGAGCTGCCTAAGCTCCTTTCTCTGCAGAAGTGATTATGAAGTCTTTCCCGTGAAGTTAATACTATTAATATAGATATCATAGATTCAAAAGGCTAGATCTAGAAAAAGAAGTGTTTTGTGTCTGTGCAACCACCCTACTCAAAGCACTTGTTAATCAAACAAATATTCACAAGACAATTCAGTTGTGACTTCTCATGTTTTGGATGACAGGTATTTTGACTGTTCTTGTACCCTGTAATCTAAAGGAATTAAAAGATTGCTACTATTGAATTCAGTTGTATACCTAGGCAAAATATTTTCGCCATGTAGAATGTGTATACATACAGATCCTCATACTTATTTGTATGCATCACTATACATGATATTCAAGCAAGGCTCTGTGCCCTGGAATCTCATCACCTAACCTGTGGCTCCTTCCTGCAGAAGAGTTATCCTGGCATTCAGGGTCTTGATGGATTTCCTTTCACTTCCGTGCTTGGTTTGTTCTCCCTCCTCATGGTGTACGCAGTGGGCAATGGAGTCTAAAATGAAGGATGTGCGTTGCTTTCTGCAGATACGTTCACAGAAAACTGATGACGAGAGGATGTTTGCTAGCTCTTTCGAAAACTTTCTTCTTACTGTTCTTTATTTCGGACATGCAATGCTTCCACCTATTAAAATTTGTTTTGAAGACAGATGGTTTTAGGTAACGAAACTCAGTATTCCTACAAATTAAGTTAATGAAATATATGTGTTCCACCAAGGGGGAAAAAGGGATATTTTCTGCTGAGATATATGTATTGTATGATAGCGATGGAAATTCTTATTTAGCAGGTTCCATTTCTAGTAATGAAGGGGTCACTAGTATCTATTCTTACATCTTTTTAGGAAGTTATGGCTCTCTTCTGAGATTATTTCTGCAGAGATATTGTGCAAATATAACTTACTGCTAAGGCAAAAAGAGAACATACAGAACACAGGAAAATAGTTCCTCTGTGTTACTGTTTACAGGAAGGTACAAACTTTTTTTTTCCTTTTTTTTTTCCAAGGATATGTGAGGTCCAAGAAGTCAGCAAATAAAGTGTCGCAGTGCATGTCTTCCTATATTCTGTCAAGGACTTCTCAGACCTCAGAGTTACTGTATCACTGTGTTGTAGCAGCCCCCTTGTCATTGATGCCCAAAAGTAGGGGTGCACTAGACCATACTAGACAGGCAAACTGGGACTTGTTTTTCTAGTGATTTCAATTTTAGCTTCTGAGCTCCTTAAGCAAATACTAAGTAGTCTATAAGTTCTGGGCAACATACTGTATGTGATATCATCCACTCCTACTTGTGCTACAGTCTACTTTCCACAGAAGTGTTTCTTCAGCCTAACAAACTTACGATGTCTGTGCTTTCTATGTAATTAAATATGTACATGTTGGTATAATTATTTGGTCCCATTGTTTTAAGGTGAATTTCAGGAAATGGCAGCTTCACTGCAAAAAAAAAGATAGAGTTAAAAAAAGACCAATTGTTTTATTGTTTTCATTTGAAGCCTGTGGATCCACAGTCAGAAACAAAAAATAAACCAATATATCATGAGAGATGTACCCAGGGAATGATTACTTCCACGTTTCTGAAAATTAAGGGCCTGCCACATGAATCCAAGGAGTTATTGATGTTAGCAAACTCATCTCTCAGGCCCCCCAGAGCACAGGGAACATAAGTTAGGGACACACGTTGCTGCTGCTGCCAGGTTGCCCTTCTGGAGGCTGAGAGGGAGTTTAGGTAGGAGCTAAGCAGCAAACATGAGACTTTCCTACCAGGTGGCTGGGCATTTTGAAGATGCTGGCTCTAAAAATCAAACTCCTTGTTTCAGGCGACACAGCTCATACAACTGAGTATCAAACATCTGCCCATGCTAGCAATCTGTTAAGCTAATATGAGAAAACATACTCTTCTTCTGTAGCCGCAAAAAGAAAAAGGGAAAAAAGTGCTAGAAAGTAACTGCTTTTACTAATCTGGATTTAAACCTGAACTCATCTATCAATTGGCATAAAAGTACCTTAACATTTCTGCTATATCATGTCAATCTCAGATGCCAAAAATTAATATGCCACTAACTCAGTGGGACCAAACTTGCCATTTTCTGCCCATTTTGAAAAGGCAGGCCACATCAGGAACAATAGATAGCTTTGCATCTACTGCTGATACTCCTGCTAAAATATTATTCCTGTTTTGAAAATGTGATGCATTTGTCTGTATTCTAGCAAACACATACTAAAACATGCTTCTGATGATAAGCACATATGCAGACAGAAACCTGTGAAATAAACCCATGATTTATTTTTTTTAACCACTGGCCTGTGAAAGACTGCTCAAGCTGGAGAATATCCAACCATTAATTACCGCAGATACCTCTGTTTCAGTAAGTGACAGAGCTGCTGATCCTTTCCCCACTCCTCCACTGGCTTCCTGCTGTAAGGAGGTAAATGTTTTCGACCTCTCTACGGCCTTCAGGTTCTACGGTGGCGTATGGCTTAATTATATAGGACAGTTGGAGAGAGTGAATTACTGTCCAATAGCACAAGATTTCAAACCTGTGAAGTCGCACCGCTCAAGATTTAATTTGCATTTTCAGAGCTCTGTAAGCTGACTTGAATTATGACAATGAATGTATCTCATGTGAGTATCCATATTCTATATGTTAGAACAAGAGTCCTTCATTGATCTAAATGTGAAACTTCGATCTGGGGTGAATTTAAGTGATTCTTGGGAGAGTCTCTCTGCAAGCTACAAAACTGTTGATGGAAAAGCTGCAAGCCTTTTTTTAGACTCTGCTCAGATATTTTGGCTGATGATAGGTAATTGCAGAAACTTGAATAAGTTAACATAGAAAGATTTAAGCATTAAAAATAAAATCTGGTTATCAACTAGTCTTAATTGGTACAACTGGTGAGCTCAGTGGAGCACTCTAGGTTTTCACATTGTGAAAATTTTACCATTCGGTGGTGGATCTGTGTTTTCCTGGGGTTTTCTCATTTCCACCCCTCTCCTCCTGCAGAAAACATAGATTGCTTCCCCTCCCCAGCCTCCTGCTTATTGCTTTTTAAAAGCAACATGAAAAATGAATAGCGTAAGGGTCAAATTATTCTGAGTAATCAAGAAAGCTAATTATGAATTTTAATATTTACTTTTAAGAGCAATTAGCCATTGGAATAAAAATGCCTGGAGAAAAAAAAGGATTTTCCTTCATTTGACATCCTTAGATCTGGATATCTTTTTAAAAGAGAAGATATTGCTTAAGCAAAAGCTAATTTTAATATAGACATTTCTAGATTAGATTTTAACACCTAATCTAGTAAAGTATGTGAGTTCATACAAGGTATTCATAACAACTCCTCTTAACCAGTGAACTTAAAAATATCAGAGGTAACATTTTGTTCTTTGACATGTGAAGGGAACCACCAGATTGCACTCTTGGAGCAGGAGTAAATGCTGTTTCCTATTCTAGCTAAAACAGTTGTCAGAAAGGTGGAGTCATCTACTGTGGTCAATAAAAACTTGCAAGAACCGATTATCTGAACTCAAGATTCGGCAATACTTAGGAAAAAGTATCGTGTGAGATGACTTTGGCTAATGCAGGAGCCTTTCCTGAGCTCGGGAACTAGAGGCATCATAAAAAACTCTGAAATATGTTTTGCAGTTCAGAAAGGATGATTTAACTGTGTTGCCTAGTTGAAACACTTCACTGTCCCTGGGCCTTATCTGGTAAATATATTTTTATTACTGTTATGCAGCCCTGTTCATCAGTGAGTATTTGACAGCTCAGACGGGCTGATGGGCATTTTTAAGATATTTGGTGTTTGTCCCTGTAGAACGAGATGCAAAATCTCCTTTGTGTCATGCGGACACTGCCATATGTCACGTTGTCACTACGCTATTTCATGTGCCATTGACCTCTCTGAGAGCGGGCAGAGGAGATGCAGTGCTGAAATTTCCTGCATCCTTCAGTCTGAGTCAGTGCTGTGACAGCTACGTGAAGAGCGTGGACCTGGGGAGTTGATCTAGAGCTACAGGATGTGAAAATGATTTAAAGGTTTCTTTGTGTAGACACGCAGTTGCCCTGCACACTTCTATCCAGCAATGCAGTCAGGCTCAGGGTGATTATTTTTATGCTTCTTTTCAACACTGAATACTGTCTGCTACTGAAAGAACTGTATTAAGGAAATTTTTGGTTTATCACATGCTTAGATGACAACATCTATGGTTAGGGCTGACATGGTTCTCTACTGACTGGTAGACTAGAGTAATTTCTGGATGTATCGGGAAAGAGTGAAATAAATCCAAGCCATCTAAATGCATATTCAGTGAGAACTACGTGAATGTTCCTACTCCTGTATAGTAGGCTGAAGCAGCCTAAGGAAGGAGCTGAGTGTACTTTGGCAGAAGGGACGTAGCAAGTGCATAGAGCGTTCTTCCTTTTCGATACCATTCCCTGTAGCAAAGAATTGTCTCAAGTGTGATGCAGGTCCCCACTCATGAAGCAGCTTGCAACTGGACCCAAGCATTTACTACAAACCTAGTTCTTCCCCACCCCATGTTTCAGCTGCAGAAATAAAGTGCCTCCCAAAATTAGTCTCCCCCTGCTTTCGTCTCTAATGCAAACCTGATTTCTGTAAAGCAAATAAACTTACGCGCTTTGCTGTTGCTAACTATTCATTGCGGAAGATTTCCAAGGCTCTGAAAAGAAAGTATTAGAACAAATGGCTTAAAAATTAGTTTTATAATGTAAGCTACAGAAAATCTCTGTTTCATCACAGAAGAAAATAAACTAGGAGTCTGCTCAGAAGATAAAGGGCTCAGTTTGCTTTGTGATATGTCAGTGTACAGTAATTCCTACTAATGTGGACTCTAGTTAAAACCCTGTGCTGCTCATGAAAATGAAGGTAGAGCTCAGCAGAAAGATGACAAGACTGGTAATGGACCCTTCCCCTTTTCTCATAACCATCTTTAGATTGCTGACACTGAGGGGTTTTATTATTGCTAATGCTTCTGCAAACACACGTGCTTCTGGTAACACACATTAACAATGTATAGGTACAGTGATCACAGGAAGAAGCAAGAACGGCTGTAGACTTGCTTCTTCCATGTCCAACCTCCTCCCATGCGCAGGCCTTACTTGCAGCCTCCCGGCGCCCCAATGCTGACAGTCTGTCTGCAAATATACGTTTGCATCTGTTTTAAGCTGCCTCCTGTTGCCGGAGATCTGACGGACGGCCTCTGGCTATGCTTGGGGTCGTGCTTGAGGCAGCGCTGTTGTACAGTCTCCAAGTTTGGTCTCTGGGAGAGCCCTGGGGAAGCCTGATATGATGATAAAGATGCAATTTTAAATTTTTTTTTCCCTCCTTGGAGAGTGCTGGGTGTCAGCTTGCTCTGGGAAGTCCAGGAATGACTGACGTTGCTAAGGAAGAGACTTTTGTTCAAAATGTGAGGGCTTCTAGGCTCAGCGTGATGCTCCCAGGCTGCTTTTGGGTAAGTTCAGAGTCAGGCAGCTCACAACGGCTTGCACTGAGCTCGCTCTCATGGATCAGTACTTTATCTAGGGCTCTGCATCTGAAACCGCAACCATTTGCTTTGGTTTTCCTTGCCAAACTGCCTCACAGTGATCTCATAGCAGAGGTGGAGTGGGCACATCTGGATTTATCTATTATGGGCTTGTTAACAGGCACAGGGACTTCCAGACCCTCTGTGTATCCTGATGGCTTCTTTCAATAGATACAAATGAAACTGCTTGGTAGTTTGCAATAGCAAAAAATGTACGGGGGAAAAAACAAGCTAGACTCAACTTCTTATTTTCCAACTCCTGGTAAAACTTTCAAAGTTTTTTGTACTATTACTTCAACTTGTTCAGTCTGTATGGTGGGATATTTCCAACCCATTAGTATGTGGGACTACCTGAGTTAGTAACATGATGATGTGATCCTTGGCTGACTTTCTTTTATGCTGTTTTCTACCTACATAGCAGATCAAGAAGAGTAAAATCTTAGGAATTTTACTTTTTACTGCTACTTTAATCCAATAAATGCAAAATTGCCACAGTACTATTTTAAACATATATTGCCTCTTGTTTAATTAAAAACACAAAAAGTTTTGCCAAGATGAGGCAGTATCTTTGCCCAATTTTAAACAGAAGTACGAGTACACTGAGTGCATGAAGGTTGCTGCCAATCCCAGTGGAAGATCCACATGCAGAGCCCAGAGCTCCCGACCCTTGTTTGTGCTCATAACCACAAATCGCCCTGCAGCCATCTGCACCCATCAGCTCAATTTCGTAAATATAAAATGGAGTGTAAACAGGTTAAATGAAATACAGGTCTGTCTCCTCACGTGTTTGAAATAACAATAGAAGCAGTTGATTGCATTTTCTGCAGATACACTTGCTCTCATTTACGTACATTCTTGTATTGACTTGGCGATCTTTGGCAACTGATGCTCTGTTTCGCTAAAAAGATGAAATACAAAAATGCCCTGTCAAGTGTTATCTGATTTACAATGGGATAGTTCATGAATGAAGACAAGCCGTGGGCTTTATGAAAAGCAGAGTATTGAGTAGAATGAATTCCAAGGATAAGCATTCATTTGTTTTGTGAGTTCTGTATCTAAATCATAAATAAGGCATAACAATTTAAGTCTCCCTTCTGAATTAATCTGATACGGCTCTGTAACGGTACTGATTGTTATGATTATTTTTTTTCCCAGTGCTTACATGGACGCTGGCTGTATTGCCATTTGTGCTGTGCAATTATCTAGCGGCATTAATCACTGCACTCTTAAAATAGTTTACCATGAATTCACACATACTGTGAATTGCCTAGGTGGTAAACCCATATACAGCTACAAGAAATATCTGATGCTCTTTATGAGTGCTTAAATGCACGCAGCTATTGACAGTGTATTTTAATGCACATATTACTACCGATGTTTATTCTATTCCATTGTAACTAAGTTCCACAATTAATTTTAATTATTACTAACCTTGCATTAGCTTTCTGCATACCACAGACATTTACAAGAAATACAGACAGATGGGTAGTTCTCTGGAAAAAAATTTAAGACTTGAGCTTTCAGCAAAGTGACTTGAAAGGAATAATGGAAACACTTTTTTGTTATTAATCTACAGTGATGTATGCAACACTTTACTGTTTAACATACATGCAGCTTAAAAGGAGACACCTGGCACATGGTCCAATCCTGCTCCTATTATAGCAAATGCTGTTCTCTTGTGAGCCAGTATCTGCAAGATTTGTTTTAATGTGGACAAAGCAGTACACAGAAGCAGCAGCAGCTATTTAAGATTATTTAAGGTTAGCTGAGCAATGAAGTTCACTGGAAAAGGTGGGACTTTAAGCGCTAAAGGAAATACAGCTGGTACTTCGCCTTTGCTAATGACGCAATTGTTTTAAGTGTGGGGGGCAACGCCGAAGAAGCAGCAAATTGAAAAAGAAGATGGAAAACAAAAGGCAAGGTTAAATGTGCAACTTCAGTATTTGTATGTCAGAACACAAAGCAGCTCCTGCTTTGCCCAGGAATGGGAGAGGATAGCAGGGCTATGGTTTTTCTGCAGTTATTCCTGCTCCTTCCAGGCAGGCACAAAGGATGCTTCAGTGGGTTGGGCTGAAGGGGAGTTATGGGTGGAAATCGTGCAGACTCCAAAACCGTCATCACCTCCTATGACCTGCAGCAGAAGCCAAGGACAGGTTTGGCTCTAAGAACCTCAAACGCCAAGGAAAACTGAAGGAAGGAGTATCATCTCTCTTGCTCCTTCTAAGCACCAGCTGATTGGGCCCAACTGGTACTGTATTGAAGGCACTAAGATACAGTATCTCAGTTATTTAAGTTATTCTTGTATAGACTGAGGAAGCCCATGTATAATGTAATCATGCTGTTGATTTAAAAAAAGGAGAAGATGAAATACCATTCTGAGATTCTTCTTGCATCTGCCTGAGTATTCTTCAAAAAAAAATTGCAGTATCTTTCTTCTTAATTTCTTAATGCTTCTTAATTTGCATGTCAAATAAAACCTCAGCGACTAGTTTTGATGACACTGCAAGTGTTTAGCTCTGTAGACAATCACTGTAAATTGTCATACATTATCAGATAACCATTGACAAACTACCTAACCATGTGCTTCATAGTCTAATGTGTAGTGATTTTCTCATGAAATTAAGAAAATTCAAGATCCCTACAAAACTGTGCCTTTTGTTTGGCAATGCGTTATGTGCAATGCTGGAAAATGAGAGTCAGGTCAGGGAACCTGACTGAGGTTCCTTCTCCCTCTACCCCTAAGGCCTATTTATCCTTGAGACATCAGCTGTATGCCACAGACTATTTTAACCAAAAGTGCTCCATATCTTGATGGATATGGAACTACCACTGGGCTTTCATTATAACTGGACTTTCAAGATTATCTTTCTGAACCAGTATAAAAATTATGCTGGTGTTGCAGACATGTCCATCACGATCTTAGCACTATTTTTCCTTTTTTTTTTTTTTTTATCCTGTGAAGAGAATTTAAGTATCTGTGAACAGCCATTTGTTACATTGCAGCATGAACTCGAGGCAGAGAGAGTGGAGTATGTGCATGTGTATTTGTCTGGCAGGGGGTATGTCTTTCTCTAAGCTATGGGGAATGTAGATATTGCATTTTCATATTAGGCACAATGGTGGGCATCATGCTTTAGAGCTTAGTTTCCAGTCAGTTCTCCTACTCAGTGAGGTGAAGTGATCCATACTAAAGAGATTTTTCAGCAATATCTTAGCAAATGTCAAAGAAGCCACCTCTTTATTGTTGACAATTATTTTCCCCAGTGGAATGACATCCTGTTTTTATATGACAAAACAACAGGAAGGTGCAAAGTTGGCCTTGTCAGCTATGATAGAAGATTTGATTGAATGCACAGTGGCAAAGAATAATTAAATACATAGGCCTTTTCCTAGGGTATTTTTGGTTTGTATCATAGAACATAATTTCACTTTTCTCTATGTTATAGTGAGCAGACAGAAGGAAACATCTCAGATGTGCAATGTTATTACTAGCTGTTACTTATAAACATGGGTTTGCATTAGTTCAACGGGCTGTCATAGTACTTGTTAGAAATGTTTTCTTTCTCCTAAAAAAGACATGGTGTTCAGAAAGGATTTTTTTTTTTTTCATAAATGGGATTCATGTGTCATATATCATTTAAGAAGAAATGAGGAGATACTATGGAAAGGTCATGTACAAGTTTTACCGCATTTAAAAGGTAAGCTTTGATTGTTTCTTAAAGCCGCCTCCTTAGGGTTTTTTTATTACCAAACCTACCAGAGCGAGAGCTTTTCCTCTGGCCTGTTCCCAGGATTTCCTGAAGGGCCTCCTTGTCTTTGCTCCTCGCTCCTCTGATCGTGGGGTTGCTTCCCCATTGTTCTGTGGCTGGAGGGCTCACAGGAGAGCCCATTGCGTGGGGCAGGGGTGTTCCTCAGGCACCTGGCTCTGGTACACAAAGGGCCTTGCTGTCTTTATTCCTCAGCTGCAGAGGGGCCGGGAAACAACTGAAAAATGCTGTAAAAGGTTTGCCAACATACTGCTGTCATCATGTGAATGGAAACGCTAAGCTTTGTGTTGCACATGCACTTCTTCTCCCCACCAATATAAAATTATTTGGGTGCTAGTTACTTGCTGGTTGACTAGTTTGAGAGCACTGTTTAACGGCTCTTATCCACGGATGTAAGGCTTTGCCATCTGTTCGGATGCGAATACACTGAAAATGCTGCAAAGGACCAACGTGAACTTTTGGGGATCTCTGTTTTGAGGGTTTGCCCCAGATGCTGGCTTTAATCCGCACCCCAGGGTGAAGGAAGAAGAAGGACAGTGAGAAACTGTGCTCAGACACTCGTATATCAAGGGGGTGCTTGGAGGAGCTGGCAAGCACCGAGACCACAGCCAGAGCAAAGCAGGTCTCCAGCCCCACGGGCTGACCGGGACTCTTCTCTCCTCTCCACACAAGCACCCGTCTGTGCACCCAGCCTGGCCTCTCCTGCAGGCGCTCGAGTCAAAGAGATGGTGTTCAGTTTCCCAGGAGGTGGACGAACTTGAATATCTGGTTCTGCTATGGTTCACATGGCCTGTTCACTAAAGAGATCAAAGCATATTTATTTCTGGCACAAGACTGATACAGAATCCTGCGGCTGTATGTCAGCAGAGCATGGATGAGCCCTCTGACCATCGCATTCACTCTGGCCACACCAAAACTTCAACACCCCTCATCATCCCTTTTGGGAAAACAGTCTTTTAGCTACCAGACCAGCTTTCCCTATTAATTAGTTTGTAATGATCAGACACATCAAATTCTCTTGAATACTTGTTATTTTTGATAGTTGCATTATGGATTAAATCATCTCAGATTTTCAGGCATCCAGGTGGAATAGTTGTGAAACAAGATGATCAAGCGACTCATCTAAGGTTATGCCATAAAGCACGGTTTGATTCAGCTCGGAGTTTAAGCTGTGTCTAGCTGTAGCTATAACAGACGCTTGGTCACTGACCATTTCAGTGTTGCTTGGGCTCTGCGACTGGGGGGAAAAAAAATGTTTATGTGAAAGTGAGAAACTTCCTATCCCTTGGTCCTAACCGACTGTAATTCATTAACTGCATAGCTACCATTCTAATGTTCAAATGGGTTTATTTGTTCTTTTTTTTACTTTCCTCAGAATTTTTGTCAGCTTGTGAAGAGGCTGGTTAGTCCACAGCCTTTCCCCTACAGCTCTCTACCACATCACAAGCTCTGTCATGTGTTAGGGTGACTGGTATTGAGTCATACTTTCTTCTACTGTACCTATAGTTTTTCTATTGCAATCGTCTTCACTCATATTCTGTCCTGCAATTTCTTTATTCAAATAATAATTCACATACTAATGGGATTTTGTTTGAGTCTGTTTCCAAAAGAGTAGCTCTTAGCTGAGGTTTCAGTCTATACTTTCCATTGTAAAGATCTGTTTAGATTTGTAAGTTTGTTTTGGTTTTTTTTTTGTAATAGCTGACATCGGTAATCAGCGAGCAGTGTGCTTCATAAAATCCCTCGTGAAAAACTGAGTAGGGTGTCTCTACTATTTGCAGTAGTATACCAGAGGTAAAAGCAATGTTAGAGCTCTGATGCCAGAGCCACTGATTCTGGTCTGTCCTTTGCCTGATTACTTTATCTGGCAATCTCCCTTTTACAGGGGCTGATTTGACATCTTGGAGGGTCTGCAGATAAACACTTGTCATGGTAGAGGTGCTCCAGAGTGCTGTAGCGCTTGCAGAGGAGCCAGGGTGCTCAGCAGGTCAGGGCCACCTTCTTGGGGTTTCCCCAAGTGTCTCAACACTCAATGTGTATTTAGCATTCAGGCCTAAATTGGGCATCCAGGCTCCTTTGGAAAAAAGTAAAAAAAAAGTCTGATGAAGGGATCCTCTGAAACCAGAAAAGCCCATATTGCTTGGAACAGCTAGGAAGTGAACATTAGAAGAAGGAACTGGAGTTTACATACATGCCACCCACCCCTTCATTTGGGATCCAAAGTGTGACCCTTTTCTGGGAGTTTATTTCAAAATGTGACATTAGTTGGATACATCTTCGAAGTTGGCCCTGCTTTGAGCAGGGCTTGGACCAGACGACCTCCTGAGATCCCTTCTGACCTAAATTATTCCTGCCCAGTGGGGACTGGGTGGAGGGACATAGCACAACGTTGCCCGGTTTCCAATGGCTTGTGATTAAAGCAGCCGCATGTGAGAGGCCCAAGTTCACATTCCTGTCCTGCCTGTTTCGCAAAAACATGAATCCCTATGATTTACTCCTCAGAGGGACTGTCCTGACAAACAGGCTAGTAGATACTCTGGAGGGCTGAGGTCTCTCTCAGTTTCTTCTTCTGGAGGTGTTTACCTGAACGTACCTTGAGAAAGAGACAACTGGATGCTGGCTCCATAGGTTATTGCACTTGCCTGCAGACGTAAAAGACCGGGCTATTTATGCAGTGTAGACCGGGAAGAAGAGAAAATAGTTTCCAGGTTACTGCGCTTACCTGAACGTTAGACAGCTGGGTTGAGCGAGGATCTGAATGTGACTCTCTGACCCCTTGGCTCAACCCTCTCACTGTACTAGTAGATGTTTTGGCACTTGCCATGCCTTCAAACAGCTTTCTAGCTCTTTGGGCAGCATCCCTGTATATGCAGTTAACCGCATACCAACATCAAAACCATATTTACAAGCAGGCCATGGTAGCAGCCAGCCCAATACTGAGGGATAGCAGCAGTCCCTGAATGAAGCTAAAAGGTGCCCTTGTTTTTCCCTGCAAATCTGGCCCTTGGCATGACCACAGTGAGGCCCTGGAGGCCTTCTGCCTTTTTTTTTTCTCAAGAAAATCTTACTCTACCATCAGCGTCAGGAGGCTTTCTTCTATAAATACTGCAATAATGGGCACAAATGAGTTTTCCAACCAGTGCTTGAACATCATCTCCCCTTTAAGTGCCGAATAAATACTAGAATCTGAGTTTCCAGAAATTTACCCTGTGGTAGGTCAGAGCATATTCCCACAATATGGTAAGTAAGATCCAGATAATTTCATGTAAAACTCTGAACTTCTACACATGTGCACACACAAAATTCTATTGATGTAATGGGCTTTCTATTGTAAAGGAAAATGATTTTTTTTTTTTTTTTTTGCCTCTGGCTTGTAGAAGTAAAACATTTCAGTGTGCATTTCCAATTATGCACTTTAATCATAAATCAATGGACTAGTTTATATACAACATGTAGAAATAGTATTTTTAGGCATTTTATTAGAATAAAAGGAACTGTTCTGCAAAAACAGCTTCCGTGCGCAGTTAGATTAATATAAGTGGAACTGAAATAAGTGAGTCTGGATCAAGTCCAAGGAGCAAATAGATTGCAGTGGACCCAACATTGAAGTCAAAGGTAATTTTCCAATTGATTTTGGTAGATACAGGATGCTGGAGCCAAGAAGGAAGCAGCAAAACCTGACATTGTTTCTATTATTAGTGTTGTGTTGAGGATATACCCGCTTCAGATTTCCCCACCTATTTGCTAGCCCTCAAGTCCTGATTCCTTTAAAGCGTTTTACCTAATGTCTCGCTGAGGGTTTCTGAAGCTGCGCAGGGGCACGGGGAAGGTGCAGGCAGCAGGCTGGGAGGAAGCTTTCCTGCAGGGGAAATGATTGAACCCAGGCTTTAAGGGCTGAAACTCTAACACAGCATCCCCCTAGTAGGCCAGTCATGAAACTCAAGGCTTTATAGCCAAACCTGTTATTCTAAGAATACGCTGTTAAATATCTGATCAGTCTTCTGATAAAACTACCTAGACATTCCTGCACTAGAGGACGTCGGTGGCATTATTTTCCTTGCTGTGAAGAGAACCCATATGGTCCTTTTAGATAATTGGGTTGCTGGTTTTTTTCACACTAATTAAACGGAAAACATTTTGAAGTGAAGTCAGTCACTCTCCGCTGGCAAACTGCCATACTGAATGGTGCAGGGGCAGATGCATTCACACCTCTCTTCACTGGCTATAGCATACAGCGAGGGACAGAAAAAAAGATCCGTGAAAAATGGACTGTTCAGTGGAGAAGTAAGTAATAGCAATATTAGACCCATAAAATCAACAGTATGATTTTTATGTACAGCTGTGATTATTTTCCGCTAAAGAGGGTGCGGGAGAAGTATAAAGCACAGCAATTCCCATTGCCAGCAGCCTGCATAGCAGAACGCCTGCCTCCTCCTCTCTGCCTCTCGCATACACGCATCAAACAATTGCATTAGCACTTCTGCTGCCTTTTTTCTCCCACCCTCTTTTTTCACACTATTTAAAAGCTAACGCAGAGTGGTGTTGATAGTTGAGCCTAACGAGTTTTGTTTGAACACAGCATATACTATCAATGATAATTCAGAAATTTCTGCATGCATTTTGAAGGCAAGTTTAAGTAATTTTTAAAGACACATTTCTCCATTTGCAAATAATAAATCATTTGTTCTGTTTAGTGCTTCTGAGAGCGTGTCTTTGTGGAAAAGCTAGCTGGTGAAAGTTGGAACTGGATAAAAGCCTGCCTCTGCTCACAGGGATGTGCTCTTCGTATTTGTAGATTTAGAATATGTATAGTTTTAAAAAAACATTTTTATATCTTGCTATCTTTTTTAATTAAAACACCATTATTGTAGAAGAACAGATTTTAATATTTCATCTTTATTGCCACCTCTACTACTGTGGGAGTAATTGTTAAGGAATGGCAGTTCAGTAACTCCAGGTGCTTTCTGCAGACAACTGCTTTTTTTCTCAACGTGTTTTTAACAGTAATTAGATCAGGCCCCAAATATGTGTAATTACCTTTCTCTTTTTAAAGCTGTTAGAGTGTAATCGTCCTCCCATCTGGATTTTATGTTCTGGCTATTAATGCTATAGATGCTTTAAAATACACAGCTCCAAGCCCTGCTCCGTTCCTAATAGCGAAGGCCTAAATTCCATTTTTGGCAAAGAGGCAAGGAGAAACTCTTGGGACTCTAAATGTAAGCATCATCCTTACATAGGGGATGTGTTTAGTACTGTGGTTATAGATAATTCACCCACTGATATGACTCCAGTGCTGTTCCCATTAAAATTACTGGGACCTTTGCCATCAAGTTCAGCAGGTACAAGTTTGTGTTCTTCACTTAAGTATTAGCAAAGTATATGTATATTTGCTTATGAGCTTCCATAGCAAGCTTTCTCTTTCACTTTCTCTTTCACTGAGTATCTTCTACAAGGGCTAAAATTTAATGGTCTTTTATGACACAGATGATAATCATAATTTCTAAATAAAATCTGTGGGCATCAGTTGGTATTTTCAGAGGTCCTACTTTTTACAAAAGAAATGTTTCATATAGACTCAAAAGAAAGTGTGGTCTTAAAGAGCACATCCATTTAGGATGGAATATTTGAGGAAGTCTGTGGGAGTCAGTATCCAATTTCCAGTATTTTAATAGGATTTAGGTCCCTAGCTCCTATATACTCTCCAGAATCTCTCAGACTTATTTAGTCCCCAAAATTTTCAATGAAGACCGGAATCCTGCTGGGCTAAATCACAGACTAAGTGACAATTTCTGCCTGAAAGAATCCTATATACAATCACTTCAAACATAGGATCCGGTCAAAGAAAAGAAACCACAGGTTTGTGTAAAAATGCCTTATACCTACAATATAGAAAAAATATTTTGTCTTGCCCTAGTGTTTTTTAAAATCATCATTTAATGAATAGAATTGTCTAATACATTTTTTTTTTCTCAAAGATTAATTCAATATCTTGGAATTAACTAAAGGACATATGATTCCTCAGGTTTCATGGCAGGTATACAAACGTTTATTGAAGAGAGAAGCATTTAGGGACATAAATCCATGCTGCTTGTTGAGGCATAACTTACTGTTGCCCTTGGGAGGGAAAGACACACTGCATTTGTGTGTGTGTGTGTTAATGAACACATATTTAACATACTGGCACACTTTACTTGCTACAACACTCAGGTTTTTATTTTCCATTTTTATTTAACATCCATTCCAATGGCACTTAATTGTCTACAGTCTAGGCACAGATGCGTTAAAGTAATCTGAAAAACTCTGAACATTAAATAGAGCTGGTAACAAATGTCTGTGCTTATTTCACAACTACTCTGTACGTGTATCTCAGAAGGAGCCTATTTATTATCTGTATATGATTCAAAGATTATCATGATAAATATAAAATTATACTCAGGGGAAGAGTAAATAGGTGTATAAAAGTCAGGAAACGTTGTGAACGTGAATTATTATCACTAGATATTAGTGAAATAAGTTTTGTGTTTTTAACAGTTTTTCTTATTGATTTAGTCATGAAGGGTATATATTTGGCAACGTTTGGGCACTGCTGAACTCCACAAATTTCTGATACCTTTCGACCCGCATCCTCTATGCTGCTGCGTTTGCTAATGCTTTTGAAATCCACACTACTGAAAATTTGGCTGTTTAATGCCAGTTATCACATTTATGTGACTACAAATAGCATAAATAATTAAATTACCCAGACTGAAGTTAAGAGACCTTTCTGGTGTCATCCTTCAGGTCATTTAAACCAGTCGCCAACTGGGAAAGAAACTTCCACAGGAGAAGAGCAGTAGGGAGCTGGTGCCTTTTGCTGAACGCCAGACTTGTCCCGTTACCATAGATCCTCTTTTCCAGATGCGTGTTCCCTAGGAAGGGATATGTGCCTCAGGGACCTGAGCCAAAATATGAGCCTGTTCAAATATTCAGCGCATGAGGCAACACTGATCATTTCTATATTTGGGGAAGTGTGCTGATTTTTTTCTCATACTGACTATGATAGAGCTATACATAATGGGTGTTTGTGATGTTCATAACAATAATACTGTGTAATAATAGAGTATGTAATGGAGTAATAAATATCCTTTAGGATGTGAGCCAAAGCCCAATAAATTCATTAAGCAGACTAGATTTCCAGCCACTAGCAGCAGACCTTGCACTTAAATCAGAATCACAACATGGGTTTCAGTGACTATTCATCTCTAATAGAGACTAGAATATTTTTGGAAACTGACTTTAAAATGAGATATTTGAATAAAGAAAATGCCCTCTCTTCCATAAATACTAAGTATGAAGCTAGGCATAATAGACATGAATGTGAAAATGGATGCATCTTAGCATGTCTTTGCATCTCAGTTTGATTGCACATTGTGAGAGCTTGTGGCTTGATGCCTTCTCTCCTGGAGCCTCATGATCACAGAAGCCAGTGCAATGGCTGATGAAGCGAACCTGCCCCTGCCGCAATAGCAATCTGAAGTGAAATGCAAGGCACCAACCTCTTGCAGACTTTGGTACAAAATTTGGAAATTTCCATGCAAGTACTACTTTATAAAACCACTACCTCACATTTACACACACCTGCCTGAGACTGTATTGCATGCGGTAGCAAATACAAAGGGTGGTGTTGTGGAAAAGGCGACAGGGTCAGACTGTGAAAGCTTTCTTCTAACCCCAGGTCAGCCACGGGGCTTCTAATGCGAGACTGTCAGCTCATTTAGTCCCATACGTCCACTCTCCAGCTACAGCTTCTGATAGGGCACAGGGATGAGCTCGCTGAGTATTCAGACGCACCGTTTTGTAGTAGCCCATAAACAATCTGCTAAATGCTTTAGTCTAAATGCTTTAGTTTTTACTTGGGTACATCTTTACTGTTGCATAGGCTTTCATGGTCCACCACAGGTTTGTTTCTGTGACTGCTAAAGATCTAAACACTAATGTGCTTTTTCCTGTGCTTGAGGAAGTATGGAGCTGATGTTTTATACAAAGACCAAATCCTTTGCCTTCCTGAAAAAGCACTTGTGATCATCCACGTACAGCTTTCCAAATTCTTGCCAGTGTGACCGCTACATAGTGGATATACAGAGATAACGCATTGAGGGTACTCAAAAGTTATTGTGTATTTATTCCCAGTATGTTTTTCCAGGTAGATTCCTCCTACTGGAGATCTAACTGAAAGGCTGTACGGAAGAACATTAGTAACTGAATGAGCTTATACATTTTTCTGGGTGTTGCCAAGATGCTGGTTTTAGATAATACAAGCCAGTTGAATAATATAAAATACATGTCATATTCTTCTAGTTTTTATATTAATTCTTATTCTTTGACCAATATTTAAAGTTTGAATGTAAGAACTAGATGTTCTTACTAGCAGATTTGTTTTTAATTTACCAAGCTAAAGAAATAGAGAAACAAGTGTTTTCTCCTCTGTAAGAGACAGTATAGATTGACGGGCGCATGAAGAACGGGCATTTCAGGAAAGAAGTTAGATCTACAGCAGCAGAAGTGAAGGGGAAAATTTGGGAAGGGAGTGCTGGAAAGCTAGCATTGCTCTACCTGGGCGACCGGTACTGAGCCAAACCTGTGATATGGAGTGCCTGTAACAGTTGTAATGGTGGACTGCAGGGCTCTTAGTCTATCTGTGCTGGAAGCCTTTTCATTAACTGGTCTTTTAGATGTTACACTGCATAGCATATGGGTGCACGTTATATATTTCCATGTGTTAATACATACACTTGGACATCCTACACTCCTCTGCATAATCTCAGATGATGTCTACCCCTTTTTTTGTCTCGTGTGTAATCTTTTGTCTGCAAAGTAGAGAAGTTGTTGCTTACTAAACATAGGAGGAAAACTTTCATAATTCTATACTAACTGAACAACTTTAGGCGCTATTTAGGCCTAAGGCAAACCTAATTAATGAGACTTAAATGCAGAATTTGCTCAGCCCCCCAGGTTCAGTGGTACTGTGGAAAGTTCCTGCTGTGATGATGCATTAGAGTCACAGATATGATAAAATGAGGCATACATTATTCTTTTTTAATCCTCTATTTTCTGGTACAGAATACCACCCTCAGACTATGTTTTCAATGCTAACACTCAATCTGTTTCAAACAGAAATACAGTTTTCCCTTTCAGCAGGTTTCCTTCCTATTGCCATTTTGTACAATGGATAAATAACAAGGCTGAAAAGAATGCTTGTCAACTTCAATTTTGCCAAACATGTAAATGTTATAAAAATAACCTTTAAAAAATCCCCAGACAAACCAAAATATTTCCACAATTTAAGTACAAAGATTACAAAGCTGAACAGAGAAATTACAAACAAATAAACCCTGGTAGCCTGGAGAACCAAAATATTTTGCCACGGGGATCTTCCAAGTGAAAGAGCTCAGAAAGAAAAGTAAAACTGACTTTATGTAGACTTCTGTTGTCCAAATAAAAAGCATGCAAACACACAAGGCAGCCACTGGATGTTTTTATTAGCTGCTGTTTGTAAAAATATAATGCCCAAGTCTGGAGTCCTTCAGATTTACGTACCCATGTGGAGCTTCAGGGATTACAATGGAGAACCGGGAGTTTGCTCAGCTACTGCAGGATTGGACCCTCAGCCAGTGTGCACAGATTTTACTGGGAAAATATCCTTCTGAGTTAGGACTGTTAAATTTTTCACTGCGACAGTCTTGCCAGTGAAACATTGAAATAAATACATTTACACTTACACAAAACTGCATTCTCCAGTTATGGCATATTTCTATATGGAAATGTAAACAAACTATACCGCTAAGCTCATTTATATGAATATTAGAGCTGGTAAGATTTTTACTATTGAGATTATACCAATAACAGTAAAGCGCGAAGCTTGCATATCAACAGTGCTTAAAACTGGACTAGCTAAAAAAATGTAGTCACAAAGCCGGTTTGTTAAAGAGAAATCTTTTCGCCGCCCTTCTGTGGTGCAGTTATACATTCACTGGCATCACAATTTCCAGCAATGGATGATAGCAACATCTGCGTTAACTATTTGAATCTGTTTGAAAAAAAAAATAGCAAAGCCAAAATAGATGAACTGAGTTGTTTTAACAGACTAAACAAGGAGTAAAGCAGGGGCATGGGGATTGACCCTTTTTTAATGCCAAACTGGAGATTTCTCATCAAAGGTAAATTCATGTCAGTTATCTCACTACAGAGATAGTCAAATAACCTTTCTTTGTTCAATTTAGTAAACTAAATTTTGGGAGTGTAAGGAGCATTTCTGTTTTTGAATTAATAGAAATTCTATATTTCTAATTGTAATTGTTCTTTCTGGCCTCAGTAGTGAAGGTGGTTATCTTCCTAAAAACTGGTGTCATTTGTGCCATTGGTACTGAGGGAGCCCAGTGACAGAGAGACTATAAATCAATTTACAGCCTGTTTAAAAGGAGGGGACAAAACCCATGAACATTAATTTAAAAACTGCTTCAGATTACTATTCTTTTACAATTAACTAAAGTGGACTTCAACCTCCTTTGAGATTTTAGTGTTAGTGTGGTAAAATTCATTACTTTTAACAACTGACCGGTTTCAGTGGCAGTATTTATTCAGTACATCGCACATGCATGGCACTATAGAGTAAGTGGAAGGTCACTTGATTAGTCTTTGCTCCAAAGGTGTAAGTGGATATGATCGTATGCAATACAAAACCAATACATATTGATTAGCGTGACAATGTTCCGCTGAACAGATGTTTCTTGAAAGGAGTGTGGAAGCAATTTGGTACAGGAGGCCTCCTTTGCCCTTTCCTGTGATGGTAAGGTAAAACAGGACCTGACCAGAGTGCTTCATGGTCGCTGTGGAGCAGCAACGCCCCCAATGCCAATGTAGCTCAAATAGTATTGATAGAGAAAAACGTTTAGTGAGGTCCATAAGCCATACATCCTGCAGACCTCCCAAGACACTGTGCCCTGGCGTATCCCAGTGCCAAGGTTAGGTTGCTCTCCCAGCCTGTGGTCGTGAGTCTCTGCTTGGCATACTTAGCTGTCCTCCCAGAACCGGTTCCTTTGAGGCTCATAAAATGCTCCTACAAATCAGAGATGAATCTGTTTTACCCCAAAAGAACTGTTTATAGCTATGGCCAGCCCCAAACTCCATGCAGTTAGGGTCACTCACGCAGACAACCACTGAGTGTCTGGTCTGTTGAATAAGGCAGACTAGCGCTTAATTCTCTGAGCCGAAGACTTGTCTCAGGAATACAGATGCCTGTTTGGCAAAGGGCTGAGGCCTTGAAGAAGGTTACACAGGGATGCATGCTCAACCCTGATGGATGTGGCTGTTGAAACCGGTTTTATCCCATGTGCCTCAGCTCCCCCTGTGCCTACCCTGGGGTGGATCCACACTGACATGTGGGGGGAAAAAAAAGAGATAAAAGTGTGAAAAAAACCACATCCCTCATTTATTAGGAAGGAGGCAGCATCAAGCATGGGGGATCATGTGAAATCATTGGTCGAGCAACAAGGAATGAACACAAACTGAGGGGGAATAGAAAAAGCAGACAGACGATGCAAGGGAATCAGACATGTCAGTTGTAGTGACTTTCAGGACCTTTATTTCTCAGTCGATGAGTATGTCTTGTTCCTGGTGAATCCGCACATCTCTGAATCTGGAATTTCCTCTTAAGGCTTTGTTGTGCTAGTAAAACCTAATGAAGATTTTGGTGAAATATCCTGTCATACAGAGAGCCTTTCTGCTAAAGTCATGGGGCCATACCAGTAGGAAACTGGTAGGAGAAGAGAATCAGGTTACGTGTGCTTGGGCAGGTCTGGGGTGTGGTGGCCATAAGTGTTCCTCCTCCTGTAGCTCCCATAGTTATTTGCTGGGGTCTCAGTTAGCAAACCTACTTCAAAACAGCTATTGCTCAATGCCTAAGCTTATTACAATATTTGGGGCTTTTTTCCCCCCAATTCACTAGAATGCAATTTAGTATTGGAAAAGCTGCTATTATTCTGTACAACCTCTAGCTGCTGGCTGCTGTTTGTCTGCCTGTGTCACTGTCAAAGCCTTGCCGGATTCACTGGAAGCATCACTTGTGAGTGTGTCTGGAAGTGCCGCTTAATCACAGGGGCTCACCTTTCAGGGCAACGACAGGCAGGAGAGTTTATAGAAATATGCAGGAGAGTCGGAGTTAACCATTGGGAGGCCCCGGGAATCTTCTACTGAATACAAGGAAGAAGGAGGAGGGTGAGAGACGGAGTTCGAAAATCATGCAAGACTCTTAGGAGAACCCCGATTCAGCAAAATACGGATTCCTCTGCCTCTAACTTCAAGGCTGTTCTGAGCTTAATAAAGTGGCTAAGCAGACTCATAATTTTAGTTATGGTAAATACCCTAGTCTTCGTTGAGATGGCTCATGCACATAGAGTTGAGTACACGCTTAAACGCTTTGTTGGGTTGTGAACGAGCTCTCAGTAAAATGATCTGGTTACTGCACGCTCTTGTTTGAAATTCCCAAATTGTGAAGGTAGGTACTTCCAATAATGAACATCTACTCTTGAGGTGGTGTCACATGAGATTTTTTGCCTTTTAAGTGTGGATGACTGGTTACTAAAAATCTGTTTCTCTCCATGTAGCATCATTGTGGTACTACTGTGTGCTGTGTATGCCAAACTTTCCTTTGTGACTGTAGAGCATTTTATCTGTTTTAGGTTTATTATCTGGCCCAAGAAGAAACAGAAACACCTTTATGTTTGGTCATTACGTTTCATAGAACAGTCGTGAACATGTTAGACTGATTGACATAGTTATATTTAAATATAATTAGGTATGGTGAAGTCACTTGTTTGAAAGATTAGCTTTTGTAAAGATGTATTTATAAGCATTCAGTTTCCTGGCACTTTCATACCAAACGTGACACAGACACAACTGCTTCTGCACTCCCACACAATTCTTATTCAGAATTTCAGCCAAACCTCATTGTTGCTGTTAAGTTGTAGCTGTATCTTGTGGAAATGTGTTTTACTCAAAAGTCTTCAAAACTCTGACTCCATTCTGATCTGCATTTCTCTGCATAAGCCTAATAGTTAAAATTTCTTTGGGTTCTTCAGTTTCAGGCTAAGCAATGATGTTACAGAATGATGAGCACACTTTGTTCCTATGGAGACTTAAGTCTGCCAAGTCAACGTGTTTCTTCAGTGCATTGAATTTTGCACGTTATTTTTTGTAATATGAGGGGACAGGGCACATATCTGCAGTCTGTCACTCGTGAACCATCTCTCATTTTACTCAGATGATGTCCTTACTGAGGCAAGATAGTTCACTTTGGTATGTGATGCAGGAACGATCCTGCATAAATTGGCAAGAAAAAACAGTATGAAAACTCAGTCATATTCCTTAAGTATTAGTTGCAGAGAACATGGTTATTCCTCTGTCTTACCTTTTCTTTCTGACTTGAATAAGGAACTTAATTCATTACATTTAAATGCCACGTAATTGACCTCTGCCCTGACCCAATATTCCAGGGGAATCATTCCTGCTCTTACACTGGTGCAGGCGAGACCTGCCTCTGGTGTCTCTACTACCGGAGACTACTTCTTAGACGCCGTTTCCTCGTTCCCTTCCTAGGATCGGCAACGCGCCGGGATGGCGATAGGGCAACTGGAAAATAATTACAAAACACGTATCTGAAAAGAGGATGAGGAAGTGAAATCAGACGGCTCCACCGCCCTACGGGAAAGGGGAAAAAATAAATACAAATCCCTGAGCAGATGGTGAGTGTAAACACACCGGAGCGGGGCCGAATTCCTCCCGGGGACACTCGGACTTTCGCCCCCCCTCGCGTGTTTGCCTCTCGCCTGAGGAGGCCGGGGAAGCTGCTTCGCCCGGCCCGCCCCCGCGCTGGCGCTGAGCCCGGCGGGGTGCGGCCCCCCCCGGCCCCCGCCTCACCGGTCCCGCCGCGGCGGGGGGCAGCGCCGGCAGGTGGCAACGCGGCGGGGGGCGCACGGGCGGACACGGACACGCGCAGCAACCCCCGCGACACGCGTGTGCAGACAGGCACACGACCCACGCCACGCGTACGGACACACTCATCACACACACACACACACACACACACACACACGCCGCGGGCACACACGCCGCGGGCACACGCGCACCGCACCGGCACACGCGCGGAAGCGCCGCCCCGGCCCGCCCCCGCCCGCCGCCTCCCTCCCCACACGCCGCCAATCCGCCCGCCGCGCACACACACACACAGGCACACGCACACGCCTGGCCGCAACATGACTGACTGACTGACTGACTGACTGACTGGGGCGCCGCCGCTCCGGACGGATTATTCACCCCGCACCGGGGGGACGCAGGAAACCACCCACCCACCCAGCGAGCCAGCGCGCGAGCGGGGCGGCGGCGCCGCCGCCGCAGGGGACCAGGAGGGTCCCCAGCCCCCGCCGGCGGACGGCGAGAGCCCCGGGCGCCGGAGGAGCCCGGCCAGGTAACGCGTCCCCCCCCGGGCGGTACCGCCGGGCTGAGCCTGCCGGCGCGGCGAGAGGGGGAGCCGGCCCAGGCCGCGGGGTACCCCGGGGCGGCGGGGGGGCGCGGCGGTGGGGGCCGCCTCGCCTCCCGCCCCTCAGGTGCTGAGGTGATGCGGGCGGTTGTCGCTCCGGGGCGTGGGCGACTCCCCTCGCCTGGCCTCGCCTCGCCTTCCCCGCCGGCGGGGCGGCGGCTCCTGGCCGCCCTGCGCCGACCCGCGGCGCGGCTGCAGCGGTGGCGGCGGAGGATCGGGGCTGCTGGTGCCGCAGCTCCGCGCTGATCCCTGGGAGCCGCGCTCCGGTAGCGGCGGGGATTAGCGAGGGCGGCCGGGTAGCGGCTGGCGGGGGGGACACCGGCACTAGCGTCTTTGTGGTGGGGCGGGCAGGGGCTCCGCGCCCGCAGGTGTCACCCGGGGACCGGCCCGGGGCAGAGGCAGCGCCAGCGGGGCCGCGGTGCTGGAGGGGGAGGCCTGGGGGCGTTGTGGGGCCCGCCGGGCCCGGCCTGCCGTGGGGCACACCGGGGGGAACCGGTGCCGCGGCGGCTGCACCTCTCTCTGGGAGTCAGCTCCGGCCTCACTACTGCAGGTGAAGGGGAGGAAGATCGGGTCCCTTTTTTGTGTGTTTTTGGCGTTTCTTCTTTCTTTTTTTTTCTCTTCTGTGTTTATTAAGCAATCTGCAATTAACCTGTGGGGATGACAGGGAGAAGTGGTTTTAGAAATGTGAGTGGGTAGGGCCAGGGCACTGGTGGTTGTGTGTGGCCTTTGCCATGGGGTGGAATTTGGAGGCAGGAGCTGGAGGATGCTGCCTGTGTTTTCCAAAAACGCATGGCATGCTTAAAAGGTGGAGCAGATGGTGATGGTAGTGCTTATAATGGAAGAGGTTTGTGGAAATCCCATGTTTCCTCTAGATAGTTTTTGTGTTGCTTCTCCAGGCTGAAAGAGGTTATCTTTCACTTGTGGCAAGGAACAGAAAGTTACTGTGAGTTGTCTTGCAAAGGAATGGGGTAGTCCTGCTTTTCCACAGAGAAGGGAACCCCCCACAGCTTTATGTCTCTGTCTTGCCTTTGAGATTGACAACAGTAAGTGTCTTGGCATAGAGAGAAACTGCGGTACGCTTTATTTTCTTATTGCACACCTTTATAGTTGAATGTAACTAGAAGGGAGACTCAGAATCTCCTCTTATCCTTTTCTACGCCAGATGTGTTCTTCTATCTAGTATATATTGCAGTTGAAGTGTTAAACTCTCAGGGGGTATGGAGATGGGGATGTGAGGCAAGGTCTACTAGTTACTTCAAACAATTCTCCTTGCTCATACTTAAGGAGGAGAGAAAGGAACACGTTGTAAAAGCAGCTTAGGAATATATAAAAGTGAAATATTAATGAACCTGAAAAGCTCAGATAGCAAAGACATTGCACCTAATCATTCAGCAGGTTTCTTGTCCTCTTTACAACTCCTCGTTGTATGTGTCCCTGTAGTACAAATGCAGCTGGTATAAAGGATAGCAATATTTGTATTTATCTAGCTAGAAGTAGTAATAGTATATAAAATCATTTTGCATTGGTGTTCATCTCTGCAGTGGCTTGCTTTAGCCATGATTTTTGAGGCTGCTGTAGGACAGAGAATTATTGCAGAAACACTAAAAAATATTTCAAGAATGTTTTCTTAGAAATGGAGATGGAAAGGGCTGACTCAGACCTGGAATAACCTAGAGGAACAACTAGCCTTAGAAATAGAAAGTCCTCTTAGAGACATGATGATGACGACTCTTTTCACTCTGAAGTTACTATTTATCTCTAGCATCCCAAGTGGAGAGCAACATCCTCTAAATAGGCAGCACTGTCTCAGGAGAAGGTAATACATGGCTGTTCAGGATCTGCTGAAAGTGTGTCTTACAAAAAAGGGATACTTTCTGCAAATTGGGGTTCCTTTACCCCTTGGAGTCTGGAGTGCAATGGTCCCTGTAGTTTGAAGAACTTCCCTGGTTTGGCTTGGAGGGATACTAAGTGCAGCAGCTTTCTGTGGCAGTTAAGTAAGGGAATTTCGTTCAGTGGGAAAGTTGTCTGTCAGCCCACAGGGTGAAGTCCTGTAGCCCTGGCTGTAGTCCCTGGCAGGACTTTTTGGAATAGCTGGTGCACGTTGGCTTGAGGAAGGCCTGCCTTCTGGAGAGCTCGGTGCAGGCCTGAGTAGGGGGATAGACATGGGGAGCTGTACCAGAAGGAGGACCTGGAACAGTACATAGGGTATGTACCATGTCAGGGTTACAAGAGATACCGTTTGGTATTTAAGACTATTAATCACAGAAGATGCTGAAAAAGCATCTTGTATCCTCAGATCTAAGCATATGGTTGTGTGCGAGCATGATCTCTCATGCTGCATAAGCTGTGTGTGGTTGAATTTCTCCTTCTTGATTCAAGCCTAATGCCTCACGTAAGCCTTTGTAGTTAATAGCTGGATGTTGAACAACTCAAAATAAATTTGGCAATGTTTTTGTTCGCTACATAGAGTGTTTCATAAATTGCAAGGGAGGTGTAGAGATGTTTCTCCATCTGGACAAATTCCCACTCCTCCATGAAGGTTCATGGAAGATTCTATGGCTTTGTTGGATTAGCCCATCTGGAGTATTTGGAAGGTCAGAATTGCATAAGGTCAATGTATGGTTTTTTATATGTTGTTGTGAATTGTGCAGGTGCAAGTCACTGAGAAAAGTATTTTGTCAAAATAATGGTAGATTTTGAAAAACATAACAACCTGCACATTCTGAGGACATGACATTTTCATAGAGCTTAAGTTTCTGGATTGTTTTCACTGTACTTCTGGAGGTGTCCTAATATAAGGAGGCTGTGTATTTACCAGGTGTTACAGACCTTTGAGGCAAGGTAAGAAGTGAAAGCTGCACAGTTGTTTTTCTGAGGTTGATTAATACAAGTAGAGCATGAGATGAAATAGCATTTGTGTGTCAGTGAAAGTATTAATGGAAAAGAAACCTTATAGACATTTCAAGTCAAATTAATAAGCAGTGCATACTTTATTTTTGGAATAACTCCCAGCTTGTTAGGGGGAAGAACTGAACTATATCCTGTATCTTGCAGAAGTTACTGCTTGTTATAAGATTCAGTGCCTCAGGTCTTCCCCTTGCGAGTGGTTTTGCTGTAATTGGAGGGGCTCGTCACAGGGGGGGGAAACAAAAGGAAACGTATACATAAATAATGGCAAGTAGGGGCTGGGTTTGTTTCCTGAGAAATAACTATGCAGCTTCATCAGGTTTTTCTCTCATTATTGCATTTATTTGGCAGTTTTCTGCAATGATGATAAACTGGGTTACCCTGATAAATTAAATATGCTTTTGTATTAGACTTTAGCTATTGAATGTGCTGGCTGTGTGAGATGGCATGTAAAATGCAGAACTTGTAAGCACTTAAAATGTGTTGTGTGATTTGTACTTGTAACATTTCATGTATATTCCTATGCTTCAGCAAGGGCCTATAACTTTGAGATTATGGAAAATGCAGCCATGTATTTTACATGCAATTGTATTAAACCTCAGTAGCTGTTTGCTAGTTAAACATGTGGTTACTTGTACTTACTGCTTTTCGACTTGTTCTCACTGCACTACCTGGCAGTGTGTATCACTTAGCTAAGATAAACTCACACACTCCGTGACTGAAGACTGTAGTATAATTTCTCCATTGTATGGCAACAAAATGTTAATGTTTCTTACAAAGTCTACTGCTTTTACCTGAAATGTGATCTGTCCTGTACAGGATAGTTGTTTTTTATAATAAAATACAACGATGGTACAAGGGAAAGAAACCACTGGCAAGCAATAAGTAAAAGCAGAAAAGTCCTGGATGTGGAAAAAGCAAGAAGTTTTTAAAATGTGTCTGTAGTCTGTTGCATGTGTTTTGTAATTCTGGACAAAAACCCACCCAAATACACTATTGAGGTGTATTATAGACCTGAATGATGATGGTTTTGTATCCAGATGTTCTGAGTTGACTATAGATGGTACTATTTTTTTGCCCTGGTTATTGCTATGAAAGTTCCTGTGAGTATTGAGGTACGAATGTGTGATTATTTTCTTCATAGATGGGAAATTGAAGCAGTGGTTGTGTTGAGGTCATACAGCTGATTTGTGATGGATAGACAGTTGAACTGGAATATGCATCCCAAGTTCCACAGTCTTATCTTAATGACTTAACTGTGTTAGTATAGGTTTTTTTTGATAATTTGGCATAGATGTGGAAACTTCTTACAGATCCAGTTGCAGGATTTGGGTGTAAAGTTATGCAGCATTTTCTCTATAAAGACTAATTACTAGCGGATTTTTTTTTTTCAGTCTAGGAGAAGAAGCTTTTCCTGGATTTTGTTTTGTTGTTAAGTTTGAGAGAAAGCAGTTCAGCACTCCTAGAATGTAATGACACTTTTACATTATTTAAGGAAATACTGCTTAATTTTTTTATAATGCTCTAGCATATCAGGAATTTGAGATCCAGCTCAGTCAGTAATGCTTCTGAGGGTCACAGCTGTCTTCCAGTGTGAAGAACCAGTTGTGACAGACTGGTAGGAAGCTTTAAAAAATACTTTCTACCTATACATTTTTATAGTACAAACCATTGCTTCTGAAAATATATTGATTGGTTCTAGTCCGTTTCCAGCTTTCTTCTTCTCTGTTTTTCCTTCTTTCACTCTTGTTTTCATGCCTCTTTCTTGCTCCTTCTTTGATGTGCCCTCTTGATGTGATCTCTTCAAATGTTTTAATGTGAAAATAGCAGCTCTCAAGTGATTTACTGATTTTGTATAATAGTGAGATTTAGATTTGGGTGAGAGTATAGAAGTATTAAACAGGTTCCTCATCTCTATGTTGCTTGTGACGTAGTCTAAACCTTGTCATTTGAAGCAGAACCTGTGAAACAATGACATCTGTGCAAATGTCACCTTCCAGTGATGTGAACCTGTCATTGTTAGCCATGCCAGCAAAATCTCAGGCCCTGAGAAAGGTGGAGTCGCCTGGTACAGCCAGAACATGGTAGGAGGGGTGTGCTGTGCTAAGGTGGTAATGGCAGCTTCTGCCCCCTCTGCCAGTATCCAAATACACCAGCATTTTGTGCTTTGTATTTTGTTCTGTGTACTAGGTAGTAGTTCCAAATTCTGCAGTGTCTTCTAGCTATATTTAGTGCAGTGCCAATCTGGGGGGTATATTTCTGAACTATCCTGGCTCATTTATTTATTTATTCATTTATTTAAAGTGTTTTGTGTTCATTTTTTACTATGTGACTGGTGAGGAGAGAGGAGAAGAGAGAAGTTTTGCTATCAATTCTCAGAGAAGTTTTGGCCGTTTAAGCCAGTGGCTGAACTGATACTGATTTGAACAGGAGCCTTGGTGACTGTTTTAACAGGTTTTATAACTTTCAAATATGCAGGCTGGATTCTTGATGACCAACTGAACATGTTGTGGCACAATGGAAACAGAATAACAGTCCTGCTGAAAATAAGGTCACCTTTCATTTTCTTTATTAATTGTCACCATACTTATTACTTTAGTCTGTGCAAGAAGAATCACATTTATTCTGCTGTTAACACAGAAGCTTTAAATAAGAACTTAATCTATATATTGAAAGGATGAAAGTGCTAACAAGCTAATTTCATTTGCAGTATTCAGAAATATTAATAAACTGCCTTGGTAAGCAGATTCTTCCAATGATATATTAACATTTTTTCTCTCTGTTGCTGAAGGGAGGTGACTGGCAGAAAATGGCGATAGGGAAAATGATGTGGCTTTCTCCATATTTATTTAAAGTAAAGTGATGCTGCAAGTCGATGTACATTCTTTCACATTCACAGACCTCTCAAATACCTTGAGAGCAAGATCGTGCCTTCAGCTGTGAGTGCAAGGTATCAGTTCTGCTTAAAATGATAAAGTAGCTATAGATAATAAATATCAATACATATAAAATTTTTAATATTTTTTGATACTTAAAACAAGTACTGTTGGGACACGCAGCATCTGTAGGAAATGGCATTTACAAATTGATATCACGTAACACAAATGTTTGTTAGTTTCAATATGCATGTAGAAGTGCAAACATTGTGGTATAATCACTTCTTGTGTGACTGCTTGGCTATTTGGGGAAAAAGGCATGTAGTATGTGAAGGTACACCTGTATGTCTTCCAGAGGCAGTCTGTGAAGGCATTCTAATTGCTCCACCTCCGTTCCTTTTGTTGGAGATTAATGAGCTGCCAAGGATCCTGGGGTGAGAGAGCCATGTTGGTATCTTCTATGCTCTTTTGGTTTTGCTGTTTCCCAACGTGAAAGTAGATGTGGTATAAGGAATGTGGTGTGCGAAGGTGATGGCAGGCTCTGCCTTGGCTGTGAGTAGCAAAATAATGTGGTTTTGTTTTGTGTGAATTCTCTAGTGTTTTGTAGCTATAGTTAGTGCAGCGATTATACTGTGGGTAGAAGACTCAAGCGTCCTAATTTGTCAGTGTTTTGAACCCTTTTTTTTAATGTAGCAGCTATAAACTCTGTGAGAAATGTTGGCCCCGTAAACCAGTGGTAAAACTGCTACTGATTTTAATGAAGCCTTGATTATACCCTTAAATAATATTTTAGTGTCTGTTAGTTTGCTTTGTACAGCATTTATTTTTGTCAAGGAATGATTTTCAGAAGTTACTGAGCATGTACTGTTTTGATGTTTTTTTGTTACATCATTAAATTCTTAGCACTTCTAAAAATTAGGTTATCAAAATTTTTCTTACAGTGAGTTGAGAGTCCAGAAGAATAGGAATTTTAGACTGGTCAAGACACTGCAAATATGATTGACGTGAATAAGTTCAGTCTGTCTGAAAATACACTGTTCTGTACCTATAGGCAGCTATTCTATACTAATGGTAATTACTCAAGGACACAATATCAGGTGGGAAACAAGGCATGTAGAGTTTTTAGGAAGTCCAGCTGGAGCAGAGGTTAAAAAGACCAGGGATGTTAAAATGATTGCCTGGATTTTAAGTTTTCAGAAGTTGATGAATAGTGGGAAGGTAGAAAGAAGAATAGAAGATTTGGGAAAACTGTGTTTTAAAATAAAATTGAGAATAGAGTTGCGGAAAACATGCATATGGAGTAGATGAGGAGGAGGAAGTAAAAGGAATATAGAGGAATTAGTTTGTCAGCTGTTAAGAGTTGACACCACAAATGGCTGCTTTTTATCTGCTAATCTTTATTTTATAGCTAGCAAACTCTGGGGCATCTGCTGAGACGGGGAAGAAAAAGACATAGAGGAGAGGTGGTGGGGAATGAAAGAAAAATCAGCTGTTATGTTCTCCTAGCTCCGTGCCTTTGTTCTACTCTACCACAAAAAGTCTGTTAGAAGAAATTCAGCGATTCATCACATTAGCCACAGGGTAATCTATATCCTCTCTAAGCCCTCATCTTAACATCCTGATCTTGGTCAAATATGTTTTTGGTGGCTGACTGTGGCAAGGTCTCAGCAAATTTCACACCGGTTTTTAGTACTTGCTCATGGCCCTTAATAAGGGAGTAATGTACAATTGTTTGTTAATGATAGGTTTTGTTACAGATTAAACTTTTAACAGGCAGAAATCAGAACCAGAAGCTACAAGGCTGTTTTAGACTGTCAGGTCTGCAGCTCTGCTACACTTGTGTGTATTTTTAATGTACAGAAAAGTTAGTTTGAACTTTTTTCATTTAGTGTTTGACATGAGCTAAGAGCATGCAAACAGCCACCTTATGTGGCATAGCTAAAGGCCTAATAACTTGATTATGCATCTGAATCTTCTTTGTCAAGAGACGCATATAATTTATACCTCTAATAGTTTCAAATTAAGAGTGTTAGCAGATGAAGAAGACCAGGGCATTAATAAGACTTGAATGAAGTTTTTAGCTAACCCATCCTGTAAGTTGCTTACAGGGATACATAATATTCCCTAGACACTGTAGGGATCAATTTTCTGGGATAAATACTGCGTACATACATATATATAAAATACAAGTATTCTTTGTGAAAGTCAGAAGGTAGGCTGTGGTGCATTCTAGATACAGAATAGTGAATGGTTCAGAAAAAAGGATTTATTTCATTTGCTTGCTCTAGTACAGTAAAATCCAAACACAAGTTCACAGCTTTTAAAATCTACTCTCAGATCTCTAAATACTTAATAACCAGGGGGGAGAAAATAACAAAACAAAAAAATACTACTCATCCTGGTTTTAAGGAGTTTAATATGTTGTGGGCAAGATGTTTCTGAAAGCTGTATGTTAGCAATACACACGTTATTTATAGCCTTAGTTTAAGAGGGCCTTAGGATGATACTATTCATTGAAGAAGGTAGCCAAGAAGTTACTATTGGAAAAGGGTGTGAGAATTTTAGAGTTTCTGTTTTCTCATGCTTTCATTTGAATTTGATTGAGAACCTACAGTGTAGCTATTTTATTGTGATTCTATATGCTTTGAAAATAGTCAAGGGAAAAAAAGTATGTATAAAGGAAGCAATTCTCTACTCGCATTAATGATTCTTTTTTCCTTCTAGTTTGCAATTGCCCAGGACAATGCATGTGACTTCCAAAATGCTGAAGTTGAACACCAGAGAAATCGTAAAACACACAGCACTGTATCTTTATGCAGCATTTTCTAAATATAGACTAAGTCTTTGTCATAAAGAGTTTGTATAGTTAAAATAAAACAAGACCTGACATGACACAGAACAGCTTGAGAGAGGCATGAGAGCTATTGGTGAGGAACTGTGAGGAACTGAACAACTGTTTCAAGTCAAGGATTTGAGGAAGGCTTGAAAGGACAGTGAAGATGGCCCACTCCCCCAGTTAAAAAAAAAAAAAAAAAAAAAAAAAAAGATACAGGAGTTTGAACTCCTTTTGTTGCCCAGGTTTTTGTTACTGGTTTTCAGAAACCACTATTTCTTTCTAATTTAGATAGTAAAAACAGTAACTATATGAAATCTGTGGAGATTTTTTTAGTAACAAATAATGAAGGAATTAAAAGCTGTTTACAAATGTATGCTTATGGGTCTAGATCCTCGGCTAGTATTACAGTACTGCTTCCTTCAATGGAGCCAAGCGCACCTATTGCTTGTAGCTCCTGTTTGGCCTTGTATTTGTTAGGCTGAGCAGTGACTGTTGACAGCTAAGTGAAAGAAGGATGGAGCAGGCAGGCAATGCAATAGTTTTTGAACTACAGTGCCTTTAGCACCTCTCCCTTGGTATATTGTTGGTTCTCCTCTGTTCCTCTTGAAGCTGGTTTTCTGTCCTGGAAGTCAAAAATGAAGCTTGCAAACCTTTGGTAAATTGTGTTGCTCGGAGGATGGAGGAAAACACAATACGGTGAAAATAGCTTATCCTGATTTCCTGTGGAAACAATACTTGCTATCCTGCTGTCCTGGTGTATTGTTTGTATGTTAATCTGCACCAGATATTTTTGAACTTGTTGGTTGCTTTCAGCAATATTTGACAAAAGAATGGAAGTCTTAAAACTTAATAAAAGTTTTAATAACTTTTGAGAAATCGGAGGGGGAGAGGGAGACTCATGTAAGTTCTCTGGCTGAGAGAAAAGCTGCCTGGTGAGCTCATTCTATGATCAGTATCAAAGAGTCAACCTAGGAGAGGAGTCTTTTGTGTGTGTCCTGGCTGCTGGGAGCTTCTTAGACACGAAAATGAACTAACCACAACATGCAAATCTGTGGGTAACTAGGCCTTGTTAGATCTGGTGCTCATAATGATATGTGAGAAAAAAGCCTGAGTGGTTTTCTTAAGTTGTATTTTTGTTGTTGTTGTTGTTGGGTTTGGTTGTTGTTGGTTGTTTGGGTTTTTTTGAATGGTATTCCTCCTTCCCCTGGGTTATTTTTACATCACCTTTTCCAAAAGTGTAGGGTGGAGCACTCATTCAGGGTGTTGGACTGATGCCTGTCTGATGAGAATTGATTTGTTTAAGCCCATGTGCTGTATCCATTTACACCACCTGCAGACTTGGCTTTGGTTTTGTTTTTAATACTTACCTACCTGAAATCCCAAGGAAGCATGTTGCAGGTGTGGAGCTTTTGTTAAACTCAGCTTTTGACTGAAAAGGTAACGGGTATTGTGTTTTTAAGTTAGTCTGTTTTCACTGACATCCAGCAAACCTATTAGCACAAGCAAAGAAGGCCAGACTTGACTTATTTTTTTTTTTATATTGTCAGAAAAGGATGGGGAAAGCCCAGACAAACCCTACTGTCAAGAAGGTGCAGATTAATTTGTTTTGCTTTGAACTAATGCACCTAAGTGCTTGGAAGAACAGAAGCCATGCCAACATAGTGAACTGCGTATTGGGCTGGCCGTAGTGTAAGTAACTGAAGGAAAGATCCCCGTTACAGATACGCAGCTGAAGACAGGAAACTTGTAAACTATGCTCTGTTGCCATTCAACATCTCTCTGGTACCTCTGGTTTAAGGAGGTGTGTTAAAAGTAGAGAAGTAGGAGAAAACTCCAGATAGAGGCATCTGTTCTTCTGTGCAATAGCAAAACACTTGCTAATCAGTAGTGAATGCAAAATCCAAATATTTGTATTCAGATAGTGTGCAATCCTACCAAAGTGTTTTAAGTGGTTTGTTGCTCTAGTAGAAGATGAGCTTAGAAATAAAGCAAGGGTATCTTTGTGTCAAGAGAAGCTTAACAGACATATGGAACGGTAAGTTTCAGTACTTCAGTCGTTACGCTAAGATTTAGAAAGCATATTGTGTTTCTCAACTGTAGCTGATCACAATTTATGGTGGAGAACATACAGAATAAATATTGAAGAGAGTGACTGTGAAAAATAATGATATGGTGTGAGTGTTTGGCACAGTAACAACAGCAAAACCCTCCTCATACGGTTATTTTAGAAAACAGTTTGGGCAGGGTACTATAGTGATTATTTGGGAGCATGTTTATATATAAAATGAGCTTGGCTTGCTCTGTCAGACAGGTGTGCATTGCCATGTTCCTGTAAAACCATTTGCTGAGCTTGTGTGCAGAAAATGCACCTTTTTATTGGAGTGAAAATTTCAGCTGAGATAAACTGGTATGCAGGGTACAACAGAGTGACTCAAGGGTGAAGCATCCTTTTTAAGCTGGGATTCTTGCTTTGGCACTGTGATAGTTTTGCCTTTGTTCATGTAGTTTCGCTTCAGTCAGTGCTGGTTGCACTTCAGTTGTGCTCTGGTTACTGTATATGCATATGAGAGACATTTTGTAATTTATCAATTATGAATGATTGTTATTCAGGAAAGTTGTTTCATGGGCTACTTTATTATCTTGAATACCGCAGACCTATAATACTTAGGGGTTTACCAGCGGGATTTAATGAATCTGTGACAATAGAAACAATTACAGGGGTGGTGGAAAGAATCCTTGAATGTATTATTTTTATTTCCCTGGAGTTAATCTTCACATATCAAAGTAAATTACCCAGAATATGCTGCTTAGATGTCTTCTGGATTCCCAAGTCAAAAGCCATTATGAACAAAATGTGATTCTCTTTATTCCCTGTCCTACAATCCTTACTCAGAGTATGGTCCTAGTGAAGTCAATATAACTGAACAAAGTAATATTCTATATACGTTCGTGGTATTAAGGGAAAGATGGCAGTCACTGCAATACGTATAGGTGAAATTATTTCAGGAGATATTTGCCATGAGGTTCCCCCTCCCCCGCCATTAACTAGATTTTTGCCATTAGTTGATCAATGAGTGAAAAATGAACAGGTGTTTTTCCTGTAATGAAAGCTAGGTCATAGCCTGTCATATCATTCTGGGAAGATTTTTATAAAGGGTGCAATGTTTTGTCATGAATCTAATTTTCCAAATCAGTCGAAGACCCGTGGAGGCATGTGCTGTGCTAGAATGAAGTGTTTCCATACCACACTTTGTCCATTTAATGCCCTGAGGGTTTTCCTACCGAGTGGCATTTACTGGAGAGGTCAGATTTGATGGAAATTGAAATCATATCCTGGCTGGAGATGAAACAGAATATATTTTGTATTTGTTTATTTGTCTAGGAGTAGATACACACAGCGATGAATTTCAGTGTAATCCTCAAACTGTTTACTATGTTGTGCTAATCTCTACAGCTACATCTGATTACAAAAGAAAAAAAGCCACTGGTAGTAGGCTTTAAAAGTTTCTGCCATCTGTCCTGGTGCCTACCCTTCGTTCACCGTAAGGATGTATTGTGAGCAGCTTGACAGGCTCCCCGTGTATTGCAGCCTTTTATGCTGTTTTTACCTTCTGTCTCTCTTTTGGGCTGTCTGTTGAAATAGAGCAGCATGTGGGTCTTCTGTTTCACCTGAACAATGCGGATCCTGAGATCCTTTGCTTCGGTTGCTTAGCCTAGCAGCTTTGGATTTGGGACCTTCTTTTTATACTGTACCTGAAACAACAGCTTGCGCAGCGAAGTTTTCACAAGGAACAGGTCTCCTAGGTCTATTCCAGCATGAGAAACTGTGTGCTTTCCAGCTCGTTCATCCTTGGGATCTTAGTGCTCGCGGGCTGGTTTTACCCTGCATACCTTGTTACCTGACTGCATCTCCAAACCCCTACCATGTAAACGACTGTACCCTTTAGTTAGCTTTCTGGAATGCGCTCATCCTTTATCCTCATCTGACACTTCACTGTTTCTGTCTGTTGGGGAGATCTTGCTAGATTTGAAACCATAGGAGGAGGGGATGGCATGTACTTCTAGCAAGACAAGAGCTTTCTGGCAGCTCCTGGCCTACTTTATGGTGCGTATGAGTTAGTGTAGTTGAAAGGACTATGATTACTTGTGATTGCTGTGGAGGAACAGGCTGTCGTCTTTTGAAGAGCTGAGTAAGGAGCACAATTCACAACAAAGTTTTCCATGCTGAAATACTTCATTCATCTAAATCACATTTTGTCAATGTCCTGGATGTAATAAACAATATGTCATTAAAGCTAGTTATGACCTCTATGGGCTTTTGAGAAAATACTATCATTACTGAAAAGCTGGGTTAATCTCTCCCTAAATCCGTAAGTAATTCAGGCTGCTGTGGTTACTGTGGTTTCAACACTCTTCCCTAGAAAGCACAGACCATGTGAGTGATGGAGATCAAGAAAATAATCTGCAGATACAAAATCTGAGAACTAATCCCTGTATTTTTAAATATTCGATGAATAATTTATTAAAATATTTTAAATATTTAAAGTGTATTTAAAACACCATTTCAGCAACTCTCACTTCTTTGGATTTTTCTTTCTAATTTTTTCGGTTCATGATAGAGGTTTCAGGTATGCTGTTATTTCCCTCCCTTAGGCTGTATTGAAATGAAGTATTAGTTCAAGACGTGAAATTGGTGATGTCACTGCGTGGGTACAGTAAGGCATAGATACCTAAAAGATTTTAAATTTCATGGTGGAAATCCCTTAAAATAAAGTTGTGGATTTAAGAGAGAAGGCTGTACTTAATTTGAATTATTCACACAACTTGATGAAGGAATGAGTGCTTTCAGAAAATGTAATTATCAAGTTTTAAAGATTTTTGGTTTAAAGGATTTTTGCCTCCCCGATGTATATATTCTCTAGATCAGTTGTGATGTGAAAAATAGAGTCAAAAATAATATTTGTAAGTTGTTTTTTATGCTTAAAACATATTATCTGTGTTTATTGGTTGTCATTGGCTATAACAAATGAAATTAGGTGTGGCCAGTTTTAAAAAACATAGTATTTTCTAACACGCTCTTCGTGCAATGGGTATGTAAGCTTGAAGCTTCATGCCAAAGTGTGTGGTGAAGGTTAAAAGTCTGTATGTTTTCAAAGGAATGCAGGACAAGTTTATGGAAGGGAAATCCAATGACTGTTACCAAGTATGCAGAAATTCTGACATGAAAATGGTAGGACATGGGAAGAATATTTTGGGGGGCAGTATCTTATGTCCTTCCTGGACATAAGGTTTTGCTCATGCCTGAGGCAAGTGTGCGGGCTGGCTGAATCTTAGGAATGGCTGCGCCAGATTGAAGTTCTGCATTCACAAAGTGTCCTCAAATTAAAAGTGTTGACAATTGTAGAAATGAAGAACTGAAAGTCTGCGAGAGCTAGTTATGTCCGCAGTGCCCAAGATAATGCAAATTGCATGAGCTGACAATCTTATTCTGTGAGCTAGGGGAATGCTGCTGATCTTCTTTTTGTTTTTTGAACTTCGATAATCCACTGTCCCATGTGGCCAAACAAGGGAGATCTTGTTTTCTGTGTATCAAATGATGGCAACAATTTCTTGGCAGCTGAATTAATTTCAGATTCTGTAACGTGACTTCAGATTAACGTTAGATTTCTCATAGTTAATGGTATTTTAGCCTCTCAACTCTGTTCAGAGGAAGGAAAAAATCCTCTCTCTGAGGAATTTGTGTTTTAAATCTGATCTCCCCTACTTTCTTATATAGCATGTGTGTGTCACAGTTTGACCCCTTAACAGATCACAGTGTGAAGAGCACTGTGGCCGTGACTAACATCACTTCTTTTAAAAAATCAGTTCTTAAACCTTCAGATTCTAGATGAACAAAAAGGTTGTTAGTGTATACATAATAAGAGGAATTCAATTTCAGAGAGTGATCTGTGCTGCGTATAAGATGAACTCACTTGTAGAGGGTTCATTTTAATAAGCTGAATGAAACATCGCATGAATAGGAAGCAAAGATTTAGGTCACCCTTAAACTACATTAGAAAAACAGTGACTTAACTGAAGTAGTGGGTAACCAATCCCCACTTCATACAGGGGGTGAGGCTACAATATGTCTCTGCACGGGGCGAGTACTGAGCAGAAATAAAGGAGGTGTTTTTCCTGCTCTGTATTTTATTAGTGAGACTGCTTGCTGGCATGAGTCAGTTTGGTGTCTTACATTGAAAAATATGATGTCAGCTTGTGGAGGGTTTAAAGAAAATGAGGGAAGCTTATTCAAGAATCAGAAAATGTTTTACCCTGAGGGGTTAAAAAAGGTCTGCTTGTTTGAGTTAACTGCGGGGGGGGGGAAAGGAACTTGATAAATAGAAATATGGAAATGCAAGTGCAGGTAAGAGGAAGCTTCTTGAAATAGGGTGGCGTTTAGTTATAGTTAGTAGCTGAAAGTACAAGAAGAGCTTCTATAAAATCTGGAATCTAAATATGAAGGAACTAATTTGTGTAGACCGTTATATAGGAGGTCTGAAGCTTTGCTCATCTTGGTTAATCCATCCCTAAAATCTGAGAATAATAGAGTTATTCCTGGGATGCACACTATCACATGGTAAATTTTATTTTAAGACTGTAATGGATGGATTTAAAAAGTGATTATTTTCAAAGAGTCCGCAGTCCAGGTATCTTCTGTTTAACACTAAAATATTTTTAATATGGAAGCGTTTTTCACTGCTCATGCTGATTACTCTGTCCATTTTTTTTTTTTTTTTTTTTACAGCTTAGAGCAGGAAAATGGTCTAGCCTCTTCTGCCTTCATGTTTTTGCACATTAGGACAGACTTAATAAGAAAGTTGATGGAGAGAGGTTAATTAATTTAATTGGTTTCCATGGGACTTAAAAAACATAAATATGGATACAGTTCATTTTCTCATAGAAGACTGTTTTCTGTAAGCCTATATATTGAATTAAATTTGTCTTAAAATCTGTTTGGAGGAACTTATTTTGATATGGCCTAAGGGACAGGATGGGTCAAGTTTTTGGGGTAAAAAGAGGGATCCAGGATCTGAAAAGTGCTTCCCTCCATCCTTGGCAGCAAATGTCATCCCCCAGGCCACTGCAGAAGTGGCATCTATGTTGTACGCCAGCCTGTGTTCAAGAGGAGGTGTTCAGCTGCTAGGTCTGCGATCACTGCTTGAGCAGCTGTTCTGCGTCTCCTCCAGGTGACGAGCCAGATGGAAGTGTCCCATGTGCCCGGTATGGCCCACAGGCCATCCTGGATGGACCACCTCTGGATGGTCCACATGGCTAGCCAGTGTTCACAGCTCTCATGGTAGGCTTCTCCTGCTAGCACAAGTGTGTTTTCTAAAAGCTTGCAATTCTGTTGTGTAAGAGTACGCTTAAAGTCTTGCTTTCTTGAAAATACTGAGTGGAAAAGATCAGGCATTTTTCTAACTCAGAAATTGAGTGATCATGGATTTTGCTAACCAGAAACTTATGTTTCCCCCCCCCACCCCTCAGCTATGATTGCAGCTGCTTTCCTTGTTATCTGCTGGCCTTTTGCTTTTTATGTCTGTGGACGCATGCAGTTACAGTCACTCCCTATCCTACATTAGCAGTCTGTGCCAGGAGGAGCCCTCAGAGACCATGGCTTAACTCTGCTTAGGCTTTGCTGTACAAGCCTGTTGTTAGACAAAGCTTCACATTGAATTCACATTTTCATTATGAAAACGTGCATCTAATTGGTTCTTTCAGCTAACTGAAATGAAAGATGGGTGGCATCTGTTTAATAAAGCCCATCATCATCTGGAGATTAAAGGGGGAAATATTTATACTTTCCTGTATCTTAGTGTATTGGCTCAGTATTTCTATAGGGGTTTGATGCTGATCTGGAGTTTTATAAGACACTTTATGCAGTCAGTACATGGCTTGAAACTGCTATGAACACGTTTCCATAATGACATTTCCTTGGATTCTAGTGGATATCTAAATACCTTACCTGTAAACTTGAACCCACAGAAAGTGAAAGTGAGCTTTACCAGTCTTTTGCCTGAGCTGTCCAGTACAAAGACCCTAATTTATCCAGGTTTCTCTCATTTACTTCCACCATGATTCTTTGTATTTTTAGGACTTTGTGTATGCTATTCTTTCTTTCTTTCTGTCTGTCTTGGAAATGGTACTTGTCTAAAGAAATCTTAATGCCAAGAGTTATATTCAAACACATCAAGATTTCAAGAGGAAAACAAACCGAAAAAGTTTGTAGATAGTTGAGGCGTATTGTATGGTGTCGCCTCGCTTTACCGCAGCTGGATGCTTCAGAAGATTGTTGTGGTAGCATTTCATGGGGTGAAGTGTATGGAGGACATATGGCATGTTTTTTGGCTGACTGTGAACTTCTGACTTTCTTGTGTATAGCACAGGCATAATGCTTTTTTAATATAGGTTTTTTTGTGTGTATATATATGAGAAAGTTGATTTTATACTACAATATCGTAGAGTAGTGTCATGAGGTATAATTAGACAAGCTATAATTAAACTACTGAGTTTATATAGTTTAGGATGATACATTATTTCCTTTTGGATTGAGGCCATTTCTTTCATGTGGTTTCCATGTCTGTGATTTCTTGTTCTTCAAAATATGATTAAAGACTCAGCAGATGTACACAGCTAATGACATAGTGGGAAGTTCAATATTGTAATGACTTTGAGGCGTAAAGCCCCCTCCCCATGTTTATTTCTTTATTAAAAATGTTATTTAATACTGAATCTATGCTAATGAAATATGATAAAAATGAAACCACAAAATACAGCATCTGTGGCCGAAGCTGAACCTTAGATATCTAGGATATCTAATAAAGGGCATGTTCAAAGGCCGTTGTGCATCAGCTGAAACTACTGGGATGCCATGTTACAGTAACAGGCTAGAGTGGGAGCACTGGTTGCTGACCAAGGCTGGTTGTAAGCATTTTGGTGACTGAAGGATTTGGATGGGGGTGCCCTGTTCTAAGGACTGTCCTTGTTTCTGCCCAGTCAACTGTGGTAGATGAATTCCTGGCTGGTTTGGATCAACCGCTTCAATACCATGTTCCAGTTTTGGTTATAGCAAAAGATAAGAGGGGTCCTCAGGACGTTGGTGGTGCCTGCATCAGAAATGGAAATGTGCCCTCATGGAAAAATGTGGGCAATGAGTGATATAGGTAGAGAGGGACAGCAGTAAGGGCCTGTGAGGAGGGAATGGAGAAATCCGGTGTCAAGGAAAAAGTGATGTTTTATGTGTACGTGTGCAGGTTGTGTGCCAGGATCTTGACAGTGTGTTAGGGGCTGACAATAGGACTGCTGACCTTGAATGGTGCTCCTTTTGCCATATGACAGCTGGACAGCTGTAGCCCTTCGGAGTGAACCTGTTCGGCTGGGGACCAGGAGAGGCTTTCAGAGAAAAGGCAGCAGCACCAGTATCAGATGGAGGTCTGACAGTGAATGTTGCTTTGCTTCTCTTTTTTTTTTTTTCCCCTGAAAAAATTTCTGAGCAAACATAACGTACACTGTGTTTGTGCATATATGCTGTGTAAAACGTACATATTTACATAAGCTTCCATCCTTTTGCATACATGATTTCTATGATAAAGGTGTTTGCTACTGCCTGGTGAAAATTGTTGTGTGATCCATTTGACTAAATGTTGTTTTTGTCAAGAGATTTCTGCAGTAGTGATGATCTTAAAGATTGGTTTAAATTTCTTTGATCTTTCTTTTTTTTTTAATTTATTTTCCCCTGTGAACTGTGGTATAAGTAAAAGTAAGGTGGATTAAAACTTAAGAACAAATATCTGTTCTGCTATAAGAATATATAATGCTTTATTAAAACTACTAGTATATGTTTTTTCAACTACTTTAAAACCTTTTCTATCTCTTTACCATAGCAATAACATTTAGTGCTTACACAGTGCTTGACCTTTCCAAAAGCACTTTACAAATATTAATTTTTTTCTGAGGTTGAAAAAGCTGCACAGTGCAGAATGTGGGTGGGAGCAGTGGGGACAGCCAGGCCAGGAGAGCAGAGTGCGTCTTGCTACACCTCATTATTTCCTATTGTAAAGACTATTGTCAGAGGTGCCAGCCGCCTTTCATCATCCTTCCCTCTTGATAGCTCTTATCTTGAGGAGTTCTCCCTGCGCATTTCTTAATGAATCTCTCCTCTGACAACACACCATGAAGTTCTGCCTCCTATATACTTTTAGGCCCACTGAGGTTTTCACTGGAAAACAGCTAATATAGCTATATTCTCTGAGTATGCCTCAAACTAGGATTGATTAGCATCTGTGGGGTACCTTCCAAATAGTGATCTCGGAGTCTAACGAAGATGGCATCTCCCCATTTTGCAGATGTATAAAAAATTAAAGCTCAGAGAAAACAGAATTGGAAATGGCTTCTCCTTAAGTGAATGAATAATATTGTCTTAATATGGAAAGCAGAAATGCCTTGAATTATGAAAAAGAACAAGATTACAGGACTCGAGGTGCAATATATTTCACATCCCATGCTTAAGTCAGAGGAAAGGAAAAGCCAATATCCATGCGTGTCGAATTGGGTTCACAGTAAGATAGTGCATACACCTGGGAATTTGTGTAGAAAAACGATTGCTATAATTGTTGTTTAATTTCATTAGCAGATTGATTAGCAATGGCCAAGTAAGCTAGCTGAGTACCAACAGCAAAAAATACTGTCTCAGACCACACCCATCACCATTGCTTGGTGCACTTCAGCAGACCTGCGTTGATTTTTGCCAGCAGAGGAACTGGCACAAATCTCTGATTAAATCCGAGATTTGTTACCAAGCACATTAAACTATGTTCCTCCTGAGCTCTTCAGAAGCACTGAAACACTTCTTTCCAGTACTCTCTTTCACTGGTACGTCAAAATCGGGACCGCTGCTGTTACAGATTTTCCTCACCTCCAGCTGCCAATTATAGACTTAGCTTTAGTGTTGTGCTCCTCTGCCTTTGGTGAGGTATGATTGTAACGTGTGCCCTGGGCTCCTGCAGCCCTCTGAGCTTCTGCAATAGTTGCCTGGACTGCAGCTTGCCAAGTTTGAGTGCGCTTTTCTTTGTGCGTCTTGCCCCATCCTGTCCAAGGAGAACAGGATGTCATTTCCAGTGATCCCGCAGGGGCTTGGAGTTGAAAAATCGAATAGGAAAGGGAAGAAGGTGTCAAGAAAGGAAGAAAAAGGCAGATGAAATCGGGAAAGAAGATTCATGTTCAAATGTGTCAGACTTTTTTTTACCTGGTATTAGGTTTTTGTAGAGCAATGTCAGCTACAGTGTTGGGAAATGATATTGGCATTTAAACATTAAAAAAAAATTGCTTTGCTTTTTATTTAAAGTCAATTTTTTTTACCTTCCAGAAGCAGAATCTTGATTAGCTGACGATTATGATAAATTATTATTTCCTGAGAAGTCAAACGGACTCAGCTGAGATGATAATTATTTTTTCATCATCTTTGTTAGCTAAGAATAATCAGTCCAATATGTTATTGCCTCTCTTTGCTGTCTTTCACTGCACATCTTAGTTAAGGTTTGCACTTTCTATTAGGCATTTTGCAAAGTAAGAACACAGATATGGCTGAAATAGATCAGTCCGTGGCCTATTTAATCCAGTGTCCTGCCTTGCACAGTAAAGAGTGGCAAGGGCTCCAGGAGGAGTTGCAGATGTGACTCCTACACAGGCATTGCTTTTATTCCTTGCACTTTTGAGATTTGCTAAAGCCCTGAAGGTTGAAATTTAACAAAATATTTGGATAGGATGTTGACATTAAATACTGTAGTCATCAATATTGTCTTCTCCATAAAATTGAACACATTTTTTGATTAATTCCAAATTCTAGCCTTTACAGCTAGTAATGGGCCAAGTATCTGCAATCCTTGGCACCCCTCAAGAAATGAGAGCTGGGAACATAAATCACTGTGTGGTAAAGCATGTATGAATGTGCTAAAGTCCCATGGAATTACAGATTTTGATCATTATGTGCAGCATATTGATTACCCTTAAATGGCAGAGGGATTTTTTTTTTAAATTAAAAAAAGACAACTAGACCCTAACAGCATAATCAGCATAGAATATCTTCAGTGTTGGTCTATTTGTGCTCTTACTTCAAGAGGCAGCTAAGAATGGATGAATATTCACTGTTAGAGGCACCTTGTCATAGTAAAAATCATAACCAACTGGAAAGCTAATGTATACGCACAGGTTAGTTGTAAGTAAAAGCTCACTTTGTCATTTAGATTTTAATTTTAGTACACATCTTTGCTTAATTATGCTCTCCACTGCTTTTCAAGTCCTCTCCATTATTGTGTGTGCCGCTTTCTCTATGATAGTATATACTAATGTTTAGGAATTTTGGGGGGAAATAGGACTGAAGCAGCTAATACAACTTTTTTTAAAAGACCGCTCTGAATAGGTGTAATTAAACACCCAGTTCGTCACCCCAGTAGGCAGCAATCCCACTCTTGTTCTAGTGTCTCATTGCACTGTTTCTGGTGACACTTGGTTAACATGTTATCTGAATGTTTTATCTGAACTGATCAGTGGTGAAGTTCTTAAGTTGGTATTTAGATTGTTAAGTTAATGCATTGTTTGTTTATATGAATACTAGTAATTCAGTATCACACATAGGCCTATACTTTTAGTCTTTTCTTGATACGGAGAAACAACTCTGGTTTGTTTTCTATCTACTCATACTGAGAAACTTAGCTTGGAAACATAGGATTTTCTCTTTCTTTTCTTGGCAGCTTAGACCTTGCAGGAATGGTAAATCATGTGATCAGAGTAGGAAGTCTGAAGTTTTTTGAAAATGTGAGGTCCTGATTGCTGCTTATTAAGAAAGCTGAATTTCCATATTAGCCAACAGAAATCTTAAAAAAAGTGACATGATGCTGAGATCTCTTAATTACAAGCCCAAGTTTTTTAATTATCTGACTATCAGGTCTGATTTGTACATTTTTTTAGAAAATTATCAAAATAGTGTTGTGAACAGTAGCCCTAGCAGCTTTTCAGAGGTTAAGACATCTGTGCAGCCTAAAAAAAATACATTCCAGAATAGTAGAGTATTAGAGATCTCCAAAAACATGCCTGGGCTATTGCATATGCAAATAAAGTTACGCTTTCCAGTATCTAAGTAGGCATGGTGTTGATCACTGGTCAATCACGGTCACTTGGAACAGCTCAGGTAGTGGGAAGACTGATAATGGGTAAAATTTTTATCTCAAATTTAGGCTAGTATGGGCCTGCAGTAACTCTGCCAAGGACAGTAGGGTTATTCTATGTTTATATCCAAACAGATGATTATCCAGTTAGTTGAATAAAAGAAAAAGACTAGAAACCATTGAACTGAAAGATGTTTGGCTTTATTAAGGATGTTGAAATCCATGATAAATAATCAAAATTGAACGAATATAGAAACATGAGTGATAGGAACAACCTGTTTTTTTTCTAGCCATCTGGATGTTACTATCAGTATAATGCTGAGATAGGTGTTTTTCATCTGTATTGGAACATTCTTCATGGAAGCATTGAACATAAGCACTGTATACCCAGGCAATTTTTGCAATTTAAATTGTGGCATGTATTCTATCAGGAAATGTCACTGCAGACCTCCTGCTGGAGGTCAGAGAGTTAAATATTGGAGTTGGATTCTAACAGGGCCAGATAATTTAATAACCCGTAACAGCATTAGTAGTTATGCATGCTAAGATAAAGGTTATCATGCTTTGCTCTATAAGCTGATTGCAGTAGGGACTTGTGGTGCTGCTTCCCTCCTCTACTCACTTTAGAACAGCGCAAGAGCTAGTGGCATTAAAGGGATAAAAAGGCTTTCTTACAGTCGAATCATCTTTGTAAAAAGAAAGATAGTGGACTTAAAGGTTCAGTGATCTCAACTTACATAGTGAATGTTGCATCACTTCATCTATACCAATGAGATGCTTGCTACGCAGAGGTGTTACATGAGGGTTGGCACAGCACCACGGGGAGATAAAGTGCTGTGCCCGACTCTATTGCCAAAAACATTATTAGGGTAAAGTAATAGGAGCAGCTTCGTATGAGTTAGAGAATTTAGAAGTGGATTAGGAACTCTTAATCTCCATGTCAGTACAGATGGATACCCCGATAGAGAGAATCTGGTAAGCTTTTGGGAAAAGATGTGTAGAACTGCCATACTGAGACTCTTATAAGAGCTAATCAGAGCTGAACAACTTTAATCTGTACTGAAAGAGTATACACAAGGAAACATGGAATAAAAATTGAATTTAAAAGTGAGTAAAATGTTTCTTGTTTGTTTATTTAGCATGCTTTTTATAATAAAATTTGCAGTCAATTAGTGATGTGAGAGAAGAAGGCAGAGTACGTGAGCCAGATACAGTCAACTAGGAAAAGAAGAAAATCTGCTTCTTAGTATCTGTTTATTCAGGACTGGCTGCAATTTCAAGTATGTTCTCTGTTGATCTGGACTTTATGAACGAATATTGAACAGAAGGTACCACATTTTTTTGAGAGGTTATTAGCTGATGCTCAAACACACTGATTCAGCAGCTGAGTACGTGCTGGAATGTATTATACTCTGATAACCAGTCTGAGTATATAGAAGATTTCATTATAGTTAGATTTTTAATGCTGAGGGGAGAGCTGTTAACCTCAAACCTTGTCGCTCAAAATATTTGTTCTCATAGTCTGTTTCCCTCTTTATATTACATTGCTACTTTTTTCCCCACCTTTTGTTGCAAATCTATTTCCTTTTTTCTTCTATATTTCCCTAATTAACAAGGAGGTGAAGGAATATTGGAAATATTGAATTATTGTTTACTGTATATTGTCCTTGCAGTAAAATGAAACATGGGTTTCTTACTAAAACAAAGCAAAACAACAAGCAAAAAACCCTACCTGTGTTCTGCCTCAAGCCATTTAAAGTTGAACTTTATTCCTCATTGCATATTTAACTGGAAAATTGGAACCTGCTTAGGCTGAGATGTTTTAGTGAGTACAATACCCTGACTTCTGTGGGCTATTGCTCTGATCGGAGCAGTACATCTGTCTTAACCATTTAATGTAGTGGGGCTACAGGCATCTACTTAACATCACTTGCTGTCCTGATCAACAGATACTTCAAGGGGGCTTGGTGTGTGGATAAGATAAGCTCCGTGCTGTACACATTTAATGGAAAAACTGTGCAGTTTTTTTTGTTTCATTTTACAAAAAAATTGGTAGAGGATTGTAGAGGGACTTAGTTCCCCCCCCCCCATTCTTCCACCTTTTTCGATCCTGTAGTCAAAAAAAAAAATGGTCACAAAAGCTAGCCATGTGCAGATGCCTTAAGCCTGCCAATAACAGGGATTCCCTTCACCCTTCTCAACCTCAATCTGCAGAGCAAAAAACAATCCCCTGATCTAATTGAATATCTAACTCCTTTTTCATGCCGGAGGTTACTGTAATTCTCATGTTCTGAAATTGGTCTAGTGGTCTGTTATGGGACACAGTAAATGACTCCTTATGTAGCTGTGATTGATCTCTTGGAGAGTATGTAGCTTGTCTGGTGCCATTGTGAAATGTCAGGAACAACGCACAGAAACCAGGGTTTCAGGAAGGATTTTTACCTAAGTCTTTGAAATTGCAGAGACCTTTTAAATCTGATTGCTTAGATTAGAGGCATAGAAGACAGAAGGAATGCTTAGTTTTGAGTGTGGCTGCATTGGTACACATCAGTCCTCCGATAATATGAACAGTTGCACTTTTTTTCTCTTTGTGAAATCTTGTTGGAAATAATGATTAAAAAAACCCCTTTAAAAATTCAAAAGGCGTTCAAGCTCCTTATGCCTCCTCAGGAAGGGAGAAACTGACTGATTCATCCAGGAAGACTAGTGAAGTTACTTTATCAAAAGTATTTCATAGCTTTGGAAAGAACAAAACACAGGTGTATTTATGTGTTGTGCTAGGTGTAACTTCTAAGTATGTATTTTTTGCATCAGAAACATCTTTTACTATTGCAGCTGTGCTATTAATGTTGGAAAAATACCAAGTAGAACTTCTGTTATTTATTGGAATAGGTGATGGTGTGCTCTTTGCTTACACCAAATCTTTTTCAATAAAGAAGAGTAAGTCCAGTATCTTAGCTGAAGGCATGTGCAGGAGATGCCTATCAGCAGGTTATTTGGAATTTGGTGAGCATGGTTACTAAACTTTCTATGCGAAAGTGCTCATCCCTTGGAAATTATATTGATGGCACAGGGGCTAGAGAGTTCGCTTCTCTTCTGACCTGATCAGAGATTAATATTACTGCATGGTTGCCACACTTGGAAACAGCTTAGCATTCGAACAGTAAAAACTGTAATGCTATGCAAGTTCATTGGCAGGAAGGAAGCCTGCCTGCCTTGTAGTGGCTCATATGATATCTGAATTGAGCATGAAGGAATTGCCACTTGTTGAGAAACAAACTGCCTTCTAGAAAATGGGTACAGCTAATGGCTGTACTCTGGCTAGCACCAGTTAGATCAGAATCAATTATGATGAAACATGCAAGTTACGGTAAGGGAGGCAAGAACAAGGGTTTGAAAGATCTTGGTTAAAGATCTTCGGGTGAAGATCTAAAGAAAGGCTTTGGGTGAAATCAAAATAGGGTGATAACCCTTTCCTTTTTTTTTCCTCCTGAAGTATCTGCTGTTGTGTTTTTCTTTAAAATAAATTAAAAAAAATCAAGTTAAATTGTTGCTTGAAAATTGGTGTGAAGTTCTGTGTGTGTTATTTACACAGAAACAGCCTCTGAAAGGAAGCCTTACAGTTTTCTACCAGAGAATTCTATTTCCTTCTATTTGGTAATTGTAATGTTGTTAATTGAAATGTTTTGGCAGGAGAAATGTTTTATTTTGATAATCTTATTTAAAATGCTTTTCTTTGTGTGTGGACAACAATTACAAACTTTAATGCAATGGGCTATATTATATTTTGTTACATTTTGGCAAAACAGTGAGTATGGATTTAATTTTTTCACATTTTAGTGTTTTAATTTTTCCTGTTGGTGAAGGACAGGTGGTTAGCCTAATGCCAACTAAGCTTAATATGGCCAAACAGGTTAATTTTCTGGGTTTAATCCCCTGATATGCTTCAGGAAACTTCCTGAGTGTTTCCTGCTACCCTCAAGATACGGGGAGCCATATTCATAAGATTTCTAAAATAATCTCTGTGTAGCATTGCAGATAAAGAACAATTTGGGAATAGTTGCACAGCCTCCTGGAAATAATGTCCTCTCCATAACCCTTCCTAATCTCCTGTGTCAGGAAATACAGGCTACGAGCTTCCGCCTCTCTTGGGCTATGATGCTTTACGACAACTACAACGTTAGAGTGATTTTCATACTTTTCAGCCAGGAGAGCAATGGCAGTGAGTTTGCTGTTGGTGTTTTAGCTTTATTGAACTAAAATAAAGTGCAACTTCAGACAGAAAGTTTGTGGGAAAGAGGGGGCTTCTTGTCATCTCTGCTGCGTGTCTGGGTTGGTGTAAAGTGAGGAATGGGTGAGAACGGCATTTCTGCTAACGTTACTAGTGAAAGATGAGTGTGCGTAGCAGAAAACTTGTTTGGGTTACCTGCTTGGAAGAGAAAGCAGGGTTTTATGCAACAACTGCCATCGTGGCTTACAAGCCAGTGAGTGAACCAGTCCCTTGAGTTGTTATTACGGCGTGTTACAGTGCAGAACTGTGTACCTGCAATTGCTGCAGATCCTGTTGGCACTGATTATCAGCAGGGGATTGCGACATGCCTACACCAGTTGGTTTCTTCAGGGAAGGTGAGATGCAATGTAGGGACGTACCTTTTCAAGATGTGTCTTCTGCTTCGTGAATAAAGCGGTAAGTAGTCATATTTCAGAATGGGTTTTGATTTTAAAGATGTGCATTTCTGAGGGGAAGAAGCATCCGCATCACCTAACTTCTGTCACGTAACTTGGATTCTTATGTTAGAAGTCTGTTTTTCCTCTGTGGTCAGTGGAGACAGAGAGGCTTCTCTGTAAAGCAATTCAGGACATCTAAATTGGATTACTTCCCTGATTTGCTCCGTGATGGAGCTCACCATTCTTCATAGAGGGAGCTTAGGGAAGCTAGACTCATAATACACTCTCTTAAGTCAGATATGGTGGAACTCCTCTACCCAACTTCACTAATAATATATATTTGCATTATATGGTGGAAAACCACCTGAAATTCAGTATCGTGACACTAAGCCTTTCCTTTTCATTTTAGAAAAACTGTTCCATAAAACACTGGTGATAGTCAGCAAATATTGCAATCACTATAAAATGGTGCTTTCAAAATTTCCTAATGTTAGTGCATTTATGTTGTCATTGAAAGTAACAAGCTCCAGATGCTTTTGAATATCTCATTCAAGATGGGATAATAAAATACAGTATTGTGCTACATGCTTGAAAATATTTATTATGACAAGGGGGCAAAAAGAACTTAGTTGTACGGAATATGTGATTGTGTCTGCAAAAATAGTCTTAATGCTGTCTGTTACACGTATTTAATTTTTGGATGTTTTGCAATTGAGAGGGAGTAATGGTCAGAGACACTTTTTGAAAGTATTGTACGCATGCTTTTGTTTTATATAAAGTAATTAGTTGACTGACGAGTAAAACTTCTCTAGTGTGCGGGTTTTAAGGATGTGTGTAGAAGTGTTTGGGTTCGTCTGACTTACTAATACATTTACAGTGTATAGGGGAAGAAGTACTGCTTTTGGATCTCCATCACTGACCAGCAGAATTGGTACACAACTGCAAGAATAATTGCAAGCAGTCAGGCTTTCTCCCCAGCTGACAGTTAAGCAGATTTTTGTAATAGTTCTAGTGAGTTGCGTAGGATCACTTTGTGTACTTGAGGTTAATCATTGGCGAAGTGCTTTGTTGGATCAGGGTCAGCATGTTCACTTCCTCAAAGGATCCCACCTCTGTTTATAGTAATCTTTTTTTCAGTCTTTCTATAATTTCCAATTAAGGGGGACATGTGGTGGTGGTGTTGTTGTTTTGTTGGGGTTTTTTTGTTTTTAAATAAGAGGTCACCTCAGTGTCAGGCATTTGCTAATAGTTTATTTCAGATTGTTCTATGCTTCCTAAAGTACAAGCAAGAAAGTTCCTAGCCCTTGGGACTTGCATGCAGCCTGATAGGACGCAATGGGAAACAGGAAGGCAGTGTTCAGCTGGCCAGGCCTGGGAAGGGAGCCCAAAGGTTGCTGCAGTAAGATCACAAAGTTACTCAAGTTAAGCATATATGCATCTTGATTCAGTTATTTCGGTGTAACAAAAGAATTGCTCACTAAGCTGAAAACAAAATATACTGAAATGTAAAACTACATTCTTGGAACTCCTTGCTTCAGTGATTTTCATATGAAATAAGAAACGTTAAAAACTAGTCCCAAGTTGACAGTGTTCATACTGTCTGTTGCTCCTGTCTTTTGCATTAGCATATTCTTAGTGCTCTTGATCAAACAGCAAAAGAAACGTGCCATGGAGAGCAGCAGAATGGCCAGAGACACTTTGGCTGAGATTGGACAACGGTATTCAGTGAGAAAATGTTCAGAAGGCTATGTAGTCTGTTTGAAATATGGAGTTATATCTCTTTATAATCCCATAATGAAAGTAAAATCAAATATATAAATCAGAGAGTGGTACGTTTAGTTGACAAGTGTGGCTTGTCAGAAAAGACATAAAACAGAAAAATATTTTAATGGACTATAACTCTTTCCTGGGAATACTTGGGTTTACAGTAGAGGCAAACATAAATAAAATATTCTTAGAATAATTTACATGATGCTAAGCTAGTGAGCTCAGTGGACTTCGAAGACTTCATCCCTTCAGAGGATAATACATACATATATCTGGAGATAAAAATACTTGCAGTGTCTGAATGACTGATTTTTAGGAGCTGTCCTATTGTCAGAAGCACAAATCTGCAAAATTAGTGGCTTTCTTGGTTTGAAGTCTCTGTCTTATTGAGAATATTGAGCTAACTATAGACTGCAGAGGCTCTGGCTTTATTCTTTGCTTCCTTCCAATCTGTGAAATACTTTACACCAAAAAACCGAGGTGTATAACACTGGAAAAGGGCCTGAGAGCTTGGAGAACAGCATGGCAGTGACCTGTAGTATCCTCAGAGCTGAGAGAAGACCCCTGCAGCTTGGGAGTGGGGCTTCACCTGGCAGTCAGTGCTCAGTAAGGCATCAACGCCCCTTCCAGCTCAGCACAGCCTTTGCTTGGCTTCACTGACAGCTCAGGCTTGAGCTGGCACGCTTTCGGTGCAGTGCTTCCTACATGTTCGTAAAAGCAACTTTTAAAAGTTCACAAAACCGTCTGAATTGGATTATTAGTGACCTAGTAATACTGGACACGGCACGCTTAGCATTTGAAGCAGTGACAAAAATATCCTTGATCTCACTGTGCACCTATGTAAGCTCTAAGACAACAAAGCTCGCAAAATTATGCCTACAAACTTAGATGCTCCTGCTTAAAAGTTGCCTACTGATAATATACAATGTCACACAACCATTATTCTGTGTCACTTGTAGTGTTACAAGTGTGTACTTAAGATACTTAATACATAAACATGGGTTAGTAGGAGACCATTAAAAAAAAGTTGGCAAGCTGTTTGATTTATAGGTATCCATTTTTGATACTACAAACACCAGTTTTGTTTTGAAGGACGGCATGTTACACAATTCTTTTAAATGACCATAGTCTGCTAGATCGGATCAGGAAACAGGGTATAGGCTTGGGCTGCAGTGATGTTTTGCAGAAAGTTTTGATGGAATCTGTTATTTTTTTGAAAAACAGTTTTGTGGATGTTTTCATCTGTTACTTGAAAACCAATTATTTTAGGTTGAAATGAAAAATATGGGTTTTTTTATAGAAGTGAAGGCAGATTAGCAGTCCTTTCTGTCTTCAGATTTAAAACACTAGTATTTTCTTGGGAACAGGTATTTTCTGTAAATAATCGTATTTTGACTTTGAGATGCATTGCTTTGAGTAAGTTAAATGGAAATTTTCATCCCACGTCTGTGGAATATTCTTTTCTGTTCATTATTTGCAAAACTAGTCAGTCCAGATAAGATTCAACTGTATAGACTGCTCCTGATTTTATGCCAATCTGTGAAGACAGAACAGGGACTGACAGGTAATTATAGTGTCTCGTGCTTACTCATCCACATACACTTGGTTTGCAAATGTAAAGTTCAAGCTGTTGTACGTGCATCTCATTGCACTCACTAAAGATATATTTGCTTAGAAATATTAAATATGTGCTAGACCTACTTGGGAAATTTTGAAAAAAATCAGGAGAAAGAATGCATTGCAAAATCACTCGGGTGTCTCACTGATTGTCTGTGGCAACTCTAAAAGTGAAAACCATGGGCTGACAGGGAGGATGAAAACTGTGCAGGCTTTTTTCTGCTTTTTGTCTGGAGATGGCAGAGTTTTGAAAAGCTGGCATCTTTTTTTCAAGTGAGCCTTTTTTCCTTTTTTTTTTTGAGTGTCCCACAATTTATAAGAAAATTTTCTGGATCTTACCATTTACAGAACTTGTAATAGTTACTGGGAGGACTGTATGGCGGTTCTCAACATAATGCATAGTATTCTTATTAACAGCTAATCTATAACAAAATAAAAATTTGGAATTCCCAGTTTACTAATACTGTGCACTAGTACAGATATTGCTTGCATAAAAAGTTGATGAATAGCAGATTTAACTAAATCTAACTGGGTGATCATATCCTAGTATTGTGTCTTGAGTTTAGCCCATTTTTACGAGTTGTTTAATAAGTGTTTGCTCTCTCATTGACGTTTTTAATCTCTTTTACCCCTGTGTAAGTATGCTATGTAAGGCCTCTGAACTGTACTGCAGAGACAAGCAGTGAGATGAGTCCACCTTCTACAAGCGTATTCTCTATGCAGTGCAGGATCGGACCTTCACAGAGCAATAGCTAGATTCTGATAAAGCCCGAATTATACTCGGTGTGAATGTTTGTACCCTGAGGGCATCTGTCCCCTCCTTGAAGTGGCGTATCAGATCACACCTGTAAGCATATGTAGCCAGTATTGAGATTGAGAGAACTATCAAAATGCAATTGAGAGTGATTTGTAATCCCCTTACTTGAATCTATTTCTGAGTTATTTTTCTCATATTCATTTAGTTTAAAGCTGTGTCTGTTAAATTAGGTTGCCTTTTCTTCAAATGTATTTTCTCAGCTTCTTAAGAATGAGTGAAAACCGAATGTCAATTTGTGGCCTTCTAGCTTTCTGTTTAGTGCTCCAAATCAATCACAAAGATGTATCGAATACATATTTAAAATGCAGTCTGAACATAGAGGTGCAATGGTGAAATGGTGCAGAATCAATAAAAATCAGCTACAGTTGTTGCCGTTTAGCTGCATTGTGTTTCAACACTGAGATAAGAGAAAGCTAGGGTCCTAGTTTACAAAGGAGAGAGATACTAGCAAGGTAGCTGTTAAAACATTCCCCCTGCAGAGCCCAGCTTGTGTTAAATATTCAGTTCATTGCCTTGTAACTCCAAACCCATTCCTTTGTGGGATTCTTTCCCTCTCAAGAAGCATTTGCATCAAACGATGTCAGTTCTGTTTGGTACAACACACTGAGGTGTGGGGGTTGATCAAGTGTATCTAACGATACAAATTTGATAGCCGGTCGGTGGAAGCACCAGGCTTCTCAAGCATCTCTATAATACTTTTATTTCACTGAAATGTCTTGATACAAGTGAAAGACATGTTTGAAAGCAAGATCCTCCAATTCCCTGTAATGCTTTGATGCAGTTAAACCGACTCTCAGCTTCCAACTTCACAAAAAATGCCTTCGCAACAGGCACTTTAGTCATGGGGCTACTAACCTGCCTTCAGAAAGAAGGTGAATGTTAAAATTAAAGGCGCTGTCACAGTAGATACAGCTTTTCTATACCAAGTGGGGGTCTCAGAGGTGGAGTATTGTTCATCTGCTATATAAAACATTCATTTTAATTGATGCGTATTTTCAAAGGCATTCATGGGCCTTATTTCAATATTCTGACAACTGGTGCCTTTCTGCATTCTGTGTTCAAAGGAAAATGGCTTCAAATGTAATAAACTTCTGTCTTCTTAATGAGAGCTATAAAAAGTAGCTTGTAAACAGGATTGAACATGCCAGAAGAAATACTTATAAGAATCTTACCTTTTAATGCAAACCTAGCATGGGTGCCTCTGTCTGTGTGTGTGTGAGGAGAGGCTAGGTCAGAGGATGTAGGATCCAGCACACCGATAATAAGCTGTAGTGCTTCCAGAACCAAATTCAGTGTTTAGTTCAGACAGCTATTTGTACACGACTATTGGATTTGGGTATATTTATTTATTTAAAGTTTCATGAACAGCAACCTGTAGTTGGCACAACCTGTCAGCTTTTCAGTGACCAGTAGAAAATGAGCTGATGCTCCTAATTTCTTTCTTTGCATGGAGGTAAGCTTGTGCTCTTTAACATCTCTGTTGGCATCTGCTCTTATACCTATTTAACAGAGGCATCTTGTCTCAGGGACTTCTTTTCTAGTACATATTAGATGATGATGGTTGGGAGTCCTGTATTGTTACTTCATATTGCACTAGTTGTAAACAAAATACTGTTGAATATTGGAGCATTTCTAAGAAAGAAAAAAATGTGGTAGAATTTCTGTAACTTTTTTTTTTCTTCAAGCAATTGCAGTAGAAGCTCTAAAAGCATAGATCCAGAATAAAAAAGAAAAAAAAAAAAAGTGAAAAACATGGCAAAAAAAAAAGGCAAAGCTTTTAGGAGATGGTCCTAGGGCTCAGAATTGGCCTTGTTTTGGTTCTGTTCTGATTTATTGAAAATATTCTGAAAATAAGTATTCAAAACAGTAAGTGGAAATGTGCTTACACTGATTATCCTTAAAGATTCAGTAAAGGTATAGGGAAGTCTTATTACAGCAGTGCAAACAGACCAAAAGAGAAAGATCTATCCTCAGAATATTTTTCTGCAATTTTTGAGCCTTTTTGCCATACTTCCAACAGTAATGTGATAAAAGCTTCCCAACATCTCCGTTTGAAACAGATCTTTCTTGTGCCATCTTCCTGCCATCCTCAGCATGAGCCACGGGGAGATGAAGCTTTGTTGAGAGCAGGGTGTTTTTTTTTTTTTTTTTCCCCTGTGACTTTCTCTGGCAAATGGCCCTTGAGAAAATTGCCTTCATTTGTGCTTTAAACCCAGAGCCAGCACATAATTCATCAAATGCATCTGTTATCAAAGTGCAGTGGAAGCTGGGGAAGGAGGGAAGAAAACAGGTGAAAAAAGTGGAGGTGTGTGTTTTTCTTTTCTTTTTTTTTTTTTTTAAGAACATATATAACAAAATGCCGCTTTTCTTTGCGGTGTCCCTTTTTATCTAGAGAGCTAATTTCCCTGGAGCACAAAGGTGATTGTTTTGGAAAACTACCAGCTATCATGTACTAAACCAGTTTCTTTATCCATTCTGACTAATGGAAATTACTGTTTCAAGATGTAAAAATGAATGCTATGGACACTTTAAAATTAGAGGTGATAGAGGAATTCATTTCCCTAATAGCTTTCCAGAAATTTACTTTTTCTATCAAATGATATCAAAGCATTAAACATCATACTTTTTTCCTTCAAATCCTGGGAGCAGAACTGCTCTGGTCGGTTCTTTAGTCCCTTCCTGTAGAGGAAGCACAAGAAGTGAGTCACAAAATCAGACCTGGAGGGTGCAAATTCCTTCCATGTTCATCCCTAAAGGATGGAAGGCTCGTAATAAGTATCACAAAGCCTCATACATTGGTTCTCAACACTGTGTTTAAGGGGATAAATATTGTTCTTTCGAGGTAGCATGAGCAGATACTAGCCTAAATAGGAAATGATGTGAAATTTTATGAAGTCTTCCCCCCTTGGAACTACTCACAGTGCTGTTGAGGGTGTAAGGTAAATGTAGGATAAGATTTGACAGCCACTCAAATTATCATGCTTGATAAGTGCAAGGATCTGTGTATCCTAGGTTTGGCTAGTGCTGGCTGTGTAGTTATTGTATCTGGAATGCAATTAGTGGTGACAGGGCAGCCTTCCCCTGTGCAGAGAATTTCAGTTTACAAAACAGCACAGATTAGCTTGCAAAAATCTCCCTGCTGCAGAATGCATGTGAAGGAGAGAAAGGTCTTTGTGTAGCCTTGTGGTTATAGGAAAGAGATGGTGGGAGCAACGTGAGAGCTTCCTGCAAAAATTTGGGAACGTGTAAAGATTCTAATGTTATCCTTTACTCGTTTGCAAAAGAACAAGTTTTAGCCGTTCGGTCTGAAAGGAAGGAAGAAATAATTTGTTTGAAACTCTGCGGAAACGGTAGAGTTCCCTTGCATGTACACAGGTGTTTCCTGGATAGAATGCAACATATCCATATATTAGCATATAGTTTTGCATATCTTTGGGCATTCTCTGGAGCCAAATAGGTGAATGAGCTTTTCTTAGGCTCACAGTTGGAGAAGTAATGAGCAGCTTTTCAGCCATAGCGTACGCTGATTGTTTCTAACACTAGTATTACTCATTTTGTTACAAAAATCTTTCTTCGACACAGTGTGTAAAGATGGACAGGGATGCTTTTCATAAGGGTAGTAAATTAGCAGCAAAGAATATTGATCTTTAGTGCTTTTGACAAAGCCTTACTTAAGTCATCCCCTAGAGGGTGAAGATGAACAGACCATTTGAGACATGTTTTAAAACTAAACTGAGCAAAATTATAACAAGACAATGTGCTGCCACTTTATTTTTGACTGTTGGGAGTTCTTACATGTTGCAGCCATGGTCAGAGTTACTTAAATTCCTCAGACGTCCACGCTGCCACCAGAAGGATGATCCTGCTGTCGTCTTTGTCCCAGGCATTAGCATTGTGTGGCTGTTCCTCACCATAGCTCCATCATAACTAAGCCTGTGGAGAATTCACTTTGCTTTTTTCTGGTTAGTTTTCAACTAGTTAAGTTCTCTGATTTGATTTATTCTGTGCCCTAATAGCACCCATGGCAGCAGGAAAGGATATGGGGACAGTGAGAGCCGGCTGGTGGGAGTGGAGGCCAGAGCCCGTTTGCGGTGGCAGGATGGGTTGAAGTGTCTTGCAACCGTTTGCTGGGGGATTTGGCAGGCCTGAAAACAAACAAACAAACAAAAAGGAAAATAAATGTTGTATTCTATTTCCACTGTTAAGAAAGGAAATACTTAAAAAGAAAAAAAAAAAAAGAAAAATGATTAATGTATTTCTTTCAGTACTGAAAACAAGGAACAGACTCATACTACTAGATCTGGTCTGCAATCACTATTCCTTTACTTTTTGAATATTATTGAGGCACACACATTTATGACTGATAAGCTTTCTTAATGGAAAGCAGTGTGTCTGGACAGCAGTGTGACAGCCAGGAGGAATTTCCAGCTGGTGCAGAATACGCTGGTATACCCGCTAAGTAGTGTAAATTGATTAGGATGCAGGTTGCACCCCCTGCTCCAGATGTTGTTCTGACTCCCTCTGCAATTCCAGACTGGACTGCACTCCTAAGTCCTGGTCTTTAACCCCCCTCCCTCAGCTGGCCTTGTGTGAAGGATTACAGCAGAGGAATGTGAGGCTCCATGTGAACTTCCTTTTTTAAGACCTCAGGGCTTGTCTGACCTGTGCTTTTGTGTTTTAGGGCATTGCCAAGCACATAACTGTTCTTCTGTGTGGCCAGTGCATTGCTGCCAGGTAGAATTCCCTTTTCTTTCTTTGAGGATTCCGTTTCAACAACCCAGTGAAGATGTATAAAAAGTATTTAACACTTAGTAAACAAGCCCTTGAGCTAGCTCATGTATTTTTCCAGTTAATTTAGTACTTTGCTAAGCACAGCTACGCTGTCCATTTCTAAATCTGGTATGCGTTCTGTATCTTTTTCTGTCCATACAGCACATTTGAAAAGGGTTTTGCTAATTACAGTTCAATAGTTCAGACCTATTGTATGTTGAGATCATTCTAATTGCATTCTCGGAGCATGCATTGAGCTTGATGATGATGCTTATTAATTTTTTTTCATTGAAATTGCTACCTCTCATCTCATCCATGGAAATGCTTTCTCTCTGAAACACAGCTGCATTATGATTTGTTATGATAAATGTTAATTGATAAATGATAGTCAGAGTCTCTTGTTTGAATCTTATTACAGATTCCAAATTAAAACTTGTTCCATCCTTGCATCCAGAAAAATGCTTTATGAGACATGGGGGAAAATAGGTTTTGGAAAATATGTAAAAGACCCCACAAATGGACAGGCAAAACCCTTAACATCATGTTTTTAGCACGAGAATGATTCCTATGTTACTCATTAAACAAACACTAAAGTGACTCCTTTACTAATGGATTAAAGTGATACACTTAACAACATGTATTTCCTGCTTATTGATGTGTGAAAAATCTTTGTTTCCAGCTTTTGTGAATATATCTAGGAAGGAGGTGACTTATGCTTCTGCTACATGCAGTTTTATCGCAACTCAAAGCTGCAGCTGCCACGTAAGTTCAGCAAACAAAATCTCCAAGTAAAGATTAAAAGCGGTTTCCATCTGTGGAAATACAGTAATTCCTGAATTGGGAGAACTCTGGGTCCCAGTTCTAGTGACCGGATCTCAAAAGCATTACACTTTAGCCAGAAGTGGGAGCTCTCTGGAGTAGATTTCTATTTGTGTTCAAGTATTAGCTAATATGTGTAACTTCATTTTGAATGGACAGTGTAGCTGATGAATGTGAGGTCCACACTGCCTCACAGTCAGGTCTTTACACGTTTATTTGCATTAGGAACCACGTAGTGGGAGTACAAATGCATCGTGATCAATTTGAAGACTTGGGAAATGATACAGCAGTTCTGATCTGTCAGTCTAGTTCATGATTTCAGTAGTTGTCAGTGCAATATCTGCTGGATTAATATAAAGGTGTATTTCAACACCAGGTTTATTTAGAAAGGGTAGGAAAGTGAATTTGTACACATGTGTATTGAAACTCTCCTGGCGCCAGGCTCTTCTATTGATTTAACTCGTCTTAATGCCATAATTCATTAGAACCGGCTTCATGGATACATGTACAATAAGTGATACTTTGTACTGAAAAGTGGAAAAGAGCAAGGATTGTTTTCTGTTTCTTTAATATGTGTACAGCACACACAGTTTTGCTAATCTAAGTATCATTCTAAGTACATATGGATCTAACTTACAATTAACTTTTTTTAGATGAACACCTATCGCTCTGCATATTGGAGCCTGTTGACTTCAAAAAGTATAATTGCATGTAAGGATGTCACACGACCCTTTCCACTTTAAGTTTTTTGCTCCCTTTTAGAAAACATCTTTGCAGTAAAAAGGGTGCTTTATCCCAGCCTGTGGGATAGCAATGTTGTTTTAATAGGAGTGTGTTTAGTATATGTGTTTAGAACGTAATGTGTGTATTTTTATGAATGTTGACAGTGCTTATGTATTGTATAATGAGCATTGTGTATTTTAAAGATTGGATAAGAGGATTGCGAGGTTTTAAGAATGAGGTGGAATTGCTTCTGTTACTATTTGGTGCGGCAATGTTGCTTATACTTCCTTATGCTTCTGTGCATCATATATGTCTGTTCTAACTTTTCATTTATTGTAAAATGTGCTTCTTCCAAAAACACCTAAGTCAGAGCCAAAAAAAAAGTCTAATGTGCTGCTGTTACACAGGTGGGGCTTTCAACAAATAATTGACCTTTGGCTTCTAGATGTCTTAACCCTTGAGAGCTGTAGGAGTTGTACTAAGGTACTAAATCAAGAAGTCTGAGGTGTGAAATTTAATTGATATTTAGTTTGGAGGCTGAACTATAAAACAAATTAAAAAAAGAAAAGTGGCTCAGCCAACAAGGATTATTGCTTCAATATGCGGCAGACTGAAATAAACTTATTTAGCTTAAAACCTGTTTTGTTAAGACACAAAATCAATTTTTTTTACTCTGAAATTTAGACGTTTTTCAATAAAAATAAAAGACTTAAGGTTCCCTGCAGTTTGCAGGAAAACGTAGGACTGTTGATACTTCTCCCTCAGGTGTCCCGATTTGACTTTTGCGAGGTAGGTAACTCTGGGATCACTCGCTTCAGTGGGACAGCTTTCTCTTTCTGTTCTCTTGCTGAGTGCCTATGTATGTATTTGGTACAAAATGGAATAGCTTCAATAGGAGGGACTGCTGGGGAGAGTGCCCAGGATCTTCACACGCTGTCAGTGAGGCACTGCCTGGGAATCAGTCCTTGGTTCACATCTCTGCTAGGAATCACGCAGAGAGGGAACCGCAGCCTGGGTTTTCCCTGTCCCTGGGAGTCGGGTCGGAGATTATTGTAACCTTGCCAAGGGCCAGCTTTGCTTCACCCTGTCCTAAGACCTTTCTGCCTGCCTGCCTTCTTCTGTTACCTGATTAGTTACACCTGGAGGACAACCGCATTTGCCAGGAAAGATGCATGAAAAGCAAGAGGGAAGGGGTAGGAAGCTCACCACAGAGCATGGGTGAACTCGTACAGGTGTTGAACAAGGTGGAGGGTCTGTGAGGTGAGCAGTGCTTGCTGTTTTCCCTGCTAGGCAGTGGACAAGTTTTTAAAAAAGGATTTTACTCGATCTGTTTTTACTTTGAAGAATTACAGCCTACACAGCGAAGCAATCGCTGGTGGAAAAATTGTGATCAGAAGACCGCTTAGAATATGGAATTTAAGGGCACAGGAATGAAAGACTAATTAAAATTAATGGGCTGTGAGGATGTGGGCTTGGGATGGAGGAGAAGGAATGGGCATATGTGGCAGGTGAAAAAGAAGGAGGTGGATGATATGGAACTATGGAGTGAGGTTATGCTGTTTTAATAACGTTTTAATAATGCCTTCTGTGCCCCTAAAATTGATCTAATTGCTGTGGGTTTTAGAAGGTGAATCAGGCTTTGTTTCTTTGGTCTAATCTGTACAGATATAAAAGTGCAATGTTCAGTTAAACTTGTGCGAGCTCCATGTAAGTTCTGGGATCTGTGCATAGGCAGCCAAAAGGAGGAGGATTGGAGATAGCTGAGCTTCCAAAAATATAGTGAGGAAAACAAAATTCTGCCTCTGCACCTCTCTGTTAGCAGTAAGGTTTTTTCCCCTCTCAAATGCGATAGTCTTTGTCTCTTCTAATAGTCCTCACTCTCCTCTCTCTAAGCTCATTTCTGTCTTCAAAACTTACTTTCTCTTATCGTTTTTTCTGCTTTTTTCCTCAATCCTCTTCTTTTCCTCAGGGTTCTTGTAGGATTCTTAGCTGTAACCTCTGCTGTTTTTGCTTGCTGTCTTGTGATTGACGACTCTGCTTCTGATGCTTACTCTTTAATTTCTACAAATGTATCTGGCACCACCCAAAAGCACCTTTGAACGGCTGGAGCTGAAAGCCGGATGAACAGTTCTTAGCCTGTTTGCCTTAGAGTGGCCATAAAGAGACCATAGTTAGTGTTTCTTGAACAAGTTCCACCATTTTTCACTGTAAAAAGAAAAACAAACCCTAAATAATTAAGTGTGCACACCAATTTGTGTGGACCAGAAATGCAGCAGCATAATTTTCCATACCCTGCTGCTTCACTTATTTATTTAATTATGTTTAAATTTAAAACTCTGCTTCTAGGAATGTTTTTTCCATGACACTCTTTTTAGATTCTAACTACGCTGATTTATTTCTTCATATACTGTCCTATTTCGCTAAATTCTGTAGTAAATCTTATGACAGACAACTCGCTTAAGAGAAATACAGGTAAGGAAGGCCATGTAGTTCAAAAGTTGTTTCCTTGTTTTACAAGATTTTGTAACTTGAACGGGTATCATATTGCAGTATTGACAATAAAACTTTGGGGTGGTTTGCTCTTTTTCTTATTTGAAGTAGAATAAGATTTTGCTTTAGGAAATTGGCTTCTTTAGAACAGTTGAGTAGTTATCACTACTTTTTTAGTGATAACTAAAAAGTATTTAGTATACTTTTTAAAAAAAGTACTCAGTATACGCATCTACATATTACTGAGAGAGTGAGGCAGCATACGAAATTTAGCAGCTGACTAATGTCAATTACAGGCAACTCATTCTGCAAATAATTGGTTTCTTTCAGGTAAAAAATGAAGTTACAGTAATTTTTCACCTGGTTAAATCCAGTGTATTAACTCTCTTTGCCAGTACGGATCTTCTTTATCAATATTGATTTCAGGGAGATAGACCTCTTCTTTTATTTGCTTATGGAAGAGGCTAAGCAGTACATATTGACCCATTCCTTCATTCAGACTGCAGTTGTAATTTGGTAGTGAGGTTTGTAACGGACTAAATGAGCTGTCTGAACTTTGCACTCCCCGAATAAGATTCAGCAAGCTTTTTCCTAGCTTTTAGAAGAAAGAAAATACTGAAAAATCAAGATCTTCATGTACTTTGCTGTACAAGAAGCAAATTTAACTTACGAGATCCACAAATAGACATGTACACACAGCTGTTGAAGTTTTACTTTTATTTTTAACAATGAATGAATTTGATTCTAAAAATTTGCAAGTTTGTGAAATTTTCCCCCAAATTCCAATGTGGAAAACTGCTTTTAACTTTGACACAGTTTTGATGTTTTGACCGTCGGTGAGAACCTTCTATCCTTTGTCTCAATTTATCCTTCTGTAATGTTGTTATCAGTAAGGTGGGTGTGTGGCTTAGATAACACCTACAAAACACCCAGGATATTTGGATGAAAAAATTCTGACAAGTCTTTGAATGGATGATGATTTTACAAAGTAGTTTGTAAAATAGCACTTTGAGGTTTGAGTATTGTCATTTGGGTTTGGTTGTTTTTGTGTTTTTGTTTTGTGTTTTTTTTTTTTTTTTACTTTATCCCCCCTTGAAACACTGTTTAAAATTGTAATAAAATTTATTCCTTTGGCCTTGTGCAGTTTTTCTAAGTGTGTTTTTTTTGTAATAGTCTATTGGAGGTTCTTTATTGCTTGCAAAGTTCATTCTGTATGTCAGCTGAATCTGAATTCAGTTGTAAAACATGAGGCTTTGGTTTGTTCCCGTAAATTGCTGGGTCATCTTGTTTTACTATAATATGAAATCTAGTGTTTGGTAAACTCTGTAAGCTAACTCTGCTTTAGAGCCAAGTAGAGGGAGAGACAGTGTGGTAACACTGGCTCCATGTGGACAAGACCTTTGGGAGCTGCACTTCCCGTTTTTCTTGGATAGTTGGGTAAAAGTGCAAAAGAGGCTCAAACAAGGTAACGGCCTCCCAGGTTCTGCAATATAGTTCACACGATCTGCTAAGTGCAGGATTCTTCATCATGTAGCGATGGAGTGGTATATTAACATTAACAAGACTTTATTAAAACACTTGGCATTTCAGTCAAAAGAGAACAGAAAGAAGGACCTTCAGCTCTTTCAGGAAAGGTAGGTGGTGGTCATCTTATTATCAGTTTAACATAGTGTTCTAAAACCAGACTCTGTTGTGGATCTAGTTTCAAGTTGATCTCTACTCAGTAAAATACTTAAACCTATGGTAGGTTTTTGTTGCAAACAATGGCATAGGTGAGACTTTTTTGTAGTTGTTCTCTGTTATGAGAAAGTAGAGATGTAAGGGAAAACAGGGGTGTTTTAGGTATTAAAGTATCCCTAACTGTCATACCACCTGGTGGTTCCCCTGTCTGCCTCCTGTGGTTCCAGGCTTCTGAGGGGTGCCAGGAATTTGGATTTTCAGATCCTGTTATGTGGTAGGAAGGAGTACTTATGTGTGTGTTTTATCTTTACACTTACCTGGAGTAAAACAAGGAATTATTTTTTTGTTGGGTTTTTTTTGCTTGTTTGGGTTTATTTGAAGGAATAATGTAATTCTAGTAGTGATTAAAAGGCAATTTTTTTACATGTTTCCTGAAGCTATAGTTATAGGCAAGTCGTATTTTTATCTGAAGTGAGAATGTATATACGTTGTAAGTGGTACTGGTACAATGAAGTGTTAATTTCAACTATTTCACCTGTTCTGATTTCTGCCATGCAGAACTACAGGCTTGGGGAAGAGTGGCTGGAAAACTGCCCAGCAGAAAAGGACCTGGGGGTGCTGGTCGACAGCCGGCTGAACATGAGCCGGCAGTGTGCCCAGGCGGCCAAGAAGGCCAATGGCATCCTGGCCTGTATCAGAAATAGTGTGGCCAGCAGGAGTAGGGAAGTGATCGTGCCCCTGTACTCGGCCCTGGTGAGGCCGCACCTCGAATACTGTGTTCAGTTTTGGGCCCCTCACTACAAGAAGGACGTTGAGGTGCTGGAGCGTGTCCAGAGAAGGGCAACGAGGCTGTTGAGGGGTCTGGAGAACAAGTCTGATGAGGAGCGGCTGAGGGAACTGGGGTTGTTTAGCCTGCAGAAAAGGAGGCTGAGGGGAGACCTCATCGCTCTCTACAACTACCTGAAAGGAGGTTGTAGCGGGGTGGGTGTCGGTCTCTTCTCCCAAGTAACAAGCGACAGGATGAGAGGAAATGGCCTCAAGTTGCGGCAGGGGAGGTTTAGATTGGACATGAGGAAAAATGTCTTTACGGAAAGAGTGGTGAAACATTGGAACAGGCTGCCCAGGGAAGTGGTGGAGTCCCCATCCCTGGAGGTATTTAAAAGACGTGTAGATGCGGCGCTTAGGGACATGGTTTAGTGGGCATGGTGGTGTTGGGTCGACGGTTGGACTCGATGATCTTAGAGGTCTCTTCCAACCTTAATGATTCTATGATTCTGCTGTCATTTAGCTTGTGCCTTAAGTACTTATGGAGCAGCCTCTTTTTTTTCCCTTTCTTTTTTTTTTTTCCCTTTCTTTTTTTTTTTCCCTTTTTTTTTTTCCCTTTCTTTTTTTTTTCCCCTTTCTTTTTTTTTTTCCCCTTCTTTTTTTTTTTTCCCCTTTCTTTTTTTTTCCCCTTTCTTTTTTTTTTTCCCCTTCTTTCCTTTGGTACTATTATACTTTTAGAGAAGAAGCATCACAAGTATTAAGTGATTGTGAATGTAGTATCAGAGGATTAATGCTCAAAGCTCATTTTCCCTATACAGATATAACTGTTCTTTGTTCTGGTCAATATTATGCCATGGATAGTGATACCACAATCCTCAATGGCTGAATCAGGTCAAGCAGAGAAAATGCAATGTTGAAGAGACTGCAATATCTCTGTTCACAAACTGCCCTGAGATTCTGTTGACGGCATGACTGCAGCTTCAGGTCTCTTGATGTGAGTCTTTCTGTTTAAAAACCCTCAGGGAAGAAGTATACCTATGAATACTGCCTAGGAGAGTTAATTTGTTCAGAGTTTTGAAAGCAGGGCAATCTTTCTAATTGTACTACTTCCAAGAGCTGTTCTGTTGTTGGTTTACCTTTCATATATGGGGGGATTCTGCTTTTGAGAGGCAAAAAAATTCTCTAGAATTTAAAAAGATCAGTTTTTATAATATGGATTTCTGATCAGGTATACATAGGGAAGTGGCAAAAGGTAATACCAACAGTGGTAAATTTGAAAATCTTGGTGTAAACAAAAGCCTTGTTCACATTTTTTTTTTTTTTTTTTTAATGTTTGATTAAACAGCTTAGATTTCCTGGTGGAGTTATCTGGGTATTAACAAATGGTTAGGCTATTGTAATATGCATATTAAGCTCTGTAGACTCGCGCTATTAAGCCTCCAACATTCAGGTGTAATCAGGATCTGACTTTGATATTAGCCCCCATTGATTATATGGGACAGGTATATTTATGAAGCTGACGTTGAATGTCTGTAGGTGGCCTGACTTGTCATACGCACAGCATCTATGTGCATGTGAAGCATATAGAGTCTGCAGATGTGCAAGGGTCAACAGTCGCATATTATATTAAAAAGGACATGTCAGTTACACAGCATATTCCCTAGGTTTCAGTGAGTCCATTTCGTGTGTAGATCATTACGCCAATTATCCTCCTTCCAGATACAGGGAAGGCGAGACACAGGGACATTTAGTTACCTGCCTAAAGTCACAAGAGACTCCGCTGGCAGGAACGGACTCCACGTTTCACAAATCTCTTGTCCATGTTATGTCCACAGAACCACAACAAGAGATTCATATTTAATTGTTTTCTTAAAATCTCTGAAAGTGCTGCTCTATTGTTATAGGCACTGTATCTCAGAATGCTTTCAGGCATTTTTAAGCATTAATAATTGTTTATATTCAGAGAAAAGAGCAAAATCCCAGACCCCTTTTTTTCTTGCACTGAAAAAGGCATTCACACCGAGATGCAAAATCCCAAAGCAAAGCAAATTTTACAGCTCAATTATTAACCCTTGGAAAAGAATTCATAATGGAAGTGCTGACAGTTCCTTAATTACAGTGATTCTAGCAGAACCTGTAATAATAAGGTAGCACCCAAGTTTGTTGAGCTGCTGTGTCAGCTGTTGAAGCCAGGCTCACAAAAATCCCTTTCTGAGTGGAAATGTGGTGTAATGCCGTTCAAGGGTGACTTGCATCTGCTGTTCTCGGTGAACGCATTGGCTAATGTATGAAAAGGTGTTTTCCTATCATTATGGCTGCATGCCCTGCTGCTGAAAGTATGTCTTAACACATTTGTAGTTATCTCTGCTTCTTTGAAAGAAAAACCATTTCATTCTTAGACTAGATAAAAGCCTGTGTTATTCTAGGCAATTGAGGAAGAATTAGCAGTGTTAAAAATGGTAATAGTTCTTTTTTGTTAAAAAGATCTTTAAGGCAAACTTTACTTTGAAGCACTGGTATTTTGGTAATTCATAGGTTATAGTGGCAAAGTCTTCATAGCAATACTTGCCCACATAGTGTGGAAGACTGACGTACCAGTGGTACCCAATTTTTCAAGGTCTGTCCATTTTCCATTCTGCTGTGTCATGAAGCCACCGAGGCGAAGGGCTCCGGAGCGGAGGATCGCGACGGGGGACCCTTCCTGAAGCGGCAAAAAAACCGCGGCCAAACCCGCGAAAAGCAAAAGCGCAGGGAGCGAGAGGGGGCCCCAGCCCCCCCATTCCCCGAGCCGGAGGAGGGCGTTCCTGACGAGCGGCAGCTCTGACTCAGCGTGGGCGGGGACAAGAGGGGCGGCAGCCAAACCCCCTCACTTACAAGAGCAGCCCCAGGGAGCGCGAGCGACCCGGAGCGCGGCGAACGGGGCGGGCAAACAGGACGTGGCGCGGCAGTTTGCGCGGCAGTTCGCGAGGCAGGGCGTGCAGGGAAGGCGAGCGGGCAAGGCGCAGCCCCGCTCCCGGCTCCAGAGGCCAACTCAATTGGTAATCGTCGGCTTCCGAGAAGAGGACCGGCTATGGTTTCCACTCGACCAAAAGCCGTCGCCAGAAGGAATGTGGCGACCCAGACGGAGCTCACACGCAGGCATACAGCTGTCCAGGTCTCTGGCTGCAGGGAGTGCCTGAGCCTGTCAGCTCTACCGGAGGGCAGCAGAGACACCACCTGTGTGCGGTGTGACCAGGTGGATGATCTGCTCGGCCTGGTGGCAGAGCTGAAGGAGGAGGTGGAAAGGTTGAGGAGTATCCGGGAGTGTGAGAGGGAGATAGATTGGTGGAGCTGCACCCTACCGTCCCTGAGGCAGAGGCAGCAGATGGAGGCTCCGCGAGAAGCAGAGGATCCCCTGCCTTCTTGCCACCAGGCAGAAAGAGGGGACCTAAGCGACGGGGGGGGATGGAAACGGGTCCCTGCTCGGCGTGCCAGGCGAACCCCCGCCCGGCCTCCCTCACCTTCCCGGTTGCCTTTACACAACAGATATGGGGCCTTGGAACTTGAGGGCGAGGCAAGCGAGGATGTAGACGAAGGTCCATCCGGGGGGTCGCCTAGGGTGAGGCAGTCAGCCCCACACATTATGACTGCCGCTGCTAAGAAAAAAAGGAGGGTAATTGTCCTAGGCGATTCCCTTCTGAGGGGAACAGAGGGCCCGATATGCCGACCGGACCCGTCCCACAGGGAAGTCTGCTGCCTCCCTGGGGCCCGGGTCAGAGACATCACTAGGAAGCTCCCTGGTTTGGTACGGCCTTCTGATTACTACCTGCTGCTGGTTATACAGGCTGGCAGTGATGAGGTTGCAGAGAGAAGTCCTGCAGCGATCAAAAGGGACTTCAGGGCACTGGGGCGACTGGTTCAAGGATCGGGAGCACAGGTAGTGTTTTCCTCTATCCCTACAGTGGCAGGGAAGGATACTGAAAGGAGCAGGAAAACACACCTGATCAACACGTGGCTCAGGGGCTGGTGCCGTCGGAGGAATTTTGGCTTTTTTGATCATGGGGAGGTTTACATGGCACCGGGCCTGCTGGTGACAGACGGAGTCCAGCTGTCTCACAGGGGAAAAAGGATCATGGCTCATGAATTGGCAGGGCTCATTGAGAGGGCTTTAAACTAGGTTCGAAGGGGGAAGGGGATAAAACCAGGCTCGCTAGAGATGAGCCTAGGGGTGGCGTGCCGATGCCGGGGGCAAAATCGATAGCCCAGCTCAAGTGCATCTACACCAATGCACGCAGCATGGGCGGCAAGCAGGAGGAGCTGGAAGCCATTGTGCAGCGGGAGAGATATGACTTAGTCGCCATCACAGAAACATGGTGGGGTGACTCTCACGACTGGAGTGCTGCAATGGATGGCTACAGACTCTTCAGAAGGGACAGGCGAGGAAGGAGAGGCGGTGGGGTGGCCCTGTATGTTAGGGAGTGTTTTGATTGTCTAGAGCTCAACGATTGTGATGATGGTACGGTTGAGTGTCTATGGGTAAGGATGAGGGGGAAGGCCAACGAGGCAGATATCCTGCTGGGAGTCTGTTATAGACCACCCAACCAGGATGAAGGGGCGGATGAAGCGTTCTATAAGCGGCTGGCAGAAGTCTCTCAATCGCTAGCCCTTGTTCTCGTGGGGGACTTCAACTTCCCGGACGTCTGCTGGAAATACAACACGGCAGAGAGGAAGCAGTCTAGGAGGTTCCTGGAGTGTGTGGAAGACAACTTCCTGACGCAGCTGGTAAGTGAGCCTACCAGGGGAGGTGCCTCGCTCGACCTGCTGTTTACAAACAGAGAAGGACTGGTGGGAGATGTGGTGGTCGGAGGCCGTCTTGGGCTTAGCGACCATGAAATGATAGAATTCTCGCTTCTTGGTGAAGTAAGGAGGGGGGGCAGCAAAACCGCAACCATGGACTTCCGGAGGGCGGACTTTGGCCTGTTCAGGACGTTGGTTGAGAGAGTCCCGTGGGAGACGGTCCTGAAGGGCAAACAGGTCCAGGAAGGCTGGACGATCTTCAAGAAGGAAGTCTTAAAGGCGCAGGAGCAGGCTGTCCCTGTACGCCGTAAGAAGAATGGGCGGGGAAGACGACCGGCCTGGCTGAACGGGGAGCTCTTGCTGGGACTCAGGAAAAAAAGGAGAGTTTACCGCTTGTGGAAGAAGGGGCAGGCGACTCAAGAAGAGTACAGGGATCTCGTTAGGTCGTGCAGAGAAGAAATGAGAAAGGCAAAAGCCCAGCTAGAACGCAATCTGGCTGCTGTCGTTAAAGACAACAAAAAAAGTTTTTACAAATATATTAATGACAAGAAGACAGCCAAGGAGAATCTCCATCCTTTATTGGATGCGGGGGGGAACATTGTCACTGAGGATGAGGAAAAGGCTGAGGTACTCAATGCCTTCTTTGCCTCAGTCTTTAACAGGCAGACCAGTTATCCTCAGGGTACTCGGCCCCCCGAGCTGGAAGACAGGGACGGCGAGCAGGATGAACCCCCCGTAATCCAAGAGGAAGCAGTCAATGACCTGCTACGCCACCTGGACGCTCACAAGTCTATGGGGCCGGATGGGATCCACCCGAGAGTGCTGAGGGAGCTGGCGGAGGTGCTCGCCAAGCCTCTCTCCATCATTTATCAGCAGTCCTGATTAACGGGGGAGGTCCCGGATGACTGGAGGCTTGCCAATGTGATGCCCATCTACAAGAAGGGCCGGAAGGAGGATCCGGGGAACTACAGGCCTGTCAGCCTGACTTCGGTGCCGGGGAAGATTATGGAGCGGTTCATCTTGAGGGCGCTCACAAGGCATGAGTGGGACAACCAGGGGATCCGGCCTAGCCAGCACGGATTCATGAAAGGCAGGTCCTGCTTGACCAACCTGATCTCCTTCTATGACCAGGTGACCCGCCTAGTGGATGAGGGAAAGGCTGTGGATGTGGTCTACCTGGACTTCAGCAAGGCCTTTGACACTGTCTCCCACAGCATTCTCCTCGAGAAGCTGGCGGCTCACGGCTTAGACAGGTGTACTCTGCGCTGGGTCAAAAACTGGCTGGATGGCCGGGCCCAGAGAGTTGTGGTGAATGGAGTTACATCCAGTTGGTGGCCGGTCACGAGCGGTGTTCCCCAGGGCTCAGTACTGGGGCCGGTCTTGTTCAATATCTTTATCGATGATCTGGATGAGGGGATCGAGTGCACCCTCAGTAAGTTTGCAGACGACACCAAGTTGGGCGGGAGTGTTGATCTGCTCGAGGGTAGGAAGGCTCTGCAGAGGGACCTGGACAGGCTGGATGGATGGGCCCAGGCCAACTGTATGAGGTTCAACAAGGCCAAGTGCCGGGTCCTGCACTTGGGCCACAACAACCCCATGCAGCGCTACAGGCTTGGGGAAGAGTGGCTGGAAAGCTGCCCAGCAGAGAAGGACCTGGGGGTGTTGGTCGACAGCCGGCTGAACATGAGCCGGCAGTGTGCCCAGGCGGCCAAGAAGGCCAATGGCATCCTGGCCTGTATCAGAAATAGTGTGGCCAGCAGGAGTAGGGAAGTGATCGTGCCCCTGTACTCGGCCCTGGTGAGGCCGCACCTCGAATACTGTGTTCAGTTTTGGGCCCCTCACTACAAGAAGGACGTTGAGGTGCTGGAGCGTGTCCAGAGAAGGGCAACGAGGCTGGTGAGGGGTCTGGAGAACAAGTCTTATGAGGAGCGGCTGAGGGAACTGGGGTTGTTTAGCCTGCAGAAAAGGAGGCTGAGGGGAGACCTCATTGCTCTCTACAACTACCTGAAAGGAGGTTGTAGCGAGGTGGGTGTTGGTCTTTTCTCCGAAGTAACAAGCGATAGGACGAGAGGAAATGGCCTCAAGTTGCGGCAGGGGAGGTTTAGATTGGATGTAAGGAAAAATGTCTTTACTGAAAGAGTGGTGAAACATTGGAACAGGCTGCCCAGGGAAGTGGTGGAGTCCCCATCCCTGGAGGTATTTAACAGACGAGTAGATGAGGCGCTTAGGGACATGGTTTAGTGGGCATGGTGGTGTTGGGTCGACGGTTGGACTCAATGATCTTAGAGGTCTTTTCCAACCTCAATGATTCTATGATTCTAAGCTAAAGATTTTTCCAACTTGTTTACTTTAGACTATAGAAAATAGTTCATGAAGTTGGACTTGGTGAGAGCAAGGGCCTTGAACTGGCATTGCATGTCCAGTGCTGAAAGTTCATCTGGGGAACAAATCCTTTCCCAGGTAAGCTGCCATCCAGAAGTGAGCACTGGGTTGCACTGGTTACTGTAGGTAGAACACAGTTATTTTCAGTCTCTAGTAACAGCTGATATTTGGACTTTTTTTCTGGGTCGTGAACACATTGCCAGTACAATACCTGATAATGCCAAACCAGACGTCTTAGCGTGGATATTTAAGAATTAGGTTTGCTAGCACTTAAAAATGAATACATGAACAACTAGCACTTATATATGTGATTATTAGCTATTATATTTCTTTGTTTCTAAAAATATTTCATTTTGGGTTAGTGATGAAACCTCTCTTGTCATTGTCCATCTAAGAATTGATCTAATTGAGCTTTAACTATCAGTCTCATCTGCAACAAGACTTTCAGAGTAGGAAAAAGATAGAAAAGATTGCTGCTAAAAAAACCCCAAACCATCATCTGTGTTTGCCTATTATTTTTAAAACATACTTTCAATATGGGATGAAAAAATACCTTTTTAGAATAATTTTGTGTAGTAAACGGGGCATTTGAAATAACAGTCATGATAGTGTTTATGTGTTTTCAAGGAGCTAATCTTCTTAAAAAGAACAGCCCTTCTGATGGCTGTTCAGCCAATCATATTGATCACTTCATTGCTACTGAGACATATAATGTTCTTCAAGCATTGATCCATGACATTATGAGAATACTTTGGGTAAACAGTCATGTAAAAAATAAACTTCAGTTTTATTTTTCAAGTGATGTAGTTTCAGGAAAAATAAAGAAGTCTTTACCAATATTAAAAAAAATCAGTTTTATTTGGTATTTATTAATTATAGGGTTTTAATTAGCATTGCTACATTTGTAAAAGTGAGCAAAATTTTATTTTTTTCCTGAAAGTAAGCAGTTAAGTACTAACTGAAATATAGTTCAATTTCTTTGGCTTTCTTAGAAATGGAAGGAAGAAGTTGGTTTTTGCAGGTGGATTCATAAGCACGGCTGTAATGTCTAATAATGCAAAGTCTCTGTTCTTTCATGTTATAAATTAAGACAAATGCCAGTATCTGGTTTTGATGCTACTGGACGTCCTCTCCTGCTAACGTTCATTTTGGGGGAAAAATGACAGGAAAATGCTTAATAAAGACTTAAGGCCTGAAGCCGTAGGCTTCCTGTAGACAGCTGCTTCTTCAGATCAAGTTGTTGAGAAACCCTCCGAAGAACCGCCTCTGAAGTATCAGTGAGCTACCTTTGACTTGCAACCATTTTTATGCTGTTACAAAAGCCAGTGGGAAAACAGTGTTTACCCCTGGAGTCTAGCCTAGGAGCACTGTATGCAGTTCATTATTACTAACCTAAATAACAGTATTGATTTTTAGGTGCTAGGGAGCGTGTGAGCCTGCACAGTTCAATTTGATTGCAGTCAGTCATTTCTAGTGCTTTGATACTGATATCACCAAAATTACAGTTCAGATAGAGACATGAAAGTAAAAGCTATGCTGTGCCCTAAAACCACTTACTGACAACTGCTGTACGATTTTCTTACCGTTTCTGTGTTTGTCATGTACTGATGGTTGTGGTACTGTGATGGGTGCTATTTAAAGCTTACCAATAAAACCAGCACCAAACAAAGATGTTGCAGAAACCCACTTCTTTTGTCACTTAATCAGCAGACAAGCCATTGTGGTAATGTGGTGGACAAAATTTCTCGTCCTTTCATACTGGATCACAGCAAGAAAAATGCAAGAATAGGTCTCTCTCAATTTCTTTCAGTACTTCTGGCTAAAATATCTCAGTTATTTTAAAACGTTCATTTTGAGATCTCGATGATCCATGAGGCTCGGAAGGTTCTTAGTTTATGAAACCAGTTTGGCTGTCACATCTTACTTTTCAAACTTAATGGATTCAAATTCCAGATTATTTTCCCTTGCATTCTGTTCCGAGTTGCTCATTTTCTTTTGCTGATCTATGGTAGAGAAGGTGGCTGAAATAAAACTAGAAGAAAAATAGCAAAAATTATTAATGTCCAGTTGGTAAGGATGTATTCTTACCCTTCTCTCTTCTCTTCAATTCCCCTTATGACCTTTAGCCTCACTTTTTTTCTGCTTTCCACGCTTCCAGTTTGGAACTGGGCTTTTTATCTTTTTGGCCTGCATTTTCTTCCTGTTGCTCTCTGCTGTGCTTGGATCCTAGTTCTAAAGAGATGGTGAGTCTTATTTTCAGCACTCGGTGATTGGCAATGCGAATTTCTTTGATGAGGCAAATTGTGCATCTAGAGTCTGTTCTCTGGCTCTTGCACCAGTACAGGCTTTCCAGAGGGCTTGCTGCTAAATGTGATGCTCAGCTCTGGTCTAGACAAAACCTTGGCACCTTTGATTCATTTACTGTCTGTTTTGCATTTGCTTCCCTCTATATCCAAACACTAATATTTATTGAAGTCATGTTTAGAATATTTAGTACAAGCAATTAGAGAGCTTTTTGGCTATTGTCTTTTTATTTTTAGAATCTGCGTGAGGCAGAGTGAGGGAGTTACCTCTAGTGAGTGCAGCTGTCAGCATGTGTTTTAGATTCCATCTGTGGAAGAACTAAATTTCTGCATGGCTCACCAGACCAAACTCCAGCCAAAGGATTTGCTCTGAAGAAATCCATGCTTTACGTTCCTGAGGTCTTTGACTCAATCCCAAATATGCTGGCAGTCATAGCCACTGTTACACGAGCAAGTGCTGGTTTTGGGTCAAAAGATGTTGGTGTATTTTATTGTCTTCTATATAATAGAAAGAAACTATTGGATAATTAACATCTGTGTTTCAGGTAGAGTTCAGTGGCCTGAACTTGTAAAGTGTGGGCACAAAACAAAGCTTCTCCCGATTTTTGAAGTGGAAGTGATATAATAACACATTAACCTTAAATGATGCGGGTAGATGGGCAAGCAAGGTATAACTGGATATAATTTGCCCTTCCTTATATAAAGAGGTACGAGTTGCACACTTTGTTCTTGTATGTCCTGTTGCGCCTCAGGCAGTTCTGACTGTGAATTGTGGACTGTGTTTACAGATGAAGTTTCATAGGACCCTTGTTGCTCAATCCTGCCAGGTTGATGTCGTTTCAGTTGATGTCCGATATTATCTTCTTGTGGCATGGCTGCGACCAAACTGTCTCAGGAGCATTGTAGCTGTTCACACCTTTATGCCATCACTGCACCTGGCCTGTTCTGCTTAGATGTTTGTCGGCACATTAAATATTTCCTCCTTCCTCATAGTGGGGATGCATATATTCTCAGAAGTAGGGGTTGATTTTGACTTTTTACTGACCAAGTTAATAATTATAGCTTAATGGGTTACACTTTCCAATTGGCTTTTCCCATGCAATTTAAAGAGAGATTATCAGAATAGGAGCTTGTCTGTGGGATTTTATTTCTCTTAAGTGTTTCTACCTCCCTCAAATAAAGAGACAAAATAGTTCATGTTGCCCAAAACAGAGCATCAGGGAATTGTTGCCAGCCTCTCTTCTAGTTTTTGCATTGGAAATGCTTCCTATTTGGTATTGTGTTCCTGTACACCCCATTCCTAAATGGGGGCATGACTCAAGTATTCCTGGCCAACCTTACAAGTCTTCCCCTCTCTCATTCAACTTTGCCTTTTACTTGTGTCTGTCAACAGCAACTCTTGAAACTATTAAACAGTCTTAGTTGTGTAAAAAGATAGATTTTTAGATAATGTCTTGTTTAAGTCTTTCTTAAGATCTGCAAAAGCTTTTGCTTTGCTAAACTGCCTTCTGTATTTACTGCCTTTCCAGAAACTCACTGTGCTGCCTTATATTAGTCTCAGCTTCAGAAGCTGCAGAGATTTGTGCTATTTGGTCAGTTCTGTCATTTCTGTTTCTGTCTGTCAGAGCTTCAGGATTATATCTGTCACTCTGGCTATTCACTTGTGAAGCTTTTTGGAGGTCTCTTAGATGTTAGGGGCTGAAGCTGGGGAGTTGTTCTGGAGCAGGCATGGTGCACAAGAGTTCTGCTAGTGCAAGGGACAGGTGTCAGGGCCAGACCAGGAGCAGCCCTGCAGGTGTGGGCCTTGCGCTGCTGTCCCCAGCTTGAAAACTTTACACAACATAAACTAGCCTGAAGAGAGGGTAGCCAGAGCAGGAGTTGCAGGAACAGAGAGAAATAAAAACATAGATTCAGCTCTTCTTTCAAACAACAGTTTATTCTTCCACAGCACCTTTAGTGATTGCAGATGACATGTATGCATTGGCTGATCAGAGGTAGGATTAGCACTCAATGATTTGCTATTGCCATGTAACTTCAGCTGGTCTGGATTAAAGCAACAGAGTTACATGTATAGCAAGCACAGATATATACATAAGAGCTTAAAATTAGCTGCAGAAAGGCTGGTGTTAAGGTTCTGGATTTTTACCAGTGTCTTTGGTGTGGAAATTCCCAGCAATGCTTTATTTCTGTGGGCTGAAAGTTTTGTGTTGGGCCATAGTATACTATTTATAGTACTCTATTATATTAAATAACTTTTAGTTACATTTTCAGTACAATCTGAATTGCCTGTCCAACCATATCTCCTATGTATCTTTAGGAATACTTTGATACTTTGGCTTCACCTCTATTTTTAGTAACCTTGTTCCTAAACCTCACTTTCCTTGTATTTTCCATTCAAAATCCCTATGTATTTTGTTCTTTGTATTCTAATAGCCGTCTTCCTGAGTAAAGTTTAAAGCCTGAGTAGCTGGCTGCCTTGTCCATTTCATGGGTGTGTCTGCCTTTTGTTTGGAACTTTCTTCAGATCCTCCATATAAAAGGAGATTCTTAAAGCTGCAGTCATAATGGATAAAGATGAGACCGTAACAGTTAATGTAACCTATTGGCCTGAATATTGCAAATATTTCCTTGCATATGGTTTCCTCAAATCAGACAGGAGCAAATGTGTGAAAGTGCCACGTGCATTGCATGCCTATGAAGTATTTGTATAAGAATGAAAATAACTTTAAACAGGCACGCCAGCATTTGAGCTTTGACCTCCTAATGACTTCCTCATTCAATAAATTTGTGGAACGCTAGATTCCTGTGCTTGACAAATTCAGACTGCTATTCTGTCAAAGCTGAATAAGAGGAAAATGCGTACTTTGTAATTCATTGCAAGAATGTAAGGAAAACAGAAGCCTTAGTAAAAGGAGCAGTAAGATGCTGAATATCCTTTTTATCTGTTGAAAGCAGATGAAGCACAGTAGGACTAATCCATAGCATCCAGTATGTCCACTCGCTTTTGTGTCAAATTAGATGATTCATCTGCTCAAACACAGGAGTGTCTTGCATGCTGAAGAATGGGTGGTGGTAGAGGACTGGAGTAATAAGAAGTTCAAGTAAATATGAAATCATTTACACTCATTCATACATTTCAAATTGGTTAGCACACACAAATTAGTTAGCAGGTTTTTGATGGGCATATTTTGGTTGTAGAGTTTAGTACAGACTTTCAGGACAGATCGTAAGTCTGATGCTGTCAGCCAGAGACTTTTTAAAAAATTTTTTATCAAAACAAAGATAATTCTGAAAATATTTATTTTCTCTGGAGGTTAGCCCACTATTGCCAGCTAACCCAGAGAGAGAGATATGTTCTTTACTCCTGTATTATTTGGTCTGTTGAGTGACTTTGGGCCCTAGCTACATACTCAGAAAGGAAAAAATACAGATATAGAGTGAACAGTTCAAAACAGGGCCATGCAAATATGTGCCCAGATCCTGATACTCAATGGTAGAGCAACTTGTATGTGGTTAGTGCAAATGACAAACAATGCAAGTGCTTCTCAAGTTATGCTTTATTTTCCAAATAAAGTGCTGTATTCCCTTAGTCAGCAGTTCCCGTTACAATTGCACCATATGTTCTCAGCAAACAGCAGATGTATGGTCTAACAATTAGCAACAGAACTTTCTCACTTGAGGGTTTGAGATAATACTAAAATAATTCATAATTAATTTGTGTTCCATTCATAAGGCAGTTTTTCTTTTTGGTGCTATTTGTCCCCGCTGTTTTCTGTGCCTGTTTTGTTCCAGAAGGGTTTGCCACTTAAAGATTTTAGAGCTCTTATATAGACATTGCATTAAATCTCTTCAATAACCCTGAAAGGATTATCCATTTTAATGCTTGAATGACTAGGTGACTTCCCCAAGATCACACAAGGCACCATAGAGATGCAGGGGGACACCATAGGTGTCTTGAAGACTAATGTTTCTGCAAAGACAGCCACAGCTGCAGGGTTGATGGGGAGCTGCCCAGGGGCATAGCATCTGTTAATGACAGGGTACCACCTTGGAGGCAGTGCTGAAAGACATTGTCTCCTCAGTCTCTTTACCCCTTTTGAATACTATATCTTTCATTAATAAAGGGAATTCCAGGTACTGGATGTTAATTCCAGTTTTCTCTACTGATGGAACCTGCTTGCTTTCTAATACCATTGAATACTGAGGAGGTGGAAGGTAGCTATAAAGTTATGTCAGAACAGGATGCAAAATAACGGGAACAGGGGAAAAGGCCAGATTTCCACTGCAAGTTTTGATAGATCAGCTCAGCCTTGGAGTAGTCTGAGGAATATAAGCTGAATTAAAAGTCCACTAGAATCAGCCTTGCTGTGGGAAGTGGAGAGGGATTGACTGGCTGTAATAGGATATATTTTTAAAAGTGTCAGTTAAAATTGTTCCTGTCTAGTCATGCTCTCTAAGAGGATTCTTATATTGTTTGTTGTGAATAGTATGTTAGCCTTTGTAGCCTCCTGAGGAATGTATTGATTAACTTCCTTTTTCCAAATCAGCCTTACAGTTCTATGGAAAAATGTCTAATATGTGTATAATGTGTAGAAATGTGTATAATATTTTCTTCAGTGGAAAACTGATGATCTTACGACTTTCTTATATAGCCCTTTGCTAGAGATATATGTAGTCTTATTGGACTTTGATTCTTAAGTTCTTGAAAATAGTACCAAAGCTGTAAGAAAAGGCAAAATACTTGCCTTTTATTCAATTTTTTTTTAAACTGTAAAAGCTCTTTTAGCAGTTTTGTCAAGTGTGAAACTTGATCCATTCTCTACAAAGTGTTATTGTCTCTTTCTACAGTTTATTTACGGTGCATTAGAAGTCCATGACTTGTTTCTATTTTTCTTTAATTCTGCTTAAGCCAATCAATAATTGTCAGATCTTTCCTTGGTAGTAATTTTGCAGGCTGTAGATGTTTGGTTTCTATCCCTTATCTAATTGAGAACCAGTCAAGGCTGAAGACTCATTTCTTCATTATGCACAAAGTTATCAAGAGTGCAATAAATGGGAACAAATGGCATGTTTTTTCTATGTGGACAAATTTCTAATAGATTTCTTTGTTGCATCTTTGATTATTTTGCCTTATTCGGCCACTGTGGTATTCAAAGTGTCTTCTGAGGATAAAACACAAGCAAAAAAATCCTTCTGTTGTTCAGTGATATTTCTTGATGATATCTGGATGAGTGATTAAACTGTGTAAGACTGCATTAGTTGCACTAATATTCTGTACTTTTCTGGGATATGCACTGTAGTTCTGGTGGTGAGGCATGGGTATTATTTTCACTAGGAAGACAGTCATTAAGTTTAGCATTCAGCACATCTTACCTGTTGGGCTTTCATTTGCTATTTCTAATGGAGCTGAAGGAGTAGCTTCTCAAAGTCATTCCCACTTCGGTCTAGATCCTGATACAGTTCCAGATCTTCTCTCAGTCAGGTTTCATTCCAAAGCATACACCATGCTGTTAACTTTTTTGCCCCTGGTCCTATCCAGTAGCTGCCTCTAGGGATGTGGACCTCATTTTGGCATTGGAGTTGTCCAGTTATGAGGTTCACCAAAATTAAGGTGTTTGTTCTTCAATATCTGTTCTTCTGCATTTGTCTACAGCTGTATTCATAGAATGATCATTTTTTACTTCTCAAAAGGCTTTTTTCTTTTTTTCTTGTCCAACCTCTCTGATGTCCCTACAGGAGTTAAAATTGCAAGTAATACACAAATAATGTGTTGATGAGCTAAGCTGTCTTTCTATTAGATGCAAACATGAAATCCTGGCCCTGCAGAGGTTTAACTTTGACCATCAGTAGAATGAAGTGCAGTTTAATGAAGGTCAGTTTCAGTGAAGCTGAAGTTGTTGTGAGGGGGAGAGAGTTGCTCTGTCATTAACTTTCCTGTCTGCTAAAGGCATATGTTGACTTGACTTTTGCTGTGCTCTTCGTTTTTGCAGGACAGTCAGGTAGCTATGGCTCTGAAACACGTGTGTTTCTTCTATGCCTTTTCTTCTAAGACTAAATCACTTTCTTTCTATGAAAAAGTGAAGCTCCTAGGCTTTAGATTTGAAGACAACCAGCTGTCCTAAAAGTATGAAACCACTTCTCTTAAAGCCATGTTTATTTAAGAAATGGTGTCCTGTCTTTTCATCTAGAGTAATCTGTTTTCACATACTTCAGTACTTTACTCTCCTTACTAGTATGAAATACCTCCCAAAACTCAAAACACTTTTACCGTCAGAAACCTTTGGTTGGCCTTGAAAGACCACACACATGTTTCTGTTACAGCTGTATCAACTGTATTCAGGAGTGATATTTTAAAATTTCACTCTTTTGATCATTGGCTATAAAATGATATTGGAGTGCTTTTGGGTCATGGCCTGCGCAGAAGACAGACCCTTTCTTGTTTGAAATAACTATCTTTAGTGAAGGTGTTCTCTCTCAAACCAACTGGAATGGATGTATCTCAAAATACTCAGCTCTGAAATTAGGATTATGATAAGAAAATAGATATTAATAAAATGCTCTAGACTTCATCCTGACGCATTGCTTGCTCTGAACTACTGAAGGCACTGATGAAGGATTCAAATAACTGAACTTAAGGTAAAACCAAAAATCTTGATATATAATGAACTTGTACATTAACAGCAATAATTCAATCAGGGAAACAAGTTGCAGAAGGCCGTTGATACGGTAAAATTATTGCTTAAAAACATTGCATATATGTTTGTTTTTTCTGCAGAGCTACTGTGTCGTATTGACAAAATCTGTCCAGAAGTCCTGTGCAAAGTAACTTGCCTCTGTATCTTTGAACATTTAGTTGATGTAATGTTTAGCTTGGAGCCAATTTCATATAAAACACTTATTGTTGGAGATGTCCCGGTGCACAGGGACAGCATTACTTGCTGCATCCCCTGCAATGATCTGGCCCCCCCAGAGTCTTGCTGGAGCAGTGGATGTATGGTCAAGCGGAGAAATGTGTCTCCTCCTCTTCCAAGTCTTCCTACATTTTCTTCTTCTCTTGTCTCTGCAGAATGTCCTCCTACAGGTAGCAGTGGCGCAAGTGCCTCAGGTATCTCTTCATCAAGTCAGGATTTTCCTTCAGCCGGCAGATCAACTCATAGCTCTTGCAGGAGCAATCACCCTGGCAGCATATCCCTGGAGAAGCTGAGGGTGTCTGGCCCATCTCCTGGAAACGACAGGGCAGGGAGCATGATGAAAGGGGCAGGGGCCTCAGGGGGCTGAGACCTCTCTGGCTGGGCTTGGCCTCTCCTGGAGGAACTCGGGCCTGGCTGGCCTGCCCCGGGCAGCAGGTTGTGTGAAGACGACCTCAGGCAGGCACTGTCTTGTTCCCCTTGTGGGTCAGCCGGTCCTCGTTTCCTCCTCTGTGGCCGAGACCCTCCTCTGCCTCCTGGGGGTGGGCAAAGGGCTGGGGAGGAGGCAGAGGACCTTTGGTGCCTGCCCAGGCTTTCTTCTCCACATGGGCTGTTAGTCCTTGTCCTATACGTTATTGGCCCAAGGCCTTGGAGGATCCTGGCTCCCAGCAACCTGGCACCATCCCACCTGCCAGACACCCATCACTCACCTCTCTCGGGCATCTCTTGGCTTTTCTGCAAATGCAGTATACAAGCAAAACCCTGCTGAGCAGCAGGCACAGGGCTGAGCAGGTCAAACAGGCCACCTCCAGGGACCCCGGGGTTATGCCCGGCTGGACAGAGGAGGATTGAAGCTGCTCCTTTGGGCAGGGCCGGTAGGAGCACTGGCTCCCTGTGCCAGTGCCCTGTTGCTCCAGGTCCTGGGGAGGCACATCCCACATGACCGTGGCCCAGGTGGGACGGCTGGAAAGGCCGAGGCTGCCAGGGAAGAGGGAGGCCATGCAGAGAGCGAGGACCAGGGAGAGCCCTGCGCTGAGCATTGCGCTGCTCCCTGATGAGCTGCAGTTTCTGCACAGACAATCTCTTGCTGTCACCCTGAGCCGAGCTCAGCCAGTCACCAGCAGCGCCAGCGTCTGCGCAATGAGAGGGTGATGGCATCAGCTGTCATCCACCATGCTGTTGCCAAATGCCCTGTGACATCACAAGGCCTTTGCCCGGCACCCAGTAGGCGGGGGAGGTCAAGGCAAGGACGGAGGGTTTGAGCATCTGGGTATCTCAGCCTGCTGCTCTGTCTCCCCACAGGGGGAGTGGGCCTGAGCCCCAGGGGCTTTGGGCCGTGCTCCCCAGTGCTCAGCGAGGAGGAGCAGTGCCAGGGCAGGGGCATTGTCCGGGCACTCACACGTGGGTCGCTGCCCCGCAGCCCCAGCAGCACTTCAGGGCTGCCTCACCTCCACAGGCTGCCCTCCACATGCCTCCAGGCTGGGCCTTGGGCTCTGCTGCCAAGGGCTGTGGGTCCCACATTGGGCCTCGACCCGGCCAGCACGGCCCTGGCCCGGCCCACATGCTGTGCCTTTTGGGGTGCCCTAGGACTCCCTGTGTGCCTTTCCATAGACCTGAGCAGACCCCGTATGCATTTTTGGCAGGTGAATGCAGGCCTTGTCTAAGCTTTTCTTGTGCCCCAGGGGCCTCTGTGTGTCTCTGAGAGCACCCCAGGGTGGTCCTGTCCCTTTCCTGGTGCCCCAGGGTCCTCCAAGTGGCTTCTGGTGCAACCCAGCCACCTCCCTGTGCCTTTTGGCGCACCCTGGCGCCATATGTACCGTAATATAACAGAAGTTTAATTTGAAGTAGTCAATAAAATATTTCCCATGATCGTATTTCCAGTTGTAAAAATGTTGTACGTGTCCATTTTGCCTGATTTTTATTGTGAAGAACTTGAAGAGTTCTGAGTCAAGGATGAGGTAGAGCATGAAAGCAGTAAGCTAGAGTCTTAACATGAGAAAAGCCACCTCCTGCCCCATTGCTCTAAGACAGAGAGAAATCTAAGAGAGAAACTGAGACCTGACCATAGGGATCTGAGAGAATATATATTTAATATTGTAGCAGGGTGAAGAACTGTGTGTTTTGTGTTTATGGTGTGTACATAACAAAGGGAAAGTAACTCCTGAGGCTCAGGGCCGCTGTTAGTTGACTTTCCTGGAGCTACAACTATTTTTCAGCTAGCCGTCTCTTCTAAAATAGTTCATGATTGGATCAAAAGAACAGACTGAAAGAAAGTGCTTCGTAATATTTTACAGAATGGCCTTTGGCCCATAGCCAAAAAATGTTGTAACCCTGGACATAATTATTAGAGCAGTAATGAGCTTAAGAGGTAACACAGAGTGCAATCTCTGCCCTGCTTGACAGGAATTCAGGACTAAAGCAGAGGTGTTAATTTTATTGATGATGTTATGGGAAAAGTAATACAGCAATAGTGTAATTTTCAGCATCTGATGGAAGTTAAAGGACTCCATCCACTTTCCAGCTGGGTTGAAGACAGAAAGAGAGAGACAAAGGTAAGATACATTATCTTTCAAAAACATGCCTCAAAAATTTAAATTTCACATATGTAAAACAACTACAAAGTTTCTTTTTTATTGATTTGATAATTGGGCATTAACTAAGAAGCAACATAGACAATTAAAGGCTTTAAAAGTATGTCTTAAGGGACACTTTTGGCGTCCCTCAGGGACTGTGGTCTGCACAGAAGATTTGGTAGGGAATGGCAAAAGTCAGTAAGGGGAAGAAACAGAGGAAATCTAGTGATATTCCACTGGCTTGAGGTACTCGGTGAATACAGATAGGAAGATAAAGACCAAAAGGTGTGCTAACCAACAGATATCTCCTGTATTTTGTTAAGCCTTTTGATTGACCATAGAAGACCTAAGAAATCCTGATTTCAATTCTAAGTGATGAGAAGAAAACCTAATGTAACATGAAAGGAGAGGTTGTGGCTGACTAAAAAAAGTTACAAAATACCTATATTATCTCTAGAGTCAAGGCAGAGGAGATGGAAGAATGATTTCTACTGACTTCCATCAGCGGTCTATGTGATGTGTAATTCTTGTTTGTAAGACTAACTTAGAACTACAATAGAAAACTTCATACCATGACAAAATAACTGTAGTTTCTATACCATTATTTTAATTTGATCTTGCACCTTTGTTTAAGTTCAGATACCTGTTTTGTATTTGAGTTGTAAGCCCATTGAAGTATGGACCTTATTTTCTTAAATGTAGGTGTATAGTGTGTCATAGGGTGCCTGAGAGAGGACCTGCAGGCACTGATCTAATCCAAATAATAAATGGCCTCTGAAATAAATAATAAGCTCCTTTTTTTTTTTTTTAATACTAGATAATTTTGTCAGCAATTGAAGAAGAAAAACTATCTTGAAGCTTCTTTTAGCAGCATTTTTCTTTTTAAGAAAAGATTTCATTTCCATTCAGTATTTTCCTTTATTAGGTTGCACTGTCTGGTTCCTGTCAGACACTGGAGGATTATTACCTTGTTTCTTAGTCATCTCCTGCACGTGGTATGTGTGAGAGTTGTCTTTGTGACATATGCTCTTGACAGAAGAAAATGAGTGAGGACTTGCTGTTGCCATCCTGTGTCATGACTGAGCATAAAGGCATTGAATGTAACACTCTGCATAAACTTCATGAGATAATTTCACAGCTTTTTGCTACAGCCTGCATTAGCAGTAGTCAGATATAGTAGATTTTTAAAAGTACCCATCGTCCCTCTGCACAGAACAGTGACTTTTCCAAAGATCTCAGTAAGACTGAATAGTTAAGACTGTGCATCAGATGTTTTTGAGTATCTCCTCCAAGCTGGCAGGTGGCACAGTGCTGTCACTAGTTCAATTTCTTGGTAACACTTTTTAAGTTCTAGAAATTTCATACAAAATACATCCTGCTCTGCTAAAGCAGAGAGGTTGGTTTGCTTGCTCTGAAGCTGGCAGTTTGCTGTCCGGCAGCAGAGCTCTCCTTCATTACTTCCAAATGTTTCCCCTCTGTGGACTGTAACTCCTTCTCTCCATGTCATTTTGTTAGCATTGTTTTTACAGTGTTCAAAGAGAGTCTGAAAGCAGGATACTTGCTTAAATGTGTGATTTGCCAAGTGCAAAGCAACTGCTTATTGTCTAACACATGCAGTTGACAGTTAGGACTAATGAGAGCTACTAGGCTAAGTATTAATATACTCACCATCCTGGTGAGACTTCTAGACAGCGTGTGCTTGCTGCTGATTCATGCTATCCATATCTTGGTTATGCCACTATGCATATCCCCACAAGAATAACAACTAGGTGTACTACACCAGAATTCAGAAGGTTGCTTCAAAGTTTCAAAATAAGGTTGCTTAATCTGACTACCACTGTTGGAATTCAGCTGATGTTATTCTTTTGAATTTTGGTTGCAGTTTGCATCTTCTAACAGAACATTCCCTGTTTGTGTTTAATAAGTAGTCGAATGTTTTGGTTAGATAATTTGGTCTTTTTTTCTGAAGAAGAATAATCAAAGAACACATTCCATTTCTGGAAAATAAATTAATGAAAATACAAGGAGAGCTGCAAATATATGAAGAGATCCACTGTTGAGCAAGTATGCTCATTTCGGGTATTAACAAGAGTTCTTATTCACAGAAGCTGGTAATAACAGTAGCTTAAGTATCCCTGTTCTGGCTTTTAACTTACTAGTTTGTGTCCATTTGAAAACTTCATTATGTAACAAACAAAAAGATCAAGGAGTACATGAAAATTAGAATATATGGAGATCAGTAGATATTTTTGTGTTCAGATGTAAGCGTGCTGTGTTTTGGGAATACATTCACATGTTGTGCTATGGTGTAGGAGGGCCTGGTTCAGAAGCTGTGTTAAGCAGTTGTTCTAAACAGAAGATGTTTTCCTTCCCAGTGTGCAGAGTCTGAATCGTGTCACTGGCTTATTTTCATTTTTACGTTGCTCATTAAGGGACTTTTCCAGAGCCACATGTCTCAAAATCAGTTTTGGGGCACCTTTGTGGGTCACCTGGAATTTAAGTTTGACACTAGCATACAGGGTCTCTTGCTCTATGGAGTTATTCTAGCAGGCTTTGTGCAGCTGGCAGGTTTTTAGATGCCTTTCCACACTTTGCAGCTCTGGGAATTGGGCAGACTCACAGAACCACAAAAAGGTTTGGATTAGAAGGGACCTTTAAAGATCATATAGTTCAACCCCCCCTGCCATGGGCAGGGACATTTTTCACTAGATTAGGTTTCTCAAAGCCCAATCCAACCAGACCTTGAACACTTCCAATGATGGGGCATCCACAGTTTCTCTGGGCAGCCTGTTCCAGTGTCTCACTACCTTCATCATAAAAAATTTCTGCCTTATGTCCAATCTAAACCTACCCTCTTTCAGTTTAAAACTGTTGCCCCTCGTCCTGTCACTACAGGCCCTGGTGAAAAGTCTGTCCCCATCTTTCTTATAAGCCCCCTTTAAGTATTGAAAGGCTGCAGTAAGGTCTGCCGGGAGCCTTCTCTTCTCCAGGCTGAACAACCCCAACTCTGCCTTTCCTTATAGGAGAGGTGTTCCAGCCCGCTGATCGTTTTTGTGGCCTTCCTCTGTCGAATGTTCCACCCACCAGTATCCCCAAGTCCTTCTCAGCAGGGCTGCCTGCCCTTAATCCATTCACCCCCCAATCTGTATTGATATTGGTGATTGCCCCAACCCAGGTGCAGGACCCTGCACTTGGCCTTGCTTCATGAAGTTCGCATGGGCCCACTCCTCAAGCCTATCAAGGTCCCTCTGGATGGCATCCCTTCCCTCTAGCATATCAGCTGCACAACTCAGCTTGATGTCATCCGCAAACTTGCTGAGGGTGCACTCAATCCTACTGTCTGTGTCATTGATGAAGATATTAAATAGCATTGGTCCCAGTACGGACCCTTGAGGGACGTGACTCATTACTGGTATCCACTTGGACATTGAGCTATTGACTGTAATGAGTCAGTTGTTGGCTTCGCATTCAGGTGCAACAAAGCTTTCTGACTGACATTTTCCACTTTGAAGCAGATACATCTAAGCAGAATAAGCTAAAATTATTGAATACATAAAAGCAAGCCCTTATAATGGGAAGGACCAGTCTTTGTAATACAAGCTGCAATAGGAATAATATTTACTGTTGGGAGCGTGAGTTTTGTTATCTGATGACTTGAGGGCCATGGAGAAAGGATGGGTCTTGAATAACTGCTTTTGCAACAGCTGAGAGACTGTACATTTGTATTCACAACACGCTTTCTGGTATTTGTAGGCCACTTTGAAAGTATGGAAGCACTATTGCTATTTAATATTATAGAGCTTGGGTGTGATGGAGTAAGTCATGAATAGACACTATCATGAGCTAAAACTTAAAGCTGTCCAAAACTTCTAGCTGTGAGCTTATAGTTACTCAGCTGTGAGTGCTTATGTAGTAAATGAGATCATACAGCTTAATTTTCTGAATTTTCCCTCCTGTTTACTAATATCTTTCCCCCCTCCCAAATTTTCTTTGGGCTCACTAGTGCTACTAAAGCAGCCAAAATATGCTTGTGTAAAATGAACAACGTGCAAAACTACTTCTCTCACTTATCTCAAAAGAACACAACTAAATCAGCAAGACCTCAGATCTGTATAGAGTCAGAGGTCAGTGATATACAAATGTTGGTATCTCATAAGTATATATGCAGAAATGGAGTAATATGTGCTTCTGAATCCATTTTTTTACCTGAAATGATTAGCCTTTAAATAATTAGTGTGCAAACTGTTTACTTATTAGGAGTGATTGAGGTAATTGGGAAATACCCAGGCTTATTTTTAGACACGTCTTTCATGCATTCGAAACTGTGTTTAAAAAAACTCAGGAAAGCATGGGGACCTGCTGTATTTAGCTGTCTTTTAATCGGAGTTTTGTGTTCACACACAAGTGTGTGAAACCTGCTTTTATGTCTCTGATTTTTGGAACTGAGAACCATATGGTATCTTGGTTTTGCATTTCTTAGATCTTCTTAATTGTGCCTGCATAGCAATTAGGCTTGTGCATAAATTTAAGAAAATAATATATTCATTTGTTCTTACTGTATAAAATATACTGAGAATTCATTTCAGCTTTTACAATAACCCTAAAAAGCATTCCGAATAGGGCAATTTGGTTTACAGTTACTATATAGTTAATTTTACCCTTTAAAGTTCGTTTTACTATTCTGTCTTTTATTATGAAATAGCAAGACACAGGATGTCCAACTCATCTAGTGAAGGGGGACTAAATTATATCCTTGTGCATTGATCCAGCAAAGCACTCGACATTGTGTTTATGTCCCATTGAAGTCAATGAGACCACTCATGTTTTGAAAGTTAAGTATGTCCTTTTAAGTGTTTTACTGAATAGGGATGAGTTTATTCTCATTCTTAGTCAAGCATGTGCTTAAGTGCTTGGCAGAATTGAATTAGTTAGCATCTATGAGTTAGCACAAGAAAAACCAAACCTTGTAGCACGCTTGTTCAGAAGGTCCTTTTTGTAGGGTCCAGTTGAGTTTGACCTGCTCTGAGATAATGTCATTAAGCAATAAGTGTCAGTAAACGCTTCTGCGCGATACCTTTCAATGGAATTTAAAAAAAAAAAAAATCAGATGACTTTAGGACTCTTCCTCGTTCGGACATGGTTTTATCATCAAACTTCTCTTTTTTTCCATCTTTGTATCTTTTATGAACTTCTTTTTATTTGGCATTTTCGAGATGCTTTTTCTTTAACTGTCTATTCTAGACATTTATCTTCTCTCTAGGTTGAGAGGAGAGTTGAATTTCTTGAGTTTCTGAGCAGTTCTGTATTTCAACAGGCATCTCTGCTGTTAGGATGCTGCCTTACCTGTTCTCTATATTCCTGTGCCTTGAGATAGGTCTCCAAACTGCCCACTCTGAATTGACATGAGAGATTATTTCTGTCATCATTTCTCTGTTATTGGCATCCTTGCTCACCAATTTTCTGTCTCTTTTTATTTGCTGAACTTTTTTATATGCTGAAAATTGTTGGACGCAAAATGTGGGTTACAGATCTGTTTCTTCGATGTGAGAGAACATGTTGTAAAGAAATAGCAATTTGTCTTCCTACCAAACTTGCAGGAAGCGTAGTCGTCTCTGCTCTGCTTTCTGTCGTCCCAACCAGGAGGCAGAGTACAAATGGATTGTACCCTACTAAAAAGTTAATTTTTTGTTTGGGCTTCCAGGACTGACTTAAAACACTAGCTTTTATAAAAATGCCTTCACAAGTGTCCCTGATCTTTCAGAAAATCAGACTAGCTTTGGAGAGGTACATTTGATGATAAAGGGGAGCAACGATACCAACTTGGACATAACGATGGAGTCTGATTAAAGACCTTTCAAAGCTGTACAGCTTTGTTTTGGTTAACAATGACAAGGCACACCAGAGGTATCAAGGAATGTACAGTAAAAGCATTACCTGATAAGATTAACAGTCACCTGCTCTGATCAGTTTTGGGGATAATTGTTCAAAATTGTTGAAAATGGTGGTGGAGGGAGGTTCAAGTAACAGGTAGTTGCCTCAGTTGTGAGAGGCAATATCATAAGGCAATAAACTTTAGAACAAAAGGCAGTTGTACAAGATTATTGAGTATCTCAACTAAAAGAACTGTTTTCACCCATTTTGGGCCTATGTGTACACTTTCTTGTTTCTCAAACAAGCTGAACAAAACAAACTTAGTCATTTGTTCATAGCAGCCACCATACAGCTTTCCTTTCCTGGAAACACTCTCCCCTAATATAATCAGTGTTTCTCCTTGCCCGTTATTCTTCCCAAAGGGTTGCTTTTCACCACTCCCTGTCTCCTTCACTTTTTCTTGCTACATCTTTTATATTAATGGGGGTGCCTGGGAGAAGTACTTGTTTGGGAATCAGATTTAGTATTTGATTCCCAAATAGTACTGACCTGAGTGTGAAACCTGGCTTTGACAGTAACTGTGGACAGGTCACTTCTTTTTCTTCTCATGCAGTGCTGACTATTAGAATTGTCTTGAGTTTGTAAGTTGTTACATTGATGTGAATAATGTTAATGAAGATTGATGTGAAAAAGTTGTAGAAAATTAATTTGACAAACTATTTTGCTTACTTTTTATTTAATAAAATCCTCCTAAATAGTGTTAGGTATCATCCAAAAGTCTTTATTTGGCTGTTTCTAAACGATAAATTCTAAACTTGAAATTAAAATATCTATTAGGTTAAAATATTCCTGGTATAATACATTATAGTTCTCTGATAACGCAGCAATACTTTTCTGCAGTCTTCCATCTAGTTGTCTCAAGCTGCTTTTACAGGACAAAACTATGATGCCTGAGTATGACCCACGTGTTAGATGAGAGGGATAGGTTCTCATGGGTCCCTTGGTCACAGAGCAGATCATTGCTAAGTAGGGGGAACACAGCTGATGGCTTCAAAGAGCCTTACTCTTCCACTTAACATCTGGATATTTATTTAGTACTTGGGGTAAATAAAAACTGTGATATACCATCTTTTTGTGAACTTTTCTGTGTTAAACTTTGGTTTGAATCCTAACATTAATGGAAGTCTGTGTTGTTTTGTGACTACAAGCTGTGAATTTCTAGAGAGCTGGGTTCCTAAATCCAGAGGAAAGCAAATGAAATTAGGTGTTTATTTTTCTAGGACTCCTATGAACTTCTATGCTGTTTTTTTCTGGTTAGAATTTGCAAACTGGTTTCTTTTTCCCCTTTCTGTGCTTGCTTTGTGGGCTTCAGTTCTATGCTTAGACCTTCTTAACCTTCAGTTTTCAAAACAAAATGCAAGTCTTTGCTATGTGTGTGTAAACTTGGTGTATGTGGTTCGTAGGCATTACTGCTATGGCACTTGATTTTCCTAAAGTGTGCTATACTCATTGCCGCAGATATGTGAGCCACCGTGTTTTAATGTTTGATTAACAACTTGCAATCAGAATTTGAGTATATGAATATATTCAGTTGTCTTGAGTCTTCTTCTCTTTCATTGTTTTTATTAATAAGAAGATAGATTGAAATGAGTCTGATAAATCTAATCTAGAAATAATTATATTTTCAATATTGCAAAAGGGGAATTGCCTCAGTCTTTGCTAAGATTCATGGAAGTCTTAAGTAGAACATAAGTATTATGATTTATTTCTAAATGTAGTATGATTGATTCCTAAAAATGTATTCTTCTTGTAAGTGGTGTCCAGTGGAGTACATTAACATATAAAGAAACTAAAGCAATTAGTTTGCAATTGAAATAATAAAATTACACAATATTGGGGATAGTAATTATGAGTGTATTTAATATCTAGCCCCACGAGGCACATGTTAGTGTGGTAAAACCTGCAGGGAACAGGAATCATGTGGTTCCCTTTCATTAGAGTTTAGTAAGCTGTGAGTACCTTGCCTGGAACAGTCAGTCTGAGGATTACCAGTTCATTTTGCACCATCAGACTTCTTTCAAGGCACGAGCTGGGAATTGTTGTTCTCTTCTGTTGAGCTTAGGGGAATTTGGAAAAGAGCATTCTTGTTCCTGTTGCTGTTAATGATACATTATTTCGTGGTAACATAGTCAACAGCTGCTACCATGATGTACTACAATTACCTTATTATTAATCAAAGACCAATCTGTAAATTAGTCTGCCTGATGTTAGGCAAAGCTTTCACGGTTTGCTTTCATGAATACTGTTAGCCACATTGATTTTATTTTATTTTTAAAATCCTTTCACTTATCGGGATCTCCTGGGAGAGTTCTTATGGCCCAGTCCTTTTCACTGTGAGGATGTAAGGTGGACCATGGGGGTCTCTATCTCAGTACTCTGTTTTCAACAGTGGCTCTAAGCAGACACTTAGGGAGAAATAGGAATGGAGCACAGGTGTGTGGATCTTCAGAACTGCGTGATTAATTTGTTAAGGTTTTATCAATTTTCATTATAATCCATTAAGGGATTCTGTACTTGGTTAGCATAAAAAAAGACGCAACAAAATCCTGCTTCCATCCACTTAAATTGGGAGTCTGTGTACTAGGAGTGATTAGATCATACACGTCCAAGTGTTGCTTTTGCAAGAGTTAAAGAATTACAGATGGGGTGACTGAGGCTTATGGGGATGAAAGGCCAAATGGTTTAAATCAGCATGATTCACTTCAGTGGAGCCCCATGAATTTACAACAGATGAGAATTTGGTCCATTTTAATGCAGTTAAGGTCACACGTTCAGCCGGTGACAGAGGTAATAAATGACCCCAGCCCTTGTTGTCACTGTGGTTGCCATATATGCAGCAGAAGCAGGCAGCACTTGAGACTGAAAAGCAGCCGGACTGGAAAATGTGCAGGAAGCTTTAGCATAAAAAAATAAATGGCTGATGACACTGAAGTTGTGATTCTGGAAGATAAGAGGAATAGACATGGGAGAGCACAGAACAAAGACTCGCAGTTCTGTTGGGACCGTGTAGCGCTGAGACAGTTATGAGATGGCTGCTTGAAGTGAGCAAGAGGTACGCATTTGTAATACATCGAAAGACAGATTTTAGAAGGAGCGCAGAACTTGAATTCACTACTGACTGCACAAATCAGCTGGATCATGCTTTAGAGACACTTACGGCATCTTGAGAGCCAGCAGAATATTGAAGGAAGCTGTTTGGGTTTTTTTGTGGGGGAGCTGATAGAGATGCTTTGAATGCCTGTGGGAGTTGTAGCCGATGTTGGTGCTTTGCTTCATGCTACCAACAAATTTTATGAAGTGAACAGTGCACCATGGGTACAGAGCTAGGGCCGTAATTCCCGATATTTTCCTCGTGAAGAATACCAGCTGGCTTCCGCAGCGGTGATCTGTTCCACTCAAATTCCAGAGCAAATGGCTGGCAAGGAGTCTCTCCCTCTCATAATGTCCTGGACTGAGGCAAATGCTAGATCTGCTGTTTTCCAATGTGCAAATGAGTCAGTGCTCTAGTGGGCATGTTACACCTATTTTTCCTGCATGAAGGAAAAAGATGATCCTTGATTTTTTTTTTTTTTTTTCTCCTAGGTTGCTTTTCCTTTTCGGTTAAAATAAAATACAGCTGAAAGTCAAATTGCTGTCTATAAATGGACACATCCCATATTTATGACTAAATCCTAGTATTTAGTGTGAAGTCCAAACATAATTATTTTCCTTAAAGCCTTCATTGAACAATATTTTCTGCTATCTCTAAGCATCATAAAAACACTACCACGTGCATCATGAGTGGGGGTGAGAGGAGAGAAAGGTGTGAGGGAAGAAGGATGCTGTTTGATCCTATTGAATCCTACCCAGTCACCAGACTGCCATCTCTATGTCCACCAAAGACGTCTCAACATTAGTCAATGTCTTTTTGTCCCATTAGGGTGTAATTTCCACGTGAACTCAGGGACCTGTGTAAGTCCACTTCACTTGTTAAAAGTGAAGTAATTCATTGCTTACAAACACATTTGGGAAAGGTAATTAGGGGAGTGGATGCCATGACATTTGAATCACAAAGCAAGCATATACTCTTCAATACTTCTATTTCCAGGTTACTGTTTATACTTGTAACTGTTTCTAATTAAACTGTAAGTGTTATGAATACCAGATGTTGTAAGAAATGCATTGTACACTTCTCCAGAATCCAGATAAGTGATAGAGGTGAGAGATACGGTTTCTCCTCTGTTTAAAAAACCAACACAACACACCAAAACCCAGTCACATGAATGTGACTGCTGCTTCACTGTGGTATGGTCCTTGCCCTGTTTCTGACCTGTTTGCGTCCGATTGTTGAATAGGTGAAAGTTGACTGTGTGAAGAAGATAAACAACTAACTTTTTGCCAGTAGATGATCCCAGCTCTTACTGAAGAGTAACTGGCTGCAGGGTGTAGGGGATGATTTAAATGTAGGTAGGAGAGAACCATGGCCTCTAGGTTTCTGGAGATCAGTTTCCCTGGTTCTCTTTTAGTAAACCCGCAGTTCACCTGGTACAAGTGGAATGAATTTACATACCCAGTGATAAAGAATGAGTCACATTTGACCTGTCTCATGCTAACATTTGCCTTCTGGCTAATTTAAAGTCAAAAGAGGATATATAGATAACTTATCTCCAGTTTTCTTCTTTGAATGTTACACTTCTAATTCTGTCCCAGCACTGGGAATAGCAGTTATGGACTTATGAAATAGCTGTCTTCAACTGGTACAAGACCAGTTGTCCTGGTTTTGGCTGGGATAGAGTTAATTGTCTTCCCAGTAGCTGGTACAGTGCTGTGCTTTGGATTTAGGTGAGAATAATGTTGATAACACACTGATGTTTTAGTTGTTGCTAAGCAGTGCTTACACTAGTCAAGGACTTTTCAGCTTCCCATGCTCTACCGACTGGGAAGGCTGGAGGTGCACAAGAAGCTGGGAGGGGGCACAGCCAGGACAGCTGACCCAAACTGGCCAAAGGGACATTCCATACCATGTGATGTCATGCTCAGTATATAGACTGGGGGAAAGCTGGCCGGGGGGGGCGCTGCTCGGGGACTGGCTGGGCATCGGTCGGCGGGTGGTGAGCAATTGCATCATGCATCACTTGCTTTGTATATTCTTATTATTACTATTAGTAGTAGTATTTTATTTTATTTCAATTATTAAACTGTTCTTATCTCAACCCATGAGTTTTCTCACTTTTACTCTTCCAATTCTCTCCCCCATCCCTCCAGGGGGGGGAGCAGAGAGTGAGCGAGCGGCTGCGTGGTGCTCAGTTGCCGACTGAGGTTAAACCACGACACCAGTCAAAATGGAAGATGGGGTTTTGATGTGTGTGTGGCTTCAAAGTTATTTACTGCAAATTTATCTGCCTGCTTCCTCTCTTATTTCCTGAAAGCACAGGAGCATTTGAAAATAAAGATAGGCCTGGGCTGCAGGACACAGGAAACTGAAAGAAATCTCATGTCTTGCCTTAGGATACCTCAGTGCTTGGATTCTGTGTTCTTTTTTTCCAGATATATAAAAGCTCTTTCCAGATATATAACAGCTATTTTGCCCAATCAGTTTTCAGTACAGAGGGAAAAAGTGTGTGGAGTTGTACGTGTGTGTATGTGTAGACACACATAATTTCTTAAAGGTCTAGCTCCCTATGTTGGGTATTCTTCTTTTGTTTATAAAGACTGTTGAGAAAAACTGAACTCCAAGCAAGTGCGGATGTGGTAGTAGCTTATAAAATTTTGCACCAAGAATACGGCTGTGGCTGCTGTTCCACAAAATATATTAAGAGTTCTGTACCACACCGCAAGGGTTACATGCACAAGGAAAGAAAAGGGAAGTGTGTTATTCACAAAAGCAAATGGACCTGTTATGTATCAGAAGGAATTTCACGTGTTTCATTTGCAAAAACAAATTGCCTCAGTGTCAACAATCCTACCTTTCTTAGCTTATGCCTTCTATTGTACAGGCATTTGGCTTTGCTAGTATTTTCAGTAAGGCCCTATCAATCCAGTTACATTATCCTTGATAACAACTAAAGCCCTAAGTATTTATGTGCAGGTTTTTCTTTGTTTGCTTTTGTTTTAAATGTAAAACAATATTTTAATGGCTTTTTTAGGCTTTTATGTTCTCCTTGTGTACAGGATTGCTCACACATAGTGACCTCTGGGAGCTACGCAGAGAAAAGTCACAAACGTACTAGAGAGACAAATAATATTGGAATAAAATTGGAACAATATTGAAGGTGGTAATGCTTAAATGCTGAGGACACTATACTGCTGGAATCTGAATGATGAAAATTTAATGATTTGGGTGGGAGCCACGGGCTACAATGTTACCTGTTGGGCTAAAGGACTGCTCCTTACGAGTGCATCAGCTGCATTAGGACTTCTGTTGACTCACCAACAATTAAAAATATTTATTTTCATGTGTGTTTGTGGGTATTTGTAGTATCCTGGGGTAAATTTAATTTCTGTGTAAGTCTGGAGCCAGCTAGTCTGTAGAGACTATGTCTGTCACGTGGTCCTTGCCTCCTGCTGTATGGTAGTGCTCATGTGAGGGATGGAGTATGTTCGCAGTTTAAGATTCACGTGTTAGTGCTGTATGTTTTGCTTTATTATATGGTTCCTGATTCAAAGCATTAAAGGAAAGGTATCATCTTCCTTAAACTATGAGTGCAGCCTAAAAATCATACTGCTGTGGAGGAGAGAGGTAGGGAGCAGACGAGTATTGATGTTCTGCTCTGATTTAAGGTTGGGACCTTTCAGCTATGTGTCATGTCATCTCCCAATTTAAACTTAGCTAATTTGGTTTTGTTCTTTGTGTGGAATATATCGTTTGATATTTCTAGGAAGTGCAACTTTAAGGAGAACATCTTTAGGAAAGCTTTGTTTAAAAAGTGTTGAGAGGTAGTAGCATGCTGGTTATTTATAAAGGGAGTGCTTGTAGTGGCTTATGCTTTACAGTTCTCTGTTGAATAATAATATATTAGCTTTTGGTATGTACATGTAATTATGATAATGGTAAAATTCACAAACAATTTCAAGTTCTAAATTTTGCCTCAAAGGCAATGAGAAATGTAAAAGGCACTGACTGTTGCTTTTTCATACTTGCAGTCAATGAAAAAGTAGATCCACGGCTCCATCTACTGGACTTCAACACCACCAGCAAGAGCTGCTCTTTTTCGAATGCACTGCACTCCGGCACACTTGTGTGAGTAACCGCCGGGCAGAAGCTTGAAATAAAAAATACTGGGTTTTATTTTTCAGCTGGTGGATTGGTGGAGTAGGTTTCTCTGGAGACATTGGTGTAATATTTTGACAATTTTACCTGTTTTAACACTTGTGGGTTTTTTTTCTGCCGTTACATTCACTGTTTGAAAGTTGAGCAATTAGTTTGTTTTGACAAGATACAGTAAATATAAAATACAGAGCTTGTTGTATAATTCTTACCCTGTACTTTTATGTATTTTATACTCATACAACTGCTGTAGGCAAGATAAAGGCCTACTATTGTATAGTTGGATGATTCCTCCAAAGATCTCTTGTGTGGAAAGAATCAGCCCCAAGTATAAAAAACTTGGCCTCTTTGTTTTCTCTGGCAATTAAATACATGGCTTTAAGATATTGTTGAGATTAATTTGCATTTTGCAACATCTTGGTGCAGGCCAGTGTGAAAGGAACCTATTTCCATTTGATTAACTTTTAAAATTGCTGATGAGAGGGAAAATGTTTTGTTTGCACTTTGCCTGTTTCTCATTTGCGTTGGTTTCAGCACAGGAGCTCAGAAAATGTGAGCTGTAGCCAAGCTCTTGAGGAAGAGCAGATCCTGAAATAATCCACCATTACTCTGGCTGCAATTAAATGTTTTCCAGATAGAATACTTATTTTCCTGCAGTATATCAAACTTTGTCTTGTGTAATACGAGATGCAAAAATGTGCATCAAAAATCCATTCTATAAAAAGCAAAATTTGAATGTCTATTGCAGCAGTGAGTAAACACTTCAGTTTCAGCAATAACTGGCTTTTAGAATTAAAAAGCATTACAAAGTAATGGTTTGTGTATTTGACCAAGTTTCAGACCTCCGTACAGAATACTGTGTAGACTGTTTTTTGACTATTCACATTATGTGATAATGATGCAAAATATATGTTGTCCTAAACAAGGAGTCTGATCTAACTGAAAGCCTTCCTAGACTGTCACTTTTCCTTGATCCTTCTTGTTTACTTGACTTCTTGTTGGTATTCTAAAAACCCATAATTTATTTGAAGATCCATGGAGCTTTGTATTAGGCCCTAGATTGACTGTGTAGGATCAGAATTGTTGTCCAGCTTAAATTTGAGAGCGCCATCTGGAATGGCATAATACCATTGCAAAGGTGTCTTTCTCTGCTGTTTTCTTTTTCCTCTGTTGCAGCTTTTAAGAATGATGCCAGTAGGAATGGGGATGTTAGATACAGAAAATTAGTGATTTTGTAGAGAATGTGTGGCTGGAGTCAATTTCAGTCTGTAAGGGTTACTGCTATAAAGTGGTAAGCACAAGTAATTATGTTAAATGTGGAGACTGAAAGGAAGCATCTCCTATTTCGCTCATAATAGGATGTATATGGCAGCTTATAACTCCTCTGCAATAAGTGAAAAAATTAATGAAAGATCTTATTTCATTAATATCTGAGGGTATTAATATCTTGAAATACATATTATAAATGGTATATGCAAATAATATTCAAAATATTAATAAAATATTCACAAGTCAAAGTATTCAAACTGTATATGCGCATAAGCATTCATATATGCATATATGCATGTATGTGTATGTTTTAAGAAATGTCCTCTGATAGCTATTGTAGACCTAAAAAGAACAGTATATTATAATTAGTTCATATTTTATGTGTGAGGACTTCTGCTGCTTAGACAATAAAAGAACTGTTGACAGTTTATTTGTGCTCTTCCTTCAAGAGGCAAGGAAGGAAGAATGACTGAATAAATGCCATTTTGTTATCTGCAGTTAGAGACAATGTATTCTATTAAAAATTACCACCTGGAAAGCTAAGGCTGTGTATATTCACAGGTCAGTTATTAGGAATAATCTCTATTATTATTTAGACACAGCCTTTGTATTTCCAGCGAAAGTTACAATATGTGCTTTTTGCTCAGTTTTCTGCTTCCTTCTGCTCTCAACTCAGAGAATTTCATAATAATAAACCAGGATGGTTTGTTCTTCAGTGAACTGACAATTTAGGTGTGGGCAGGAGAGAGAACAATGGGAGCAAATGTTCTGTCTGAGCATAAAACGCCTTATAGCGATTTAATGTATTTTAAAAATATTTTGCTCATCTACTGCAGTTGTAAAACTGTATTCTAAAGTCTTTTTTCAGCAGTTATGATGTCTCCTTAAAATACAAGGAAGAACCCTCACAGTCTCTAAAAATCTTGTTGTGTATGTGTGCATATCCATACATATCAGCATGCCTGCAAGTACATGTTCACAAAAGCAAAAAAAACCCCAACACAATAGGTCTGGAAGTGGTCAAAGAACCGAGAGAGGTTTGTAATGGGAGGGTGGAGAGGGTTGCATGCGGCTTTCCAAAGCCCATTTTCGGTAGGCTGAATTGTGGACAGGTGAACAAGCTGGTACAGCATAAGCCCCTATGTGAGTTCACAGGGCCTCAGCTTCTCTGTGCCGTTGCCTCTGCTTTTGCTCTTACAGCGGTGTAAATGCAAATTACCTTACGTGTCAGTGAAATGGAACAACTGGCCGTGCATCAGTTCTTTTGGTGGATGTAAAGTTATTCCGATAACCTGTGTGTGTGTGCCTGTACCATCAGTTCTGTCCCAATCAAACTGAATTCAAATTTGGGTTTCAATTGCAGGACCTGGGTATCGTCTAAGTTGGGTTTTAGCTTGTCATCAGAGATCACCAAGGACTTCTAGGAATTAGTGACTATTCCCAAGCTGTTTCTCTCATCTTAAACTATAAAATTGCTTATTGATTCCTGGTGCTTGTGAATATTGTGGCTGCTTGGTAGTGCATGTTCAGACTGGAGCTGTACTAGCTTTTTTTTTTAAAAAAAAAGTTAACGCAGAAAGTACAGTCCAATGTCTAGTCAGAAACGGTCTCTGAATTTACTTGTTACCCTTTCTTTCACAGTAATATAACATATATGTAGTTTTATTACTCCTTAAATATTCTGTTCCCATTTTTATTTTTATGTGTGTGTATATAGACACACTGTATAAATATATATATTTTTCATAGATATTTGTTATAGCTGCATAATGCATATTAAATCGCTCATTAGATGAATGAATTTGTTTTTGCACTTGACATAAAAACATTGTTTAGATAAATGACCTGATTTTTATTCCTACGTGCTGAACACTTGCAGCTCACGAAGTTGTACTCAGGCATTATACCTACAGCCTCTCTAGTTCTTGTGATTATATATCACATTTTTTTATTGCTCCTTCCGTGGTCCTGTCTCTTACAGCAGTAGTTCATTATAATGAGAACAAAAAGGAGAGAGAACTGGTATATATTTCATAAAGATTGATTTTCTTCTAGTACATCTGCTGTGCTGATCGAAATAAGTTTTTATTGCTTAAATATTTATAAAAAATGCCAAGTGTCTGTGTATGAAACACTTTTCGCTAAATTCAAAAAACTGCAAAAATAGCTAATTATAAGCAAGTAGGCTACAAGAGGATTTCACAGAAGTGTTCAAAGCAAACATTAAAGTTCAAATCTAGAAACATGATCCCATATTTTGACAGTAAATTCCTAGAACTTATAGTTACTTAGGAGGAATTTTTGGTGGTGCATATTTTATCTTGACTGCAATGCTGTAAGATGATACATACAGCCTTTAGCAGGAGCACATAAAGGAATTAAAAATCCAACTGGAAGTTCAGTGAAGACTGGAAAATTTAAATCCTCTTCTTTCTTGCAAAAATCTGAGTATTTAGGAACGCAAAATAATGTTTTGTTCTACTTAGATCATGAAAAATCAAGTCTCTTCTAAGAGAGCTTACAGTTCATAAGAAGACTTGTCCCAAGAACTTAGAAAAACAAGGACATTTGGGTGATATATTTGTATATCTTTTGGCATGTAGATTTTATACTGTTACCCAGTGTGATCTGCATCGCATAATATATCATATATAATACTGTATCTCATGTATAGGACGTTTTGAGCGACATCTTTGCTGAGCTGCCGGGTTTTTAGCGCTGCCTATTGAACATCACTTTGAAATTCTAAAAATCTTCAGTAATGCATATGCAGCAACTTGCAGCTGTACATAAAATTGACGTTGGCATCTCATGTATTTAGGCTGACTTAAAGCCTGTTCAAGTGGACTTTGAGGCTGAATCATTTATCTTTTTTTTTTTTTTTTTTTTTTTTTTTCCCCCCCCTCATCCCAGATTAGTTTATTGGCTGTGAAGAGCCACAGACACTTCGTGCCCTGATGGGGGACTCAGGATCCAGACGATCTACTCTAGTATCTCGGTTGCCAATATTCAGGAGAAGTATTAGCCGGAGACACGACTCCCTTCCTTCCTCACCTTCTTCTGCTAATGCCATTGGTGTCCACACCTCCTCCCCATCCAGCACTAACTCCAGCTCAGGGAGTACAGGCAAGCGCCGGAGTATTTTCCGCACTCCTTCCATTAGCTTCCATAACAAGAAAGGGAGCGAGCAGAAGCCTGACTCGGCTAGTCAAACCGTTAACATCTCAAATGGTGCCCAGTCCTCTCTCAGCACTTTTCAAAAACTGAGCTTAGAGGAACACATTAAAAGCAGAGGAAGGCATTCGGTTGGCTTTGGCAGCTCACGTAGCAAGAAGATAACAAGGTCTTTGACAGACGATTTTGAAAAGGGAAAGGAGCCCTCAGCTAATAAGAATGTCTTTATAAATTGCATAAGCTCTGGGAAGAATGAGGGTGATGATTCAGGCTTTGCAGAGGAGCAGAGCCGATACTCTGTCAAACAATCCACGCGAAAACTTCTCCCTAAATCTTTTTCATCGCACTACAAGTTTTCCAAACCAGTTCCGGAGAGTCAGTCAGTTTCCTCTGTGCCACAGTCCAGGTGCTTGCTGGAGGTTAAATCGTACGTGGAAAGCGAACCTGTGATTGCCAAGTCCTCTCCTCCATGTTCGGCCGAGACGACAGAGTGCATGGGAAGCTCCTTGCAGTCCCCACTGCTCTCAGCTGACCTCACGGCTGCCCAGACCCCCTCTGACTTTGTCGCTCTGACAGAGGATTCTGTTTCGGAGGTTGATGCTCTGCCCAGCAGCGGGACTGGGGTGCTGCTCTCAGAGGATTTTGGCCACAATGTCTCTACCTCTCAGATCTTCTTTAATCCTGCTGCTGCTTCTGCGAGAGAAACGGATATTGTGGAAAGTACTGGCCATTCTGCTGGTGTATCTCCTATGAGTCGCGCGAGCTCATGTAGTGTTGAATCTAATAACTTATTCAAAACCTCAGCTGCTAATCAAACAAAAATATTGTTGCAAGCCAATGAACTACATATTAACGATGCTAGGCACATAGGAGAAATTAATTCAGCAAATGCACATTTAGAAACCTTTGCGTTACAGCATAGAGAAGAACCAGTGATACTCTCTCCAAAGGCACAGGAGTTGAGTGGGGACAGAGATGAAAGCACGCCATCCAAGCACATGAGAGAGAGAATTCCTGTAATGGAGTCTAAGATTGTTCCATGTTCTGAACCTCAGTCCTTTAAAACACAACAGGGTTATGAAACAAACTGTTCTAAAGGTATGTCTTGTGGTCTTTTCATTGTTGGGTTTGGTGGGGTTGTTTTGGCCTCAGTTCTTTTATAAAAATTGTTTGGTCATAAAGTGTTTTTGTAGAGTTGCCAGTGCTAGCTAGGAAGTTCAGAAGTTATGAATTGTGCCCTCCTCCCAAAATTGTAGGAATTAAATAAATAAAAAGTCTATGATTTTTTGAGTTCACGTTTTAAGTTTGCTGACACCCATCAGTACTGTTCGTAGCTATGCTTTCCTGTGGTAGAAAATGAATTGAGAAAGAGAGTATCAGTTCTCGCCTCTTGTTGAAGGTTGAAGCTGGGATCTTTGAGGCCTGCCTATTTTGGACTTGAGCCAAAGAGTTGCATTGTTTGAGATGGAAACGTTGCCAGAGAAAATAAACCTTCTTTTAGTCTGGTTAAGAAAAACAACACAGTTTATCGTATCTTGATCTGGGCTTCGAAATTCCCTGACTCTTGCTTGCTCTATTCAACTGATGTTATAGAGTAGCGGGGAGTGGATGTTTCTGTGGCAGAGTATGACAGATGCTATTTCTGCTTCCATCTGAAATAATCATAGAATAGTTTGGGTTGGAAGGGACCTCTAAAGGTCATCTAGTCCAACCCCCCTGCCATGGGCAGGGACACCTTCAACTAGATCAGGTTGCTCAGAGCCCCGTCCAACCTGACCTGGAATGTTTCCAGGGATGGGGCATCCACCACCTCTCTGGGCAACCTGTGCCAGTGTTTCACCACCCTCAGCGTAAAAAATTTCTTCCTTGTATCTAGCCTAAATCTACCCCCCTTTAGTTTAAAGCCATTCCCCCTTGTCCTGTCGCAACAGGCCCTGCCGCCATCTTTCTTACAAGCCCCCTTTAAGTACTGACAGGCTGCAAGAAGGTCTCCCCAGAGCCTTCTCTTCTCTAGGCTGAACAGCCCCAACTCTCTCAGCCTTTCTTCACAGGAGAGGTGTTCCATCCCCCTGGTCATTTTCATGGCCCTCCTCTGGACCCGCTCCAACAGGTCTGCGTCTTTCTTGTGCTGAGGGCTCCAGAGCTAGACACAGGACTCCAGGTGGGGTCTCAGCAGAGCAGAGCAGAGGGGCAGACTCACCTCCCTCGACCTGCTGGCCACGCTTCTTTTGATGCAGCCCAGGATACGCTTGGCCTCCTGGGCTGCGAGCGCACATTGCTGGCTCATGTCCAGCTTTTCATCCACCAGTACCCCCAAGTCCTTCTTGGCAGGGCTGCTCTCAATCCCTTCATCCCCCAGCCTGTATTGATACTGGGGGTTGCCCTGACCCAGGTGCAGGACCTTGCATTTGGCCTTGTTAAAACCTCATGAGGTTCACACAGGCCCACTTCCCGAGCTTGCCCAGGTCCCTCTGGATGGCATCCCATCCCTCTGGCGTGTCGACCACACCACTCAGCTTGGTGTCATCTGCAAACTTGCTGAGGGTGCACTCGATCCCACTGTCTATGTCACTGATGAAGATATTAAACAGTACTGGTCCCAATACGGACCCCTGCGGGATGCCACTCGTCACCAACCTCCATCTGGACATTGAGCCGTTGACCACTACCCTCTGGATGCGACCATCTAACCAATTCCTCACCCTTTACCGGACAGTCCACCCATCCAATCCATACCTCTCCAGTTTAGAGAGAAGGATGTTGTGGGGGACCGTGTCAAAGGCCTTACAGAGGTCCAGATAGACGACATCTGTAGCCCTTCCCATGTCCACTGATGTAGTCACTCCACCATAGAAGGCCACTAGGTTGGTCAGGCAGGAGTTGCCCTTGGTGAAGCCATGCTGGCTGTCTCGAATCACCTCCCTGTCCTCCATGTGCCTTAGCATAGCTTCCAGGAGGATCTGCTCCATGATCTTGCCAGGCACAGACGTGAGACTGACTGGCCTGTAGTTCTCCGGGTCTTCCTTTTTTCCCTTTTTAAAAATGGAGGTTATGTTTCCCCTTTTCCAGTCAGTGGGAACTTCACCGGACTGCCACGACTTCTCAAATACGATGGATAGTGGCTTAGCAACTTCATCTGCCAGTTCCTTCAGGACCCGTGGATGGATCTCATCGGGTCCCATGGACTTGTGCACCTTCAGGTGCCTTGGATGGTCTCAAACCTGATGTTCTCCCACAGTGGGCGGCTCTTCATTCTCCCAGTCCCTGCCTTTGCCTTCTGCTGCTTGGGCGGCGAGGCTCGAGCACTTGCTGGTGAAGACCGAGGCAAAAAAGTCATTGAGTACCTCCGCCTTCTCCGTGTCCTGGATAACCAGGTCTCTTGTTTCATTCCAGAGAGGGCCCACATTTTCCTTCCATCTTCCTTTTATCCCCGATGTACCTATAGAATCTTTTCTTGTTGCCCTAAATAAACATTGTGCAAGTTCTCATTATGTAATCTATGAAACAGAGAGAGTTAATTAACATCTAAATTTTACACTGGATCTTTAGCTTATGAAAAGGAATTTGAAAATATTAACAAGATTAAGTGGAAAGGCTGTGCCTAGAAATGCCAGTCTATAGAGATGCAGATGAATAAAAGCACCAGGCCCTTGAGTGAAGGACACCTGTCAGAAGACATTTATGTCTGACAGTTTATTTTCTCAAACCAACCTAAAGACTGGTGCTTTCTTGCATAATCCTGAGGCGTATCTGGTGGGCCAAAATTTGTGAGAGTTAACAAGACTGCATTTATTGTGTTTGTATTAGAAGATGGATGAGTATAAACTCATATGAGTTCATACCCATCTTTTTGCTTGGACATTTATCTAGGCATGTAGATTATAAGCACTCAAAAGCAATCTTGCTTTTTGAATTATTTGTTACTGCAAGGCTTGGTAATTAATCCACTAAATTAGCTTTCACCAGAAGGGACCTGTTTCCCTCAGAACCTTAGTCAATTGGAAGAAAAAATATATCCATTTATGTATGTTACTGGTCCTGAGCACTTGGTTGGTGTTCCTTGCAACATTGGCTCATCTGTGAATGAGCTCATCCTTTTGAATCTGACTTACTAGAGTGTACTGCAGAACAGCAAGTGAGCAGCTCGGCGAGATGTTTAGAAATACACAGTGCATTTGAAACTCATGCATCGGCAGCTGTATATTTAACCTGTATTTCTGGAAGGCAGCTAACTGGAGTTGAAACTGTGATGGAGAGGTTTTTGTAAATGGGATTCATGTTCACAGAAACACTAGAGCTAATACTGCACTTTATAAAAGTCGATGATTAATTGTTAGGGTTTTACAGTTCTGTTCAAAATGCAATTTTTTTCTCACTTGTGTGGTGAAGAATGTATTTAAAATTAGAAACTGGCCAAGCATACAAAGCGACCATTGAAAAAAGATATAAAATCCTGCCATAGGAAATGAAACAAATATAGAAAAAGCTTACGTGGCATTCAGTAAGATATGGCTATAAGTAGTTATATCTGTTACAGAGAGACTGGTTTGAACATTTGGTTTTGCTAAAACAGTATTTAAAACCAGGTGTGAATACAAAATATTTCTGTGCATTTTCTTTGGTAATAGATATTTTCTCTCCTGTAGCTGGTCTCATAGCTGATACCATTACAGATAGCATTGTGAATGGGACATTAATGTATGAGCAGGTTTGATGTGCCATATATTTCTTAGTATACCTTTATATATCCTTATGTGATATGGATTTTTTTGAAAAGTCTTAGAGAAAATGTCTGTTCTCTCACAAAAGGCAAAAGAAGATAAGATTTTGTGTGTTACATTTATTATGTTATTATGCTTTTCCCTTTCCCTATCTCTAAATTTGCCCTAACACCTCAAAATGTAATTTTTCTCCTCTTTTCTGATGTCTCATTTTTTTAACTGGAGTTGGGGACTGGGATTCAGCCTGCTGGCTGCAGGCTGGGTTTGGAGGGCGTGGATGCAGAGGTGAGCTAGGAAGACCAAACAGAAACCAAAACCAGTGTGCATCCCTGTCCTATGCAGTGGTAACAAAGCTGTTACTTGGCCCTACAAAACCTAGGCTTGCCTCGGGGTGCAGGGTAAGGCAGGTTGCGTTTTGGCACCAGTGGACCAGCGATAGTTTCTCTGGTGGATTTTACTGGACAGCGGTTTGGAAGTGTCCTAAAACGAGGGGAGAAAGGAAAGGGTGGATCAAAGATCCTTCTGGATTCTGTGAGGAGCTGTGGACTGGGCCGTAGTGTGTGGAGCATGCTAGTGATTGGAGGTTGAACAGTGAACTGGTGGCCCAGGTGACACTTTTATCTAGGTAAGCAAGATCTACTCTCTACAGAACATCTCTTATGTGATTGTCTTTCAATGTAAGCATTTCAAGCAAAGCAGTGTTGTCATTAAGAAAATATTTGTCGGAGTAATTCTCTGTAATGATTGCTGATTGCTTCTCTATTTGTAGTTGATCTTGTCAATAGCTTCAGTCCATACCGAGAAGGCAGATTTGTTGAGAAACGACTGAGATCCTCTTCAGAAGGTACTGCTGGAGGCAGTCGGCTGATCATAAAACCAAAGGATGGAAATACAGAAGAGCTTAACAGCCTACGGAAGCAGAGAGCAAGCTCATCCTCTTCAAAAATGAACAGCATGGTGAGTTTTATTCCCATATGCGTAAGTTTTTGGTTTTCTGTGATTGGTGTAACTATAATGAGAAGCAGCAGCTTTACAAGTAATGGATGGTAATAAGGTGGGGGGGTGGGGGGCAGGGAGAAAAGCTGTCTCAGGCTTCCAAAATGTGATCCAGGCTCAGCTACAGATATTAAAAATATTTTTTTCAGGGTGTGACATTGTGAAAAGGTTTGCATATTTTCTGGGAAGAGATTCTTGTTGTCATGCTTTGCTGATTTGCCTGGGAGAAAAATACTGGGAGAGGGAACTGCAGCAAAATTCAGTATGACTATATCTGAGGTTAAATACAGCGGGCTACCCTGTGGCAACATTTTATTATTACTGTGTTAGTTATTTCATGGACTCATGTCTGGTATGAGTGAGATGAGATTCAGACCAGAAGTTAGATAGAGAGGAAGTTGTCTGTAAGGAGGCTCATTTGAAAGGTCTCAACAGTCCCTTTTGAGACTGGTGACAAGTTTGAATGCTTTCACTCTGAGCACAAGGTAAGGAGGAGAGGAAAGGGTCTCTTCTGAGAACCCTTGAGGATCCCGAGGACTGGAAAAGCTAAGACAGATCAGATAACTGCAGGAGCGTGCTTTTGAAACCCCTGCTAGTGAAACAATAGTAGAAGGAACTGACTGACTGCCAAGTTTGTGCTTTCCTATAGCCAGTGAGAATAAACATTTTAAGATGAGTGTAACTTTTGCTTACGCATGTGCTCTCCAGTGAGAGGAATAAAGATGATGCTAAGATCGAACATCTAGAGCAATGGCATCCACTCTTTAGTTTATGGGAATCACTAAAACAAGTTTTATGGCCATTATTAGTTTGAAATATTTTATTCAACATGCTGGCTGAAGAAAAGAGGATTCATTTTGTACCCATATCTGAAAAGCTTTCCAAAGAAAGCAAAAACCTCCAAGTTTCTTACCCCTGCCTAGAGTTGCTAAACAGATGTATAATTAAAGGGGCTTTTCCTTTTCAGGTTTACCTAATAGCTATTATGTTACAGTGATGCAGGACCAAACGCGTCCCTGAGAGACTGAGATGTAAACACAACTGCCTGTTGTAAGAGAGAATTTTTGCAGTTTTTCAGAGATGTGAAACTGATTGGTGCAAACTGTTAGATTTCCAGTTACGTGCTCTTCTGGTGTAGTTTTGCAGGCTAATACAAAAACTCGACAACTCATACCATTACTTAGACAACTTTATGACTGTGTGCTGGTTTGGCTGCCATTAAACGTAACATCTTCTCTCTCATCTGAGAAGTGAAGGAAGGCTAAAATTGTCTTCCAATTTTGTCTTCCAATTGTCTTCCAAATTTGCAGACGACACCAAGTTGGGTGGGAGTGTTGATCTGCTCGAGGGTAGGAAGGCTCTGCAGAGGGACCTGGACAGGCTGGATCGATGGGCCCAGACCAACTGTATGAGGTTCAACAAGGCCAAGTGCCGGGTCCTGCACTTTGGCCACAACAACCCCATGCAGCGCTACAGACTTGGGGAAGAGTGGCTGGAAAGCTGCCCAGCAGAGAAGGACCTGGGGGTGTTGGTCGACAGCCGGCTGAACATGAGCCGGCAGTGTGCCCAGGCGGCCAAGAAGGCCAATGGCATCCTGGCCTGTATCAGAAATGGTGTGGCCAGCAGGAGTAGGGAAGTGATTGTGCCCCTGTACTCGGCATTGGTGAGGCCGCACCTCGAATACTGTGTTCAGTTTTGGGCCCCTCACTACAAGAAGGACATTGAGGTGCTGGAGCGTGTCCAGAGAAGGGCAACGAGGCTGGTGAGGGGTCTGGAGAACAAGTCTGATGAGGAGCGGCTGAGGGAACTGGGACTGTTCAGCCTGGAGAAAAGGAGGCTGAGGGGAGACCTCATCGCTCTCTACAACTACCTGAAAGGAGGTTGTAGCGAGGTGGGTGTTGGTCTTTTCTCCGAAGTAACAAGCGATAGGACGAGAGGAAATGGCCTCAAGTTGCGGCAGGGGAGGTTTAGATTGGATGTAAGGAAAAATGTCTTTACTGAAAGAGTGGTGAAACATTGGAACAGGCTGCCCAGGGAAGTGGTTGAGTCCCCATCCCTGGAGGTATTTAAAAGACGTGTAGATGAGGCGCTTAGGGACATGGTTTACTGGGCATAGTGGTGTTGGGTTGACGGTTGGACTCGATGATCTTAGAGGTCTTTTCCAACCTCAATGATTCTATGATTCTATGATTTCTCTGTGAGATTCGCCCATACTAGTTCCTGGCTGGTAGTTTAAAAACAGGTCCCCACGGAAGGATCTGATTTAGTGTGAAATCCCCTTATGGAAACTGGTGGGAAATTGGGGTTTGGGGGTTTCTCAAGAGGATGTGAAATCTGTCTTTTGTCTTGGTAAATCTTACCCATGTATCTGAATGTATCATCCAAACGTTGCTTTGTGGCTGGGCTCACAAATGCTGCTGTGGATGGCAGGAGAAAATTACATCAGTACCAAGCACATTCTTACTATGTATGACCAATGCACAACAGATTTTCCAGTGTACTGGTGTTCTGAAGCAATGGTCACTAAAAACACTCAAGTAAAATGGAGTTACTTGATGTCTTTTACAGGAACGCTTGTCCGTACACTCACTTTATGTAACCTGGACAGATTGGATTACCAACACTTCAATGAGAGGATTATTCTCTTCTTAGCAGTATCAGATTGTGCAGATTTATCAGTATTCACTGATTAATTTTATACTACCTGAAAGGGCAGGAGACAAATTATATTTTAGGAAGGAGAAGATTTTATACATCTGCCTTTCTTGTTTCTAGATTGTTGCCAACTTCTCAGGTGAAGTAGTGCAGTAATGCAAAATTTATTTCAACAAAAACCCCTTGATTTTTTTATTTTTTTTATCCACTGAATTATTGCACCCAGAGATACAGCATAGAAATAAAGAGGTAGAATTGCTATATAGTAGAAGAAACATTTGTGCTATTAAAGTGTATAGTTATAGTGTGTTCCTCTGTTTTTGCAGGAAGTTCACATCCAAATATCAGTGAATAACATCTTATTTTTCAAAGCCAGAAAGAACATGATGACATTTAAAGATGCTGTTTCATGTAGGCATACAGAGCATTACGCAGATGTAGTTCCTGCCCTAAAAAGCTGGTTACCCCTGGCTCAAGCCTGTAAACCTTATTGGGGTTGTTAGACCCAAGCTATTAGGCAGATCTCTCAACTAGACTGATGCCACAGCACTTCATTCTATTTAGCCTTGTAGTAATGATGGGGCTGGGAAGGTGACAACACAGTAACAACAGGAAGTAAGCAAAGTGTGCATGGGGGGTGGGTGCTGATTTGAGTCTCTTCCTCATGTTTTGTGTATGAAATCCACATTTCTTTTTCACTTCCATTAGCAAGATTGTCCACAAATTCACAAGGGTTTGCTCATGCTTATTTGTATTATAGTCATAGACCAAGAACTTTTATGTCAAGATTACTGTGCATAGTCATGAGTGAAGGTAAAATTATTCCTGCTTTCCCCCCAATGCGTATGGATATCATCTTTATATGTTAAGAAAAATGCTAGATGAAAGCTTTTTTAGTAAAAAGTGAGGGTTAAGAAGAAGTAAAGCAAACAAAACCAAAACTAACACCCCCTTCTTCCCCTCCAAACAACCAGAAGGCAAAAGAATAAGCGGAGTTCCCTGGAAGGAAAAGGAATTAAAAATTGAAGAAATTGATTGTCTGTAATAATAATAGTAAAAAGGCCCCTGCAAAATACTTGTCACAAGCAATTAATGTTTAACACCACAGTAGCAGATTGTTACCAGTGAATGATCCTAATGAAGAATAAATACTAGGTAAAGAATGGAGTTGGTAAACTAAGTATTATTAAAAACCTTAACCTAACTTTCTTGCGTGCCTAGAAAACCATTAGTCACTCTTCTGTGGCTACCTCTGTTCATTTTGTTAAATTTTTGAAGAATGTTAACCACAGGCGTTTAAGGGATGGCAAGTCCATGGTGGATTGCTGAGGCCTTTCTGACGAGGGCAGCATTGCTGTTCAGTTCCGCTCCGCGGCACTGAGCGAGTGGTGGTAGCTGTGGATGCCCGTTTTCTGGCATCATCCAGATGTTGTGTTATGCTGAAGCAGCTCTGTAGAGTGAAACATACCCTTTCCTTGCAAACTGAAGAAAGTCATCCAAGGCCCTGCTTGCTTCTTTTTTCTTGTTGGCAGGCAGCGTGGGCTGCTTCTGCTGAGGGGCTGGCGGGAGCGAGGAGCCAGAAGAACTGAGGGGATGCTAGATTTTCACAGGACATGAGAAGAAGAAAAAAAGACCAGCATCTGAGAAACTGTTCTTCCTCCTAAACAACTTGCTTAGCAGAGTATTCTTGCATGATTTGCAGTGCTCTTTTTGAAGGCGATAGGTAAAAGCTTGGATAGGTGGATCTCCTAAATACCCAGAATATGTATCAAACCTACAAAGATGGTCACCACCTCCCCCAAGAGTGGCATTAACTCACTTGTGAGATGCTGAAAGTAATTTATGATATGGACAAGAGCAATGCTACTCATAAATGAGATGTAGGGAAAGAAGAAAGTCTTTCACAATAATTCTGCAAACGTGCCAATTTTGTAGTAATGTAGATAATGAACTGAAACAGACGCTTGAGATTTAACTGCTTAGATTACTAATTATGTGTGTTTCATCAGAATACGGTTTCAAAGCTGTTATTCTTGCAGTGACCGATTTCTGCCACAAGATGCCACCATTTCACTAAAAATAGTTTTAGATTTTAGTATTACATAGTTACACAAGAGGTGAAAACTGCAATTCAGGACACGTGTTTTTGGAGCAGTTTAATGTTGATTATCCTGTGCAGTAAAATAGACCCTTTTCAAATGAACATGGTTGATACTGATGCAATTTAAAGAGATTCATATTGATATAGAAACTCTGGTCATTCAAATGTTTCAACATCAGTTACAACTTTAAATATTTAGACATAACATATAGACTAGTTAACTATGTCTCAGAAGATTGACAGAGGCTATGGCTGACCTCCGTGTTCTCCAGCTAGGAGGTGGTTCTTTTCCACTGTGTAAGAGAGGCAAAAAGAAAGAAAGAAAATGCAAAACAGCATGGTAAAAAACCTGAATGACCTGAAATATGCAGCCCTGCAACACCAATGAAAAGAACGGAAAACTGGGTAGTGGAAATGTAGGAGAGAATTAGAATAACCACATTGGAAAAAAATAGGAGCAGACCCCCAAATCACTGTAAGTTCTTTAAGAGGATTGGGAGACAGGACAGCAGGAAAAAAGAGATGAAGTGCTACAGTACTTAGAATTAACAGTAGAAATTGAGGTGTGTGTGTGAGCAACAAAATTATCCATCACTTCTCATAGAAGTGGCTAATGTGGAAGATGACTATCCTAAATATCACCTTTACCAGTACTAAAGAGAAAATGTTTAAAAAAAAAAAAAAAAAATAATTGCTGATTTTTTTTTAAAGTTGCTGATAGAGATTTTGAAATGCTAAGAAATTACAGTCATTAAAACCTGATAGTCATGAAGGATGATATGAATGAAAGTAGTTGTACGTTACTACAAGTTAAAAAAAAGTTCAGAGGATTGTTGGAGCTTGTAGACCACACTGTGCAACTTCAGGACGTGAGCTGCACTGTGCTGTATGCACGCGTGTTTTTACTCTGTCTAGAAATATGACTGCATACATTTAGTAGAATGAGAGTGCCCGGTTACGTTTGGCTCTTGCAGACTTGCCTTTCTGCCTCTCTGCAATTATTTACAAAGAAAATAATTGTCTGTCTTTGTGACTGCTCCCTTGCCCACACCTGGCTATTGGCATATGTGCTATATAACTAAAAGAAACCTCATTTTTCAGCTTTTTCCTGTCTCAGTGGGTGAACATTACCACTGTCCTTTCTGTTCTGCAGGACCCTGTTTCTCTGGGCAGTCTCTTGAGCACAGGTTTTTCTTCGGTTTCTCATACTTGAATCTTCTCTAAATGTTGCCTGTTTTTATTTTCTTAAATCCAGCTACAAGTTTTCATCCTTGCAGGTAAAAATTTTTATGCTTGCCCTCAGTGCTTCATCGTTCTCTCCTTTTGCCTAGAGCAAGGCAGCCTTGCCTGCTTGTGTCAGTCCAATTAGAGCTGCACAACTTATTTTTCCGGATTGTTGCTTTGACTGTGCCATTTCTTTCTTTGCATCTTTCCCATGGTTCCAATGTATTAGATAACACCGCTTGTTGCCAGTTAAAGGACTTCCATGGCCTAAGGTCATCCCAGCTTTTTTCCCTTAGCTTTAACAGCGATACAAGTCTTCATTGCCCGCTTGTCAAACTGTCAAATAGTTGCATTCATGTTTTCTCCTGCATTGCCTATCATGCACTAGAGTAACTGCAGTTACCACAAAGCTTTCTTAATTTCCTTTCTCAATCTTCATTTTATTTTTTTGCCTTGCCTACGAGTAACAACACGATACTGAACTAAGATAATTTTTCAAGATGCATGCTGGTACTGTATTACTGAGGTTTTTTTGCTTATCCATCCAATGCTGACACTTAGGCAAAATCCCCTTTTCCTCATGCTTGTACTATGCTTATCATGTGGGGATGCTCCGAGTACCTAACATCTCAGTAAACATATTTACAATATAAATTAAGAACAGTATATGCAAAAACCAGTGTTGGAATACAGGGTAATATTTCATGGGCTACTGCAGGGTTCAATTTGGTAGTGGGAGGGGTTGAATATGTCAATTAAACATTAAATTTGCAAAATTAATAATTGACTCATTTAGTGTAGAGAGGGCTGCCTGAAACTTTGGGGGGACATAACAAAGGTAAATGATTGACACGGAAATAGTGAGATGCTAGCAAAAGAGATATTAACTACAAGTATTTGAGATTCCTAGTGTATCTCTGGAGGGAGCAGAAAGGCAAAGCATAGGTCACTTTAATGGAAATGTGTTATGGCCCATGCTTAGAATGTCTGTTTGTGATAATTATCTAATTAGCAGCTGGTGTCTAAATTTTAGTTAGGTGTCCTGGATATTCTCTGTGAGTAACTGTACCTAGTTTATGTTTCCTAGGTGATTTGAGGTGACTTAGCAATTAATAGTCGGGTTTCTAGTGTACTTCAGAAATGGTACTTGCAATGATGGAGCAATTATCCAAACCACTGTATTCAAATCTATCCTTGTGTTTGGTGTCATACGTTATGAAGCAGTATCCAAATCTGCAACTGATGAAAGTGTGATCAGTGCTTCTCACAAATGACTTCATTTTTAATGTTTCCTGAGAAGTCTTATTATCAAGCACCAGTTCTAACCTAGTTGCTACATCATGAGAGAAACATCAGGATCCTGTGCCCCCATGGACTCCACTGAATGTACATGAATAAGGGCTAAAATGTTTTTTACATTCCTCTTCTCTATGCTGGATAGGATGATATTTTGCTGGTGTCTGATGAAGCGCTGAGTGTGGGTAGAACTAGGTTGGCTGCTAGCCTAGAGAGGATTGAAGTGATTTTCATATTTGCTCCAGGTTGCTTTAACATTATTTTCTCCTTCTTTTTTCTCCTTGAGTATGGACTTAACCTTCTGCTTCATACCTTCTGACAGCCTACGCTGAGACCATTTGGAAGCTGAGATTTTTATGCAATCTGTGGCCAACACATTAGGTGGAAGATGCTATTGAAAATACATGAGTTGAATGGTTTATGAGTTAGAGTGGGTGACCAGTAGACTTAGAAGTGGAATTGAAGGTGGTTGTTTTTGTCACCTGTAAATGTGACCTATAGAGGCTTGAGAAAACCCTATGGGATACACTCTCCATCTACAGACTGGAGACACATTAATGATTAATGTCTTAACAGCAGATAAGCTGCTGTCTTGACAGCCTGCACTGGAAAGGCAGTGAATGAAAGGTTATGGAGAGGATTTGAGTGCTCAGCGTTTCAGTTCAGGTTCAAAAAAAAACCCCCAAACCCAACCTTTTTCAGATATACCAAAACTGTTATAAAAATATGAACCAGGTAAGCAAAATGCACACACTCCTTTAATGTCCTCTGCACAACCTTCTTTAGAACTAACAAGGCTATGTTTTCTCTGAATAACTGCAATCTGTTGTTAACTTGCTATACATATATTATCTCTGGTATCTGTGGTGTTCACAAAAGTTTCTTCGTAGTTAAAATAGATGTTACATTTTGTTCTGTCACTGAATTATGGGATTTCTGCTTAATTCAAATTCCTCTGCTATGCTGGGCTTCTCAAGGGAGAATATTTAGGAACATCAATTCTTATTGAACTGTTCAAGCAAACCCTGTAAGGCAGCGGTTCACCCTTCGTGTGAAGTGGACTTGACAGCATTCATTTATAACTAGCTTTGTACTAACGTAACAAAATTTCCCCTTTTGCAATGAATTTGGCGTTTTGCTCCTTTGTGGAAAGAAACTGTGGAAGCCACTTAAAGCAAGAACTGTCAGGATTACTTTGATAATATAAGGCTGAACAGTGCTATCTCAATAGGAATAAACTGCTGATTGTAGGTAAGTAGTAATTTGGGCCTTATATTCTTAATTTAGCATGGAGAAAATGCCTTTCACATACTATTAGCATAAAAAAAAAGGAAATGGCAAATTGGGATTTAAGCATTTTGTCTGTGATTTTTAGGTCAAGTCAGCTGGAAGCTTTTCAGCTAAATACCCTGTGGGAAATTAATGTCCGTAGTGTAATATACATTTCTTAACATATTAAGAGCTTGTAAAAATCAGATTGCAGTTGTTAGACACTTTGAATTAATTCTTGAGATCAAGTAACTAACAGAAATTAATTTAGATGTGACTTAATACTTATGCTCTAATGTTCTATGCGGTTCTTTAAGGAGATAATTATTCTAGTCCAAAAAAGGGTAAACTGTTATTCTAATATCAGAGTAATTATTCCGATTGAATAGGGTTATGTTAATACAGGTAGAAGGTAGTGAGTTATTAGCAATTTTAAATCCCAGAGTAATCATGGTAGTGGATGGATATGTTGTTACATAGTGAAAATGGGACAGAATTAGTTCTTTTAGTTCTGTGATGGGTTAACCCCGGTGGGTAGCTCATCACCACGCAGCTGCTCGCTTACTCCCTCCAGCGGGATGGGGAGGAGAATCAGAAGGGTAAAAGTGAGAAAACTTGCGGGTTGAGATAAAGGCGGTTTAATAGGTAAAGGAAAAGCTGCACATGCAAGCTAAGCCCGATAAGGAGTTCATTCACTACTTCCCATCGGCAGGCAGGTGTTCAGCCATCTCCAGGAAAGCAGGGCTCCATCACATGTAATGGTTACTTGGGGGAACAGATGCCGTAACTGCAAATACCCCCCCTTCCTCCTTCTTTCCCCCAGCTTTTATTGCTGAGCACGACATCATATAGTCAGGGACATCCCTTTGGCTAGCTGGGGTCAGCTGTCCCAGCCGTGTCCCCTCCCAGCTTCTTCTGCATCCCCAGCCTACTGGCTGGTGGGGTGGTGTGAGGAGCAGAAAATGCCTTGATGCTGTGCAAGCACTGCTCAGCAATAGCCAAAACATCCCTCCCTGTGTTACCAACACTGTTTTGGTCACAAATCCAAAATATAGCACTATACAAGCTACTCTGAAGAAATTTAACCCTCTCCCAGCCAAAACCAGTACAAGTTGGATATCTGATATTTTCTTCTGAAGTTCTAACATAGGAGTACTTACTGTAAGTATTGCCTGAACTAATTTACAAGGGACTAGACTTTTAAAACTACAGATAGGTGTCCTCTGTAATGTGTTATGTTTATTTTTCTGTTTTCATATTTTTCTGGAATACTTAGCTATTTATTGAGACTCAGAAATGTAAGTGTAAAACACACCCAATTAATGGATTTTTCTAACAAAACACACTTCTGTGCTAGTCTCGCTACATTCCCCAAACAATTTTGCCAGTTAATGTTAAGAGAAAGCTTGTTCCAAAGCTGCTCATCTTTTTGAGCTGATATTATTTTTAAGGATTTCTTTTCCCACATGAAGGGAAAGATTTCTTTCTGCACAGAAATATCTGGTAATGTGTTAAAATAAACAATAATAATCAGTATTGTTTAAACAGATAACTATATTTGTCAAGCAAAAGCAGCTTTGTTCTTTTTTTATTTTATTTTGACTTTTACATTTTACTTTCCTATTCATTATCACATTTTCCCCAAGCACAACATGTTCTGAGTAGAGGCGAGTACTGTAGCAAAATCGTTATGCAGTGTTGTTGAAAAACAACATTCTATGGTCTTCAGTCTGTTTGTGCATGTGGGCTACTAAAATCTGCTTGTCACCACCTACGTGCTACCTCCAAAGAAAGAACTTGTTTGTGGTGAAGACCTTTACTTTCTGCTCAGTGCCTGTCATGCTGTGGAGATGTGAGAGAGGTCAGGGATTTACCAAGGATTAAACATTCCTCTGACAAATCTAATCAGTACTCCCTACCGACTCTCAAAATACGTTAATCAGTAGTAGGAGAGGAACAGAATCACTGAGGTTGGAAGGCACCCCTGGAGATTGTCTGGTCCAACACCTCCGCTCAAAATAGGGTCAGCTAGGATTTACCCAGGGACATGTGTAGTTGGGTTTTGAATATCTCTGAGGGTAGAGACTTCAGAACCTCTCTTGGCAACCTGTCCGGGTGTTTGTCTAGCCTTACGGTTTAAAAAAAAAAACCACAACCTTTTTCATGGGTTTCTTGTGTTTCAGTTTGCACCTTCTTGTCTATTCACTGGGCACTGCTAAGAGCCATCTGACTCTGTCTTCATTACTCCCCATGACCACCCTTGTATGTCAGATGCTCAAAGCCCTTTGATACTGGGAAGAGATGAGAGTCCAAGATTGAAATGCAAGGACAGGGAGCTGCAGGGAATACTGACAGAGCTCCTTTGACACCTCCCATTGCACTCCCAATTCACTTGTTGTGCCGGTGGGCTCTGCCCAGCCATGCTCTGCCTGCAGACATGCTGGGGTGGGAAGAAATCGTAAACTCACAGGAACTGGGATCATCACCATGTGTACACACACCCTCTTATATTTCCCCATCCTACTGTATGGACCAGGTGTTCCAGAGAAAGGAGGTGGTTGACAGGGAGTACCTGTGACGTGCTGTGATGGTGGATGGGAAGGTAAAAGTGTAAGGGGGGGGAGGAGGCAACCAGGACCCTAACAAGTGTTTCCGAAGGAATCGGAAGAGGTAGTAAAACCTGATGTACTCTGTGTGCTTGCATGCTGGGATCCCTTTCTCATTGTAGAAGGGGGACAGGTCAGGGGAACCTGAGAGTTATCATTGGTGGAGACAGGTTATAGGGTTATGTGACCTAGTGTGGCTGATCTAATGTCTGTATTTCAATTACTGCACTTGAATTTTAAGTAAAAGAGGGGTCTTTATGCAATGAGTAATATACTTAAGTGGAAAAATCTTTCTATCCATTATTGGTAACAGAAAGTACTTCTTAAGAAAAAAAGGTAAATGATTTTAATTTAACTCCTTCTATGCACACGAGAGGAAATGGCCTCAAGTTGCGGCAGGGGAGGTTTAGATTGGATGTAAGGAAAAATTTCTTTACTGAAAGAGTGGTGAAACATTGGAACAGGCTGCCCAGGGAAGTGGTTGAGTCCCCATCCCTGGAGGTATTTAAAAGACGTGTAGATGAGGCACTTAGGGACATGGTTTAGTGGGCATGGTGGTGTTGGGTCGACGGTTGGACTCTATGATCTTAGAGGTCTTCTCCAACCTCAATGACTCTATGATTCTATGATTCTATGATTCACTGGAAGATTACTGTCATGTCTCTTATCTTGGGAGGTGCCCTTAGCATTGGCAGTATTTTTGCAGCTGTGGTATATCTTCTCAGGTTAGCATAGGCAAATAAAACATACAGTAGGAAAACAGAAATCACTAGGTGACTCCCCTAAGGGAGACAGTTAATGGAGAGCTAATTCACTGAAGTTGAAATTTATGACTAGTGAGCACAAATTAAACAGTGTCTTGGGTTTTTCATCATGTAGGTCAAATGATTCACAGGTAGTTTGCACTCACTTGGTTTTTATGAAAATAAAAATTGAAAATTGCCCCGGTCTTGTTCGTAGAGTGACTAATTTAGCTCCCGTCCTTTCTTGTGCACATCATTTCCTGCTGTGTAAGTCCCTCAAACAGCGTGACCCAGAATGGTCTTGTGGTGAGAATTCTGCAATGCTTTCCCATATTTGTATTCTTTGCTTATGTGAGAATAAACTCAGAATAAATACAGAGGTTTTTCCCCCAGGCTATAGAAATTCAAGGTAGTGTGCTTCTACCAGGCCTTTGATCCCTTTGATTGATAAAAAGAAGGTAATGGGGTGAGAAATGGAAATGCTGTTGCGTTGCTTGTTCAGTCATTGTGTTTGCAGTCCTTCTTGTCTTGCCAGTGTGTTGCTGGAGGCAATGCCAGGTGAACCCTGGGTTAAGGACATGGCAGTGGCTGGAAAACTAGCTGCAGACCCCAAAAGCTTGCCATTTAGAACAAGAATGTTTTCTGATTTAGAGTCAAGTGCATGCTAGCCCATTGAAGACTCAGGATCACATTCTGCATGCTATATTACTGATTGATATATGGAAATTAGGTTTGGGAATGCTTATCTAGGTTAATTCACCTTTTAACGGAGGAATAGGCAAAAATACGTAATTCAGGAAAGGAATGAGATGTTAAAACACATTTCGTTGCCTCAGAGATAATTTTCTGTATTCATAGCATTCATTCAGTAAAACTAATAAAATTCATTGAAATAACATAGGCCTGGTGAATAGCTTAATATCTTTTTAAATTTTCATAACTCACTGAATAGATGTATTCATTAAAAAAACACATACAACCCCCCCAAACAACACAAACCTTTCTGAAATTAACACACTTTAAATTCAGGACAGGAATGTGTATTTTTGTATTTGAATTGTTGATAAAGAAACTAACATTTTGCATTTTTGTGCTTTGAGAAGTTTTCTTGATTTTTAAGAATATTAGTGTCAGATAATTGTCTAGGATTTATAGTTACATAAACAGTGGATAGCTGCTATGATTCAGAGCTGATTGGCAGTCAGAGGAACATTGGTACTTGAGAAGTAGTAGTTAGTAGTAGCTGGAGCAATTCATTGCACGACACTTACAAAATGCAGTGTTTGATACCAAAGAAAACCTGGGGAGGGGAGTTAAAATGTTTAGTAACAGCCTGCTTCAGGATCTTGAACATCTGCAATGGGATGGGGAGTTTTAATCAATCCAAGGCTAATGGAAGATTGCTCACCAAAGTCCATTTCTGTTGCTCAGACAGATATCTTGGACAAAAAGAAGGGCTTCAATTTTTCTTACTTAATTGTTTTTTAGTCATATGCACATTTTAAGTTACTCCCACATACCCACCCTGTTATGTCTGATCCTGTAAAACAGGCAGCACAGTAGCAGAACTCACGTTGTTTCCTAAAAATGACTCCTACAAGATTCTTCGCTGGATAACTTTTTGGAGTATATCAAAGGAAATGAGGTTAGTTTTGACTGCTCCAAAAATCAGAAGGCAGCATTTGCATGAGAAGTATCCTGTCATCTTTTTTTGGCATGTTGTAGTTGATAAAAGTAAAACCCACCAGTTTTGACTTAGTTACTCTAACCTGAAATCAGATTTTAAGTGTTTAGAATATATTTTGAAGAAATTATCCCAAAATAAGCATTGTGAAACTTGTGTTGTGCGAAGTAAAATGAGTAAATAGTGGGAGGGAACACTTAGTTAAATGAATTTGTCTTTATAAATCTGCAGACTTGGCAGACTGTTACCCTGGCAGACTTCTGTCTTCATAAATTTGCCAACTTTTGGAATCTGGCTCCTTACTGGAGTGGAGGAAGTGGGAGTGGGGGAAGTGAGGACCTGACCCAGAGAGGAGTGAGGAGGATAAAGAAAGGTTACTGGAGGATGGGCTGTGTTCCCATCAGAAAATGGGGACAATTATGAAAGTGCTGATGATAAGAGAGGAAGGGTCGAGGGTAAAAAAAACGGGATTAAGTATTGGGGGGAGTTCACTGCAGGTAATGTGGAAAAGGAAGTGATGAAGCATTGGGAAAGACAGACGTTTAGAGGAAATTTGGGGCTAGTGGAGCTCTGGAAGTTAAGAGGATGGGAAGAAGGTCAGTGGAAAGAGCTGGAGAGAGGGGAGAAGCTTTCTATATTTTTGTAAATCAGGCAGGAATCGAGCAAGAAGCTGGGAACTAAACAGGTCAAGAGTTGACAGAACTGGTTGCCAAGAAAAATTTGTAACCTCTCTGTTACCTGAAATAGTGAAATCCAGGGGTTAGCCTTATTTTCTATGCATATTCTCTCTAAGGGACGTTGTTCGGAGGAAAATAAGGCAGCCAGTAAAATATGCATTGTTGGCAACAATCTGTCAGGTATTTTAGCTGAAAGAGGGAAGTAATGCAATTTTCCTCCTGTAAGCGTGGCAGTGTTCATGGTGTAGTATAAGTCTTTTTGTATTTTCTTTAGTCACTTTTTAACAAAGTTTTTCCTCCAGATAAGAATAAGAAGTTGTCATTTTTTGTCTTTACTCTTTAAGGACAGATGTGACATGGAAAGCAATTTGATCTTGTTATCAAAGCTATACCTTTTCTTTTGAAAGACTTTACCTTCTCTGAGCCTGTAAATGGGGAAAGAAAAAAGGAAAAGGAATATTTTTGCATCTTGATTCATAGAGATTTATGCCTATAACTTCCATTCCTGTTAACTCTGATCAAAGTTATATCACAAAGCATCCCCAGCATGGACATCTTCCTTAATTTGTTAATTCAAGTCTTTATACAAGATACATTTTCTCCTTTCTGATGTGACAATCGTGTGCTCTTTTTGCAATAGACCACAATATTTCTTTTTCTGTATCTTTTTCTTTTTTCACCTGGTATTCACCAGGTGCAGCTGTTTTCACAGCGGTTGTTTAGACTTCACCTTTGTGTTCCTTAGTTTGCAGGCATATAACATGGGAAATATTTTTTTTTCTTTACTTTGTGCCTTAGGCTTATGTGATGAATTGTTTCTTTCAATGATTTGGCGTTCTTCAGGGCAATATCTAAAAATATAAATGCAACACATTAAAACAGATTTATGAGCAGTTTCAGAACAAGACTGAGGCTGTATTAAGTGGATTTAGACGGAGAGGGGGGAAAAAAGCAGTCAATAGAGACCACAAACTGTTTTATGGACAGAATTGTATCCAGGAGAGCATATACCTGAAGATAGAAAAGTAAGCTTCTGAAATGAATTCTGTGTGTCTGATGTGTTGATATTTCTAAGGGAATTATGAAAAGATGTGGTGTCACCTGTTTATTCATACTGTACTTTTACTGTTTTAACTCTATGCTTCAGGGCTTCAGCTGGTCAGAAAATTCTGTGGTCAAAAATAACCAAGCAACAGCTGGATCAATTGACCCTGGTTTGGTTCACCGTAGTCATGGCACCATGCTGGAGGGAGTGATGTGGGCATAGGGGAATTGCTAGTTGAGGGTGGCAAGCAGAGAAAACATGTTTTTTAGCATCGCTGTTAACTTGAAGTGCATGTCAAACTACAGGCTCGTGCTGGAGATTAGAGACTGACTGCTGCTGGTGATGTGGTATTAAGTGCGTCTCATAGTGATGCAAACATTCTCTGAGATGCCTAATTAATATGCCTTGTTCACACCTACACTATTAAACTGATCACCAGAGATACGGAGTCAGGACAATTTTTTTTTTTTTTTTTTCCCCTGTGTCAGAGAGAAAGTAACTTTTGGGAAATTTTGCTTTCCCCATAGCTTGGGATGTTGTTCTTTGTATTCCCCATTCCTATACCAGAGGAAGTGTGCGCAATCATTAAAGTTTATGTGGGATGAAAAATTAATAAAGGAAATTAAGACAGAGTCATGACTGGGCTTCAGATGCTGCTTGCTCCCAGGCATGTGTTAAGGATGTGTGTTTTATGTAACACAATGTCTACTTAATGTAAATTAGTTCTCAATCAACTACAAAGTAATGAGTACGTTAACTTGTTTTTACACTGAATCACTTCTGAAGTTTACTATTGGAAGAAGAGGTTAAAAAAAAAGGATTATTTTCTATGATTTGATCACAGGGGGAAAATTTGTATGTCTTAAACAAGAATCATCATCAATGACTGAGAACTACCTCTATTTCAGAGACAAGCTGTCAAGCTATTCATACTGCTTTTCAGGTTTTTAAGAGCAGAAGGGAAGCAGAAGTTAATTCCTCAAAACAGTACAGTTTAGTAACAAGGTATGACGAGACTGGTACATTTACATGAAATAGTATTCCTGACTTCTTGTGAATGTGTATATTCATAAATACGCATATATTTTTATATATCTTGGTATTTCTAAAGTAAGAAAATAATGGAAAAGTAAAATGTCCTTCTTACTTTTCTGTGCCCAGATGCAAAATCAGGAGTAAAATAACCCATTGAGAAGTGAGTAGTGACCTACAAAGCTTATTTGTGCAAATGAAATCTTCAGAACAGACAAATTTAGGATGGGGATTTGTGTATGTCAGCTTCTTCATCGCCTGTATTAGGCACTGATAAGACGAGACATTGAATCTCAGCATGTTGGTGTCTTTGTGAGGTTTTTATTTCAAAGAGATAGAGATACATGAATAAAAATCTTGAACTTAAGTGAAAGGAATAGTCAGCCATGGTTCACGAATCACAGCAGTTCTTGTTTTAATAACTTGAGTTGGGAAACTGGATGCCAAACTATTCTGAACTCGATGCTTTAAGTGGACTCAGCTGTCTACTGGAAGGACCTACAGGTGGAAGAGAATAGAACTGAAGCAGGGATGCCATGCTTACTAACAGAAGAAAGAAAGGCACTACTAATGCATGGTTTTGCTCTCGGATAGCATTCACCCTTCTATACAGTCCGCATAACAAAGGCAATTGTGGCATTATTAAATGGTATGAAGTGATACACTGATTTCTTGAGGCATATTTATTGCCGTACTGTAGGAGGTCTGTAAGGTCTATTAACTAGAGAAGTACAAAGATATCTGTTGTTCAATATTTATTTTAAAAAAAATTCCATGCAGCAGGGTGTCTGATAAAAGGTTTTAGGATCCTC